>NC_062280.1:3000000-3600000 GCF_902655055.1 Lutra lutra
CTAGTTCTTTTTCCCTAAAAAAATATTTAACATTTCCTGTTGTTTTTTCTTTTTTTTTTCTTGTTAGTTTATTCCCAGATAATTATGGTTTATATTGCAATTAAAGCAGAAAAATTATTTTCTCATTACATTTTTTGATAGGAACTGTATTGACTTCTGCAAGTTATTCTTGTATCTGGATTCCTTACTGACTTCTTTTTAGTTTATAATTTTTAAAAGTTTATTTTGGATATTCTAGGAGACTACTACCTGTTTCTATAGATAATTATATTTTTCCTCCACCTTTTCTAATTTAAACTTCATGAATATCCTTCCATATCAGTGCTTATAGAGCTAATTCTTTTTTTGTTACTATTTGCATATTATTTACTTACCTCATTCTACCTTAATTTATTTAAACAGGTTTTTTTTTAACATTTAGATGATTTCCAATTTTTTTCTGTTATAAATAATAAATCCTTTGGGATATAGGAATATTTCCATAGCTTAAATTCTTAAAAATAGAAATACTGGGGCAAGATATATATCTACTAGTTATATATCCTCCAGATTATTATTAGTATTATCAGTAGTAACTATAATACATTTTCTTTTTTTTTCTTTTCTTTTTTTAAAGATTTTATTTATTTACTTGTCAGAGAAAGAGAGAGAGCACAAGCAGGCAGAGCGGCAGGCAAAGGCAGAGAGAGAAGCAGGCTTCCCGCTGAGCAAGGAGCCTGATGTGGGACTCGATCCCAGAACTTTGGGATCATGACCTGAGTGGAAGGCAGCGGCTTAACCGGCTGAGCCATCCAGGCGTCCCACTATAATACATTTCAATTGACTTTCTTTCATTACCCAATCTATTCTGTTACAAAATCTTAGCTCTAACTTTACGATTTCAAAAATCTGATCACTTCTCACAGTTGTCACTGATTTAACCTGTTCCAAGATGTCGTCAACTGGAGGTAAGAGGAAGGCATGGATTATCGCAATGACATAATCAATCTCTGTGTTTCCTTTCTTGTGGAAGAATTGATGCTCAGTGTCTTAATACAATCAACTTAGCCGATGTGAGTATATGAAAGCGTAAGCCAGATAATATAAGTATTCTGCTCAAAATCCTCCCCTGGTTTTAATCTATATGGAATAAAATTCAAAAATTTTGCAATGACTCATGAGGCCTTTTATGATGTGCTCCTTTTTATTTCTTACCTTATCACTTAATACTATTCCCCAGCAGATCAATTTTAAAAGTATACCTTCCTTCCTTTTAAGTACTAATATTCTCCTTATTTTTTGTCGAGAACTATCTTTTCTTTTAAATCATATGGTTTCTTTGTTTTATGTTTATTTTATGTTTATTCATCCTTTTATTTTGAGAGCAAAAAACACCCGTTTTTCACACCTCTTCCCTAGATAATCGCCTAATTTCTGTTTATATCATAAGATTATATAATTATATGATAGGATTATAATCATTTTACCATGGGTTGGAGGGCACTTGTATCCTGCAGGCCCCCTTGCAAAGGAAGGAATCGGCAAATAGCAGCAAAAGCAGCCGGTATGCAGGGAGCACATTGAGGAGGAAGGGGTCGGGGGGCGGGGAGGAGGGAATTTTATTATAAACCTTTGAGTGTGTACCTTTCTGGGACGGAGAACCACCAAGACTTTTATTGGATATTTTAGTGGGTTCAAGGAACAGTGCTCTAGCATCAGTTGCTTAAGGCCTTAGGTCCAGCAGTGTGGGAGTAATCTCGCCGCCTCTCAGTCTCTTCCACTCCGTCTTTGCCACAGTCATGTTCCGCTACTGCCACGGGACTTCCCCTTGTCCCAGACGCTGGCACTACAGAGTCCTGCCACAACCTTTATATTTTGTCATCATAGGGAAGACCGTTTTCCCAGTGGCATGTTCCCTGTCAGTCTCATGGTTTTCCCCTTTTTCTCTCCCTAAGTTAGGAGAAAGGGCCGTGGGATTTAGAGCCTGCTTTTCTCATTCACAAGAGGCAATGCTGTTTTCTTCTGGAAGTGAGTGGCAAGCTTCCTTGAGGTGTCTTCCTTTACTTTAGAACTCTATTTAAATATTTTCAGCATTCGTAGTGTTTAGCATACTTTCCTTAGCTTTAAACACTAACTCAGCTTTTCCTTATTTTTACATTTTTCCTTGGCCAATTTAGTTGGGATTGGGAAGAAGGGAGGCAGATAATCTTTCTAATCTGAATTTTTGTTCTTTTGCCTTCTTTCTTTATAATTCTTTCTTTATAATATTTGATATATTATACTGAAGCTCAATACGTATGTTTCCATTATCATCTTAGTGGGAGTGCAAATGAGCACTAGAAGTATCTGAAGATGGCCATTTAAACATTCTAATATGTCTAGTGAGGAAGACATAGCCCCAAATATATAATATTTTATGTTCTTATCACTTAGTCATCAGATGAATGAGTGATTGGTCTGTGAAAAGATTGTGTCAGAGGACTGGAGAATATTCAAGAATTGCAGTTATAAAGTTGATATTCCTTGACATCATTTCTGGAGCATAACTGAATAATAGACTTTCTCTAAGTCTCCCTCAGATTCACAGTCAAATATCTAACTCAGAGATCCACAACTTCCTTCTCAAAGTGGATGATTCAGTGAGAAATTGTAAATAAAAGCTAGTTGGAATCAGAATTCTAGGGAACGGTATGATATATTCTGAAGAGACACTATCTTAGATAAGTAGATCTTCTGAGTAAGATCTAAGTACAAAAGTTCCAATAATTTGGTAAAGGATGTCAGATAACCACAGCAGTGTACACTTCATCATGGGAGAGCAATGCACTTTATCAATAATCTTCAAAATGGGCTAGGCTACTTCTTAAGGATGTGAAAAACTTTCTAGAGGATATAAGAATACCTTAAAGTAATCAATTTCCAGATTCTCCACTTCTAACTCTTTCCCAAAATCCATTTGAGTGAGAAGTCACCTGAGTTCTTTTTTTTTCTTTCTTTAAAAGATATTGAGTAGAGATTTTTTTTAAAAGATTTTATCTATTTATTTGACAGAGAGAGATCACAAATAGCAGAGAGGCAGGCACAGAGAGAGGAGGAAGCAGGCTCCCTGCCAAGCAGGGAAGACCCTGGGATCATGACCCAAGCTGAAGGCAGAGGCTTTAACCCACCGAGCCACCCAGGAGCCCTGAGAAGTCACTTGAGTTCTTAACAGTTCTTCCCTCACTTTATGATATAAAAGCTTACACATACACACATGGAGCTTCGAACAGAGGAGAGGACTGAACATTCACGAGCAAGACTTCCACAGCAAGAATGTGTGTATTTCCTAAGAAACATGCCAGGATTCTCCTAAGACAAAGCTCAAGCCCAGCAGTTTCTGAAATAACATTCACTAAGTTTCTATGCTTTCATGTCTTATTTATGTAGTTCATTGACAGAGATCCCAAAAATCTAAGGTAATTTGAAATTAAAAGCTCACACTGGCAGCCAAATCGGAGTGGGGGGGACAGGGGGAATGAAAAAAAAAAAAAAAAAGGACTTAGTTAATGATTAATCAAGTTACCACAACCCATAGGAAATTTTCCTGTCTTCTCTATTTATGTTATGGTTGAAAAATAGGTTAGGAATGTAGTATTTTGTCCCAGCTGGGATATTCTGAACGCAGTATATATAGTAAATTGGGGTTCGTAGTGGAACTGATGATGATTTTCGTTTAAGGACTGTGCCTCTTCCTTGCTGCTAGCTTTTATCATGAATATGTGCACGTAAGGGGAGCACTTGAAAAGCAAAGTGAAGAAGGCATTAATAAGATGTATTGAATGCTGGGGCGCCTGGATGGCTCAGTCAGTCAAGCGGCTGCCTTTGGCTGGGTCATGGTCCCAGGGTCCTGGGATCAAGCCCCGCATTGGGCTCCCTGCTGGGCAGGAAGTCTTCTTCTCCCTCTGCCTCTAACTGCTGCTCTGCCTGCTTGTGCTATCTCTCAATCAAATAAATAAATAAAATCTTAAAAAAAAAAAAAAAAGAAATATTGAATGCTAAAAACAGTCCTTTATACATTGAAACATTAATTATTTTTAGCTATACTCATCCCTAGGACATGCTATTTGCCGGAAAGAAAAGCTTCTTTGAAAAGCCAAAAAGGTGAAGTTTACTGGTGATTTTTAAAATGTAATTGAAAAAAAAATTTTTTTTGGTGCTACCAAATTTTTCAAGACATATTAGGTAAAACTCATTGATAAGACTCTCACTTTTCTCTCAGATTTGATGATATTAAACAAAGTACTTAAAACCCATTTTATTAAGTATATATGATGAATCATTTATTCCAATTATAATCAATTCTCACTTAATTTCATCTTAGGTATTTAAAAATAATGTTTTATCTTAGAAAATTTTTTAATTTTTTTGTAATTTTATTTTTTTTTAAGCTTAGAATATTTTTTAAAGAATTTTCTACTTCCTTTAAAAAATAAAGGACAACCCCTATACCAGTTACTTTACAGCAGTATATACATTTTGTTTTCATTAAATGAAGTGAAAGGTTGTTCATAATTCATCTTATTAAGGTATTCACCAGTAAAATTTTACTTGTTTAACAAACATCAATGTTTAAAATATAGTTCTATTATTTGATCAGTTGTATACTAATAATAATTCCAGTGGTAACTTAATCCGAAAGAAAATATTTAATATTTAGGGCCTTATGATCATCAGAAATAAAAAACAAAATTTAAAATCCTAGTTAATATCCTGGGTTTTGTTGTAGATTCCTTCAACTAGTATTTACTGAGCCCCTCCTTTGGGCCAGAAACTGTATTAGTTTCTTGAGATATGTCAGTGAATCAAAGAGAGCACACCCACATCCCTACAACTGATCTTTTGGAATTTATATTATGGGGTGTAGGTAGGCAAATCATACACTATGCTAGAAGGTGGTAAGTGCTTTGGACAATGAGTAAATCAAGCAACAAAGTTAGAGGTTAGGAAGTAGGGGTTTGTAGGAGGAGTGGTTTGAGGAAACTAACTTTAAAAAGGGAGATGGGGGATACACTATGTTGAAAAGGTGATATTTGAAGAAAATTCAAAGAGGGTAGAAGTTTGCCATATAGATACCTTGGGTTCCAGGCAGACAATTGCTGACAAAGACCCTAAGATGGTTAGTAATTTAAGGAATAGTTAGGAGCCACTGCAGGTAGAGCAAATGGAGAAAACATAGTAAGAATAGTCAGAGAAATGTGGAGGTGGGAAGAGGCTAGATCATGCAGAGCCTTGTAGAGCCTTTTAAAAGCACTTTGTGTTTGTGCTGTCCATTGTGAGATGGAGAGCAATGGAGCAATAGTGAGCAGAGGTATAGCTTTACCATTCTTGACTTCTCTGTGTTGAGAATAGGCTGTAGGAGGCAAGAACTAATATATGCTGAGTTGTTAGGAGCTCTTAGGGTATGGTAGTGGCTCAGATTGGAGTGAAATAAGAGGAAATGTGGAGAAATGGTTGGATTTAGGATGTATTTTTTAAGGATATGCAGGAAAGAGAGGAGTTAGTCCAAGGTTTTGGTTCTGAGCAACAAGAAAACTGGAGCTGCCGTCAACTGAGATGGGAAGGACCGCAGTGGAGCAGTTTTGGAGGGGAAGATCAGGAATTTAATTTATGATGACATCAAGATGTTTATAAATATCCAAAGAGAGATATCAAGTAGACAGTCAGATAATCAGGTCTGGAATTTGGAAGAGAAGTGTAGGCTGGAGGTTTTAATTTGGAAGCTCTTGTCAAAGAGATATTTAAAGCTATGAGACTGGAGGAGAGTATGCACAAAAGGAGTAGACAGGGAAGACAAACAGATCAAGGACTGAGTCCTGAGATAGACCAACATTCAGAGGTTGGGAAGAAGAGAAAGACTCAGCAAAGGGGCCTGAGAAGTAGGGCCCAGTAAAGTCTTGGGACAACCAAGAGTAGAAATCAAGTGAGTAAAGTGTTTCAAGGACCAGAGAGCAACAAGTTTTTGTTGCAAATAGGAATAAAGAATAGAGATGACAGCTGGGGGGTAGGGGGAGTCAGACCAAAGAAACACTTATTTGAAAGATAAGAGAAATAACATCATGCATATATGTTGGTAGGAGTGATCAAGTAGGGAACAATGACAAATTGAAAATTTAGGAAAAACAAGGAAGTATTTTGGGATCTATATTCTTGAGTAAATGAGAGAGGATATGATTCAGTATACAGGTGGTGAATTTTGCTTTATATCAGAGTATGAATAATCCATCTATGGAAACGGGCAGGAGAGGAGAAAATGTGGCACAGATAATTGTGGAATTTCTTTCTAATTGCTTAAATTTTCTTACGGAAGTAGGAGGTAAGTTCATCTACTTTGAATAACAGTGAAGGGAGGTACTATGGTTTAAGAAGAGATGATAGGTGGAAATCATCAAGGAAAGCAAAAAGAGAGTGAGTTAAGAATGTATCACATGAGAGAAATATTAATAGATTAGTCATGAATTTAAACTTTTTCAATATTTAGAGTCATATGGTCATAGGAAAGAAAAATAAAATCTTAAATTTCAGTTTATATACATGTTTTTGTTGCAGATTCATTCAACAAATATTTGATGATTAGTCATGAATTTGAAGTTAGTGTGATTGTCCAGAAAATATGGTGAGTGGTGTACTCGTCACCTAATTCTAGCAGTAGAGCTGCATAACAACAGCAACAACAAAAAAGTCACAAAATCTCAGTGGCATACAAAAATACACATTTACTTTAGCTTACAGTTCTATGATTTCTCTTTATTGATTTGAGTTTAGTGGGTCAAATTCAATGTCTATAGTCAGCACAGAGTCTGTTAGGGGCTTAACTGATCTTTGCTAGACTCACATATGTGGGGCCTCGGTTTGGACAATTTTGCTGACCTTGCTGTTCTGTATTTCTTTTGCCGGCAGGCTTGCCTAGGCTTGTTCTCATAGTGAAGACAGAGAAACCAAGAGCAGAAATGAACAAGCATCACATTTTCTGACTTATCATGGGCCAATGCAAGTCATATGGCCATGTCCAGAGCTAGAGAGGAAGGAGACTGCAAAATTATAGGAGACAGGGCATAAACACAGGGAGGACATTATTTAGAAACATTAATATAATTAGTCTACCACAAGCGATCAATAAAAAACTTGTACCAATAGATTTACATTCAGATAGACATCTAAATAAATAAATATTTGAGAAGGAAGTAAAATGAAACTTTGAGACCAAAGATAAAAAGGAAATATTTAGAGAAGAGTTTGTTCATGTATTTTTAAAATGGGGGATGATGTATATCAGACCATTAAGCTATTAAGAGTCCTTTGGATATGTTTGAAAGAGTAAAATTATAGTTTTATTTCTTAATATCAATATTTACAATATATGTACACTTTTATACTTATTTCAACTCCCGATAACAGTTTTAGACATCAACCAAAAATATGTGAAGGGATATGCAGATGTAGATTTTCAGAATTCTTTTGGGGAATAACAGAAGTTTGAAGACTATTGCTTTAAATCACACCTCTGCTTGTGGACCAAATAAATGTGGACAAAACAAAAGCAGTATGATCTTTGCTCAAGCAAATTCAGTTTTCAAATCTGATAGTATTTTTAGATTGCTTTGAGGACAACCCCTAAGTATATAAGATCACGTCACAGTCACTTCTTCAAATTTTATGGGCCATTGTTATCATCTTCCGCACAGATCTCATCAAGTCATATTTTCTGCATATTTTCATGGCGCAAACAATAAAAATTCTTGGCCCACTATGCAGTGCATAAATGCATCTCACTGCTTTTTAAATTCCGTTTCCTCACTACAGGTGCATTTGTCCTTTTCAGGACTGCATTTATATAAGAGTGTGGCTGAGGCTGGAATATCCAGTCCAGATCTTGGGTGGGGCGGGAATGATCATCACCCTCATCTTTTAGGGAACCCCTTTCCCACAGATCATTCAGTAGCAGAACCTGGATTTTGTATAATACAGCAGGTGGATTTTAAGAGAAGGTGCTAGTCCTTTTAATACCTCAGGAACTCCTAGAACATCACTTCTGTCACATTTATTGTGACGGGGACATTTAACGTGACTTTACAAAACAAGTACAAGGCTAGTGCAGATTCAAGGGGAGAAAAATAGATTCTACTTCTTGATGTGAGGGGACATGTATGTGCAGGGACAGAGGGAATTTGGAGACAGTTGGACATTTGGATTTGTTCTTCAATTAATTTTCTATTCAGATCTATTTTCCGTTTAAATTCTGGGTTGTCTTATTGTAGCAAATTTTAGGAGCTCTTGCTATACCACAGAAGTCAATCCATGATCTACCAATTATAATGGAAATATTTTGTATTAAGTTTTTTATTTTAATTCTAGTACTGTTAGCATAGTGTTATGTTAGTTTCCCATGTATGATACAGTGATACAGTAATTTTGTACATTACACAGGCTTCATCATGGTAAGTGTCCTCTTTAGTCCCCATCATCTGTTTCACAAATCCACCCTCCCACCCTCTTCTGGTAACCATTAATTTGTTTTCTACAATTAAGAGCTGTCTGTCTGTCTGTCTGTCTCTTTCCCCCCCCTTTGCTTGCTTGTTTTGTTTCATAAATTCCACATATTAGTGAAATCATATGGTATTTGTCCTTCTCTGACAGACTCGTTTTACTTAGCATTATGTTCTTTAGCCCCATGCATGTTGTTGCAAATGGTAAGATCTCGTTCTTTTTTGTGACAGGCGAGGATACTCACCACTATACTAACGAGGACTGGCGCTTTTTTTGTGAATAATAATAATATTCCATTGTATATTCCACCTCTTCTTTATTCATTCATCTATTGATGGACGCCGGGACTCCTCCCATCATTTGGCCATTGGAAATAACGCAGTAAACATAGGGGTTCATATATCCCTTTGATTTAATGTTTTTGTATTTTGGAGGTAAATATCCAGTAGTGTGATTACTGGATCCTAGGGTAGTTCTGTTTTAACTTTTTGAGGGAAGTCCACAATGAAAATACTTTTTGCCTAAATGTATAGAGTCTGTTATTTCTAATCTCTTATGCCATACATGTTGCTTACTTTAACTTGGTCAAACATGTTTATGCGTAATTTTTAAGCTTTTTAACTAACACTTTAATGTCATACTTTTTGCTTTTAAGTATTTTATCAACTTGGAACTTAAGTTTGTATGTGATGTGAGATCAAGGTCCAGATTTATTTTTTGCAGATGATTGGCCAACTGAATCAATATCATTTATTAGATATAGCATTTTTTCCTCACTTATTTGAGATACCACATTTGTCATTTATACTCAGATCTATTATGTTTAACTAAAGAAGTTTTTTTTAAGATTTTGTTTATTTATTTGACAGACATAGATCACAAATAGGCAGAGAGGCAGGCGGGGGAGTGGGGGGGGGTGGGGAGAAGCAGGCTCCCTGCTGAGCAGAGAGCCCGATGCGGGGCTTGATCCCAGGACCCCGGAATCATGACCTGAGCTGAAGGCAGAGACTTTAACCCACTGAGCCACCCAGGCGTACCTAAAGAAGATTTTTAAACATTTAACCATTTTTAAGTGTACGATTCAACAGCACTAAGTACATTAACATTGTTATGCGACCATCACCACCATGATTTTGCAGAATGTTTTTATCATCCCCAACTTAAACTCTGTACCCATTTAATGGTAACTCTCCACCCTCCTCTTCTATTTTCTGTGTCTATGAATTTGACTAGACTAGGGACTTCATGTTGGTGAAATTATACAGTATGTATAATTTTGTTACTGGCTGATTTCACTTGCTATAATGCCTTTGATGTTTATTAATGTTGTAGTGTGTGTCAGAATTTCCTTCCTTTTTAAGGCTGAATAATTTTCCATTGTATGTGTACCACATTTTATTTATCCATTCATCTGTCAGTGGACATTTGGGTCATGTCCATCTTTTGGCTCTTATGAATAATACTTCTCTGGGACAGAGTGTATAAATATCTGTTTGAGTCCCTGCTTTCAATTCTTTGAGATATATACCTAATAACTGAATTTCTATGCCAATACCATAACTGATTCGTAAACACTTTGTAGATTTTATTTCTGTGTAAAAGATCGCCTTATCATCTATATTCTTCAATACGTATGCTATTACAGAAAGAAAAGCTATTGATTTTATATGTTTGTTACATTTAGTCACCTTAGTAGTTTCTTGTATTGTATCCAATAGAATTTTCTTATACTTTCTTGGAATTTCTAGATAGTGTATCACTTTCTGATATCTGATACTGAGTGAAATCATTCTTGTATCTTCTTTAAGATAATATTTACTATGGTTTTTAGAAAAGAATCTTCATCAAGTTTAAATCATCTTGGGTTTTTATTAGTGAGTGCTGGGCTTTTATCAAATGCCTCTTAGCATCTACTGATATGATCATATAGTTTTTCTCCTTTAATTGTTGATGTAGGAAGTATGTTAACAGAGTTCTTGATATAATATCACCCTTATATTCTTGGAGTTAAAACCTACTTGATGATAGAACATTATTTTTTGATACAATGTCATATTGTATTTGCTAATATTTTACTTAAAATTTATTGTGATATTTTCCAATATATACATATATCAAATCATGTTTTGTGTCTCAAATTAATACAATGTTATATGTCAGTTATATCTTAATAAAATTGAAGTAAAAAGAGATACTTTGATGGGAAAGCTTGAGAAATACTATAGAGATTTATCATTCTGAAGAAAAATCCTTCTCTGTTTTTATTGCAGTGTTTTCTTTTTATTGTAAAATGTCAAACTTTTAAACTGAATTTTTTTCTTGTTATGAAGCAATGTTTAGTTTTAAGAGGAGTGTCTTACCAGAAACTTAAGGAAAAAGAAAAGCTTCTTAGATTTCTTTTGGATTATAAATGGAGCCTCAAAAGATTGTATTTGCTATGCTGTAAGTAATATATAAAAATTTACCAGGCCATATATAAATAGTTTGAAATAAAGATATATTAGTTAGGTTACAACATTTTCTAATTTACAATTATGATTTTTACATGGTACCACCAATACTCTATTAAAGAGGAAACATAGCAATTTTCCTTATAGTAATTTCCCCACACCTGTTAATCTATACTATCATTGTCTTATAAAATTCAAGATGTCCTCCAGGGGGCACTAGATACAATAGTGAATGTATTTGATCTTATGCAAATACAAATGACCAGCGTGGGGAAGTAATGAGATGGGAGGGCAGCATCCTGACTACCATGGAGCTCCTACGGGAGCTTTGGTCACTGAGCAGCATCCTAGGAAATGTAGGTTTCGTAGGATTAGCTGGCTGATATGCACCTGGAATCTTAAAAGGTTTTTGAATAAGAAACCACGGTAAGATTTACACAATGGGCATATATTCATTTATCAAAATGGCTAGTTCTTTCCACTCCATATACAAGGACACAGAAAAGTAAAGATGTGTTTATATGCACTTTGTGCAACTACAGAGTGGGCACAATTCCTATGCGATGCTGAATTGTAATAAGTCTATTTGGATGGCATGTCTGATGGGAAAGCATGTTGAGATCTATCCAAACTCATGTCATTGAAGACTAGTGCACACATATTACTGTTCAGTCTAATCTAGGCTTGAGGAGCTCCCAGTGGATACTTGAATTAACTCAGGTTGATTGTAAGGTCAACTATGAACTTCCAAAACAACCTAAAGTGTTCTATGTATTCTAAAATATCTCATTCTGATCCCACATACACCTAATGATCCAATCATTCATTATTTCTAACCTAGAGTGCTGATGTGTCATATGTATATGTTTTTTGCCTTTTTGTAAAGGAAAATCCCTAAATATATTTATAATCACTTGAAATGACTAATGTTTAGAAGAATAACATTTATGTCTCCAAACCAAGGAATCACAATTAGCAATTATTTAAAATTCCTTTTTGTATCCCTATTTTTTGAGCTGAACATCTTAGTTTGCATTGAATATAATCACCTTCCCCCCAACTCTTTCCTATATTATCACTATTGTTATCTTTTCTTCTGTCTATACTTAGTACTACGTGGAGCACAAGGTTGAGATTGGTTGGGGACTTTTTAAGTTTCTAAGTAAGATTTAGAAATCCAAATAATTATCCTGGTGCTATCAGAAAATACTTTTCCACAGGTGCAATTATTTATGTAGATTATAGATAAGATGAAAACTAGCCCAGATTGTTCCATGTCTGGGCACATAGGGGACTACTGGGCAAGGCAGGATAAAAGTCAGGCAAAGTTATTCTTTGAAACCACACAAATTCATTAAATTCAACCATCTGATTCTCTGATTCATCTGCCCAAATTACTGTTCTTAACATGAAACTTCGATCACATTAATTTTAACTGTCCTCCCTATCACATCTGCCCTTTCAACACACAGTCAAAAGACTCATTGTGTCCTCATTTCCTATATAATATGTAGGACAGACTTCTACTCTGCATTTAAAATTCTCTGTAATAAAACCTCAACCCCCATTTTTTTTAACCCATTCACTAAATATTTATTGAGGGCCTGTTATGTGTGTGTTTATCTTCTCTATAATTGATTTAATCTCTCTGCCTTTTTCTTCAATCTTTGGCAAACTTTAAAGTCTTTCCTCCTCCTTAACAATTAGGTTTTCAGTACTGTCTATCTTAGCATTTCTTTTTTATTACTTCTGTAGTATTACTGTTTTCATTCTTAGTTCGCATCTTTGTCCGTCACTCGCCATTTTAACCTCATTCCACTGAGCTATGACCTTTTTAAGTTCTTGCAGTACAGATTTCATGCTCTCTTTAACATGAGAGCTTTGTTGAAAATTTTCTTCTGTTTCCTGGAGGGATGTCTGCTTTCAGAATGTATTCTTTATGTGTTCACTGCACGCTATGTTTTCTGTCTCCTCTCCCTCCTTCCGGACGTTTTCCTTTATACCGTAGTGTGTTTCTAGAAGTCATGCTATCTCTTCTTAGCCCTCAATTGTCTCCCACTATAAAAGATCATGTTTATATCATTCCCTTAGACCTTAGTTTGAAGGCAGGTTTTTTAATGGCTTATGTCCTATCACATTTTTAAAAGTTATGTGAAATAAGAGGTTTTAGAAATCATAAACTAAATATTCATATGTTCATCACTTGTTTAAGAATAAAACATTGCTTTTCTGCATGTGTGTCGTTCACAGTGGAAGTGTGAGTGGGCAAGGACTACACAGCTGCTGCAGGCAGTCGTGGTAGTTTTGGATTTACTCTCTGCTATTCACTTTCTACTCTATTTTTGTAATTAAACAATAATTCTGTACCTGACTTCACTTTGCCAAGACAGATATCCTTTGGATTTCATAATGTCCTATTCAGGGTAAGTATTAAACTTTTGCTTCTAATCAGGACAGCCCTTTCTGGAGTTGAGCAAAACTTAAGGGTTGTGGTTAAAATGTAATTAATACAGTTTCCCATCCTACCAGGTGAAAGGTTCTTTCCAAAGGTATGCCCCTTAGTATTTCTTGTCTTCATCTCTTTATCTGGAAAATCACTCTTTTTTATCAGCGATAGTTAACTCTGGGTGATTATCAACTGTTATTATATTTCTTTTTTGTTGTTGTTGTTATTATATTTCTTGTCCTACCATGTGTGCATTGACTTGCACACACATGCACACACACATCAAAAAATGACATTAAAAACAAATGGACAACTCCATCAAAATGTCAAATCCTAACTCTTCCCTTATTTCTGTGCTATTTATCCATGATAGTGGGAAAGGGTGTCTGTTGAAAAAGGAGCATTCTCCTATTCCCATGAGTTGTATAACAACCTTCTTGATGTGCTTCCTTTCAAATTAGGAAGCCTTAGTGAGACTTTTCAAAGTTTACAAACTCATGATCTTACACCCCAAGTTCAGCAGTGAGATTTGTTACCAAATGCTAATTATTAGAATCGTCTTCCCGTTTATCTGGATTATACTTTTCCATTTTATAGTACAGGATTTTGTGTCATTTTTAGTCTGAATGCTACTGGTATATATTTTATTCTGATTTGGTTATTTATGTTGTTTTAGTTTTGGTGTATTTTGCTTTTGCTGTTGTTCATTTTGTCATGTTTTTAAGGAAGGGAGGTTTTGTGATTCGAGTTTTCACTACCATTTTCCATTTCTTTTCTCATGAAATCTCTATTCTCAACTTACATTATTCTGTCAGCTCTCTCTCTCTCTCTTTCATACCTTCTTCTAATCTCCAAGTTCTCTCCTCCTTCTGCCTTTCCTTGTTAAAGGAAGGGTTGAAGTTCCCTAAAATTCTGTGCGAGACTCTCTGTTATCCACCCCTCGCTCGTCAACCGCGCTGCACACACCAGTGCCCGCCACACTTGCAGCTCCTGCTCAGTCCTGCTGGAAGTACATTTCTCATCTCCTGTCGAGCCTATAACCCTGGCTGGTCTGTGCTCACTGCTTAGTCAACATTTCAAAGACAGAATTTATCTTCCGTGTGAAACCTTAGTTCCCCTCTACCTCTAACCTCACATTGAGCCCAGTACGCAGCCGCCAACAGGGGGGGCACAGCCCTTTCAGACGCCTGTCTCCATTTCAGCTCTCCGTCCGGTTCATCCTGAAGCTCTATTAGTTTTCTCTCCCAAACATCCCTCTGGGACGACGACTCCACACTTCATTTCCCTGCTTCTAGCCTCATCTCTTTTTCATTAATTCTATGTTAAAACATGAGTGATTCTTTTTAAAAGTAGTCGGACTACTTGCAAATTTGAGTTCTGTCAGCCACACGTTATCTAGTACAGGATGACGTTCAAAATCTTTAGCAGAGCCCGCAGGATACTTCAGAATCTAGCCCCTGGTTGCCTTTGGATCCTTAGCTCCTCTTCCTACATTCCATATCATGAGTCCACAATAGATTATTATTTTTATACAGTTTTAAAACACTTATATGTAATAAGTTACATTCACTATTTTTGGTATAGATTTCTATAAATTTTTACAAATGTGTATAGTTACTTAACCACGACATTAATTGAGATACAGAAAAGGTTCATCACCACCACAGATGACCTCATACTGTCCCTTTGGAGTCATTCCCTATCCCTGTCTCTATCCCTAATCCTTGGTGACCTCTGATCTGTGCTCAGTCCCTGCAGCTCTACCTTTTCCAGGATGTCATATAAATGGAGCCCTACAGTATATAGCTTTTTCAGTTTGCTTTCTTTAACTTAGCATAATATATTTAAAACTCACTCATATTTTTGCATGTATCATTAGTTCTGAATCTTTTATGTTTACTCTAGGCAAGACCGTCTCTGTCTCTGCCCTCTCATGTCTTCGGGACAGAGCACTCTTTATTTTTGAAATGCCTTGTTAGCCTATTGAACATCTAGACATTTTTAAAACTTCAACTCATGCTGA
The DNA here is from genome assembly GCF_902655055.1 of Lutra lutra. Taxonomy (NCBI): domain Eukaryota; kingdom Metazoa; phylum Chordata; class Mammalia; order Carnivora; family Mustelidae; genus Lutra; species Lutra lutra. The sequence continues at coordinate 3,015,422 of NC_062280.1, forward strand.
ACCCCTTTGTCAACATGAGATGACTGTTCTAGACAGGGTTAGGCATCATCTCTTCTATACACTTACTATATTACGTCGCAGTCAGCAAACCATGGCCTGTGCCTGTGTCCAACAGGCCAAATTCCACAACCCCTACCGCCTTGTTTTTGTATACCCCGACCCTAAGGATGGCTTTACAGTTTTGTTTGTTTTAGAAAAATTTATTGTCTTTCTATATTGGCTTTACCTTTTTAAAAAGTTGTTAGAAAGAAAAAGAAAGAGAGAAAGAATATGTGGCAGAGGTGACATGTAGCCTACGAAACCTAAAATACCCGTCGGCCAAGTCACTCTTCCGCTTGCCTTCTGCTCTGTTGGCTGCGAGATCTTTGCAGCCCAAGTGCATATCTGTATTGGTTAGAGTTCAGTTAGGAAAACAGAAACCAAGTTAGGTATTTCAATACGAAGGTTTTAATATACAGAATGGATAGAAGAGTGAGCAGAACATAAAGGGAAGATCATACCAACCAGAGACCAGAGCCCATACTCCGCCCCCCCCTCAGGAAAAATGAAATTTTTTTTCTTGCCATAGCACATACTTCCCCCAATGTCCACCACCCAGCCACTCCATCCCTCCCACCCCCCTCCCGCAACCCTCAGTTTGTTTCCTGAGATTAAGAGTCTTACGGTTTGTCTCCCCCTCTGGTTTTGTCTTGTTTCATTTTTCCCTCCTTTCCCCTATGATCCTGCTCTTATTTCTCAAATTCCTCATATCAGAGAGAGTCTATTATAATTGTCTTTCTCTGACTGACTTATTTCACGTTAGCATAATACCCTCTAGTTCCATTCACATTGTTGCAAATGGCAAGATTTCATTGTCTTTTGATGGCTGCATAGTATTCCATTGTGTATATATACCACATCTTCTTTATTCCTTCGTCTGTTGATGGACATGTAGGTTCTTTCCATAGGTTGGCTATTGGGACGTTGCTGCTATAAACATTCGAGTGCACGTGCCCCTTCGGATCACTACGTTTGTATCTTTAGGGTAAATACCCCAGTAGCGCAACAGCTGGGTCATAGGGTAGCTCTGTTTTCCACTTTTTGAGGAACCTCCACGCTGTTTTCCAGAGACGGAGCCCATACTCGTAATGGCCTTGTAAGATCTGGAAGGCTTTGTGGCTGCCAAAAACAAGCAAGAATGGGTTTTGTCTAATTGCTGTCCTCTCACTCCGTGGAGCCTCCAAAAGGCAGAATCTAACCAGAACCCTTTTGGCAATGAACTTCGGAAAATATCATTTTCAAGCTACTAGTTTCCCAGCTCCTAGCTACTATTTCCAGTGAATCGAGGATGAACACAGGAGTGTGAATATGTAGGAACTACATGTCGATTAAAAATATGTGGCAGATATCCGGCGTGCTGTCTTGCATAAAGCGTTTGTATGGAAGTTTGTGGAATCACCCAGTAGTGAAACTGCTGGGTCGTAGGGTAGCTCTATTTTCCGCTCTTTGAGGAGCCTCCATGCTCGCTTCCTGAGTGGTTGCACGACTCAGTGCTCTCACCAGCAGTGCGCTAGGGCGCCTTCTCCTCCTCACCACCACTTGGTGTTTCTTGTGTTTTTTATTTTAGCCACTCCGACAGGTGAAAAGTGATGTCTCACTGTGGCTTTAGTTCGCAAGTGAAATAAGTCAGTTAGAAGGAAAAATACTGTATGATTTCACTTCTATGTGGAAGTTAAGGAACAAAACAAGCAAACGAACAAAGGGAAAAAAGGCAAACCAAAAAGCAGATTCAAATGCAGAGAACAAATTGGTGGGGGCGGGGATGTGTGAAATAGATGAAGGGGATTAAAAGTACACTTACCTTGATGCGCACTGAGAAATGTGTAGAATGGTTGAATCATACTCTGAAATATAACACTGTATGTTAATTGTACTTGCATTTTTAAAAATGTTTATTGAATTAAACTGAAAGAACACTGTGATCATTTAGTTTGCTACACACTTCATAAAATGCCTAGATTAATAAAAACTACTTCTTGCCTTTAAGTAGTTTTACAGCCCGCTGCTTATAAACCAGTCTGGTGAGAGAGACTGAAGTAGAAACAAATAACCAGCCCTGCCGTGAGATACACTGTAAGTAACTGGTGAATAGAGATTACAGGGAAAGTGCTAAAAGAGGGAAAGGAAAGAATAAATTCATCTTAGAGGATGGAAAGGGGATGGCTTCGTGGTGGAAATAGTATATAACCTAGGAATTAAAAAGGCTTTTGAAACTGAGAAGAGATTGGAGAAAATTCATTTGAAAGGAGAAAACAGGAGCCATGGTACCAAGATGCAGAAATAAATGGCACGGAGGAGAGTTAGTACAGTGTAGCTATAACTTAATGAATTTTTTAATATTAAAGGATTTAAGATTTGAAAAATGCGATACATTTTATCATTCCATAAAACACACTAATTTTGTTAAGTCCTTTCTTTATATATACCTCAAATATGGGCTTCAGCACATCCCAGGTCCAAATACCCATGGTTAGAATTTGAGAAGAACTTATTACATGTACTAAAATACGAGCATTTAAGTTGGCCTTTGGAAGATTATGTACCTTAGCATTAACTTTATACTCAACACCATTTGTTAAAAGGGTAATATTTCTTGCCCTCTAACCCCTGCCCTCACCCCACATGCCACACTGTGTTCCAAATCCAAGCCTGGGACATGCATGCACAATGCTCTACTCTTAATAGAGCCGGTGGGAATCATGTGGTGGCTGTATGTCCTGGAGATCAAACTTGACTTGAGGTTTCAACCAACTACTTTATCAGGTTTCACATACTTTATACCAGCCGCTTCTGCGCAGAGGGAGGACTACATATAAACATGGTCACTTACTAACTTTTGGTTTCCATTTCAGCAGGAGGAGTAGATTAAAATGAAGATTTAAAACATCTTTATTTTTAAATTAAGTGATGTACATAAGCCTGCCACAATTAGCACCCAAAATTCAGTGTGACCTTCTGGGCAGCTGGTGACGCTCTAATATTTCTGAGTAGTTCATGAAAGGTGAAAGGGCATATCTCCTTTCATGTGCATATGTAACTGCATATAAGCATTCATAGGAGTACATACTTGTGGATAATCCTGGAATGCATATCTATATTTATAACTAGGAATAGTTATGTGAATTTGATATAAATATCTGTCATCGGTGGTATTTGATTGTCAATTTCCCCTGTACATTTTGCAAGAACCATCATCATATAGCAGCCTACTGTTAGGTTTTATAACAGGTAATAAAAATGGTTAGAATTTCTTTAAATTTCTTCTTGCATAACAATATTTGTTCAGAATCCATAAATTTACATGTGAGTCTACTTGTTCATTTATTTTGCAAAATTGTAACAAATGATCAGACCAGTCATTATAGAACTTTAACGTGTAATTTTGTGTATGAAGTTCAATTCTTCACTGCCAGAAGAAATCTGAAGAGCAGAGGGTGTTTCTTCTATTATAATCTGTTGCTGTCTGCACAAATTTCCTTCCTTCTCCAGTTGTTTTAGTTTCCCTTTCTGTGCTTAGCTTTCTAGTTTTCCTCATTCCCTGACATATGCCTCAGGTGTGTATACTTGGTGGGGAGAAGTGAAAATAAACATAGAAACGTGTATGTATGAAGGGTTTTCTGTGGTTTTTATTTTCTCCTTTTTATTTTTCTTTATTGTTTGAGGTTTATAAGCACTAGAAAAAATGAAAAAGTGATTATTCTAGTCATAAAAAGCTAGTATTAACATGCTAGGAAATTTAACGACCTCATCAGGAGGTTTCTTGCTATACAGGCTTTAGAGGCAAGCCAAGTTTCCTGTGATTGGATGAATTTCCAAGTAAACTGATTTGACTAGTGCCTGATGTTGCTCTTCCTAAGAGATGTTTATGAACCGATTCACTGAATATTAGGAAGTTCTTTGCATTTTACCTTTCAGACAAAATGATAACCCCTTTCTTTACTGGATTGTCATTATGAAGGCAGGACCAAACCTGTTTCACTTGCTATGGAAAATAGCCATAGCCCCTCTGTTATCATATCGGGCATTTGTTGAATTATTTAACATATGGCACTTACAAATCAGTTTAAGAAATGCTCCAATAGAAACATTGGCAAAGTATGTGAAGTACATTATTATGTAAATATAAAGTAATGCAGTCCATTATTTCATAAAGAAAAATACAAATGGCCAATAATCATGAAAGATGTTTTATGAATCAAGCAATACAAATGGAAATGATGGATATATCTTTCTTTTCCATTCAAGATTCAGAGTATTTGCTTATCCTCAGGATTGGCAAGAGGTTAGAGAAGAATGTGTACTTTCATGCCCTCTCGATAAAAGTGAAAGTTGTTTCAATTTATTCCGGAAGCCAGTTTGGAAATATGCATCAGATATAAAATGTATGGAGTTTTTGACCCATATGTTCTAGCTCTAAGAATTTATCTTTATATTTTTTAATTTTTAAAAGATTTTATTTATTTGAGAGAGAGAGAGAGCTAGAGAGAGAGCATGAGCAGGGTGAGGAGCACAGGGAGAGAGAGAAGCAGACCCCCTGCTGGCCAGGGAGCCCAATACTGGGGCTCAGTCTCAGGACCCCAGGGTCATGACCTGAGCTCAAGGCAGCCGCTTAACCGACTGAGCCACCCAGGGGCCCCCTTAAGAATTTATCTTAAGGATATGATCAAGTGTGGTAAAATGTTTGTGTAAGGATGTTTGTAACAACACTGATTATAATATAGAAAAATTAGAACTATAATATCCATCCACGGAAATTTATTAAATAAACCATGCCTCCTTTATATGATGGAATCCCATGTGTCCATTAAAATGATGATCTATATTTACAGATTTGTAGAAATTTTAATGACATACTGTTGTGTGAAAAACCAGGCTACAATATAGCATGTGTAATATGATTCTGCCTATCAAGGTTGGAAAACTTTTGCTATAAAAGGCCAGGTAGTAAATATTTTAAGTTTTGTGGGTCATATAGTCTCTGTCATATGATAAAATTCTCCTGTTGTACAAAAGTAGCCATGGGCAGGGTGTAAAGAAGTGAGCATGGTTATGGCTCCAATAAATCTTTATTTACAGAAACAGGCAGCCACCTCGTAGCTTGCTGACCATATTGCCTACACATGTAGCAGTGTGTGTGTGTGTGTGTGTGTGTGTGTGTGTGTGTGTGTGTAGAAAGAATATACGTTTCTAGAGGAATGTTAACAGCATGGCTGTATGGGGGAATTTCTAGATGATTTTTATTTGCTAGTTTGTTTTTGGTGTATTGTTTGATTCTCATAGGGATTAAAAAAGTCAAAAAAATTATTATTTCATGAAAGGAAAGACTCTGTTTACCTTGCAGAAAAATAGGTTCATAGAATAAGATGCCTGGGAGTTCTATTTTTAAGATCTTCCATGTTACATATGTAAATATGAAATACCATAATGTTTAAATTTTCTTTGGTACAAAACCACCTCATGCCTGCATTATTATACTTGCTTCTTTAACAATATTCTTGCCCCTAGTTTTTAATAGTGCTTCCTCTTCCTGCTACAGACACATCGCCAGATGTATCTAAACGTATTTTTTGAAATCTAGAATTCTATGATCTACGTCTTCTAGAATCTATCAGAAGTTACCCAATTTTGTAATAAAAATAAACACGCACACTACTTTCTTGGCTCTCCTATTTCTGTTACTGCCGGCTTTCTGGTTTCTCTTCCTATTCTCCTAATACAGGAGTTCCCACGTTTCAGACCTTGGTCTCGTCTTTTGCTACATTGTCTCCTCTGGCATTCTTATGGGTTCAGATAAGGTAAACCCTAATGTGAGGGCTCATCTGACATCATGAAAGTGACAGGTCGCCAGTTCTGTTTTGAGGATTTAGTCAAACCCACACCTATTTCCCACAACCAGTTGCCCATAACCACTTTCAGCTGCTTGCGCAGGCTTCAGCTCTCCATCAAACTCCTACCAGAGATGCGCCGAATTTAGATTTACTACCTCAGCCTTAACATCTGGCTCACCACAATATGCCAAGATTATGAACTAGATTTCCAAAATCAGCCTTGGAAGAGGTGCTTTGGTTCCTTCCGGATGTATATTCAGAGACAGAGGGGAATACAAGCAGAGAAACCAAGCAGTCTCACCTGTAGTTGTCTCGGCGCACGATGACGGTGGCTTTTACTAGCTGGACTGCTGTGCAGAAGAAAAGAAGTAATGGCTTCTGGGATTTTACAAACACTAAGATCTAGTGAAGGACTAGTTTGGAAAGGTGAAGGAGAGAGTCCACCAAAGATAACTCAGTTTTCTGGCATGTACAAATAGGGAATACTGGCGTTTTTTCTCCATGACATAGAAGGCTGTCAGCATCTGCGGAGACAGAGAAGTGAGCGGTCAGAAGTTTGAAGATCTTGCTGGGCAGAAGGGGCCTGGGCGTCTCAAGCAGAAGGAGCAATATTAGTGGAGGCTCGAAGGTGCGGAAATGGTGTTTTCTGGAATTTGTGCATACTCGAGTAGTTAATAGAATGAGGTATGGAGTAGGGAAGGTCAGTATAGAGAAGTAAGTCTAGGAAAGTAAGCTAACGCCTGATTGTGTGAGTTCTTAAATTCCATGCTGTGGGGCGCCCGAGTGGCTCAGTCCATTAAGCCTCTGCCTTCAGGGCGCCTGGGTGGCTCAGTGGGTTAGGCCGCTGCCTTCGGCTCAGGTCATGATCTCAGGGTCCTGGGATCGAGTCCCGCATCAGGCTCTCTGCTCAGCAGGGAGCCTGCTTCCCTCTCTCTCTCTCTCTGCCTGCCTCTCCGTCTACTTGTGATCTCTCTCTGTCAAATAAATAAATAAAAAATCTTTAAAAAAAAAAAAAAAGCCTCTGCTTTCAGCTCAGGTCATGATCCTTGGATCCTGGGATCGAGCCCCACACTGGACTCCCTGCTCAGTGGAGAGCCCGCTTCTCCCTTTCCCACTGCCTGCCCCTCTGCCTACTTGTGCTCTCCCGCTATCTCTCTGTCACAAAAATAAATAAAATGTTTTTTAAAAATTCCATGCTAATTAGTTTTTCACCTTATCCTTATAAATCAGCTGTCTTTAGACATTTAGATCCACAGACTGCTAAAATTTCATTTCTTATTTATGAGACCAGCATAGAATTGCCTGCTTTTATTTTGCACAGTAAAACATTAAAGGCGTAATAAAACCCATTTTTCCCTTATGTTCTATTGTTTATAGTTCTCTGGAAAGGAGATTTTGAAAACTGAACACTAGGTACTTTCTCACATTTCAGGAATAGTTCTAGAATTGACCTAACTCTAAATTACATTATAAAGGAAGCTAAAGAGCATATAAATCATGCCAAAAATACTTAGGATTGGGAGGACTGGATGCCTCAGGGAATTGGTAATTTGATCCAAAGCCTGTCACCTGTTAAAATTTATCCTGAGTCAGTAGTGACTGAAAAGCCATCACGACCTGACAGGTGTCCAGGATCGTGTGTAAGACGTAGTGGCAGAGCCGGTATAGCTCCCATCTGACACGCGTATGCACTGCTGAAGCCACGGCAACATTAATTGATAACTATGCCGGCAATCTTGATTGTGGGGCCAAGGACTAACTGACCTGAACTCCCTTCACCCCTACTAATGTGCCTTTTTAAACGGGCTCAAGTCTGCTCGTGTGGTAGAGAAGTGTGTTTGGGCCTGCTCTTTGACCAGATTACGTTACTCCTAAAGTTGACCATCTGTGCTTTTCCAAGTGGATTCCTTTATTATTACACCTGAGTGTGTTGGGTTTTTTATCCTGATGAAATGTTTTGTTTATCTTTTGAGTCATTAAATAATATAAAGCATTAAGTTGCTACTACGTATCATCCACAAGGATTCTTCTAATATATTCTCTCCTTGGAATTTAATTTAGAAACATCAATATACTCTTAAATGTATAAAAGTTTACATCACTAAAAGTTAAATTCCTACCAAAAAGATCGTTTTTCAATGTAGTTAACGTGTCAATAAAATGTCATTGCTTTGGGGGCACCTGGGTGGCGCAGACGGGTAAGCGTCTGACTCTTGGTTTTGGCTCAGGTCATGATCTCAGGGTCGTGGGACTGAGCCCCTCGTCCGGCTGCGCGCTCACCACAGACTCAGCTTGAGACTCTTTCCCGCTCCCTCTACCTTCCCCCGCCCCTCACCCGCTCACACGTGTGCACTTTCTCTCTCTCTCAAATAAATAAGCAAATGATCATTCCTTTTTATACCAGAGAGTCAAAAATTTAAAAAGCCCATTCAACCCTCCCTAACTGGTAATAGATGGAGGAGAAAGAAAAGTGTTGATCCTCGCCAGTATCATACAGTGAGAACAACTTCCCTTTCCTCGATAAAGGATCATGATGGTATGAGGGTCTGTGCATGTGAGTTTAGCCTGAACCCCGCCGGCAACAAGGTTTTAGCCAGGTGGAACAAAGAAGCAGACTTGTAACAATAATCTAATGATTTTGTTAATCATTAGATTAACCTCTGCTCTCTAGCAGGAATGGGATTGTGTGGCTCCTTGGTGCTCCTTGGTTGATGGTTATGTGGAGTCCTGGGTTTAACTAGCAAATTATCCCAACTACACTTCCTCTCAGATTGCTAAGAAAAGGCCAGAGTGAATCTTAAATGTGTGTGTTGATTGGCAGAAATAGAAAACCTGAGGTTCAAACTGCCTTTCTTTTTTTTTTTTTTTTTAAAGATTTTATTTATTTGACACAGAGAGAGAGATCACAAGCAGGCAGAGAGGCAGGCAGAGAGAGAGAGGAGGAAGCAGGCTCCCCGCCGAGCAGAGAGCCCGATGCGGGGCTCGATCCCAGGACCCTGAGATCATGACCCGAGCTGAAGGCAGAGGCTTTAACCCACTGAGCCAGCCAGGCGCCCCTTAAACTACCTTTCACTGCCTTTCTAGTAGAGGCGACAAACATCACCATAGTCCAGAGTCTGGCCTCAAGGGCAACTGCACACCTTTGCAGACCAGCTGGCCCGAGTTATGGACGTGACTTGTGACCATGGGGCAAACCGGCTTGTCTATTAGTGGAATAAATGCACGAACTTATTAGCATTATGCGTTTATAAGCTGCACAATTCATAGACTTGACAGCAACACACTGAGCGGATTATAGGTGAATTATTCAGCTTTGTTTGCCGCCTCCGTCAGCTCCTGCAGACCGTCCTCCAGCGCTTTGTACTTCTGCCTTCGTACCTTTGCTTGTGCTGTCCGCCTCCTTAGAACCTGCTCCCTTCCCTCCTCCCTTCCTCCTCCCCTGTCCTCCCCTCACATCCACACTTCTCTCCTGGCCAAGGAAACCTCTAGCTCATCTTTCTAGATTTAGAGTATCTGCAGATACTTTTCTAGCGCTCTCACCCTCCGTCTCTCCAGCCGCGACCGTCCCCCACTCAGCAGGAGCGTTCACTTTCCTTCCCACGCCCATAGCGGTTGTGTTGTGGCCTGTTGTGTCTGCATCTATGGGCTCCTCAGAGGAGAGGCTGTGCTGTGTTTAACGTGTAGTAGACGCGTAGTGACGTGTAGTGAGTGAATAATTGAGTTATTCTTTTCATGTTTGTTGTGATTAAATAAATGTTTTCTCTCGTACTGTGATGAATTTTAGAAGACCAGAAGAATATCCGTAGAGGCACTTTTAAGTATTTTTGCTTCTAATGAACTTAGCCTTTAGAACCTTGACCATGATTTTACAGACAATGGATTTTGAGGTAGTTTTCCTGATTGTTAGTTTGTGTACACATGTTGAAAAACAGCTAATCGACTTTTTTCTTTTATCAGTTGCATGAAGTTCCATGAGCTTTATGCTTCAAGGAAAAGTGGGGCAAGATGGTCAGAGGGTTGTAAGAAGCACGAACCTAACAACCTACGGTGCAAAAATAAATTGTTGACTGTTAATTATGGAAGAGTTCACACATGTTGACAAGTAGAGAGACTGGTTTAGTGCGTCCCTGTGACTCATCGCCCAACTTCCAGCATTTCAGCCATGGCCAGTCTGGTTTCATCTCTTCCCCTACCCACGGTCCCTGCCCCAGATTTTCTTAAAGGCAGACTTGCTGATGTAATGTCTGATGTCCCAGTTGTAAATGTAAAGTTTGAGTAGCTGCGGTAAACATACGCGTGTGTGCGTGCTCAGGGTACAGATCATTTCTACTACAGTCTTTACCCTCATGCCACTTGGTCTCCTTCCCATCCCCCCCTTCAGGCAACTACTGATTTGTTTCTGTCACTAGAGTTTTGTCTTTGTCTAGAATGTCCATAGAAATAGATTCAAACAGGGGCGCCTGGGTGGCTCAGTGCGTTGGGCCTCCACCTTCGGCTCAGGTCATGATCCCAGGGTGCTGGGATCGAGCCCCACAACAGGTTCTTTGCTCAGCAGGGAGCCTCCTTCCCTCTCTCTCTCTCTCTGCCTGTGTCTCTGCCTTGTGATCTCTCTCTGTGTCAAATAAATAAATAAAATTTAAAAAAAAAGAAAGAAAGAAAGAAAGAAATAGATTCAAACAATATGGAGCCTTTTGTGTCCGGCCTCTTCCGTTTGATCTAAAGCTTCTGAGATTTCCCCATGCTGTTGCACGTATCAGCAATGGTTCCGTCTTCCTCTAGTTTATGGATGTACCACAGTTTGTTTATTCAACAGATGGTGGACTTTAGATTTGTTCCTGTTTTAAGCTATTATGAGTGAAACCACTTTAAATATTTGCGTACAGTCTTTTCTGTAGATCCATGTATTTCTTTCTCTTGGGTAAATACGAAGGTGTGGGATTGCTAGGTCGTAGAGTGGGCATGTTTATTTTTATGGGAAAGGGCCAAACTGTTTTCCAAAGTGGCCTCACTGTTTCAGTGAAAAATTCAGTGAACTTCAGTGTGAAATTTCAAACTAAGAAAGCTCTAAATTTTGGAGTTTTAAGTTTCCGTTCCTAATAAATCTTTGATCTCAAGTGCTTGGTTATTTTTATTACTCAAGGAAATAAGACGCACTGAGGCAACTATCAAGACCCCTCGCTGCTTAATGCTGGCAAGACCCTGGCGAGAGTTCCCTCGCATAGACCACGGGACAGCCCTGCCGACCAGGTGCTCCCAAATCACAGTGTGGCCGTGGGCCCTGGCGCAGTGCGGCTGACTTGATCTTTACAGAGTGTTTGGATTTAGCAAAGTCGGGGCTTAAGTCAGGTTGTATCTTACAAGACTACAGATTCTAGAACATTCCTTTTTTCTGATCAAATGAAGCCACCACTGAAGAAACACATCTTATACGCAGGGTTAAAATAGGTTCTTTTAAAATGGAAAAGTATCACTGTCATTAAGTATTTTGGAAAGGAAGTATAAGCAATGGCATCCTAGGACATTATCTTTTGACTTGGTGAAATACTTTGATTAAGTCAGGAGTTCCAGATTCTCGAGGGCCCTTTTTTTTAGTCATCAGAGTTTTGAAAAATCCTGATTTGAGACTATGACATATTTTCAGTTTCATTAGAAAATTAAAGGAACTTTATTTATTCTTGCTTTGATATGGTGTAGAATAGATTCAGATATGTTATTATTATAAACATCTCATTTCGACTACCTTTAACTGAGTGCCACAGACAATGAGGCCCTGTACTAGATCTCTATCTAGTGCATTCTTTACCCATAACAGATGAAAACTGCTGGAACAGTTTCCTAGAAGACCAAGTACACGGACAACTTTAGCAAGGTGCAAGCTTTATCCAATATGTGATGTAAGTGCACAGGAATTACTCTCGGCTATTAAACAAATTTTGGCAATTAAAAAAATTATATAACTATCTTTGAAATTTATAGCACAACACAGCAGGTAAACTGTCAACCAAGAACGAATAAGGTCTCATTTTCTTTTTAGGGGAAGCCAAATAGCTGCTTGAGGAGGACATTATTGATGATTCCTTGAATTGGGAAAGTTCCAGTGAGACCTGAAATGACTCAACCCCCAAGGGGCAGGCAGCCTTGACGTCTGCCCCCAGAGGAAGCAGACTTGATTTCCTTTGGATTTCTAAACCTTGATAGGATTCTTTGCCATAGCTGTCCATACTGGAAACTGGACACTGTCTCACAGTAATATTTATTTGCACCAAATGCTGTAGTCATCCAGTACCTAAGGTGCCCAGGATCTTAGAAACAGCTCACATCCGCACCGTGAAGTGATTGTGAATCTTAGATTGGAGATCACAGTCGGCCTGAGCTGAGGGCCAGAAACTGTAGAAAGAAAAAAGAAATAAAAAGAAATGCCATGCAAAGTTTGGAAGAGCGTGTTCCTTTGCTTGGACTCTGAATTTTCAAAGTATTGAGACTTCTTGGAAGGTAATGCAGACACGGCTTAGGTCCCGTATACAGGGCATGTTTAGAGACCGGGCCCCAAAGCCAGAGTGGAAGGGATGCCTGCCGCTGTTAGTGTGGGGGTGACGGCCAGTTTTCAAGAACCCGGAACCGAGAACCACAGTGGAGCTGCGCGGGCTCGGCTGACACCAGGTTGCTCCTGAGCCTGAGAGTCCAGCTCCAGAGTCCGAGGAGACTCTCCTTCTGCTGGGGTCCCTGGTCTGACCCTGTGTCTAGCGAGGCCGAGTTATCCTAGTCACCGACTGGGCTTGAAAGGATCTAACTTAATTTCTTTCAACCAATCTTATCTTGCTTCCTTCTAATGATGGAAAATGACTGAGTTTCCTCATCCAAGTTATCTGTTCTCCAGTTAAAAAATTTTTTTTTCTAGACAAGTGCTGTGTGATTCCACTTACATGAGGTCTCTAATGAGTAATCGAACTCAGGAGGCGCCTGGGTGGCTCAGTCAGTTAGGCGTCCAACTCTTGGTCTCAGTCAGGTCTTGATCTCAGGGTCTTAAGTTTAGGCCCCATGCTGCTCTCCCTGCTGGGCATGGAGCCTACTAATAAAGTAGTCAAACTCAGAAACACAAAGTAGAATAGTGTTGGCCTGGAGCTGCTGTGGGTGGTGGCGGGGGCAGGGGGAGTAGTTGCATGTGTTTACAGTTTCAGGTTTATGCAATGAAGAAGTTGTAGAGAGCTGCTGTGCAGTGTGAGTGTGGTTGACCTTACTAAAATGTACAGTTAAAAATGGTAGATAGTAAAGTTTATGTCATTTTTTTTAACCACAATTTAAAAAATAAAATTGAATTAGACATCGCCTAAAAGAATTTAGGGCTGGGGGCTGTCTCTTACACTTTTTTCGCATTCCTCACACCAGAAAGTTTCTCTCCTACCCCTATTGTGCTTTTCTAAATGAATCCGGAGCAGGAAAGCTCACCTAACTTCCTGGCGTTGCAGAAGGGCTTTCTGCTCGTTCCTCTCAGGCTTCTTGCTGGAATGTTTTGTTTGTCTCGTCAAAGGGCATCATCATTTCCTCTGATGCCTCAGCTTGAATTTAGCCAGGCTATCTGGTGACTGAGCATCCGCTGTCTGGTAGCCGCTGAGTCGTCGCTGATTTCACCTAATTTTTGGAGCATTGTGCTGACACGTGCTGCGAATGACCACACCGTTGCCTCCAGTTACAAGGTCCCCGGGCGTTGTCATCCTCGTCCGCACCCAGCAGCCCTTCAACATGCTGTTGCCCCTTGGAGACCTTTGGCTCTTAGATGCTTTCTCAGAAACTGGAGAGTTCAGGATCCCTTGTGAATGCCCTTAGTTGTAGCCACCTTCCCAGTCACTGCTACTCAGCCACTCTAGCATCACATTAGATAAGGACCATCTTCAAGCTGAGGACGTCTCTTAAAGGTTTCTCACTTGTCTTGCTACACAGGAATCAGGACACCAGCCCTACGATTCTTTGATTCTCCTAGATTTGTCTGTATTTTTCTCCTCTACGTACTTCTCTCAGCCAAATTTTGACCCCAAAAAGGGAGCAATGATACCTGGGTGTATCACTTTCTTACTTTCTGTCTCCGTCATCTGCCCAGAAAAAAAAAAAATGTATTAAATCCCAATTTCCTAGTTCGTGTTTTCTCTACCTTCCCAGGGGGACAATGAGCCTCATGGTTTATCCTCACTGACCAAAAGTCTCCTGGGAGAGGATTGGGGGAAGAATTACCAAGAAGGAAAAAAATGGTTGGAAATATTTTGACAGTACCTCCACTTTAACTGGCTTCTTTGTAGATTCCTCTCTCTTCATGCCTCCGCGTGTCTTGTTCACTCTGTTTCTTACGTGCTTCTAATACACTCTTTACCACGATTTTGACCGCCCCAGTCGTGGGTAAGAGGGAAGCTCCGAGTCACACTACCTCGGCTCCAAACCTGGCTCTGCTAATTCACCCGCTCTGTGAACTGAATGACCCCCCTTCGCTCTCTGCGCTTCAGTTTCTTTACTTGGGAAATGGAGATTCGAGTAGCCCCCACTCTGTAGATGAGGTCGTCATAAACAGTATTTTGAACAGTGCCTTCAGCATAGTAATTGCTCAATTAATATCAGCTCTTAATATTCAGACCATCATTGCTTCTCCTCTAGTCCAGTAAAATAGACTTCTAATTGAATTTATTATCCCTATTTCTACCTCTGGTCTTCTTCATTTATACTGTTATATAGAATTCAGGGAATGTAAGAATTGGGTGGGAAAAATTACATCTTTATTTTAGCTGCTATTTAACTGAAATTTGGCATTTTTCCCCATTCTGCATGTAGGCTTGAAAACACAAAAGTACTCATAATATCTGTGACCATGTCACCAACAGAAATCACAAATATTTCATGTAAAAAATTAGTTTCTGCACATATCTCATTTATGCTCATCACTACTTTTAAACTGTTGGTTGTTTAAATCACGACTAGATATTGTTATTTTATTAAGTTTTTATACTTTCAGATTTTATTATATCACATTGAAAATATGTTTATAATTTAAACCATTATTTTGAGAAGGGATATACAGGCTTCATCAGATATCACAGGGACCTTGGCACAAAAATATGTTAAAATACCTTTTTTGAAGTGGGTTTTTTAAAATTTACATCTAACCTTTTTGCTTCCTGATTAAAGTCTTTTGCTAGGTCTTATCATGGACCATAGCAAAGCACAAACTCCTTAAGAAGATATACAAGGAATGTACTGGCTCTCAGTCTACCCTTAGAGCCTCAGTGCTTGTCCCTGCGTGAGGCCCTATCCCTCCAGCCATTCTGGAATTACCGCCCTCGCCCCCACCTGGAAGGCATCGTGCTCTTTTATGACTGCATTTATGCGCCTTTGTGTATGTGTGTGGGGAGGGGTGATTGTTTTGGAATGCCCTTCTTCCTTCTTCTTCCTCATTTATTCCTTCTCCTTACTCGTCCACCAACTTTTATTCATTATTAAAGATATTGCTAACATCTCCTCCTGCTTTGAGTATTCAGTGAACTCCCAGTATGTCTGAGGTGACTTTCCTGTCCTCTCCCACAGCACCCGGTGTAAACCGCTTGTCACATTTTATTAAATTTGACTGTTTGCTTTTCTGCGTCACTAGACCGTGAGTTCCTTGAGTGAGAGGCGTGATTCATGCTTGTCTCCTCTCTCAGCTCCTGCAGTAGTATCTAGTACTCAACGAATGGGTAAAATCTGATAGGATATCACACAAATATGAACAGCATTGATGTTATCTCAGAGACAAAGTACCAGGGACATTCTGAATTATTTTCATTCCTTTCTTTTCTCATAATAGTTGGGGGGAAACATTGCTCCTTTGGGAAACTGAATGATATATTGGGTTGTGTAACTGAGGAGAAGCTTTGTGACTCTGGGGGAGAAAGAATGTGTAATTTTTTTCCTCTGGAGGCCTGGGAGAAAGAGATCTTGGCTTGGCATCAGTGGAGGTAAGGACACCACCCTGGAAGGACTTGGTTGTTGTCTGCTAACTATCCCACACCTAACATAAAGTAGGAAGTACTATACAATAATAGAAGACTTAAAATTATTGATAGAATAAATGGAATGTGAGAAGGGCTGCAGCTGGTCATTTCCGGATTGGACAGAAACACTGTTACCAACTAGTGATGGTAACCTTCATCTGTACTGGTTGTGGTTAGATTTCAAGAGGTTTCCTGATTTGACCCCTAGGCATCCTGTGTTATTGCTCAGTTTTATGAAAAGAACTTTTTGGATCTAAAGATCCATGTGGTCAGGATAAGTGTCCATTACGCATCAGTCCACATTTCCAGTCACAATCATGGGAAAGACAGGATGATAAATGGGGATAAATGGATAATCAATCATCAGAAGAAAAATAAATTGGACACTATGACCAAGTGGACATGGGGTGGATTAAAGATTTTCAAAGTCAGGATGCCTGTGAGTCTCAGTCAGCTGAGCATCTGTCTTCGGTTCAGGTCATGATCCTGGAATCCTGGGACTGAGTCCCACATCGGGCTCCCTGCTCAGTGGGAGGTCTCCTTCTCCCTCTGTCTGCTGCCCGCCCCCGCTTGTGCTGGCATCTCTCTGACAAATAAATAAATCAATAAATCTTTTTTTAATAGAGATTTTTAAATTAAATAAGCCATAAAAATATTAGAAGAAAATATAAGATACATTCTAAAGTATAGAGGCATAGTAGAAAACGTCTTCCTATGACACAAAGATGGAAGCCATGAAAAAAGACTGAAATATGTGACATCATATAAATATTTTAAATTCTGTATTAAAACACATACACAAGAAATCAAAGTTAAAAGACAAGTGAAAATCTGAAATAGTTGTAGCTAATTTCTTAATATGTAGATTTTTAAAAAATACCAACCTAATAAAAAATGAGCAAAGGACAAAAGCAAACAGTTAACAGGGAAGGAAGTACAGATGATACTTAAACATGAAAAGATTAATATGCTCACTCAAAATAAGAAAAATGCAATTAACATCATGATTAGATACCATTTTTCACCCACCAGACTAGAAATAAGAATGATGAAGGTGCTGGAAAATAGGGAATCTCATACATTGTTAACAGAAATATGAATTGGTACAACCTCTTTAGAGCACAAACGGGCAGTATCTATTAAAATTAATGATAATCTGGGGCGCCTGGGTGGCTCAGTGGGTTAAGCCACTGCCTTCGGCTCAGGTCATGATCCCAGGTCCTGGGTTCAAGCCCCGCATCGGGCTTTCTGCTCGGCAGGGAGCCTGCTTCCTCCTCTCTCTCTGCCTGCCTCTCTGCCTACTTGTGATTTCTCTCTGTCAAATAAATAAATAAAATCTTTAAAAAAAAAATTAATGATAATCTTATCCTTTGACTCTGCAAAAAGGTATGTTCATACACACACACACCACACACGTACACACACAAACACACAGAGGAGATGTGGCTCCCTTCCTTCAGTTTACCTGGACATTGTCATGCAAACGGCAGCTGCCTCCTTGCAGCCCTAAAGGGCGACAGCCTGAGGGCCCAGCAGACTCTGAGGATGACAGAGTGATCCAAGTCACCATTGACATTGTTGAGCTGCTAATCTCACAGTACCTAGAGCTGCCTTACACCTGCCCTTAGAGTAACATAAGAGAGTACATTTTCTACTGCTTCAGCCATTTTTGAATTGGGGTTTTTTGTTTTTTGCAGCTGAAAGCATTTTAAATCAATAAATGTGTGTGTACATACATATATCATGTGTACATCTATACATACAGTCTTTAAATTTGAGTATGCTATTACAAAATCTATCATAATCAATATAACCACATCCTGTTGTTGGAACATATGTTATTTCCAATTTTTTAAAATAATAAGATTGTGATCTTACATAAAAGTTTGTACCGTGATTTTCTATGGCTAAAATTTTAGAAATAAAATCAATGCATAGAAACTTTAAGGGTTTTTTTAAATATTGGAAGGCAATTGATCAGGTAATGTGTGTAGTGTTCATTTCTGATCACCCTTACCAATAACGCTAGATATTGTTATAAAAATGTACTGCATTTGTAAACGAAAGGGTAGTAAGTAATTTTAATGTACATTTTAATTATTAGTGAGAATGAACACTGTGATTTATTAAAAGGTAAGATTTTCCAGAGGATACTTTTCAGATTAGAATCAGAAAAAAGAAAAAAAAAGATAGCAAGTATTTAGCAAAATTTTAAATTCAAGAGTCTAGAGGTCAGGTATGAAGTAGAAAGCATAAATACAAAGATTGACTCAGCCAGAACCTATTACTTTATCTTCTCACATAAAGATCTCATGAGCTGATGACAGGAGTGAATTTGATGAGAAGAGAGAGCTTTAGTCATTAGTCTTTTTAGTCTAATTCACTTCGGAACTAATGATTAAAAAATTATCCCACCGTATTTACATTTGTATTTCTTCCATCATGTATACACTTGTCTTAGTCACTTATTAGTCATGAGCTTCTATGAACCCAAATTCTTTACTTTAAAAAATGGACATAATAATGTCTATACAATATCCTTTCTTCTTGAAAATAAATGCTCCTGTTTCTTGTCCAAGATCCCATTTCTTGGGTGGTTTATTTCTTTCCACACTGAATAGAATATATAACCAGGTAATATACCTGGTCAACAAATACATGTATTGTGTCAACAAAATGTATGTTGTGTCAACAGATATAAAGCCAAAATCAAGGC
Source organism: Lutra lutra (assembly GCF_902655055.1). NCBI lineage: Eukaryota > Metazoa > Chordata > Mammalia > Carnivora > Mustelidae > Lutra > Lutra lutra. The sequence continues at coordinate 3,034,015 of NC_062280.1, forward strand.
TCTAGCATACATTCTGCCCTGAAATGGCATGCTGTCTTTGGCCAGCACCAGGAATCTTTGGTCAAACATCTGGTCAACATAACTCTCACTATTGATAGTCTATCCACAATTATCAGCAAGCAAGAGAGGTCTGTTCACACTACAGTCACAAGACTATTTCTCCCAGGAGAGTCCCACTTTCAATATTTCAGTAATATTTTTGGAACGCATCATTTTTTTAAAGATTTTATTCATTTATTTGACAGAGTGAGAGATCACAAGCAGGCAGAGAGGCAGGCAACGAGAGAGGGAGAAGCAGGGTCCCCACTGAGAAGAGCCCGACACGGGGCTCAATCCCAGGACCCTGAGACCATGACCCCAGCCAAAGGCAGAGGCCCAACCCACTGAGCCACCCAGGTGCCCCCAGAATGCATCTTGACCTATGAGTAGATGGGACTCTAGATAGATTTTCACCAGTCCTATGCAACATCCTCAGAATCGTGTCTGACTCCAGAGCTGTAAGTTTGCTCTAAGACACAGGTCATGGTAGATTCTAGTCTTTGGGACTAAGACTTTGCTGGTGACCAAGGCACATCTACAAGTAGGGAGGATTACCCTCACCTACTCTTTTTTGCTATAATCTATCCCATGATGCCTGGCCTGGTTCAGAGCCCAAGATGACCTGAGTTTCCTTAATAGAATTCTTCACTTAGGGTACAGGCAGCCACATAACTCATGCCATTACTTGAGTTGCTGAGAAGTATGAAGCTTTTCAGGAAGATATTCTTGGAGCTTGAAGCCAAGTAGTTGCCTCAATGACTGCCTGATTGTTTCCATTTAACAATTTGGATTTTCTCCCACAGTCACTTCAGTGTGCTCAGTAAATTGGTGTTTTATGCTTGATTTTTACTTTCAGAATTCTGTCTCAGTATTATGAGGATCTGATGTCATGATGTAGGCAAACGTCCTTGTATTGACATGTTTTGTTTTTGGCTGGTGGAGGATGCCAAAATTCTGAGTTCCATGGGAATAGAGCCAAGAGACGTTTGGCTTCTTAGTTGGAGTTAATGTCCGTGGGAGCGGATCTGGGAAAGTCTTGTGGAGGATCCATGGCCAAAACCGCATAATCAAATTTTGTTCTGAATAGGGTCCTTCATAAGATGTTAGAAAAAAAAAAAAAGCATAACACTTATTGGGAAAAGGTTTTCTTAATAGAATAATCTTGAATGGTTAATAAAATAAATTAAAGATGTTATTTAGTAGCTTAATCTATTTATAATTTTTGGTTTAAAGTTACCTTTATGATTAATTGAATCAAGTTTATCTGTTGTTCCTTCTCAGGAGAACTTTTCAATAGATCTTCTTAATATCAGAATCTAGGAGAATATGTTTTAGATTTATATAATTTAAATCCAGTGAATAGATTTTTTTGCCTAGAGTGCATATGTAGAAATAATAAAATAAAATTTGGTTGAAGACGATTTTTTAAGAAAGTACATATACGTGTGTATTTAATTAAAAATTACCTTTATTATGGAGATGACATAATAGCATTACATTGTTAAAAACTTTTCTATCTTATAATAATCCAAATCTGGAATCAATGAAAACTAAACATGTACACCTTTGCTTCATTACCAAGCTATGTATTTCTGTATCAGGAATATTTAGTGTAATGTTAAACCATAGCTGAAGTGAACTATTTAAATTTTATAGCAGATTATTAAGGAGTTATTTGTCATTATTCATATACATTTTATGCCTGTCAGATAAAATAGGCAGTTTCATATATAAAATCTTATTCCAAGAGTATCTTGTATTCTTGATAGAATATAATATTTATTGAGTTATTTTGATAGGTAATCTAGTAAAATACATGTAACTGTTCCCTCCATTTAGTATTTTAAGTGGCAACAAAGATAATTTGCTGTAAACCATGCATGCTATCTAATTAAAATGTATTCATATTCCAAAGACATTCTCTGTAAAATTCCATCTGGACATGAATGAACTAAATTTAGTACCATTTTGCATTGCTTGAGATCTTACATAGGAATGACCAAAATGAGTATAGTTTACTTTGATATGTTTCACAGTGTGTAAACTAGAACTGAATGACCATGGGAATGAAAATTTCAACACTATTCCTTACATGCCAGGCAAGTAATGATTGCATATCACATTTTAGACTATGGTTTAATTTCTTAAATATATTATAGGGCAATATTCATGTGTCTTATTTTAAAAAGTGAGCATCTGATATTTAAATGAACTTTTATCATGCTACCTTTTTAATAAGTAATATTGGAATAAATGATCAAAAAAGTGTAACTGATCTGGATTTCTATTTCTTATATAATTAATATATAAATATAAATGCTGTTTCCTTGGGCAGTTTAATTTGTTTAGCCTCAGTTCCTTTTTTGAAATGAATATGACCATAATAATACTGAACTTTCAGCATTATGAAGATAAAATTACACCATTAATGTGAAAGCACTTTGAAAATTTAGTTATTAATATATTATTACTTTTAACTTTTTGTTACTGTGTGCAATAAACTAATGGTTTTAGGTGCATCTGACAATAAATTTCCTGTTAGGGTCTATCCATCCAAGAAAATCTCCAAGTTGATAAAAGATCTGTTTCAATAGATGTAGATCGTGATAATCTTATGAACATTTACTTAATGTCTTATGTTGGATTTTCCCAGCTAACAGACCATGACTCGGAGCTTTTTTGTTTTTGTTTTTAACTTTCCTGCATTTTGTCCTTTGAAATCATTCTTCTCAATCTTAGCCACCATGCACTCTTGTCTAGCGTTTTAGAGCTTTTATCTCAGTTCCTGAACCAATTCTCTTTATAATTTTGGGCAACCCTCTCCCTAGACCTCAATTCAATTTTATGTAAATTAGATGATCTCTAAGACCTGTTCCAGGTCTCATATCCTATGACGCTGACCCATTTCCATCTCCGTATGCACATTTTTCTTCTTTGGTTATCATCCTCTCTTTGTCCTCCTTCTTGTTAATACCAGCTTTACCTTCTCTTACTATCATGCAGCCACACAACCTTTGGCAGAAACCAAGTAAGGATACATTCCAAAATATAAACATTAACAAATATAGTTTCATTCTTCCATTAGGGCTTGGTGAAGAATTACAACCAGAGTAATGAATCATTGTGTCAAACTGCTCTTAGTTCACACCCACGCTGCCCACTGAGATACCTCCCATTGTCACAGTTTCTCAAAGTTCTCATCTGCGAACTGGGAACAACAATGTCTTGCATGCTGAGCATGTCACAAAAGTGTCTGGCACAATTCTGGTGCTCAATAAATATTATCATCTCATACCCTCCTAATTCAGACACCCCCACATCAGTAACCTTGATGATAGCCTGGTTTCATTTTTGACACATAAATATGATTTCATACTTTGAAGTCCTTTTTATTTAGTTGTCTAGTTTAATCTATCACAGAGTTGTCAGTTGGTGTTTGGATGATCTTTAAGAGCAAAATGTTTTGGTATATAGTAAGGGTTTTTAGCCATGTTAAGACATCCACGCTGATTTGAAATTTATTTTCCTTTAGCAACACCCAAATTGTTTAATGAATAAAGCTCATTAATTGGGAAGCAGTCATTATAAATATATTGTATAATTTCATGAAAAATAACTTTTGTCTTCAGAAGAAAAAATACAAGAGTTTGTAAACCAGGTTCTATGAACGCGTTCTAGGAAGGCCCTAAATTCCCTGAAACTGTATGCAAAGCTGAGTTTTATTTCTTCTGAGACTGTCTTTAGTTTTCAACAGATTCCAAAAGGATCACTGACATCCTAAAATGTGTCTGTCATGGTTTAAAGTAAAATAAATTTGTTCTCATTTTGGGGATAGAATAATTTAGTTCTCATTTAATTACTGTCAATATCAAATTACTGCCTTTTTTTTTTTTTTTAAGAAAATAGGTTCTATACAAAAGTGCAAAAACCAAACTGAATACAAAAAGAGTAGAGTAGGGACGGCTGGGTGGCTCAGTTGGTTCAGTGCCTGCCTTCGGCTCAGGTCAGGATTCCAGGGTCCTGGGATTGAGTTTGGCATTGGACTCCCTGCCCAGTGGGGAGCTTGCTTCTCTCTCTGCCTGCTGCTTCCCCTGCTTATGCTCTCTCTCTCTCCCCCCCCAACCCCAACAAGTAAGTAAATAAATAAAAATCTTTTTAAAAATGAGTAGAGTTTGGGAGGGTTTTGTTTTTATATTTATATGTGTATTTTTAACTAGTATAGGTTAGTGGGAAGTAAGAGAAATATTACAAAATAGTCAGAATATTAAAACTGATGCACCACATCGAATTTCACATGGTGTTTTCTGAAAATCTCAGAGATTAGTATGATATAAGTGAATATTCTTGGGATACTTAAATGAAAGTGATGAGTACACTTGCCATTTCTGGGACACAGGCAAAATAGAAAAGGAAATGCCCAGGTCCTGTCACAAAAGACATTGGTCCTGATGTTTTTTCATGGTCATATTGGTTTCAAGAGGGCTACCACATGGTGAAATTGGTGATGGGATCCTGGGGCTGCATGGGAAGGATGAGTGTAAAGATTAGGGAGTTCTGTAATGGGGTCTAGAAAATGAAGGTGTTCCTTCCTCACCCCGTAGAGGTCAAAGTCCCCAGTTATTTGTCCTCCAGAGCCTAAGGTATGTTCATGGGCCTACTGACCCAGACTTCTGGATCAGGTATATTCATGACCCTAGAAGTAGCTTCTAGTGTGTGTAATTTGAAGTGGCCTCCCTTCATCCCCATCGTTCGTCCCATTCACAGAGACAGCTCCAGGCTCGTCGATGTTAAACGTCTCAGTATTAAAACTTAAAAAAGTACACTTGTTTGTATGAGTGTAAATTGCTGTAATATCATTGATGGTTAAAAATCACATTTATATTAATTATAAATTACTTATTTTAATTATAAATTACTTATTTAGGAGCCATACACTAGGTAGAATTTTAATAACCTCTTCCATTAGATTTAGTGACTGCTTTATAGCTAAGTTACTAAACTGATAAGGAGTAGTGAAGAGTCCACTTCACTTCAAAGGCATTATATACAATGTTACACTTAAGGATTTCTAGATACTTTATAATTGTTTTTCAATTTAATTTGAAAATTATGCCCTCAAAGCTCAGATAAATGTGCCAGTATCATTAAGTGCTAAGAAAAAAATGCAGCTTCCCTGTGTCCCTGTGATTTCACTAGAACTTGTAACTCTAGGACTATATACCCTTGCCAACTGCAATGCATTTGGAAATTGAACCTATGAAAACATATAAATAGTTTTCAGGTCAAGATAAAGAGAAATGAAACAAGTATAACTAGTCCTTTCTTTCATATATTTAAAGCAACTTAACCAGAACCAATTTAACAAGAATTTCACTCATGAGAACTCTAGTAGCAGACCTGAAATTCCCAAACCAAACTTTTATGCTAAAAGTGAAGTCAGAAATCCAGAATTAGTCATTATAACATAAAACTGTTGTATCTTTCAAAAAAGGTGAAAACACTTTAATATAATTTATATTGTTTCTACACATTAAGTGTAAGAAATAATTTCACTTAGTCATAAGTACAATGAATTTGATTAACAAAATCCTGATTTACAAAATAGAAGTAAATATATGCAGAAATATATTCATTATCAAATTATATAATAAGATTAACAATTCTTGTTAAGATATCATCAGTTTATTATTTTGCATTTGAGATAATAGAGTTAAACCATTTTGGGATGTTTAATAATATAAGTATGATAATAATGGAACGTTGAGATTTGAATACAATGACAGTAAACCATTGAAATTTCACATTCACATGATACAGCCATCATGAATCTGTAAGTGAATGTTAATAATGTAAAAAAATATAAAATGATTGTAATATAACCATCTAACCATTAGCATATGGAGTTTTCAGACCACTATTTAATCTGTGAATTTGCTCTGAAATATAAGCAGTTGCTTTTCTGTGATACATGACATATCTCTGTGCCTTAATACTTAATTTGAAATGTGCTTACCATAAAAATATACCAAAGTAAATAAAAAAGGAGACACTTATTTACAAAACAATTTTGTATACATATTACATAAATGCAACTGTTTCAAAGTCTTTTTATACAATATTGATAGAATCAGCCATTTCCATTATTTTATCATAAAAACTGCAGTGTTGCAAAGGCAGGCTGTAATTTTGAAATCCTGATTAAAAATGAATACTTTTTGGCTGCCCTTTAAGATAACACAGTTTCTTCAAGTATGCTACAGAATTGAATGCTGACCTCTAGAAAAATGATTCTTCTTTCATTAAAGAAAATCCATTCCCCATTTGGAGGAGTGTGAAAATGCACCTTAAGAAAGGAGAAACTTATTATTTTACTGAATGTTTTTTATTTGATAAACCTGATAAAATCAGCCATTCAGCATATTGTATTAGCACCATTGGCATGGATTGTTAATGTACTGTACCGATCACAATAGGGCTGGGGACTTACAAATGGGGTACCATCCCTATTTTTGTGGAATTTCATCTTACCAAGTATGCTATCATACAATATAAATTCAAGTGTTTAAGGACGATTCAAATGATGGTATATAACAACCCTGCATTTTACCAATACTATAGGTTTTTCTGTAGATATTAAATGATACTGTAAAGAAATAGGCTTTGAAGCATACTCCTTTAATTCACCAGAACACAAGGAGAATTGCTTCATTTACCTGGATGTGCTGTAATATATACGGACATAAACGTAATTTGATCTCCTAGTTCAAAAACCCTGGAAATCATTAAGGCTTGTTATCGTGTGGTTTATTCTGATGGTTAAATGCCAACCATTGCATATATTCTCTCTCTTAGTCCATAGATGGAGCTTGTGCGTAAGTGACTGTAGCATACTCTCGGCTTATAGCCCATGTACATAATTTCACAGTTTCGAAATTGTTGAGGGGAAGGCCTTCCATGGTTTAGGAAATTATGAACCAAGTATAAATCTCATGAGCACCCACAGCGATCTACCACCATGGCTGGAATCTTCCCGTATATTATTTGTTCTTTGCCATTAAAATATAGCATATTAATGGGCGACATCTTTGTGGGGGTACAGCAGGGGCCTGCCGAGCCTCTGGGGTTTGCCTGGTGTACAAGATGAGTATGGGGATATTTTTGTAAAAACACAAATTCACACTCTCCAGAGCAGTAGTTGGCCTTGTATCTTTTGGGAGCAATAATCCAATCCCATCCAAAAGCTTCAAAGTCCACAGTCAGGGGGTAACGACAGCACCGAGATTCTGTTGAGTGCTCGTCACAGTCAAGCCCAAAATCTCTCCTGGACCTTTTCGGTGTGTCTGTCACCTTGACTTCTAAAAAGGGATTCTGGGTGAGAAGGAAAAGAACCATCAGTAATAGTAAGAGGTCCCGAAACGCTTCCCTCCCTCCAGAAGTCATTATTGAAGAAACTAATCATTTTGCTTATACAACATTTATTTTTCAAAGACAGAGACTTAAGGAATTTTACTTTACACCGGGCTCAATTCCTCCCTTATGGCTCCCAAGAATGTAACAGCAATTCTAACTCCCTGCAGTCAGATCTATGTCTTTTTAATTTCTGTTTTCCCCAGCTTCCTGGCACATGAGAGATGTTCTGACAGTATTTATGGGAATAAAGGGACAGAGGGAGGAAAGGGGAAGAGGAGGGAAGACAGAACAGAGGAAGGAAGAGGTTCGTTCTCTCTCTTCCTAATGAAATGTGTTGGCTAAAAACGTCTGAGGACTCCTGGAGGAATAGCTGGACTCCTCCTTCCTCTGTTCCCTGGATCTTTACTCGGGGGAACTTGGCTCTGAACACCGCCCAGCACTACATGGGTTGTAGCAGGAAGAAGAAAGGTAGGGTAGTGAACGGAGTGGTATGCATATTGGGTCGGAAAGAAAAACTTTTAAGAGAGCAAGGCACAGATTCAGAAAATACAATATTATTTCACTTCATTCTTTCACTGAAGAATGTTTCTGTTCATAAATTTAAACAATAATTTGCTGGTTCCTCCCTTGCCCCCATCTCTTAATGCATTTGAGACTTTTCCTTTTATATAGAAAAATCTGAGGAATGTGTCATTAATAATTTTATTTAATTTGTTTAATAATAATCTGTTTAATAATGCTTAAAGCTTCTGTCACATTACCAACGTTAATCATTAAAAAGCTACCTGTAAAAAAGAATACTTTCTTAAATAATTCATAAGTTTTTATCCTATATCAAAATCAAAATAGACCTGGTAATTATTGTTATTTAACATTATTTTAAAAATAGCATCATTTTGTGAGTCAGTCACATTTTAGGTAGCATATTCAAAGACAAATCTTTTGGAAAACTATATAAACTTCTAAAGAATATGTTTTTACTCAAAGTAGATTGACTTACTAATAATGTACTCTTTACAACCAAAACATTTAAAAACTTAGAAAGATAGCCTTTATTGTTTGCAAGTATAATCTTCTGTTCCACATTATGTCAATAGATGGAAATAAAAAGATGGTCACATTAAATAAGTTCAGGAAAGCACAGGTAAGCCAGAAGAGTGAGTAACTCTAAATTTATACTAGGGATTAAAATAGTTTTTTATAAATGTTTATGATATGTGAAGTATTGTCATCTGCATGGCCTGATATTATTAAATTAGTTGGCATTACTTAAGTAAACTCTAGCACAAAAATGGTAAGGCAGCTTAGAAATAAGCTAGGTAATAAAGGTTAACTAGCCTGGAAATTTAAATGTTATTAGTGGTAATTCACAAAGTTATCTACATATACATCAGTGCATGGACAGTCTGCAATATCATCAACATATTTATCATGAAGGACCTTAAGTATACTATATTTAATAAGATGTAAGCCTAAACCTATCATACTTAGTTAACTGCTATATATAAAAGCATTTAATTTTCACTGTAATTTTTCAAGTTTGTTTTTTCTGCTTATTTAAACCAAAAAATTTCAACACATTTGGCATTCTTCAGAGGAAAGAAAAGTTTTGATTTGTTGGATCTGTAGTAGAATCCACTATGAAGATTTCACATTTATATTCATGTAACCATGTAACATATCAATGAAAAGCAATTTATATTTCAACTCCAATTCAGAAGAACTCCCTCAGAAGCTAAGGACCATGGCATAACTGTTTTTTTAAATCTTCATGCAAAATAAAAGTATCAAGAGGGTGTTTCATAGAATATGAAATTAGACACCCTACTTTTATTAGGTACAGGGCTACCGTTGGGGTAAGATAACCTTTGTCTCTCTTGTAAGCCTAGGAAATGGGTGGTGATTTTTTCACTATTATTCATTCACATAATTTATAAAAATGTAACAATGTTTGTTGCTAGGTGGTATTTTCAGTTATCACTTACCAGCCCATCTTCTCCTGGTCCTGGGAAGGTTACAGCAAGATCATGACCATTCTCATCTAAAGCTTTGATTTCAATGCCTAAGTTGGATTCTGGCTGTTTGAGCCAATTTTGCAACACTGTCTTCACATCGATGCTCTGCCAAATTCCAGTGCCTGGGGTCATGTCAAGTTTCAGAGATCGGATTCCAGTATACCTTGTACCGTCTTTCATGGGTTTGATGAGTCTCAGGATCTGCACAAACACCGTTGTAGGAGTGTTGACGGGTCTTAGATATATCCACAGTTGGGCCTTTACTACTTTATTATACTGTATTTTAGAGCTAAACTTAAAGAAGCAACATTTGGGTTTTCCTTCCACTTGCATGAGAAGATCAGCTATAAATGAATAAGAAAAGAAAAATAGTTATGGAAATTATTTCTCATAAAAAATGAGCAAGTCCCTTTATATAAATTGGTAAACATTTTTCCCCACTGGAATAGTAAATGCATATTTTAAAGTGAAAAACCACGCAGAATTTCATTCATAAGTCAGAAAAATATCAAAGAAAATAATTACTTTTCAGCGGCTTTTCAGAATTTTTTACATACATATTTTTTTCGGCTATTTATAAGGAATCTACTCCCTCTCCAGAGAAGCGTGGACTAAGAGAATTCTATGAAAGAATGAAGAGTGGATGAAATTTTAAAATGATGGTGATTAGAGAGAACAAGAGACACCGTGCAGGAACATCCACTTAGAATTCTTTGGGAATCTGAGTAGTTACACTGACTGAGCAGCTGCACCAATCAGTCTGGAAGGAGGAACCCTTCCCCCAGGCCTGAATCACCTGGGGACAAGACACACTGAGCAGCTAGCTGAGCCTGGGGAATTAGTAGAAAATATAGCACATCTGCTACATTTTGGCTCTGGAAGAAGCCTAAAGCAACAAAACGAATCAGGTAATTAGCCCAAAAATGTGAATGTTACATTCAGGCTGTCTCAGAAGTTAGAAAATACTGTCCTCAGAGCCAGGTTGTCATTGTAAGCAGAAGCAGGAGCAGTTTCTGTCCTCTGTTTTTCCAAGATTGTTTACAAATCAGGGGAATGTCCTCCAGGACTGTTTGATAGCAGGGCCTTGAAGGAAAATTATTTGCTGCGTTATAACGTGACTACCTAATAAGGAAAAGAACATTTTGAAACTGTTTCCAGTCCAGTTCAAAGTGTAAAAAGCACTGTTTAAAGCAGGACCCCAGGCACATGGCATAAAAGCTTGCTTGTCTTGCCTTCCGGGTGGAGGTGCCTGTCTGCCTTTCCTTGAGCAGAGTTCAGAGCTCTGTGACCGCAAAAGGGATGGGGTGAAATGCACCACCTTTCAGAAGCAAGGTACGTACCGCAGGTAAGCGCTTCCTCCCTCTCATGAAGACGAAAACAATGTTTTAGAGGCTTATGAAGCAGTGTGCCTGCCCGGAGTTACGCACACCAGGGTCTCCCGGTAATAGTGCCGCAGTCAAGGTATAAGTGGGACTCTGTAAGCCATAGCCTACTTAATTAAAATGTGTATTTCCCAGGCATTTTCTGACACTTAGCTCATGATGATCAGTATGCTGTGTTTACTTCATCACTGGTCTTCCTCATACATCAAATTTTTTTAAACTTTTTTTTTTTTTACTCTCCAGTGTCCTAGCTTTCAAAATTAAATATTTTAATTTGTGAAGAACATAACACTGTGAGAAATGGTTTTGAATAACAGAAGTTCTAGGCATTTAGCAAATGCTCAAAAGAAGCCCTTTCTCTATTATTAGAGGGGGGAAATCCTCATTATTTCAAATGCATATTTCAGGCAACTGAATGCAATTATGGAATTTCACATAAGGTTTTAACATTGCTTGTAGTATCTCCCAAGCATTGCCTTGGTAGCCCTAAGCCGTGGAAGCGTAAGCACGTTATGCTTGTTATATTAAACTAAACACGAGTGCCATGCAAGCGTTTAATTTTTATTTCCTCTTGGCTTTCTAGCTCTCCAGCGAAACAAATAATGCCCCAGACTTCAGTCTCATTAGTGTATTTTGCATGAAATCTTGAAAAAGATTTCTTTTTCTTCCTTCCTACTTACATACAAGCCAACAGCTTGTTAAAAGAGCCTGAAAATAGATCTGTTTCTCATAAACACTAGAACCGCAGTCAGCAGAACTGTCGATATACGCTAAGAGGGCTACTCACACTCGGTGGGCATGGTGATGATGGTTTCCGTCGTGGCGTGGTAATCATCGTCTTCCAAAGAGCCATCGCTGCTGTCATCTCTCTGGACATCGTACTGATCAATCAGTTCCCGGAGCGGAGGAGCTTTGGGCAAAAGTTGTCTTATAGCATCTTTGCTGATGTTAGGAGCTGTTTCCAGGCGAAGTTTACTGAGGATTTGAATTTTTATGGCTTCTATCCTTGAAGATTTAGTGTTTTGTCTCCAAGTACATGCATTACACAGCCGCTCTTTTTCCACATTTTCTTTTTGCTCACTGTTCTCATTTAGATCCACTGGACCAGCGACAATCAGCATGAACAGGTAAATATAAACATAAATTTGCAGTTTCTGCATGATTTTAAATCAGTACAATCTTTTTCCTTGTTCTTATTTCTTCCTTTTACTCTTGTTTTGCTTCTGAGTGATGCCAAGCAAAGTTTTAATGCCTGTACAGTCTGAGGGACAACTTGCCACACCAGTGAATCTTTTATACTGTATTCCAAGTGGCTTTTTATATTCCAACTTTGATGAGACAAGTGTCGTCAGGATCTATGATTGGCTCTTGCTCCACAATGAATCTCGCTGTCAGAGGTTAAAACCCTGTCTGTCACAAGTCACCGAACAGTATTTTGTTACAGTCAAGGGTGAGCTGATTCATTCGACTACTTCATAAAAGAAATAAATCTACAAATAATGAAAGATATATGTGACATTTGAAGAATTAAAGTCTATGTTAACAATAATAGAAAGTACATTTAAATCTGATTAATCTTTTTATGTGAAATTCAAGCTGTAATTTAAATAGGTAAATCTTAGTTTTACACTTCATACTTAAAAAGTTGAAATGTTGTTTCCTCAAAAGTTAAAATGATTATCTATTATTTATACAAGGATTTGAAGTAAAAAGAATTTTATTTATTGTATTAAATTATGTTTAGTGCTGTGTAATTAGGGAAATATGAATTTAAGTACTGAAGACCTGAATTAAAAGAAAAGGTAAGATTGTGGTACAAGTAAAAGATTTTCAGCTATAATTGGAGAAACTTGATTAAGTGCTTAGGTGTTTTAAAAATCAACTTATTATAAAGTTATACATGGAATTATTTTGAAATAATTTAATGTTTTTTTAATATAAAGATTGTGCTCAGTTTTTGGCCAATTACTATTCAGCTATTTCCTATTCTAAAGTTGCAGATTAATATTAATTAGAAGATCTGTTTTTTCATTGCTTATTACCAAGAGGATAATGTCAACTAGTAGAAAAATCTCTGAACTTAGAATAAGAAGATAATGGGGTTTATGACGGGCAATGCAGCACTTACCACAGTTTCCTCAGATTTCCATTGATAAAGGTAAAAAGCATAGTATGTGTTCTCCATAAATTATGTCAGAATGCTGTGGCACATGCAAGCAAAAGAGCACCATAGTAAGGGGGCGCCATTTTTTGTCCCCCAACACTATAATTGGTTCGCACCCCTTTGCCAGTATCTCATTTTGACCAGAGGGCAGACACCTGGCAGGGATTTGGGATAAGGTCTGGGAGCAGAGAATGGAGCTTTTTGTTCTCCAAATGTAAATGGCCTGTGTAGGGATCAAACTCTCAACCTTAGCTCAGGGAGCCACGAGATCTAACCACATGAGCTGGTAAAGAGCTAAGCAAACCGAGCCAGTGAGAAACAAGCCGTTTCTAAGCCACAGGAGATTTCTTCTTCCTGCTCCTTTTTAGGAAGCTAAGGACTCCGGGGAGACTTAGTCCATTATTCTTCCTCCCCCGCCTCAAGAGAATGCAGTGGCTCATATCAAATATTTATTTTTTAGGTCACTACCACTTTTGCACATTGTACACTCATTTACCACCTCAGTGCACTAAAATGCAACTCAGTAGCCTGAAAAGTTAATGCATTTTCATCAAATTCTTAAGAGGTATCTACATCTCTTGAGAAAAAATGGCCTTACATAATGCATTAGATTTGCCCATCATTAAAGATTAAGGAAACCCAGACACAAACCAGATGCCCTGAAGGATTTCAGATACTTTTGCTTGTGGAACAATATCAGATCAGGCTTATAAAGTTTTATTTGGTAAATCTGTTTTTCTATGTATAAATCCTGGTAACGTTATAATCGTTGTAACATAATGCTCCTATACACTTCTGAGTTAAGTTGAACTTCAAAAAAAAAAAAAAAAGAAAGAAAGAAAGAAAAAAAAAAAACTTGATTAGATTTGCCTAGCAGTTGGGAATTCGGGCTCTGGAATCAGGGGGACCTGAGTTCAAGTCTCAGTGTTGCCACTTCTAACTACGTGATAATGGGTAAGGCCCTTAACTTCTCTAACCTATGAGCTTCCTCCGAGAACTTTGGAGGATGTAATTTCATAGTGCATGTAAATTGCTGAATACAGTGCCTGTCATGTAGTAAGTGATAAGTGCCCCTGGAGTGCTCAGTCTTCGTTTCCTGCAGAGAGGTTTGAGGTCATGCTTAAATACATCCTCCCCATGAACCACAACTGCTTTAGATTGTAGCTGCCAGTTATCAATTCTCAGAGACCAAAATTTCTTAAGGTAGCCTATTGCTGGCATATTTCAGCTTCTTATTTATTTATTTTTTTAAAAGATTTTATTTATTTATTTGACAGACAGAGATCACAAGTAGGCAGAGAGGCAGGCAGAGAGAGAGAGAGAGGAGGAAGCAGGCTTTCTGCAGAGCAGAGAGCCCGATGTGGGGCTCGATCCCAGGACCCTGGGACCATGACCTGAGCCGAAGGCAGAGGCTTTAACCCACTGAGCCACCCAGGCGCCCCTTTATTTATTTTTTTTTAAAGATTTTATTTATTTATTTGACAGACAGTGATCACAAGTTAGGCAGAGAGGCAGGCAGAGAGAGAAGAAGGGAAGCAGACTCCCTGCCGAGCAGAGAGCCCTATGCAGGGCTCAATCCCAGGACCCTGGGATCATGACCTGAGCCGAAGGCAGAGGCTTTAACCCACTGAGCCACCCAGGCGTCCCCCAGCTCTTTATTTTTACTACCTAGAATAAAGCAAACAAAGGTTGTCTTTTCCACATACAACCAATGCTCATCGCTCATGGATTCCATATTTACAAATTTGTCTACTTGCTAGAATTTATTTTTAACCTCCAAAATCAGTACACAGGATGATTTTGTGGTCACTCATGCACATGCGCAGAATGGTAAAAATTTGAATCTTCCAACACACAGGTTCCCAGCCAAGGTCAGACAAGACAATGCTCTGCCTGGTTTCAGCTTTCACACTGTAAACAATGCCCTTTTCACAATCTACTTAGTACCATGTTTTTCACATTTTTGGCGGGTGGGCTTTTCTTGGGCAATTCTGTTTAACATGGTCCCAGTGCATAGTGCTGAAGGGCTGAAGGAGACTCTCTCCCTCTCCCTCTGCCCTTCCCCTGCTTTCTATCTCTCTCTCTACAGTGAATAAATTAATCTTTAAAAAGAAAAGAAAAGAAAAACTTCGAAATGCAATTTCTCCTTTCCTTTGCAATAAACTCCAGTTTATTTATCATAGATGTGAAATACAGAGAATCAAAAATAGTCATAATGTAGCTTCCTCATTTTTCCATTGGAAAAAAAAGATGCTTGACTCAAAGACCTAGTGCTGGCATTGTATAGGTTGTACCTGCCTCTATTATTACAGTTCTCAATTGTTTGCTTTTTCCCCTCACTTGCCATTCTGCCTGTACTCCTCCTTCCCCCAGACAGATTATGAGCTCTTAAAGGAAGGGAATTCTTTTGTTCATTTTTGTGTCTTTAGCGCTTGGTCCAACACCTAGCACATAATTACATTGGAAAAAGGGTATTGCCTGAATAATTAAAGTAATAAGTGGTTGAATGTCTCCTTAAATACAAAAAAACATTAACTTCCTAATTTTTCAAAAGATATAATTAGTTCCATATAGCCTTTCTAAGTGACTCTGGTTGTGCTTTTAGTTTGCTCTGACTATGGTTTGTAACTTTTCTCCTGGGGTCCCTCTTACACCAACTGGCAGGGGAGACTGGTGTTACAGGTCCTTGTGTCTTTGCTGCCTCCAGTCGTTCTCTCGTAGAGCAATGAGCATTTGAACAATCCAGTGGAGCTTTTGCATTTGGTGATCACGACCACCCACAGACACTCAAGGAGGACCTTGCTGGGGCGTGGCCGTGCCGGTTCCAACACCACTCTTGAAGACCTTAGGAACAGGTGCTCCTGGGTGGCAAAGTTGGTTAAGAGTCTGAGTCCTGATCTCAGCTCAGGTGTTGACCTCAGGGTTGTGAGTTCAAGTTCCATGTTGGGTGGGCATGGAGCCTACTGGGAAAAAGAAGAAGCAGCAGCAGCAGAACTTAAGACCAGGACCCTTACCCAACGCAGGTCATATTTAGATCAATTTGATTTTCAGGAGCAGCAAAGGAAGTCAGAGAAGAGAAAAAAATTTTCAAAAGAGCAGTGTGTGTGTGTGTGTGTGTGTGTGTGTGTGTGTTTAAGCAAGGCAAATGCAGAACCATCTTTTTTGCCTTGACCTAGTGGGGAGAGCTGTGAACTGATCATATGTGCCAGAGTCTTTCACCTTCTCCTTTGCATCCTTTTCCATAAAGGACTAAGTTTCTCAGTGATCCTTCTCTACCTCCTTTCTTCTCATCTGAGCAGGAAGGAGCCTTCCCCCCGAAACTAGGATAGAGTTTATCCCCGCAGTTTAACTAGTAAGGCATAACTCTGAGTAGACAGCCAAGGTGGGCGAGAAGTCAACCTATTTCCCAGAATGTTCTCTTAAATTAAGTTCTTTAGCCCCCAGGGGCATCTGTGAATTCCATAAATAATTTCATAAAACTCAGTTCTCTATGGTATTCTCGCTCATCTAGGTAACTACCTTGTATCAGAGTACTACTTCAACGTCTCCGTTTTCTACAGTCTGCAAATACAGTATTTACAGTTGGGGAGGGTTTTTTGTTTGGTTTGGTTTTTGTTTGTTTACTATAATCAAGTTGGCTTCAAGTGCCATCTAATATGATAAGGGTTAACTTTTATTTGTGGGAGTTCTCAAAAAATTATTTTTTCTTTGAAAGTCATCTTTACGTTATTCAGCCTTGAGAACCTGGCTCAAATAACTTCCTTATTTTATCAACAGCAGATAAGCTTAGCTACTTAAGTTCTTTGCCTGAAGACAGTGGCTTAGTTTGAAAAAAGTCTGTGAGTCATGACTTGATCCCTTTTTACTGGAGGTAAATTTGGTTTTGTTGTTTATGTTGAGTGCACGAGTGGAGACACAGCATGCAGGAACCAGGAACGTTCCAGACCAGGAATGTTCTAGACCGCCTGCCGGGAGTGACACTGGCCTTCCGCGGGACTCCAGTTTGCTACAGCACACGCTTGCCTTCAGCCTGCCCTTCCACACATCACCCACCTCCCTGGATTAAGAAGACACAAACTTCTGCCTGCAAAATTTAATGAAGTCACATTTTTTAAATTTACAAATGAGAACTATAATAAGTTAATTTTCATTATTTTTGATAACTGCTTTCCTTCATGATGTTTTGATTTACTTTAGAACAAACTCATGGTTTCCAGAGCAGATGACAATATAGATTAAACTGGCAAAGACATGTCTTTAGTTTTAAAATCTTTACCCTTATTGTTGAGTTACGCTTTCCAGGAAACAACCACTTCCTGAGAGAAAATCTTGCAATATTTAGGGCTTTGTTTTGGGGGACCTTTGGAAACCACAATAAATTCAACAAAGACTATGTTTCTGGAAATAAAAAAATAATTTCTTTAAATTTTTTGGTTGAGGTTTTAAGATGTAAAGTCTTAAAACACTTTAAATATCTTTTAGCTCCTTTTTACTCAGTTAGTGTCTTGGGAGTAGTGATAACCTTAGAAAAATTCCATTCCTTCCAAGAGTATTCAGAAAATGTTTTCATATTTTTTGGGAATAGCCTAAAGCATAGTTTTTCATAATTCATAGATTATTGGCTTTCAGAAGCATTCTATTTCCAAATTCTTTTGTAAATTCCTAGAAAGAACTCTTCAAAAAGATGTATTCATTTTGACATTTTGTCATTTATTTGTTCATTAAGCACTTACTAGCACTGGTTTATGATAGATACTATGCCAGCATTGGAAACGAGAAAAAAAAAAAAAAGGAGGCTTTTTGCCTAAGGATAAAACTCTGAATTTTAGAAGCATATAGATTTTAAGATTATTACGTCTAATCTATTTATGCACAGATGGAGAAACTGAGACCCAGAGAAAGGTTACATGACTTATGACTTAAATTAGAATTACATTTTAAAAAGCTGATTTGATTTACAAAGGCAATTTGCATTGAAATACTTTTGAAGCACCAAGTACTTCTTTTATATTGAGTTAAGATTTTTTTTTTTAATGTTCTAAAATTAACAAATAAGGTCAGTGCTCAATTTCCTGGGTCAATGCCACAGTGGTGCCCTTTGTTCTTGGAATCAGTCCATGGTCTGGCTTGGCAACTGAAAGACCCAATGACCTGCATTTGGCAATTAGTATAGGAGTTTTAGTGTCTACTAACTAAACATACTTTGAATGCTCATTTGCTCAGATCCTGGGGATCAAACTTTTGTAATAGAATGTCACTATTTCTGTTGAACCCATTTTCAATATTTTGAATTATATACTTCCATTCTTGAAATTTCAGACTAATAAGTCAGTAGTTTTTGATAATTTTAACCATAGAGAGTTCTAGGTGATTTTTTTCTTATTGGCTTAAAAGTTAGATATCACCTTTAATTATAGGAAAAAATTTTCATTTAATTAGATTTAATATGAACATTCTGGCCCCTGCTGGGAACTCTAAGAACTACATCACTTGTACTACCAATTTTTCCAAGGTTAAGAACTTAAACCTTGAACTCAGTTTTATATATTTTTTTCTCTTTTTTGAACATACAGAAATGTATTAAATAAAATCTATAAGTAAGGCAAATGTTTTACTATTGTTGAGACTCAATCTCTCAGTAAATTACAGAAATTAAAAATAATTCAGACCACATTCTCTGATAATAATGTAATTAACCAAAAATGAATAAAATGAATAACCACAATAAAAATCAACATCCCCATTACTTGGAAATACAAAAATTATTTAGAAGAAACTTTGGTACAAATTGAAGTAAAACTGATATGGTAGAATCTGTACAAAATAATAATTAAAACATTATATACCAAGACCTGTAGGATGCAACTACCAGTGTGTTCAGCAGATATTTATAGCTTTACAAGGTATTATGAAACTAGAAAACATGGAAATATCAAATTATTTTACTCAAAAAACCAGCAAATGAACTACAAAATAGATTACAAATTAAATCTTAAAAAGCAGAAGAAAAATAAAACGGTAAAATGAGAAATTGAGTCAGAAATAGCAAAGCAGTAGAATGAATCCTATGGCCTGCTTCTTTAAGGAGAAAAAAAATAATACACTAGCTAAGCTAATCAATATAAAATAAGGCATGGATATTTTAAATTTAAAAAGGATTTACAGACACAGTGAGAGAGTTAAAGAATTAAAAGAGTATATTGCAAGAGTATTATGCAAATAAATGTAAACACCTGTGCAAAATTGAGATGATAAAGATTTTTCTAGAGAAAACATAACAAAGGAAGAAAATGGAATAATTACCAAAGAATTAGTCTCTGAAAAGTGCCATTTTATAGAGGATTCTTCCAAATCTTCAAAGGACAGATAGTATTTTTCAAAATAGTGTTTTGAGGTAAACATTTTTTTACTGAAATATAGTAATATAAGGTATATTCTCATAGTAGGCAAACATTATTCGTGAAACTCTTGGTTCAGTGGACATATTTATACCAGGTCTCTTCTGAAAGCTGCATTTCTTACTGTGAGTCACCATCGAAACACCCCAGAAGCCACTCTTCTAGAATTTAAATAAACTAAAGAATGGAAATAAGTGAATACAGGAAGCTTACAAAAATTTTTAAGCTACCATCTACTGAAGCTAACAACTGGCAAGGAAAGCAAGAAAAGAACATTGACACAAAATTTCAAGTCAGATATTAGCAAGCAGAATTCTGCAGCACTTCAAAAGAACAACATCCTGAAGCCAAGCCCAGTCGTTCCAGCATCGCAAATGTGGCCCAATGTCTGAAATCTCTTAATATCTTTCAACATATTAATAGGCAAAAGGAGGGAGAAAACATGACTGTCTTAATAGATTCCTATAAAGCGCTGACAGAATTTAAATAGAAGTCCTTTAATTAAGACCATTCTTTATTAAAAGCCTTCACTAAAATATGAGTAGTTGGATATTTTGTTGAAGTGATAAACCAGCATTGTTTAATGATAAAACACTATACATAATCTCATTAAAATCGGAAATACTTTAAAGATACCCTCAATTGTAACTATTACTTGTTATTTTTAGGGAATTATTGTCAAGACAAGAAGACAAGATTGTAGAATAAGAGGCATAAATATAGGGAAGAAAAAAAGGACCATAAATACATACATACATACAATAAAAGGCAAATTGTCATTTTTGCAGGTGGTATAATTTAATGCCTGTAAAAAAAAAATCTAAAGAAGCGGGCCACCTGGGTGACTCAGTTGGTGAAGCCTCCACCTCTTGATTTCAGCTCAGGTCATGAGATCGAACCCTACATTGGGTTCCACACTGGGTGTGGAACCCCATGAGGATTCTCTCTCCTCTCCCTCGACCCCTTACTCCACTCGTGCTCTCTCTCTCTCTCTCACTCTCTCCAAAAAATAAAACAAAACAAAAACTAAAGAATCAACTGAAAAAAGTATACGAATCAAATTTAGTAAGGTGACATGTTACAAAACAAATATACTCAGAAATCGCAGATTTTCTCTATGCCAAAAGTAATCAACTCGCAAATATAATGAACAAGAAAAAATGTCACTCAAAATCACAGCCAAAACTAAACTAAACCAAATAACCACCACCAAAGGAGAACTTAGCTGGAAATACGTGGGCTCTGTCCAGCAGTTGTTAGCCCTGACTGGGGCTAAGTTCTTAACAAATACACACGGCTTCTGCTCCAACCAGACCAATTAAACCTTTGGTGGTAGGGCGTAGACAGTGGTATTTTTTTTCCATCCAAGTGATTATAAAATACCGGATAAAGAACTGCTGCTCCAAATGAAGAAAATATTAGAACTCTTAATAAATGGAGAAACACATCCTATTCATGAATGGGAAGACTCAATTTTGCATAAATGCCCTTCTCTTTAGTTCATAAATGCAATGTAATTTCCCCTGAAAATAGCAACCAATTTTTAAGTGTAAGAAATGTTTCAGAATAGCTAGGTAAATTTTGATAAGCTAGAGAAATGAGAGGGGACTGACACTCATGGATATGAAAACATTTTAAGGACTGCTAATTTAAAATATCATGTTATTGACAGAAAACAAAAAAGTACAGAAGTAACACAGGGAAAAAAAAAAGAGTAAAAAATAGACCCCAGCATATAAGAAAACCATGTAAGTGATACCAGTGTCTTTTTTAAGTTAGGCCATTAAAAAGATGCAGTATGTATTAGTACTGAGACAGACCAGAAGTCACGTGGACCCCTGGCCACTAGTCCGTAAGCTCCATGAAAGCAGGGACAATTATTTCATATACATCAAAAATTTAAATCTCAAAAATGAAATCAGAAAACATGAGAAGAAAATGCGAGTAATTTTTTTTTTTTTTTTTTTTTTTTGACAGAGAGATCACAAGCAGGCAGAGAGGCAGGCAGAGAGAGAGGAGGAAGCAGGCTCCCCGAGAGAGCAGAGAGCCCGATGCGGGGCTCCATCCCAGGACTCCGAGATCATGACCTGAGCTGAAGGCAGCGGCTTAACCCACTGAGCCACCCAGGCGCCCCAATGCGAGTAATTTTTTAATACCATCATGTAAATTTTAGAGTGGGTGTCATACGGTCTAGGCATGTATATCCATATGAATTTGTTTAAGGTTTTCTTTGCCATGAGGAAAATTTAAAATGAACTGGTCACATTTATCAATCTTTTCTACGTAGGGCTTGATAAATGTGCCTCAGTAAAAGTTCTCAATTTCAGTATGGCAAAGAAAACCCCCCAAAATTCATGCACAATACAAAGTATTTTCTAATTTTTCTTTTGATTATTTCTGTCACCAATCTGTTATTTACAAGTGTGTTGTTCAGTTTCCAAATATTTAGAGATTTCACTAGATATATTTTTGTTACCAACTTCTAGTTTCATTCTGTTCTGATCAGAAAACATACTCTATGATTTCAATCGTTTTGCACACTTTAAAGTTGGTATTGTGACCCAGCAAATGGTCTATCTTGGTGAATGTTTCATGAGCACTTGAAACGAATGTGTATCTTTTTGTTGTTGCCCGTAGAATTCAATAAATGTCTATTGGGTCAGGTAGTTTTCTATAACCTTACTTATTTCTATTTATTGTTCTATCAGTAACTAGAGAGGAGTATTGAAATCTCCAGCTATAATGATGGATTTGATTATCTCTCCTTTCATTTCTGCCAGTTTTTGCTTCATGTATTGTGAAACTGTGTAATTGGACACACACACATTTAAAATGTAATGCTTTCCTGATGAATTAAACGGACTCCATAATCGTTATGCAATGCTCGTCTTTATCTCTAGTAATATTCCTTCTCTCAGAATCTGCTCTGATAGTAATATGACCACTCCATCTTTCTTAGGATTAGTGTGTGCACTGTACATCTTTTTCTATCCATTTCCTTTCAAACTGTATCTCCATTTTTATTTTTTTTTACTTTTTTAAAGATTTTATGTATTTATTTGACAGAGATCACAAGTAGACCGAGAGGCGGGGGGAGCAGACCCCCGCTGAGCAGAGAGCCCGATGCCCGATGACTCGATCCCAAGACCCCGAAATCATGACCTGAGCTGAAGGCAGAGGCTCAACCCACTGAGCCACCCAGGCGCCCTCTATTTTTATTTTTATTTGTCTTAAAAATGTTTAATTCTGGTGAACAGACAGCGCCATATTAATTTCCGGTGTTCAGTCTAGTGGTTCAGCGGTTCTGTACATGACTCGGTGCTTGTGGTAAGTGTACCCTAACCCTCCCCCCTACTTCACCCATCCTCCACTACCCCCTCTCTGGTAACCATCCACTCTCTACAGTGAAGAGTTTGGGTTTTGGGGGTTTGTCTCTTTTTTCTTTGTCCATTTGTTTTGTTTCTTAAATTCCACTTATGAGTGGACTCCTATGCTATTTGTCTTACTGGCTTTAAAATCCTTGTCTGCAGATTTCATTACCTATGTCTTTTTTTTTTTTAAAGATTTTATTCATTTATTTGTCAGAGAGAGAGGGAGAGAGCACACAGGCAGGGGAGCAGGAAGCAGAGGGAGAAGCAGGCTCCCCGCTGAGCAAGGAGCAGCTCGGGGGCTCCATCCCAGGACCCTGGGATCATGACCTGAGCTGAAGGCAGTGGCTTAACCAAATGGGCCTTTCGTGTGCCCTACCTATGTCATTTTGGGGTGTCTGTCCATTGACTGTTTTTTCTCCTAGTTATGAGTCACCTTGTTGTTTTTTTTTTTTTTTTTTTGCTCATTTGTATATCTGGTAATTTTTTTATTGTGGGTAGGGAACTGTAAATGTTCTTTTGCAGAACTTTTGAATTTTGTTTTCTCTTTTACAGCGTTGACGTCGGCTCAATGAGCTGTTAAGGTACTTGGAGGCCAGCCTGATGCTTTGGAGGCGACTTTCGAGCTTTGCCGGTGTGGTCTGCAGTAGCCTTACGCCAGGCCTCGTTGGGCACAATGACTAAGGTCCGACTTAGACCTTTTAATGCCCTGAGTACGCAGAACTCGGAGCCCTCCGTCACCCTGGAGAGTGTTCCACTCCGCTCCACAGGCAGTCTTTGCCTGCCCTTAAAGTGTCACTATCGACTTAGGACCTATTTTAGATTCAAGGGGGCGCGGGCCGACTTCTGGGATCCTTCTTCGCGTCGCCGGCTGCTCTCCCGCCTTCTGCCCCGCAATAGCCGGCGCCCCCAGCCTCTCCGGTGTCGGCTCCCGTACCCCACCCAGATTCTTGTGCTTCTCTCCCCTCTCCGCTGTGTGACCCACAGTGCGGCTCACTGGCACCGCAGGGAGGCAGGTGCAGTACCAGAGATAATCAGAGGCCGCCTGAGGTTGTCCCCTAGAAGACAAATATAACGAAGGGAAAACGAAACGGTGATGACATTGATGAAAAGGCTAAATTTCTTGTTACCTTCAGTCCAGAACTCTTAGGAATAAGAAAAAAATTTAACAACCCAGTAGAAAAATGACCAAAATATACCAATTTCTAATAAACCTATAAAAAGAAGTGCAACCTCACGTATAAGTGAAAGTATAATTAAAATGTCAGAGAAATACCATTTCTCATTCAAGTATTAGAATGAACACAGGAAAACAGCTCCCTCCTTCCCTCTTAGTGAGAGTGTAAATTTTAATTTTCACTCACTCTGCAGGACAACTTGACACCGTCTTTCAAAATTTTAAGTACATTATCCGCTTTTGACCCAGCAATTCTATTTTCTAGGATTTGCCCTCAGATGAACTTGCACAAACTCAAAAATATTTATAAAGCTTATAGTGTTGAAAAGTTGGAAATAATGTACATGTCAGATTAAAAATAAATAAATAATACTACCTCTAAGCAGAGCTATGCATATATACTGACATAGAAAGATAACTGTAATATACGAAGTAGAAAAAGCAAACTTTAGAATGGAATCAATTTTGTAACTATGAAATAAAGTTATAGTCATTATATTATACTTTCTCCATAGATATTTGATCCAGTCCCATGACCTTTAATATCAAATATTTGCTGATGTTTGCTCCGGACTCATACTCAACAGTCCACTTCACATCCTCGTTGGAGTTACTAGGCATTTCCAACTGAACAGGGCCGAAGCAGAGTCCTGATTTACCAGTTCTCTCCTCCTCACGGTCTTCCCCGTTTCAGTAAGTGGCACCACCATTCCACCACTTGTTGTCAGACACCTGCGAGTCAAAGAATTTTCTCACTGAGCTCCCCACACCACACCATTCAGTAGGAATAAAGGAGTCAGAAGGCTGGAAGTTCAATAGTATGTCGTGGTTGTGGGACAATAAAATAGCTTCCACTTTTTCAAACTAGCAGTAAATTGGTCACTATAACAGCAACCTCACATACACATTATCTCATTTAACTCTCACAAAACTCTGTAAGGTCAGGCTTATTTCAACATTTATTACAGTTTAAAATTTCAGGTGATAATGCTTTAGTGAAAAATGAGCTTGCTTGGCCCTGGGGTGTGTGTGTGTGTGTGTGTGTGTGTGTGTGTGTGTGTGTGTGTGTGTGTGTAAGTCCTCTTGTGCTTCTCTTTCTCAGTTGCAGCACGTAGGTTGTGCCAGAACAGGGTTGCCAGGTGATACCGATTTCCTAAGAACACCAGTGTGGCCCCAAAGCAGGTGCCGATGGAAACCGAGCAGGTGTGTCCTGTGAAGTGTTGGTTGTCACAGCAGGTGTGCGCACACGGAGCCTTCTGTCCCGCTTCTTCACGAGTTCAAATTCTACAGAATCCATTCCTCCTCAGTTATATAAAAATTTTGCTTCTTTCTCAGTTGTATAAAAATATTAGCTGTCTTTATGTTTAGAAGGATGTAGTTTTTTTTTCCAATAAATGCACTGTACGACTTACTAGCAGAATCACAAGAAGGTTTTGAAAATTCATTTTATCAGGTGCTGTGCTAAGTACCAGCAACAAAGAAATTAATAAAAACAGAATGCCCCTGGCGACCTTACACCCCGGCAGGGGAGGCCGGCCTGTAAGCAGATATGTTAGAGGAGAAGGTGGTAAGTACTCTTCTGAGGGTTGGGCAAAGAGCTGTTGGTGCAGAGGCACATCAGACCCTGCCTGAGGGAGTCAAGCAGGTTTACAGAATAGGTGACATTTGATCTAGATCTTGAAGGATGGGCAAGAGTTTGCCAGGTGAATGAGATGATCTCTATATAAAGTGCCTAGTGTAGGGCCAGGCACTTGGTAAGACCCAATAAATGTTAACATCTAGTTCCAGTCGGGGAAGTGTCTGGGCAGAGGACACAGGTCAGTTCAATTCAAGGAACACTTATTGAGGACCTTGTACACGTCGGGCACTGTTCCAGGTTCTTCGGCCCTATGTGCCAGGCACATCTTGTGAAGACAGATAATTATACAAGGGTCTGGTGTGAGCCATGTTCAGATCTACTATTTATAGATTTTGCTCTCAAGATGGAGCAGGGATGTTTGTTTTAACACTGCTGACACATTTTCTTCTTGTCTGCATGCCGCTACTGCAACAGCCTTGGCGGCACTCAGGTGTGCGCAGTGAAGACTGTTCCAGACTGAGTTTCATGAAGGCTGTGGTGACAGGCTAACCTGGCTTCCCCTTGTGTTTTGGGGTCACTTTGATTTTCACTTGGATGAGGGCCAAGCAACAGCTCATCCCCACAGCAAGAACGGATGAATCCAGATGCCGGCATTTCTGTTCCAGCTCAATGACCAGGAGGTTCAACTTGCCCCCTCTCTTCAATAAGTCCCTTTATCATAACTAACCACCAAACTTTGATGTTTACTACAGAACCTATACACTTCTGTGTCTCAAAAAGAACACCTTTTTTTTTTTTTAGATTTTATTTATTTATTTGACAGAGAGAGAGACGGAGATCACAAGTAGGCAGAGAGGCAGGCAGAGACAGAGAGAGGGGGAAGCAGGCTCCTTGCTGAGCTCGATCCCAGGACGCTGAGATCATGACCTGACCCAACGGCAGACGCTTAACCAAATGAGCTACCCAGGCACCTCTATGATTGACTTCTTTCTTTCCTTCTTTCTTTCTTTTTAAGATTTTATTTATTTATTTGACAGAGAGAGACACAATGAGAGAGGGAACACAGAGTGGGAGAGGGAGAAGCAGGCTTCCCGCCAAGCAGGGAGCCCAATGTAGGGCTTGATACCAGGACCCTGGGATCATGACCTGAGCGGAAGGCAGATGCTTAATGACTGAGCCACCCAGGCACCCCTATGATTGTTTTCAATAGGAGTTTTACTAGCATAGCCCAGTTACAAGTAATAGAAGGAATTTATTAATTTATCCACAATTTATTTAATTCTTACAGCAACTCTGTATCATAGGAATTATTTTAACTATTGTACAAATTAGGAAACTAAGGTATAGACCATTAAACTTACCTAAAAATGGCAGCGCTAGAATTTAAAATCAGGTCTATGAAACCCCCACCCCACCATCCTTCCTCTATAGCAATGTCCAATCTGAATCCTACCATTTACTGTGTTTCCACCCTATGCCATACACAATGTAAGATGCTCAAATACATTTTCTCTAATTGTCGTGAATTTTCTTTCATGCAATATTTAAAGCAATTGAGTACCTTGCCAACAGTCCCAGCAAGCAAATTATAGATCTTGACTTCAAGTCTGGGTCTGAGACTGAGAAGTCTGCTTTATTTCTATTATACTACACAGTGTTCTCCTCCCTAGAGTACTTTGGAATCAAATGGGGGAAATTTGAAAAAAAAAAAAAAAAAAAAGTCCTACCCCTGGAGAGTCTAATTTAATTGGTCTGAGTAGAGCCCAGGTGATTTAAATCTTCTAGGTGCTTATAGCGCGTGGTCTGGTTTCAGACCACAGCTCTCAAGAGTTAAAGTGAGTCGGAAGCCTGACTCAAGGCACGGTTTCATGCAGCATGGTAAATTGGTGGAAAATGCCACTTAGAGATTATTTTTAAAGTGATTGTATTTTTGTAGAAAGTTCTGAAGAACATAGAAGAAGCAACATGGGCTTTAGATTAAGACTGACCTGATTTTGAACCTCAACTTTGACCCTCTCTTACTGAATGACCTTTGGGGACTTACTCAGCCTTCCGCAAAATACTGATTGTGAAAGAAGTAGAAGCTGCCCTTGAAAAGAGGACGCTTGTCTGGAGTAAATGCAGTGAGTGCGGCTCCTGGCGCCTCCTCCCAAAGCTTATTATACACAAATGCATTGAAAAGGCCTTGGGAAAACGCGACAGTTTTTCTAGTCAACCTGACTCTTTTGATTTTTGAAGGCCACTGACTTTATTGATTCTTAATATTTTACAAAAACAGTGACTGTTCTGCTGATGCAAGGAGCCAAATTGCAATAAAACAGACCAGGTAAACGTGGAGGTGAGGGAAAGGGCCAAGAACCCACTCAGATAAGCAGATAGTTGTTACATAAACTGGCAGGGGAGAGAGAAGGGAGACGCTTGGAAGAGTGAGAATTTCAAAAAAACTAAAATGGTGAGGGTGAGGGGACAGCACTCCCAGAAGCCGGTCAGCGTGCATCAGAGGTGAGTGACAAAAGCAATCTCTTCTTTCGCAGGAAGAGTCCCAGTTGGGCCTCAGACTCTGGAGTCTCAATGTCCGGGCTAGGAATGGGGTTGGGGGGGGCGGTGCGGGGCGTCCTGAAAAAGCATCACTAGAAGTGGCACCGCTCTTGAGGGCATCCAAAGCAGTCCCGGGACTGCTTAGCGTTGGAACCACAGGTGTCCTTCAGCCATTCCCAGAAAGTCCATCTTCTGCCTCCCCACACCGAGAATGACCCCAAACCACCAAGACTGTCGTACAAATACTCGGGAGTGATTCCTCTACCGCCAGACCATGGCATCACTGGGAGGTGACCAGGAGAGGGTGATTCCATTTTAGCCAATGCCAGGGTGGGTGAGGGGAAAAGTGGAAGGATATCTATTTTTTAAATTAATTAGTCTATTTTTAAGTTTCAGTATAATTAATATACGGTGTCGTATTTAGTTTCAAATGTACAATACAGTGACCCAACAATTCTACACATTACTCAGGGCTCATCACCCATCACCTGTTTTCCCAAAGCCATTTGTTGAGAATTTTTCCCATTGCATATTCTCATCTCCTTTGTCATAGATTAATTAAACATGTAAATGTGGGTTTATTTCTGGGCTCTCTATTCTGTTCCATTGATCTAAGTGTCTGCTTTTGGAGAAGTACCATACCATTTTGATTACTACAGCTCTGTGCTATATCTTGAAATCTGGGATTGTGATACCTCCAGTTTTGTTCTAATTTTTCAAGATTGTTTTGGCAACTGGGGTCTTTGTGTTTTCATTCAGATATTAGGACTATTCTGGTTCTGTAAAGAATGCTATTAGATTTTTTGATGGGGATTGCATTGACTATAGATTGCTTTGGGATGATGGGCATTTTAACAATATTTGTTCTCCCAATCCATTAGCATGGAATATCTTTCCATTTGTTTGTGTCATCTTTAATTTCTTTCATCAGTGTTTTATATTTTTCAGAGTACAGGTCTTTAACCTCCTTCATTAAGTTTATTCCTAGGTATTTTCTTATTTTTGGTACAAATGTAAATGGGATTGTTTTAATAAATCTCTTTTTTTGCTACTTCATTATTAGTGTATAGAAATGCAACAGATTTCTGTGCATTGATTTTTTTTTATCCTGCAAATTTACTGAATTCATTTATCAGTTCTAATAGTTTTTTGATGGAGTCTTTAGGGTTTTCTATATATCATGGCATAGGCAAATAGTGAAAGTTTTACTTTTTTCTGTGCCAATTTAGATGCCTTTTATTCCTTTTTCCTGTCTGATAGTTGTGGCTAGGTCTTCCAGTAATACGTTGAATAAAAGTGGTGAGACTGACCGTCCTTACATTGTTCCTGGTCTTAGGGGAAAACCTCTCAACTTCTCACCATTGAATATAATGTTAGCTGTGGGTTTTTCATATGTGGCCTTTATTATGTTGAGGTATGTTCCCTTTAAACATAAGGAGAAGGATATTTTTAATGTCTCAGACTAGACTTGAAATATATTTCATAATAGAAACGATGACTGGATGATTATTAGGTTTCTTGGTTATTTAAGTAAAGCCTACTCATAATACAGAAATGTACTGTATTTTATGTTCAAATAGGACTGTATTTCAGTAAACTCGTGTCAAAGAGGCTTTGAGGAATTAGAATGGAAGTATAACCATCCTTTATAACATTGTTTCTATGAGAACTATGGTATCACTACTTGGGACTTTAAGAAATATCTTCTCAAAAAAAAAAAAGAAAGAAAGAAAGAAATACGTTCTCTCCTCTCTGACTCAGCTTAACAAATAGAGAGCCCACTGCTCATCTAACGAAAAGAGAATGAGGCAGCTCAAAGAATGTTGTGTGCTCTCTGGAGTTTAGCACAACTCTTTCAGTTACTGATCTTAAATTCACAACATACTTGAGGTTGAGGACTAATTCTTTCCTTCATTTGTTTCTCTCTTCTCAAGCACCCTATCATATAGTATGAACATATAGTAGACATTAACATGTTCATAGATAAGATTTGAAATCAGTAATGACCTCACTTTCAGTGGAAATACAGGACACTGGGGGTCCATACCCTGCAGTGACAAAATGTTCCTCAAATCATTACTTATTGTTGCCTGGAATCAGGCACCTTTCAATGACAAGACTTTAGGAAACTAAGTAACAATTAAAGTAAGTTATCCTGATGGAAATTATGAGTTTAAGGGCCTGGGGATGGTTCTGATTGCACTGGAAAGCTTACATAAAGAAAATGACAAACTCAGGGATTTATATTATTAGCTCAAGGTACTGTCAGAGAATCAGAAAGCTTCCTTGACTACCTTTAAAAAAAAAAGTCTTATTTCTTCTATCAGTGGATCTGAGATACCAAAAATCAAACCTACATTTGATTTTTTTGGTTTTATGCATTACAATGCAGACTTTGTAAACACTGGTTGGAAGCATGAGATCGCCCAAATAGAAATACTTGGGTAGGTCCTAATGGTGCTTACTGATCATTCTAATCCGGCTACCTTGAGTCCTCAACTCCCACCGAGTCTTAACTGTTAGGGAGAAGCAGTCTCTCTTGCTCCGTCTGACAATCTCTCTCTCTGCCTGATAATCTGTTACATTACCTCAGGTAGTCAATTTGCCAGGAGGTGATGAAACTCCTTCAGGTCAACCCCCACTTCTTATGGCATCCAGATGTATCCAGATGTATCCAGATGAACCCAGATTCAAATCTGGACATACCTCAGGGAAGAAGAAGAAAAGAGAAAAACTAAACAATACACATGACTACAGCCCTCATTTCTATATAGTTGATTCACTTTATAATTAGGACTGGTTGCCCCCGTCAATACAGTATTTGCAGCTCTGTCTTTTTGCTTTCCTTACACTGTTCCCACTGTCGGCTGACACTTTAGCTAGTTGTGTTATTTATCAGTCCCAGGGACCTAAGCTTTCATTCCTGGAAGGTCTGAACCACTAATGGTTCTTGCTTGGCTTGAGTTGCTCTAATCTTCTAGCAACTTTTACCGTGGACATGGGAGTATTAAGAGTTCCCAGAGACTCCCTGGACTTCCAGACATAGTCTTCCCTCTCTGCCTTACAGAACCAACCCTCTTTCTACTTTATAGTTAGAACCAGTTGCCCCATCCAATACAGTAACCCCCTTCTTTACTTGTTTCAGTGACATGAAGAGCCCGAAGAGGTTAATGTGGCCATCTCCTATTCTTCTGGTATTTTTTAGGGAAAATAATCTCCCCTTGGAAAGTAAAAACACAACATTGTGGAGATAGAAACAAAGGTTGCATGAATTAGGTCATTGTGAATTACAGTGAAGGAGCCACCACTACTTGTACATTTTGGTCCTTAGAGCTGAGTATGATGGCCGAGGAAGAAAGAACATTATATTCTGGTTGCTGGCTTAGGAAATACAGTATAACTGGTAGGACTTCTCTCCCGTCCCACATGTGGCAATGTAGTGAGTTGTCGATAGGGCATTCCACCATTTGTCAAACCAGCTTCTTCATAAGGACATGACCTATATCTTCAATTCTAATTCTTTTTTCTTACGATTTATTTATTTATTTAATACAGAGAGAGTGCATGAGCTAGGGGAGAGGCAGAGAGAGAGGGAGAAAAATCCTCAACCAGAAAGTCCATGCTGAGTATGGAGCCTGACACAGGGCTCAATCCCAGGACCCCGAGATCATGACCTGAGCCAAAATCAAGTCAGACTCTTAACTGACTAAGCCACCGAGGTACCCCCAACCCTAATTCTTTAAATGGAGTTTCTTAGTCAAAAGCAATATTTTATGGGATGCCAGGACATTGAACAA
Organism: Lutra lutra; assembly: GCF_902655055.1. NCBI lineage: Eukaryota > Metazoa > Chordata > Mammalia > Carnivora > Mustelidae > Lutra > Lutra lutra. The sequence continues at coordinate 3,065,882 of NC_062280.1, forward strand.
GGCAATCCATAAGTCCATGGACTGTGGTGCTAACAGAACCATTATAGGCAAAGAAGTTAAATCCATATCCAAGTTGAGTGTTTTGTCCTCTATGATGACAGAGGTTCAGTGTAATCCACCTGCTACGGAGCCAGCAGGTCCTGGGATTAGTGCCATTTTAGGGACTTAGTCTCTGATATAGGTGAGGTAGGCACTCATCAGTGATAGTAGCCAGATCAGCCTTGGTGAAGGAAAGCCTACGTTCTTAAGCCCACACTGTTGCCGTTATGTTCCCAAGCCTATCGTATACGCACCAGGGTGGCAGGGAAAACTGCTAACATCTACAAGATTTGTCATATTGTTTACTTGATTACTGAGAATCTTTTTCAGTGGATGTCTTTGATTGAGTATTTATGTGGGACACAATTCTCCTCACTCTACTTACTCTGAGAGGCCCATCCATATAACTCTCAGATCTCCTTTTAATCACTCTGAAGCCTATTTTTTCAAGCCCCTGTATTTTTAAGCCTCATTGTCCAAATAGCCACTTGTCCACGGGTCAGCATAGATCTCTACTTGTCTCTTGCCAAGCAAAGTGGACAATCTGGTTTTAACACATCTATCATGATGTCTTCCACCCTGAGGCCTGCCATCTTCATAGGAACAGAGTAGGGCTCTACAGTGTCCCCATTGGTCATGAAACTAATAAACCTCTATAATCTTTGTGACATATTGGGACAAACTTCTCTCTTGTTTTATCTTCAAACTTCTTCTCTTCTATCTTGTTCTCTTTCCTTGAAGCCCTCCTCTTCTTTCCTTCTCTAGGACTCCTAGCATAATCTTTCTTATAAAAGATAAGAAGAATTTTTGAAACCTCAGACAGCTTAAGATTTCCCCAAGCAACAAACTTGCAGAAGTGGGGGAGCTGGGTGGCTCAGTAGGTGAAGCATCTGGCTCTTGGTTTCAGCTCAGGTCTTGATCTCAGGGTTGTGAGATTGAGCCCTGTGCTGTGCTCTGTGCTCAGCACGGAATCTGTTTGAGATTCTCTGCCTCTCCATCTGCCGCTGCCCCTCCCCCACTCGCACGCACTCTAGCTCGCGCATGCGTACCGGCATACATACATACATACAATTCCAGAAGCACAGAAATAGAGAGTAATCTGGCTACCTGCTTGCATAGTTGGAGAGGGAAAAAATATATATAAAGAAATCATAAAAATAATATCTCAAAAACTATCCTGCACATAATTCTTTGTTTTTCAAAGCTCTTTTGAATATTTTATTTGCTTCACTGAAATACTGTGAAGTGAGTATGGCTAATACTAGTGTGCACACTTTAAATATGACACAACTGAAATGTAGAGTGAGTAAAGTGGCTTTGTCAAAAGTTCTATAACTGTCTAAGAATATAACCAGGGGACCAGGATTTTGCCTTCTAGTACAACGACAAAAGAATGAAAGCACAAACCCCATGGTCGTGATATTCTGGGGTAACTCGGGTTTATGGAGTAGAGAAAGAGAGATGTTGGTTGATGGAAGAAAGATAAAGCAGCAAAGGTCATTCAGGAATGGGTGACCCCAGTGCCCCAAGGGTAGAAACCAGTCAGGCTTTCCAGAAAATCCTGGTAGAATAACCATTGGCATTGCTTTATTTTTGTTTTGTCTTTTTTCTAAGTACATTATCAAGAGTTTTTTTAGAGGTAAAGAATAGGGAAGGACATAAAAAGCATACTCAAACCCAAAGAAATATTTCATAAAGATCAAAATTGCAGAGATGGGGAACACAGGTAACTTAGTGAAGGCAGACAACTTAACATTCCAAAAATAAATTTGTGTCTGATATGAAGTTATATAAACTTAAAAAAAAATCCAGAGAGAAAGGGGGAAAAATTGTCATGTTAGCATCAATTAGACATTTTTTCCTTTCAGCAACATTGAGTCTTCACTGACCAAATCAAATGAAGAGTTTATTTTAAAATCAGTGTAAGTTCCTGAGGTTTTGCTTGCCCTCCTCATTTTGTGGGTTATAGACACTTTTATTTATTGTGACCTAAAACGCCATCTGGGTAAACAGGCCCAAGACCTGGGTATGTCTTTATTTCCTGGTAATCCCAGTTCTGTGACCTAAAACGAGTCATTTAACTTCTTTGAACCAAAGGCTGTTTCATCAATTATGAGCTAAAGAGGTAATGCTGCATATTCTCTAAACCTCTCTTAGCTTTTAAATACAAGTATTCTATAAAAACTCTTTTATCCTTACACAGCCCCGATTTGGCTTTTTGAGTTAAAAAAAAAAAAAAAAAAGCTCCAGCAGGGGTCACTATCGTCACATTGTGCCCTAAATCCAAGTCTTTTACTTTGTAGTTCAAGGTTAGTTATATCCACCCTTTGTCCTGATTTTCTGTTGGAGAATGCGTAGAGCCTCTCAGTACCCAGGTGTTATCCGGATTGATTTCCAAATGTACGTAGAAAACCCACTGCAAATGTTCTCTTGTTCTGTTTCTTTATTTTCCCTGTGCTTGGAGATCATTTATCTCCATTGATTCTGGGGTCCTTTAGGAGAATTTATCTAATTAACTACCTTAGATTTTTTTCACCTCCGAGAATCGTGATGAATATAAAATATTATATACTTCTTTAAATATATGATATGAAAACAAAACACAAATTCTAACCTATCCTGAAGGGTTATCTTTTTGTTTTGGGGGTTTTGTGGGGGGGGGGGGGGTCTATGAATACCTCAAAAAATGTGTTTAGCTTCTTTAGTACACCTCTGTCCCTGAGAAGTCTAAAGTTCTATGAATTGCTTCTACTCCTCCATAGCTATGTTGCTGTGTATATGAAACCATGAAAGGACCCGTTTATATATCCAAGAGAAGGGTAAGGATTTCAGTGACAGTCCTTTTTTTTTTTTTTTAAGATTTTATTTATTTATTTTGGCAGAGAGAGAGCGCACAAGTAGGCAGAGTGGCCGGCAGAGGGAGAGGGAGAAGGGAGAAGCAGGCTCCCCGCTGAGCAGGGAGCCCGACGTGGGGCTCGATCTCAGGACCCTGGGATCATGACCTGAGCAGAAGACAGCCGCTTAACCGACTGAGCCACCCAGGCGCCCCTCGATGACAGTTCTAATTTTAAAGTTCTATTGTCAGATTACAACCTAGTAACTGTACATGTAACATGAAGAGTGGAGGATCCCTGTGTCCATGATGCTGGAAGGCAGCTATCCAAAAAAAGTCAGAATTACTCCCAGAAAGTCATAGGATTCCCCAGAATCCTAAATATTAGGTTTAAGTCCTTAATCTTAAACTCTAAATCTTAACACTTTTTAGAACTCTTGTTCTATTTAGGACTACTCCAAAGGGGTTCAGTCTGCCTTAAACGTTTCTCCAAACTCCATATGTTTAAAGAAGATGTAATAATAGTGTATCAGAAACCAAAGAAAGTTAACTTTTTATACCATGGAGAGCAGTGTCTCTGGTCCTTTGGCCTGATGCACGTGGCATCCCTATCATGACACTAGTAGCCCAGAGTAGTTCTTAACAGGTATATGGTGGCCCATTAGTCTCATTCTCCCCTTTTCCTCCTTATACATATGCACCTGTCCCTTTGAGAAAGACTGGCAGCCCTAGCTGCTGCCGCCATGTCCAATATCCCTCTTAAAGTCTTAGTCTAGGCAGGAAATAGGGCCTTGCAGCATCTCCTTCCACAGCTAATCAGGATGGTGACACATACAGTGAAACCAATAGCCTGTGGCTCCAGAGACAAGGTCATGAAAAGCCTGACAGCGGCCTTGGCCTCAGATTGCTTGCTGGTCGGGGAGTCGGCTGTCTGTCATTCCTCCACAAATCCTGTGGCCAGGAAGGGAGGCCTCCTAACAGTAGCCAGCACCTTCTTGCCAGCCACGATGGCGGGCACTCGCAGGAGGATTCTGCCCAAGAGGATGGAGTCCCCTCCCGTCTCCCAACTCCTGCGGCACGGCCCTCTCTACCCCACTTGGATAGAGCCTCCACCAACCACTCACTTCTGATTTTATACGACCAGCTTACGCAGCTGCCACACCTAAGTGATCGAATTTCTCTTGAGATGCATTCCAGCCTGGGACAGGTACGTACAGGTCGGCCCAGGGCTGCCTCCTCCATGGTTGGAGATGGAGATACGTTGTACAAACAGGGCTGCGATACAAGGAGAGAAGGCGGCCTTCAGGGAAAGGCGTAAGAGCTGAGCAGGTCCTGCAAGTGGCTTCTCCCAGGGTCCCATCCTACGTCTCCCTCGTGGGAGCACTTCTCTTGGAAGAGTACTTAGGAAGCTGTAATCTAACGGCCTGTTGACTGTCAGGCATTCACTGCGTTCTGTAGGCTCCTTGAGGGCGAGAACTCCGGCCTGTTGGAGATGGACCCCCCGCCTAGCACAATCACTGCCGCCTAGTAGGTGGCCAAGGAAAAAAGCTGGAAGTATTCCTTTATGAAAAGACTTTGGTATTTTTCCTGCTTAGTTGCTCCCACATTAATAGATGAACCACCCACACAAATTGAGAAATGAATTTTGCCTAGTAGTCCCAAGAATGGAAAATACCTATGAAAGTTCAACAACATATTGTATTTAAAAAGAAATTTTTTAGATGCTATGTTAATCAGACAGTCTATCTGTGGTACCTGTTCGCATCTGGGGATAGAAACAGAAATTCATCTTAAGTTTAACTCTGAAAGACCAAAGAAAATATTACCAGTATTTCCAGTTCGACATCTTATATATGAATTTACTTCAGAAAGTCTTCCTACCATGATATTTTGAAAGTAATTTAAAGGAATTTTAACCTGTACTAAAATACATTACAAGTGACCTACTTTTAAAGATTAAAAAAAAAAAAACCTGTTTCCTTTGTTTCTTAAAGTAAAAGATAATTTATTTTTATCAAACTAGTAGAATTTATCCTCTTTTACTTAAAAAAAAAATCACAAGTAGCCCAAGTGGAACCATTTTAAGGACTAAAGAGGTCATAACTCACATGAGTGATTTAAAAGGACTATTCAGTGATGTAAGCTATGTTTCTTAACTTCTTAGAGGCCAAACTTTGGATCTAGAGTTTGTACCACAATATCTCTGTGATTCCTTTCAAATATGAAATTTTATAATTCCAATAATAAGTGCAAATACAAATATAAATAAGTTCCATAAATTTGTTTTTAAAATTTTTCATAAGCTTTGAAATAAATTTCATAAACACAAATATAAATATGCTTAAAATTCTGGGTTTCTAGGATAGTTTTTAATACCTGACAGAATTTGAATACAAACTAATGCATATTCATCATAAAAGATTTATAAAATACAGAAAGCACAGAGTTAAAAACAAAAATCCCCTCATCATCTCTTCATTTAGGAATAATTACTGTTAACATTTTGGCTTATATACTCAGTAAACAAATTAGCTGACTACAATGAGAATATTTTCCCATAATATACAATAATGTATAAAAATATTTTATATATTATTTTTATGCATTATCGTTCAATGATTATATAGTATTATGTCATATTAATATTTAACAATTTAGCTCATATTGTAGGACATTTAGATTCTTTCAAATTTTCTGTCATAATAATATTTCAAAATATATCCTCAATGGAAAATCCTTTTATAAATACATATATGTCTTTTTAAAAGAGCTATCCTTAATAAATACATCTTTAAGAATTTGAATCATTTTTCCAATTTGTCCTTCAGAAAGATGTATTGATTTAGATGTGTAGCAGGGGTATTCAAAAGTGTCTTTTCCCCCCAAATCCTTGCCAACCCAGAGAAATAGCCTCTCACGAACATTGTACTTCTGATCTGGGCATAGTTTTGTACTTGCTCAGACATGAGGACTGGCTATTAAAACCAGAGTTCTCTGTCTAATTCTAACTTCTGTGAATAACATTTCACTTGTATTGGGTTTATTGCTAGAAGCAAAAGAAAAGTACTGGAAATGCTATGTTGTCAGTTTTTCGTTTTCAGGGCTATCATAATTCATAATGTTCCTAAAGACGGTGTTCGCACCGCCCATCTCCGGAAACTTCAGCCACAGGTAGAAAGTGTTCACAGGGTGTAGGTGTGCTCATCAGAGTCGTAGATGAGTGTTTACTGGTTGTTTTTTTTAAAAAGTCGTTACTGAGCTAAAATAATAATAATACACATGGCAAGAACCAGAAAATAAATCTTCTTGGGCGCTCTATGGTGTAAGTAGGTGACAAGAGCATTCCGTTTAAGGTTACAGAATAAAAATGTGTGCTCTTGGCCCCAGAATTTTTTAAACTACTGACTGTAATCATAGGATAATGTTTTATTTGCATGTTTTCCTTTCTTCATCCATAATTTCATTTCATTCTGGGACATCTTTAAGTGTGTGCTCTCTCCGTGTTTGTTCAGTCTTTGGGGATTGGTTTCCCCTCCTTTAAAGGTCAAATTTGGCCCTGTGTGTAGTTGTTAAAACGCGGTTCAACAGATTCCGAAGGGGCGCTCTCGCTCCGGGATCCCGGGCTGGGTGGGGCCGTGGAGCCGCGGGAGAAGGCGGCAGCCTCCGGGGCGGTCCGGGGGGAGAGCCGTCGCCCGCCCGCTCCCTCCACCTGCGCGGGGACGGCCTGGCCTCGCTCTCTGTCCTGCCTGTCGGACGCGCACGTGGGGCGGCTACTGAAGCAGCAGCTGTCGCTGAAGGCCCAGGGCGGGCTTTCTCTGATGCTGCTCTCCAGGGACCCGCCAGGAGCTCCCGGCCGCCCCCAGCCTCGGACGGACTGAGCTCCTGCAGCCTCGGCCGGGCCTCGGGCCTCGGGCTCTGCGGGAGAAGCCTGGGTGGATGCGGCGCTCGGGCTGCAGAGGGGGCGAGGGGCTTAAGCGAGCGGAGCGTCTTCAAGCATCCGTCTGCGGGGCGTTTCCAGGACCTCATTCTCAGACACATTTTTACAGGCATTAACAGAGGGACACGTGCAGTTTGCGCTGCTCACGAGTAAGAGGCTGCGCCCCGCTAGTGCCTTCTGCTTTGCCAGAAGGTTCACATGTGGTTTCTAATCTTTTCCGCGGTCCCGTGAGGCTGGTACTATTGCTGCCGTTTTGTAGATAAGGAAACTGAGCTTCTGAAAAGTTAAACTGTTGGCTCAAAGCCACGGAGCCGTGGAACGCCAGGACCACGACCGACACCCGGGCCTGACTCAAATCCCGCACTCCCTCCATGCAGCTTGAGTTTGTCTGTTTTGTTTTGCTTTTTAAGGGTTAAAAGCATGGAATTCTAACTTTGCAAGTATTTGTTCTTATGTTTCTGGCTGTATTTGCAGGATTACTTCATTTTTTAATTTTGAACGGTGTTTTCCAGAAATCAAAGGATTGATTACGGGATGTTTTCTTGCCAGCCAAGTCTGTTGAGCTGAACGAAAAGCCTTGCCTTGCCTTCTGTCACTATTCATAATTTATTCATGGATCCCTGACTGGTTCCTTATTAGCAATATATCTGAGTTATGTATTTTAAATGATCCTTTCAAGGCTTTTGGGAGGGTGTTGAAGGAATGGTAGGGAGAGACGTTTATAGATAGCTTTAAGGAGGAAACAAATGATTACTTTATCTGAATATGAATCATTTAGAGTCTGCTCGTCCAAGAAAAATAATAGTCAAGGAAAGTAAGGGACAAGTCAAAAGAGTAAATGACCAGAATAATAATCCACGAGAGGCACTAAATGTAATTTCTATAAATCACAGAAATTGGAATGAATTTTTGGCAACATCCAAACAAATATGGAAACTCAAAGGTTCAGAGGAGCAGGGTGTATATAAACACATACATTATCTTATATCCTATCCAAAGGGATTTATTACAGGGATTTGACCTTATGGAATTTGGGAACTAGTTAAGTAGTTTCTATAAGGCCGTTGTCTTCATGTCTAATGTTGGAGCTTGAAGTCCACAAGGTAAGCATTTGGGAAGAAAAGATGAATATGATGTAGGAAGAAGCAAGAACCAGCTAGTGGAGCCCACCGGGTGGTCTGAAACCTTTGTCTGTTCTTGTTGCTTCTGACCTTGATGGTGTGGGTGGCCTGCGGAAGCCACACCTTTCTTCACCGAGTTAAACACCCACCTCAGGCTTCAGAGGGGCTGAAGGAGGGTTTAGGGGAAGGTGGCCCAGTTTCAGCTGTGACACTACCTTGCCAATGAAGAGAGCCAGAATAGGGTTGAGCTACAGCATCGCTGCCCCTTCATTCTGGCCCTTCCTGTCACCCACGAGAATGGCTCCTGCAGCCTACCCAAGCCTATAGGAAAGGAAAACTCCAAGAAGTTTCGTTCAGTCTAGACAGGTTGACAGAACTACCACACTAAACAAAAAGAATGTTAGGATATGGCACTGGAGAAAAGAGGGCAAATCTCTATTGGCCAAAAATAAAATGAGCTCTTAATGAGAGTCTGTTAAGATGCCTTCAGACTAACACAGAGCACAGCCATCGGTCTTGCTGACCCCTGCACTTTTACCAGGTAAGACGCACAGACCATGTGACTCCCTTTCAGGAGTTTGCTCCCTGCCTATGTTGGTCCCCAGAGCAGAGGCTGTTTTCTCTGTTAACAGATATCCGTGTTATCATTGCTTCTGCTCTGCTACTGTTCACCTTGTCCTTTTTCCAGATAATTTCCCTTCTTCAGTTTCCCATTCTCGGGGTGCCTGGGTGGCTCAGTTGGTTAGATGCTGACTCTTGTTCTTGGAGTTCAAGCCCTCTGTCGGGCTCCATGCTGGGTATAGAACCAACCTACTTAAAGAAAATTTCCAATTCTCAAAACTTTTTCTTTGGTTTTGTATTAGTTTCCTATTGCTGCTCTAACATATCACTATAAAATTAGTGGCTGAAAGTAATTCAAATTTATTTTACAGTTCTCGAGGTCAGAAGTCTGAAATGGGTCTCACTAGGCTAAAATCAGGATATTAGTGGGGCTGTACTCCCTCCGAGGACTCTACAGGAGAATGCATCTATTTGCCTTTTAAAGATTTCCAAAGATGACCCACCTTTCTTGGTGCAATGCCCTCTTCTATCTTCAAAGCTAGCAATGTCCAGTCAGGTCTTTTTGTGCTGCGCGGGTCTTGACACTGACTCTTCTGCCTCCCTCTTCCACATTGGAAGACCCTGGGATTACATTTAAATCTCCTGATTTCCATCTATAGCCTTAATTCCTCCTTGCGGGAAAACCTAACATATTCATGGTTGCAGAAGTTAGGACATGGACATCGCTGGGGGGCTGTTGTTCTACCCAGCCCAGCTCTCCCTTCTTTTCGTGGCCTAGGCTATTAGGGGACGGGAATTTAGGAGTAGTGTTTCAGGCCCTTGGCTTTCCACTTTCCCACAATCCTCACCCTGAGGCAATGAGCAAAAACTAGCTATTTACCAGGGCAAACACAAAAGATAAGAAAGAAATACCAAGAAGAATATCCATTAATATCCAAAACTAATTTCCTATCACAAAAACAGCTGTGTGTGTGTATGCGGACCAGCTCTGCGGCCATTCTGTCTCCCCGTAAGACTTTTTTGGGCAACAGTTCTGGTTCCCATGATGTCTGGTGGAACGGCTGGATTCCTACTGCCTAAGTGATAGATTTCTTTATCGTTCCCAAATGAATTTTCCTGGACGCTTGCTTCTCCAGCCAGGGCAAAACCCTGCTCTTTTTTAAAAAGTCTGGATTCACCATCCAACTCTCTTCCTTTTTTGTTGCTCTCGTCTACCAACTTGCAATGGCCTGTCCCCTTCACTCAAGGCTGTAGCAGCTCATTCAATTTTCCTTCCTACTCGGGCAGTCATCAAGGATGACCTTCCGTAATCTCTCTATTTATGATCACCTTCTCCCCCATCCATTTCAGCTGCTGTGAAGAGACATTAGTTGCTCACTGGTTATCCGTGTACTCCTTCAAATTTCCCAGCCTCTTCACAAATGATGAAACCATATGACTATTTCTGGACAAAGGATTGTGAACTGAAGTTACATGTTTTGCTTCTAGACCAAGACATTTAAGAACTTGGTGCAGTCTTGTCCCCTGCCATAGAGACCTAGAAGCTATGTGTTGAAACGGCAGCATTTCAAAAAAACAGTATGAGTAATAAATAAAGCTCTGTTTTATTTGATATTTTTGTCTGAGATTGGTGTTACTCCTTTATTTTTTTACTTATTTTTATTAATATATAATGTGTTATTTGCCCCAGGGGTACAGGTCTGTGAATCGTCAGGCTTACACATTTCACAGCACTCACCATAGCACACACCCTCCCCAATGTCCATAACCCCACCACTGTATCCCTACTCCCCCACTCCCAGTAACCCTCAGTTTGTTTTGTGAGATTAAGAGTCTCATAATTTGTTTCCCTCCTGATCCCATCTTCTTTGATTTTTTCCTGCCCTATGCCCCGCAATCCCATGCCCTACCTCTCAAATTCCTCATATAAGAGAGAACATATGATAATTGATAATCTGATTGACTTACTTCACTCTGCATAATACCCTCTAGTTCCATCCACGTCATTACAAATGGCAAGATTTCATGTCTTTTGATGGCTGCATAGTATTCCAGTGTGTGTGTGTGTGTGTGTGTGTGTGTGTGTGTGTGTGTGTGTGTGTGTGAGAGAGAGAGAGAGAGAGAGACATCTTTATCTATTCATCTGTGGATGGACATCTAGGTTCTTTCCATAGTTTGGCTATTGTGGACATTGCTGCTATAAACTTTCGGGTGCACGTGCCCCTTCGGATCACCACGTTTGTATCTTTAGAGTAAATACACAGTAGTGCCATTGCTGGGTCATAGGGTAGCTCTATTTTCAACTTTTTGAGGAACCTCCATGCTGTTTTCCAGAGTGGCTGCACCAGGTGCATTCCCACCAACAGTGTAGGAGGATTCCCCTTTCTGCATCCTCGCCAGCATCTGTCATTTCCTGACTTGTTAATTTTAGCCATTCTGACTGGTGTGAGGTGATATCCCATGGTGGTTTTGATTTGTATTTCCCTGATGCCAAGTGATATGGAGCACTTTTTCATGTGTCTATTGGCCATCTGGATGTCTTCTTTGCAGAAATGTCTGTTCATGTCCTCTGCCCATTTCTTGATTGGATTATTTGTTCTTTGGGTGTTGAATTTCGTAAGTTCTTTATAGATTTTGGATACTTGCCCTTTATCTGATACATTGTTTGCAAATACCTTCTCCCATTCTGTCACTTATGGTTTGGTTTTGTTAACTGTTTCCTTTACTGTGCAAAAGCTTTGATCTTGATGAAGTCCCAATAGTTCATTTTTGTCCTTGCTTCCTTTGTCTTTGGTGGTGTTCCTAGGAAGAAGTTGCTGGGGCTGAGGTCAAAGAGGTTGCTGCCTGTGTTCTCCTCAAGGCTTTTGATGGATTCCTGTCTCACACTGAGGTCCTTCATCCATTTTGAGTCTATTCTCATGTGTGGTGTAAGGAAATGGTCCAGTTTCATTTTTCTGCATGTAGCTGTCCAATTTTCCCAACACCATTTGTTGAAGAGACTATCTTTTTTCCATTGGACATTCTTTCCTGCTTTGTCAAAGATTAGTTGACCATAGAGTTGAGGGTCTATTTCTAGGCTCTCTATTCTGTTCCATTGATCTATGTGTCTGTGCCAGTACCATGCTGTCTTGATGATGACAGATTTGTAATAGAGCTTGAAGTCTGGAATTGTGATGCCACCAACTTTGGCTTTCTTTTTCAACATTCCTCTGGCTATTCAAAGTCTTTTCTGGTTCCATATAAATTTTAGGATTACTTGTTTCATTTCTTTGAAAAAAAAAATTGATGATATTTTGATAGGGATTGCATTAAATGTGTAGATTGCTTTAGGTAGCATAGACATTTTCACAATGTTTGTTCTTCCAATCCATGAGCATGGAACATTTTCCCATTTCTTTTTGTCTTCCTCAATTTCTTTATTAAGTACATTATAGTTTTCTGAGTACAGATTCTTTGCCTCTTCAGTTAGGTTTATTCCTAGGTATCTTATGGTTTTGGGTGCAATTGTAAATGGGATTGACTACTTAATTTCTCCTTCTTCTGTCTTGCTGGTGGTGTATAAAAATGCAACTAGTTTCTGAGCATTGATTTTATATCCTGACACTTTACTGAATTCCTGTATAAGTTCTAGAAGTTTTGGAGTGGAGTCTTTTGGGTTTTCCACATAAAGTATCATATCATCTGCAAAGAATGAGAGTTTGACCTCTTTGCAGATTCAGATGCCTTTAATTTCTTTTTGTTGTCTGATTGCTGAGGCTAAGACTTCTAGTACGATGTTGAATAGCAGTGGTGATAGTGGACATCCCTGCCGTGTTCCTGACCTTAGGGGAAAAGCTCTCAGTTTTTCCCCATTGAATGATATTTGCTGTGGGTTTTTTATAGATGGCTTTGATGGTACTGAGGTATGTACCTTCTATCCCTACACTGTGAAAAGTTGTGATCAAGAAAGGATGCTGTACTTTGTCAAATGCTTTTTCAGCATGAGAGTATCATAATGGTTCTTGTGCTTTCTTTTATTAATGTATTGTATCACATTGATTGATTTGCAGATTTGAACCAACCTTGCAGCACAGGTATAAATCCCACTTGGTCGTGGAGAATAATCCTTTTAATGTACTGTTGGATCCTATTGGTTAGTACTTCAGTGAGAATTTTTGCATCCGTTTTCATCAAGGACATTGACCTGTAATTCTCATTTTTGATGGGATCTTTGTCTGGTTTTGGGATCAAGGTAATGCTGGCCTCATAAGATGAGTTTGGAAGTTTTCCTTCCATTTCTATTTTTGGGAACATTTTCAGGAGAATAGGTATTAATTCTTCTTTAAATGTTTGGTAAAATCCCCCTGGGAAGCCGTCTGGCCCTGGGCTCTTGTTTGCTGTGAGATTTTTGATGACTGCTTCAATCTCCTTACTGGTTATGGGTCTGTTCAGGTTTTCTATTTCTTCCTGGTTCAGTTGTGGTAGTTTATATGTCTCTAGGAATGCATCCATTTCTTCCAGATTGTCAAATTTGCTGGCATATAGTTGCTCATAATGTGTTCTTATAATTGTATTTCTTTGGTGTTGGTTGTGATCTCTCCTCTTTCATTCATGGTTTTATTAATTTGGGTCCTTTCTCTTTTCTTTTTGATAATTCTAGCCAGGGATTTATCAATCTTATTAATTCTTTCAGAGAACCAGCTCCTAGTTTCATTGATTTGTTCTGCTGTTCTTTTGGTTTCTATTTCATTGATTTCTGCTCTGACCTTTATTATTTCTCTTTTCCTGTTGGGTCTAGGCTTTCTTTGCTGTTCTTTCTCCAGCTCCTATATGTAGGGTTAGGCTGTGTACTTCAGACCTTTCTTGTTTCTTGAGAAAGGCTTGTATTGTTATATGCTTTCCTTTCAGGACCACCTTTACTGTGTCCCAAAGATTTTGAACAGTTGTGTTTTCATCTTCATTTGTTTCCATGAATTTTTTTAATTCTTCTTTAATTTCCTCATTGACCCATTCATTCACTAGTAGGATGCTCTTTAGTCTCCATGTATTTGAGTTCTTTCCAACTTTCCTCTTGTGATTGAGTTCTAGCTTCAGAGCATTGTGGTCTGAAAATATGCAGGGAATGATTCCTGGTACCAGTTGAGACCTGATTTGTGACCCAGGATGTGATCTATTCTGGAGAATGTTCCATGTGCACTAGAGAAGAATGCATTTTCTGTTGCTTTGGGATGGAATGTTCTGAATATATCTGTGATGTCCATCTGGTCCAGTGTGTTATTTAAGGTCTTTATTTCCTTGTTGATCTTTTGCTTGAATGATCTGTCCATTTCAGTGAGGGGGGTGTTAACGTCCCCTACTATTATTGTATTATTGTTGATGTGTTTCTTTGATTTTGTTATTAATTGGTTTATGTAGTTGGCTGCTCCCATGTTAGGGGCATAGATATTTAAAATTGTTAGATCTTCTTGTTGGAAAGACCCTTTGAGTATGATATAGTGTCCTTCCTCATCTCCTATTATAGTCTTTGGCTTAAAATCTAATTGATCTGCTATAAGGATTGCCACTCCAGCTCTCTTCTAATGTCCACTAGCATGGTAAATTGTTTTCCACCCCTTCATTTTAAATCTGGAGGTATCTTTGGGTCTAAAATGAATTTCTTATAGACAGCATATTGATGGGTCTTGTTTTTTTTATCCATTCTGATACCCTGTGTATTTTGATTGGTGTACTTGGCCCATTTACATTCAGAGTAACTATTGAAAGATATGAATTTAGTGCCATTGTATTTCCTGTAAGGTGACTGTTACTGTATGTTGTCTCTGTTCCTTTCCGGTCTACTACTTTGTGGCTTTCTCTTTGCTTAGAGGACCCTTTTCAATATTTCCTGTAGGGCTGGATTGGTGTTTGCAAATTCTTTTAGTTTTTGTTTGTCGTGGAAGCTTTTTATCTCTTCTATTTTCAATGATAGCCTAGCTAGATATAGTATTTTTGGCTGCATATATGTTCATTTAGTGCTCTGAATATATCATGCCACTTCTTTCTGGCCTACCAGGTCTCTGTGGATAAGTCTGCTGCTGGTCTAATACTTCTACCATTGTATGTTACAGACCTCTTGTCCCAAGCTGCTTTCAGGGTTTTCTTTATCACTAAGACTTATAAGTTTTACTATTAGATGACTGGTTGTAGACCTATTTTTATTGATTTTGAGTGCATTTCTCTGTGCCTCCTGGATTTTGATGCTTGTCCCCTTTGCCATATTAGGGAAATTCTCTATTATAATTTGCTTCAATATACCTTCTGCCCCCCCTTCTTCTTCTGGGATCCCAATTATTCTAATATTGTTTCATCTTATGGTATCACTTACCTCTTGAACTCTCCCCTCGTGGTCCAGTAGTTGTTTGTCTTTCTTTTGCTCAGCTTCTTTATTATTCATCATTTGTTCTTCTATATCACTAATTCTCTCTTCTGCCTCATTTATCCTTGAAGTAAGAGCCTCCATTTTTTATTGCACTTCATTAATAGCCTTTTTAAATTTCAGCTTGGTTAGATTTTAGTTCTTTTATTTCTTCAGAAAGGGATTTTATTTCTCCAGAAAGCATTTCTCTAATATCCTCCATGCCTTTTTTGAGCCCAGCTAGCACCTTGGTAATCATTGAGCTCTAGTTCTGACATATTACCAATGTCCATATTGATTCGGTCCCTAGCCATCGGTACTGCTTCTTTTTCTTTTTTTTTATGGTGAGTTTTTCTGTCTTGTCAATTTATCCAGATAAAAATATATGAATGAGAGAGTAAAATACTAAAATGGTAGCAAAGACTCCAGAAAAATATACACTAACCAAATCAGAAGAGACCTGAAACCAAGGGTAGAAGTAAGGGGGGAAAGATTAAAAAATTAAAACTAAAAAAAATATATATATTAGACTGGTGAATAGAACAGAGCCACCCACTTGATTTTGGGTGTATTCTGGTCTCTTAAATGAAACCACCTCCCAAAATCTTAAAGAAAGAAAAACATATATATATATATATATATATACACACAAAGAAAAGGGTAAACATGATGAAAGGATGGAATATGACTATAAAGATGAAAATTTAAAAAGATTCTGAAAAAGGAATGATAAGATAAGGTGGTTGGAAAAAGGAAAAAAAAAAAAAAGGAGAGAATGTGACCAGACTGGAGCTAGATTTAAGGTATATTTTGATCTATCAGAAGAAATTGTATCCCAAAATTTTAAAGAAAAAAAAAAACCCTATAGGTATACAAAAAATAAGGTTAAAATCAATGAAGGGATGAAATATGACTATAACAATGAAAGTTTAAAAAGGTTTTTTTAAGGTATTGATAAGATAAAATAGTTTAAAAACATTTAAAGAGGAAGGAGGAAAAGTTAAAAAAAATAGAATAAGATAAAAATAAAATTTAAAAAATTTAACTTTGTGAGACTAAAGGATCATGGGGAAAAAGCCATGAATTCTATGTGCTGCTTTCCCCTTGCTCTGGAGTTCCGCAGTTCTCACTAATGGGTGAACTTGGTCTTGGCTGGATGTTCTTGCTGATCCTCTGGGGGAGGGGCCTGTTGCAGTGATTCTAAATGTCTTTGCCCGATGTGGAATTGTACCGCCCTTGCCAGGGGCTGGGCTGAGTAATCTGCTCAGGTTCACTCTCGGACCTTTTGTTCCCTGAATGCTTTCCGTAGAACTTTGGAGGCCAGGAATGAAGATGGCGGCCTCCCAGTCTCTGGCCTGGGAGCCAAGATCTCAGGGCCCCACTCCTCAGTGTGCCCTCAGAGAAAAGCAGTCAATCCCTCCCATCTCCCTGGTCTCTGGCCATGCTCCGTGCTCACCTGGCCTGTGACCGAGCATTTCTAACTCTGGTGCACAGCCCCATTTGTTAGTCTCCAAACCAGCTGATTCCTGCCACATGCTCCTGCACTGCTCCTTCCAGAGGAGGAAGGAAGGAGTCTCTCTGGATCTTTGAGCAGGG
Source organism: Lutra lutra (assembly GCF_902655055.1). Taxonomy (NCBI): domain Eukaryota; kingdom Metazoa; phylum Chordata; class Mammalia; order Carnivora; family Mustelidae; genus Lutra; species Lutra lutra. Next base: position 3,082,342 of record NC_062280.1, read on the forward strand.
ACCCGACTGGGCCTTGGGTCATGGTTTAAGGTAACCCCATTCTAAAAGCTAACTCTTTGGCTCCATCTCTGTAGCCAGCTTCCCCACTCCAATACTTGGCAGCCTTGCCACACTCAGATACCCCTAGTCTTTCTGTGACCCCGTGGATCCTGAGACCACACTCTCCCCATGTGGGCTCCATTAACCTCTGGAGCAACATCCCTCAGTGAAGCAGACTTCTAAAAGTTATGATTTTGTGCTCTGTTGCCCCACCAGTAGCTGGGAGCCATCCCCTCCCCCTGCGGTCTATCTTCTTGTTACTTTGGATTCACTTCTCCGCAAATCCTACCTTCCAGGAAGTGGCCAATTTTCTGTTCCTAGAATTGCTGCTCCTCTTTTTTCTCTCTTGTTGAGTTTGTAGGTGTTCAGAATGGTTTGATAACTATCTAACTGAATTCCTGGGACCTAATGCTATTTCAGTCTCCTACCCCTCTGCCATCTTGCTTGGTGTTAATCTGTTAATGCATTATAGTTTATATTATCCTGACTGATAGAGCTATCATTCCCAGAAGCAGACTCTGGAAGTCATTACCGGAAAGTGCTCCACTTTTTTTTTTTAATATTTTATTTATTTATTTGACAGACAGAGATCACAAGTAGGCAGAGAGGCAGGCAGAGAGAGAGAGAGAAAGAGAGGAGGAAGCAGGCTCCCTGCCAAGCAGAGAGCCCGATGTGGGGCTCGATCCCAGGACCCTGGGATCATGACCTGAGCCGAAGACAGAGGCTTTAACCCACTGAGCCACCCAGGTGCCCCAGTGCTCCACTTTTAAACCACTTCTACAAACTCGACATTCTTAAGTTATAGACTCTGATCATTTTGGTTGACTCACTTGGATCGATCACTACTTCCCTTGCAACTTGCACCCACTGATTATTTGTTTTAGTCCATTTGGGGTGCTATAACACAGTACCACACACTGGGTAGTTATGAACAACAGAAAATTCTTTCTCACAGTTCTGGAAGCTACAAGTCTGAGTTCAGGGTGCCAACATAGTTGGATGAGAGCAGTCTTCTGGGTTCATACCTGGTAACTTCTCTCCATGTCCTCACATGGCAGAAGGGCCCTAAGGATCTTTCTGAAACCTGTTTTATAAGGGCAATAACTCCATTCAAGGGGATTCCATCCTCATGGCAAGAGCACCTCCTGTGGCCCTAGTTCCTAATACTGTCATCTTTGGGAGTTAGGATTTTAACTTGTGAATTTGGGGGTAATGCAAATATTTGGATCACAGCACTATTCTACTATCTTCCTCTCATCTTCTCCTTCCTGAATTTAGTGTGCTCCCTTGTCCAGACTACATAATCCGTCATCTTAGCCACTTTGCTATCAATATTTTTGCTTACCTTGATTCATTATCCTTTTGTAGTGCCTCTCTGACAAATCTCCAAGCCTGGCAAAGCTCAAGCTGGTTGAATCCAGCTACCCACCTCTATGTTTGTACTCAGGCTGAAGAGCACTAGTAGAGAAAAATCGTATGAAATGGCAGACTTCTGAGCTGGCAATATTGCCTAGAAATCCTATTGTGCCTTGATGGTCCATTCTATCTTAAGCTCTGTCTCCTCAAGCCTCTCTCCTTCTTCCTACCCTATTACACTGAGCAGATGAACTCATCTTCTACTTTACAGAGGAAAAAAACACAGAGTCAGAGAAGAACAACCACAGACTTTCAAAAATCAACTTTACAAATCTATCTGCCTCTGTATCCCCTATCCTTTCCCCTCCTACTACAATGTTATCCCTTCACCTCTGCTCTTAATCCACATCCTCTTCCAACTTTCCAGGAATTTCATGTTGGCAAATGTCCTTCCTCTTTATAATAACTTCAATCTTACTCTTTGGTGTCCTTCCTATCAGCAAATAACTATTCTCTAGTCTGTCTCTTCTTAAGGGGAAAAAATTCATTCTTCATGTAACACTTCCCTCTAGCTGTTCTTTTCTTGGCTTCTCCTTACCTCTACCCAACCATCAAGTGAGGGAATCCCTCAAGGTAGATCACAAACCCTCTTTTTCTTCTACTCTACCTCCTTTATTCAGAAAATCTCATCTACTCCAAACAGTTCTGTTTTCCTTTTACTTCCAGCTCAGACTTATGCTCTGAGTCCCAGCCCAGATAGTCTGAGTCTTACTTGATATCTCCCCTGGCCTGTCTGCTGCCTTAAACTCAACATACCAAAAATAGAACTTGGGAAATTTCTCATCAAGTTTGTCCTTCTTCTATTATTTCATTACATGGCATTAACAACCACTCAGATACTCAAGCCAAGCACCTAAGAGCAATCTTTTTTTTTTTTTAAGAGAGAGAGAGAGAGAGAAAACAAGTGTCAGTGGGGGTGGTGGAGAGGCAGAAGGAGCGGGAGAGAGAGAATCCTAAGCAGGTTCCACACCTAGTGCAGAGCCTGACACAGGCTCAATCTTACAACCCTGAGATCATGACCTGAGCCAAAATCAAGACCCAGACACTTATCTGACTGAGCCACCCAGGCACCCTGACCTAGGAGTAATCTTTGACTCATCCCTATCCCTTCCCCCCAATTAAGTCTAGACACAAGTATTAACTAAATTCATTACCTGGGTATTTCTTAAGTCCATTCATTTTTATCTAACCACCCTGTCTAGTTCAAGTCACCATCATCACCTGCTCAATAACTGTATACCACCCCACCCACATCTACTCTTTTTGGGATTCAACCTATTCTCCACTCTGTGTTTTTTTTTTTTTTAAGATTTTGTTTATTTATTTGACAGACAGAGATCACAAGTAGGCAGAGAGAAAGGCAGAGAGAGCAAGGAGGAAGCAGGCTCCCCACGGAGCAGAGACGCCGACAAGGGGCTCAATCCCAGGACACTGGGACCATGACCTGAGTTGAAGGCAAAGGCTTTAACCCACTGAGCCACCCAGGCACCCCTCCAACTTGTGTTTTTAAAATGCAAACTTATCTTAAAATTTTTCAGTAGCTGCCCATTTGATCTTAGGGAAAAAAATGTAAACTCTCAACATGATTTTCACACTCCAACTCATTCTTCAAGCTTATCTCATGCTTCTCTATGTTTACCTTCTATCCTTCAGTGCTATAATACTTAGAACTCCATAAATATTTTTATTTAATGATAAAATATTAAGGTATTCCATAAATATTTTTTGAATGAATGAATATGTTTTTAAAACAGTTTCCCAAATGTATCATGTTATAACATGAGCTAATACAAAAGAATTCTTCATTCCTTTGCTCTAAATGGAAAAAAAATACAGCTTAAAACTTTTTTATGTCTGGGCTCAAAACCAAGAAAGATTGTCCCCAAGTATCATAATTAAAGAGGTAACTCCAAGTCAGGGTGCTAAACAGAATCTTATGCCCCACACAGCTCATAGAATTGTTCCAAGCAGATATGAGCTTTAAAGCCTAGAATTGGTTCTAACAACCACCCTGGAAAGTTCCAGGTCCTGGGACCGAAGAGGAAGTTTGAGCTATTTAGATAAACCTGGGAGTAACAAAAGGTTGTACTGACTTTGAAATGAAGACTAAGGAAACTCTGGTCATCAGCCCAAATAAACAACAAGAAGGTTTATAGTATTCCAGGATCACAGAGAAGACATCACCTGCAAGAAATCAAACCCCCAGGTCCGTGCCACGCACAGATGGAAAATCTGAAATCATATGGCCTGAGTGGAGAAACTTGAAGCTGAGAAATGAAGCTTAAAAGGGATCTGATTCTTTTGCTCAAGTTGAGACAAAAGTAACTTGTAAACGACTTCCTCACAGAGAACTCTCTTCTAATGACTAGTTCATGGTCAAAAAAAATTTTTTTTAAAGATTTTATTTACTCATTTGACAGAGAGAGCACACATACACATGAGAGAGAGAAAGTATGTGCACAAGCAGGGGGAGCAGCAGGCAGAGGGAGAAGGAGAAGCAGACCCCCGCTGAGCAGGGAGACCAATGTGGGACTTGATCCCAGGACCCAGCGATCATGACCTGAGCCAAAGGCAGACACTTAACAACTGAACCACCCAGACGCCCCTGGTCAAAGCTTCTAAACTGCCCTATGACAAATAACTGTGCATGAAGGTCAGCAGATGAAAGAAATAGGCAGAGTTTGAAAGAGTAGAACAACCTTAATGAAAGGTTTACAGAGTATGTTTAAAAAAGTTCAAAAGGATGAAGGAAGGAATATAAACCATAAGGGAAAAAAGCAAAGAGAGAAAAGACTGTAAGAATTTATATATATAATTAGAATTTTGAAATCAAATATGATATTCTTTCCCATCCTAAGGTCTTAGTAATGTTCTTCCTTTGCCTGGACACTCACACTCACTTCTTCCCCTTCACACGCTAACTCATCTTTGCAGGCTTACCTTGGATATCCTCTCCAGAGGCACCCTTTGCCAGCCTCTGAGAGGATATCATTGTCCCTCTAATAAACCCTGTGGCTCTTTCACCTCTCTTTTTGGCAACACTCAACACGGTTATAGGTTTTTGTTTAGTGTTTGTCATTCCCATAGGATGTAAACTCCATGAAGACAGTCCTATTTCTGCCTTGTTTTCCACCACATCCCCAGTGCCTAGCACTATGTTGAGCATGTGGGTCATTGGCAGGGTAGCTGTGCCTCCTAGGGTCATCCCAGTGTATACCTGCTGCCTGGAATGTTTATCAATAATCTCTTTGGCTCCCTTTCACCCAGTTTGAGTAATAAGTTTCATGTATACCCTAATTATTGGCTGATTGATTTATTGAACCAAAATGCCTAATTCACGGCCTTATAAAATATATTGAGTTTTGGGGAACATGGGTGGATTATCATTTAAGCACCTGTCTTCATCTCAGGTCATGATCTCAAGGTCCTGGGATTGAGCCCCTTGCCAGGATCCCTGGTCAGAGGGGAGCCTGTTTCTCCCTCCCCCTTTGTTCGAGCTCTCTCACTCTCTCAGATAAATAAATAAAATCTCATGTGTGTGTGTGTGTGTGTGTGTGTGTGTGTGTGTGTATTCAGTTTTACTGAGTTCCTGTAGTTACTCTAGAAAAAGCTCTTTCCTATGTTTCCAACCATCTGTGTCATTATCTGGAAACATTCATTCTAATCCTAATTCTGATTATCTGACCTCTGTTTACCCTCTCTGACCTCTGCTCACTTCTCTGTTCTTAATTTTTGTCCAGTCCGTGAACATTGGTATATTTAAAGGTTTCTGGCCTCTCTCCTTATCACCTATTTTCTATAGCACCCCCAAATGATTCTGAATTTGGCAGCCATAAAGTCTTTATCTCTTGGATCTAGATTAATTCTTGTTTAAGCAAATCGTATTTATAGTCCAACTGAGGTACCTTATAGCAATAGTATCATCATCCTAAATGTCCAAGAAATGCAACCTGTTCAACAAGATGGTTTTAAGTAACCATGTTCTTTGTCTGTCTCAAAAAAATTAATAATAATAATAATAATAATAATAATCAGGGACTAAAACAACTTTTTTTTTCATTAGAATTTAGGGTAAACAATTGTCTAGCAACTCAAGAGGTATGTTTTTTGTTGTGGTAATGTTAAGTGGTGACCATCACTGAGGAACAGCTTAAATTCACCCAACTGAGGATATTCTATTCCTAGATCCTACTATTCTGCCAGCAAGAAACATAAGCTGGAGAAGGAAGGCTTGAAATTAGAGACTGCTAAGTAATCTTTGGCAACTGTGTGGGCCACATCTAGGTGTACTGAAGAGAAGGGCCCTATTTATATGGAATAATGTTCTTTTTACTCAAGTGTCCAAGCTAGTATGCTTCCGTGTTCTGATATCAGATGTTTATTAGTCAATATCTAAAATGTGAGAAGGGAGTGATATAGTGGAAAGAGCATCCAAACTGACCTGGGTCCTAATTGAGTCTCTCATTTACTAGTTGTGTGATCTTTGACAAGTCACCAAATTTCTCTGAGACCATGTCTTCATCTGTAAATTGGGAACAATAATACTTACTTCACTGAGTTGTTAAGATAATAAAAAAGATATTTCAAGTATATGACAGAACATCTGTCATAAAATAAGCAATTATTTAAAACAAGTTTTCATTAAAGTTGTTGTTTTCTGGTTTTGTCTTATTCATCCACATGTGCTTGGTCCCAGGACTTCAAGCTGGACAAGGAGATGAAATGGGTTTTTCTTTTAGTTTGAGAACTATGGAGTTGGGCTGGTTTGCCAATAGAAGTCAGCTCTTTAGATGAGTCTATTTGATTTCAGGATGATGTCCAGCCTCATCCTTCACCAGCTGAGGACTGCTTGTTCCAGAAGTGTGTTGCTGAAAGAGTGGAGTCATGCAAAGTCAGGCATGGGTGTCTCAAGAAAGCAATGCCAGGACACAGTTTTGGAAACATGGTCTAAGAGTCATTTGGTAATGTTTATTCTTTGCAAATAATCTCAACTAGACAACGTGAGGTGATGCAAAAGAACAGATCAAATTGGATTTTACGGCATCAACAATATTTATGTCTGGACTACACTTTAAAGACTACTAAATATTATTTAAGATCAGAGTCCAATTCCTTCATTTCATGGATGAAGTAGGGCCTGGAGAAGTTAAATAACATGCCCAAGTTAACAAAGCCAGTTGTCTTTATTGATGATCCAGTACATTTGCCACCAAAATCTTTTGGTGATACAGTCTCTGCTCCATATAGAAATTTAGGGACATGTGCAAATTATACATAAGGACAACTCAAAAAAACATATTAACCAATGTAATTGCTTCCAGTTAAATAAAGAAAACTAAATTTGTTATAATAACAGATGCTCTGTGAAGTCATTTGGAAAGAACGCAACCCATTCCCCATGATTTAGCTGGCAATATTCTTGGTACCTCCATATCCAGAACTCCACTCTGGAATATGGATATTTCCCTGAAAGAAAGCTGAAATGATTGAAATGACTAGGTTTAGGAGACTGAACCAGGTAAAGATGTTCTTCTTGGCAGCTGGATATGAAAGTCATAAGAAATGTCTAGGAGTGGCCTATTGGGATCAAAAGGGAAAGGGAGGTTAAGAAGTTTGAATAAAAAGCTAGTGATAGAACACATATTAGAAGCCATGTAGTAAGTACATCTACAGTTTGTTTTGTTTTGTTCTGTTTCTGAACTCTTTGGGATTCTTAATAAAATTCCATAAAGGCCTCATTTCAAGATTAAAAAAAAAGAAGTTATTCTTTTGGAAAACTTGAACATAAAATTATAACTCTCAAAGAAAATTCAAGGAGACCAAAAGGGTTAATGGGAACTCTAACTAAAATTTGCCTCTCTCTCTCAAATTCTTACCAGAGAAGGATAAGTCCTAGCGTTCCCTTTCAAAATTCTTCTGTGGGATTTCTGCTTTTTTCAGTTTCTTATTGCTTCATAGGCGCTGGTTTATAGTATTATAGGAGAAATAGTGGAAGAATCAGTATTAATAAGATGTGTTTCTCAAATATCCTTGACTTAACTGTGAAATTGTATTTCCTGACTTTCAAATCTCATTGATTTTTATATATTATAATGCCATGGTCAAGGGAAAAGGTAGGTATAGTGTGAGGTATAGGAAAACCAAGTAGTTGATTAGAATTATAGGTCACCAAAGCAAGGGTGAAGGAAGTTGTGATAACTAGACAGGCCAGCATGTTTGAAAGTGATGTCTAGGTTTCCCCAGCCTGTGGGCATAACATTCATCTGTATTGCCAACATGACAATGCCTGCAGCACCTGCCTTAGACCTCTATTTTCTCAGATTTGTTCTGACAGTGTCCCAAGAACTGTCATACAGGCTCCTTCATCATTGGGCCTCTATGCCACCACCTCTGCTGACTTTGGTCTCAAGAGATCCCTCTGCATGGGGAGTTCATTTCCAGAACTCCAGGAGATCCTCCACTGGGATGTTCTTCCAACATAACCCAGCTTCTGGGAGAGACCCTCTTCTCCAATTGGCCACTCTGTCCTAAGAGGAATAGACTTTTCCTCTGGTTTCTAGTATCTGTAATCACGAGGCCTGGAGAAGAGAAAATAATCCCCACTTACCCACAAGCTAGGGTGTCTTCCTCTGTCCCCATTGCCTCTCCCAGAATCTGCCTCTTTCTATAGTTGTTGACATAGAATTGTCCATTTTCTTCTGAAGAAATTCTAACTTCAAGGTTAGAATGAGCCTTGAGCTCTATGAGCCCCAGGGAATATTACAACAAAATCCAATATCCCAGCATCAGAAAATTGGGTTCATTTAGATATCTATGGTGCTACCATGAATGCTGTATGTTGAGGGTATAAATGATCTAGGACCAAGGCTTTCAAACTAGCATGCATCAGGATCACCCAGAATTTCCCTCACAACAGAGATTGCTGTGTCCCTGGCCCCAGAGTTTCTCATCTAGGAATTCTGCTGCAAGGCCTGAGAGTTTGCAGTTTTACAAGTTCTCTTATGATACCAAAGCTGCTGGCCCAAGGAACCACACTTTGAAAACCACGGACTTACATATGACAAGATCTATAGAAAGTCACAACCAAATAGAGTAGCTCAAAATCAGAATATAGAAAATATGCTACTTCTATAAGTATCACATAGTGAGGGTATATTTAATCAAAGAACATTAAGCTATTTTTAATGAGATGGAAATTAACGTTTATCTTGAAAATTGACAATGTTTGGACAAAATGCCACTTTGTGAAATGACAGATCATCTAGAAAACTGCCAACCATCCCCATGATACCACGGTCTAAATTCTCATGGACAATAAAGAGCACTGTTTTCCAGACCCACATAAAACTTTGGTCTTTACATTCTGCTATAACACTATTTCTTCTTGAACATCAGGGATTAAATTAAGTGATTTTAAGGCCCTTCAATTTCCTTAAATCTAGAGTTATCCCAGACCCTGCTCAGATGTAGATTGAAATCAAAGTTACAATAACAGGAATTAATAATGACATCACACAAGGCGTAGTAGATAAATAATGTAGTAGTAGATAAAGTGAAGAATAATTTAAAAATCACAACTTTTGGGGCGCCTGGGTGGCTCAGTGGGTTAGGCCTCTGCCTTCGGCTCAGGTCATGATCTCAGGGTCCTGGGATCAAGCCCCACATTGGGCTCTCTGCTCACCAGGGAGCCTGCTTCCTCCTCTATCTCTGCCTGCCTCTCTGCCTACTTGTGATCTGTCAAATAAATGAATAATATCTTTAAAAAAAAATCACAACTTTTTTCTCTTACGTAGGAATACTATATAATTTAAATAACATCACTATTTATTATCATATATTCACCTGGTCTCAAAAATGATCTACAACTTCTAATCGGTGGTGTTTAGGAGCACAAAGTTGAGGAATGAAATACTTCTGACCATGTCTTGTAGCACTGATGGATGCTGAGACATCTGCTGCTTTTACCATCTCTGAGAGCTGTCCTTACCCTTTTACATATGTGGCAGTCTAAGAAGTCTGGTACACAAACCCTAAGGAGAGATGAAGAATATGGACCACAGAGATTGGGGCAGAGGGCTTCCACTCTGCCCCAGGGGCTCTCAGAGCACTTAGAAGCTCAAAGATGGGGCAAAATCAGAACAATTGCTTTATGACTCCTAATCTTTCTAAAGGTCATTGTCAAATAATGGAAAGCAATGCTTCTAATTCTGTGTCAGGGGTGAGTGATTTAGGCCTCTAGGAGAGCAGAGAACCCCTCAGAACATAGGGAACAGTCTGATTTGTGCTGTGCATGAGCACAGGAAGGAGACTGGTAGCAGCAAGGAGATTAGAAATTGAGTGATGAATGGGAGCTGCCATGTGACCCAGATACCTCATCAAAATGTCTACTTTGAAAACAACACAAAATGCAGCCTGAGTTGGAGTCTGTCTGTGGCTTGCTTCTTTTCCTTCAGGAGTGAAATCGGATTCCTTCTCATGGCTGAGTCGCATTACTGGTGATCGAATTCCTGAGTAGTACACCATCTCAAATAGAAGACTGAGCCTCAGAGTGCCCAGTGTCCATTAGCCATCAGTGATATTGCATTAATAAACCCAAGTAGAGGGATGATATTACACTGTAAATGCATTTGGAAGATTTTTATTATCATTCTAATTTACTGAGTATGCTAGCACCATCTCCTCTAACCCTGGGTAAACTAAGCTAAGTATTTAGAGAGATTAAGTCCTTCAGGACCAGCCTAGGTTACATTTACGGCACTTGTGAAAGCAATAATAAGCCTCCCTAGGTCTTTGATGCTTGTCCTTAAAATAGAATATATGATATGTGTAAAAACACATCATGATCAAGAAATAGAATTCGTATCAGGAATATGTCTATGTATGCACCCACTCATATACCTTAAAATATGTAGTATAGTTGTTTGTTTATAAATTTTACATCATTATATAAATGTACAACTCTATTTTTTACCCCTATTATGTTTTTAGATTCCATGTGCTTATAATTAGAGAGATTTATTTCCTTCCCACTTCTACATAAGTCATTCCAATCATAATCATGGTATATCCCTCCATTATTTATAACTTTAATAGAATTTTATAACCTTCTTTGTAACCTCTAAAGAATTTTAAAGAATAAATTTTTCTTATGCATTCATTCATCATTGTATGTAGGGGAACTTAATCTTTTTGTTACTATTGTGATATCTTATTTTCTAATTGTTGGGAAGAGTAACACTGTAAATTTTTGTATGTTAATCTCATATTCTGTTTATTTCTCTTTTATTTACTTAATTTATTTAGTTTGGGGCTTGTCTTCTATTAGCCAGGACCTACCGTGTTTTATGTCAATAGTGAGGATCTTTATCTTATTCCTAAATGTAAAAGGAATGCTTCTAAAGTTTTTCAATTAATAGGATTCTTGCTATGGATTTCCCTAAGGGAATTTCCTTCCATTCCTAGTTTTCTTAAGAGCTTTTTAATCATATATAGTTGTTGGATTTTATAAAGTTCTTTTTTTATATTTGTTTTTACATTTATATGCTTTTCCTCCTTTAGACTTTGCCTTTGGTATAAACCTTACCTGATCATGATATTCTGTTATTTCTGTTATTGTTGTTATTTATAGCATATTGGATTTAATTACTTTTTTATTTAGTATGTTTGCAGCTGTTTTTATGTATGAAATTGGCCCATAAGTTCCCTTTCTTGTCTTATCATTTTATTATGAAGACTGTGTTAGCATTATAAAATTAGTTGGTAGCTTTCCCACTAATTGGAGAGTATAGGTTTCTTGTGGACCTTATCTGTAAAACAGTCTAGACTTAGCCAATTTTAAATGTTTTTAAAAAGGGTCAATTAGATTTCCTTAGTACCTATTGGTTTATTTAAGTTTTCTTTCATTTTGGGAAATCTCAAAATCTTCAAGTTTTCATCATTACTAATTTGTAGTTTATGGTGTGCTTTTATTAATTTTTTAAAAATCTGTTATTCTTTTGGATATTTTCACCTTTTTTGTTCAGTATATTTAATTATATCTTCCTCCTTTTTTTTTCTCTTAATAAGCCTTTTCATTCAGTTCTAAATATTTTGAAATTTTCCTCATGATGTTTTCCTTGATTTGTTCAGAAACAACCCAATAGAATGGGTAAAAATCTCACAAGAAACACTCAACATATATACATGTGCATATATATATGTGTATGCCATACACACATGGTATCTATGTACATAGATATATGCATGTAAATATCTAAACATGCATGGATGTGTACATTACATACATATGCATACTTCTGTATCTGTATACACATATTTATTCAAAAGGTATTATGTTTTATGCAGCCGATTTTATTTATAATTTATTTAATTTATCCACATATTTATTTTGTTTTTCACTCTTTACTGTCTTCTTTTACACTGTTTTCTCTATTTTCTAAACTTTCTTCTCTTTGTCCTTCAGTTTGGATATTTTCTTGTGATCTGGTTTCTAGTTCATTAATTCTCTCTTGAGCTGTGTCTAATCTTCCTTGAAAACAATTGATTGCATTATTTCAGTTATTGTACTTTTCAGTTCTGGAATTTTTTTTTCAGCTTTTTTGTACAGTTTTTAGTTCCCAGCCAAAATTCTGAATCTTGCTTATAGTTCCTTGAAAATATTAAGTGTTATATTATTAAGTACCCAATCTGATAAAGTCTATATCCTCATATGTCTCTTTCTATTATCTACTATTTCTCTTAGTATTTTGGGATATTTACTAGTATAGGTTTTCTTTAGCTTGATATCAGAATCGAATATGAAAAGTTGTAGAGGGCTGCCTGGGTGGTTTGGTCAATGAAATGTCTGCCTTTGGCTCAGGTCATGATCCCATGGTTCTGGGATCCAGCCCCACATCAGGCTCCTTGCTCAGTGAGGAGCTTGCTTCTCCCTCTGCCTGCCACTCCTCCTGTTAGTGCTCTCTTTCCCTCTCTCTGACAAATAAGTAAATAAAAATAAAAATCATAGAGAGATTTGAGGACCAGAATGATGCTGTTTTTCCTCCAAAAAAGTTTTACTCTTGTCTAGGTGTCTAGATGCATTAGTGATCCCAATTATTTTAGTTTAATCCAGTTACTGAGATGATTTAAAGCCAGCTGTTCTATTTTAGTTCATACTTACTCCTAGAGTGTAGTATTTGGGGATGCCCCCTCAAGCTGGGAGTGTTACAAGTACCACATTACCACTTAATTGGTCCTGTCCTCCAGTTTTCATCCTGCTAACTGTATGAGTCTGTGAAACGCTCCGTTCAGATTTTAGCCTATCAGCTGGTTCTTCAGGAATCAATAGATGTCCCAAGTAGCAGGCTTCCCATCTGTGTTTTTTTCCTTTTTCTGAAACTTGGCCCTGTAATTCTTCTTAGGCTTTCCAATACTAGCTTTTCTAGTTGTTCTCAGCAGTTGCATTATTTGGAATTACCAGGTTTACCATTACAGAAAATATGTTACTTTTTTAAACCTTGCAAGACGTAATTATTATTATTTTATATCACCCATTGCTTATATAGGTTACCTACATATTTCACTTAACATAATACACACTGGTTCCATCCATATTGTTGCAAATGGCAAGATTTCATATATATATATATACATATATACTACATCTTCTTTATCAGTTCATCAGTTGGTGAACTTTTGGGCTCTTTCCATAATTTGGCCACTGGTGATAGTGCTGCTATAAACACTAAGTTGCATGTGCCCCCTCAAATCAACATTTTTATATCCTTTAGATAAATATCTACTGGTGCAATTTTAGTTATCATCTTGTAAAGTACTGGTCTCTCTCTTCTTTCTTTGAGAGTCCAATTAGTTATGTTAACCCTTCTTATTCTATCCTTTAAACATATAACCCTCTTTCCTATATTCTATTTTATTACCTCTCAATGCTGCATTCTAGATATCTTCTCTTTAGTTATTTTTCAGTATACTAATTCTTTCTTTAGCTGTATGTAATCTACTGTTTAAACTATCCATAAAATTCTTAATTTGGAACTGTATTTTTCAGTTCTAGAGGGTTTTTTTCCTTTTAAATATGATCTACCAGTCTTTATAAGTTCTTCTTCCCCACAAACTTTTCCCTCCAAATTTGTCTTTATTTATTTAAACATAGTTTGGTTTTATAGTCTTTAACTAATAATTCCAGTATCTAAAGGTTCACACATCTGTTTCTTTTGTCTATTGCTTTTCCCAGTTCTCATTTGTAGTGTTTTGTTTTGTTTATTAACTTGGCTATTTTTGTCTGCCTTATTATTTTTCCCAGTTCTCATTTGTAGTATAGTGTTTTGTTTATTAACTTGGTTATTTTTGGCTGCCTTGTGGCCATTGTACTTTGAAAAATATTACAAGAATATTCTGAGATCTTGGATAAAGTTACATTTTTCCAGAGAAGTTTTGAATTGGTTCCTGCCAGATACCTAAAGACATGGATTATATTACCATATCAAGGCCTCCTTAATCCATGTTCAAGACTTAAGGTCCCTGGGTCTACCTCAATGATGGAAATGTATACTATAATACCCCACAAGTGCTGGTTCATTTCTAGTTAATCCTTAGTCTCAGAATGTAACTTTTTGAGAGTCCAGCTTAATGTGGGAAGTGCCTGGTGTTAGATTCCTCACCTTGTATGACCCTGGGCTTTTTTTTTCTCATCTCCTCACTCAAATGAAGTTAGCAAAATGGAAGTTCAAATATACTGGGATTGGCAAATATTTTCATGTGAAAAGAGGACTCTGCTTTGGCTTACCCCTTTAGATTTCACTGTTCCCTTCAGGCTTTACCTGGTAACTCCTTACAATCTTGTTGGCTCTTTGTTAATTTTAAGAAGGTTTTTTAAAGAAGATTTTTTAAAAATTACTTATCCAGTATATTCAGTTGATTTCAACAAGACTCATTCAGATAACCAAATTTACTAAAACAAGAAGGAGGAGGAGGAGGAGGAGAAGGAGGAGGAAGAGGAAGAAATAAAAGGCAGAAGTTCCCCCTAAGAACTTTATTTCTCAGTTCTAATTTTATTTTATTGAAGTCAGAGAACATAGATTATGTGTCAAGTCTTTGAAGGAGCAGAATATTAATATTTGTGTATGCATCCTTTGAAGTTCAAATGACATAGTATTACGTTTCTTAAACCTAATGAGTTGAACCTCTATATGATGATCATCATTACAATCATTTCTGCCATCTTTTGGCTTTTCTTTTTACTTCAGCCTTTGTTGAAACCATCACCTATGTAGAGGTATAACCTGACAACACACTGTCTCAGCTGCATTGTGAATCTCTTGCTTTCTACTCCAAGGCTTCTTCACTACCACTGCCTGGGACACCTGTAAGAACCTCTCACCATTGTGACACATGGATGAACCAAGAAGGGCAGACAAATTAACAACCATGGGCAAACCTTGATCAATGATGCAGAGGAGCTGAAGGATAAATATCCTTCTCTTCTAGCCTTTGAATAGATGATTCTAAGGTGCATTCTTTAAAAAAAAAAGATTTTATTTATTTATTTGACACAGAGAGAGCAGTAGAGGGAAAGGAAGAAGCAGACCCCACTGAGTAGGGAGCCCAACGTGGGACCTGATCCCAGGACCCCAGGATCATGACCCTAGAGGAAGGCAGACACTTAACCAACTGAGCCACCTAGGTGCCCCTCTAAGGTGTATTCCACATGGCTTCTCAGAAGACCCTAGTGGGTTGAGCTCCACTTGCCCACCATTCCGATTGACTTGATAATGTAGTCTTAAGCTGATTCCATGAATTTGGCTTTCCCTCCTACTCAGCATCACCCTTGCCTGTCTGCTACTCCTATTCTTTGGGATTCTTTCCCAAGTAACTACCTAAATACAAAACCTTGAGGCAAGCTAGGAAAAGACACCATACTTTCTTCCCGAGTTTTTTTCTTTTTCTCCTTTCCTTTCATTATTGGATAAGTTACTCATTCTACTTTTATTCTAGCCATTACTTCTAAATTACTAAAATAGGGAAACTATCTAAAGTTTATCAATATCTCAGTCTTTTTTTCCAAATAATCTTAACTGGTTCTTAAAACACTTTGACCTTTATCTATATACCCCAAACTCCTATTTGTATGACTTAGAATTTTATTCCAGATTCATATAGGTCAAGTGGGTTTTGTGGTAATTGCTCATGTAAACAATTAAAGCACAAAACTCTTTACTCTTTCACACGTATCTCACGGCTTGCTCTTGAATTTATTTTTTTTTTCCTGGAATTTGACTTATAATAGTTATTTCAAAGAGGATGTATGGTAAACTTTCTGTAATATTTACTTCTCCTTACATTTAAACTGTAGTTTAGCTGGAAATAAGATTCTAGGCTTAAATGTATTTTCCTTCTGAACTTTGAAGATAAAACTCCAATGTCTTCTAACTAATATTGTTGATGAAAAGTCTAATCCCTCTCTGATTCTTGATTTTGGAGGTGATTATTTCTATTTCCTTTTTTTAAATTTTTTTATTTTTTCTTTTTGTCTCTGAAAGCCTTTAGAATTTTCTCTGTCTTTAAAATTGTTAAATTTTGGGGCGCCTGGGTGGCTCAGTGGGTTAAGCCGCTGCCTTCGGCTCAGGTCATGATCTCAGGGTCCTGGGATCGAGTCCCGCATCGGGTTCTCTGCTCAGCAGGGAGCCTGCTTCCCTCTCTCTCTCTCTCTGCCTGCCTCTCCGTCTACTTGTGATCTCTCTCTGTTAAATAAATAAATAAAATCTTTTAAAAAAAATAAAATAAAATTGTTAAATTTTGTGGTAATTTGAGTTTTTTATCTTTATGTCAAAATGCTCACATTCCTTAAAGATCAAATTAATTTTTCTCTTTAAATTCATGTTTATTTTTTGGCACAATGGATTTCCTTGCTTAGTGACATTTACCTTAAACAAAATCCTAAGCCTTGGTTTATGTTTCTCATAGAGTATGTGTGTATGTGTGTGTGAACACGCATGTGTGCATGAGACAGAGAGAAGAGAAAAAAGTGAATGAAGAGTGGATGAGAAGACAGGGAGGAGAGAAGAAATGCATGTACACCTTAATCTGGGGTTCTGTTATTCCTATTTTCCTTTTCAGTGTCCCACTCCTGCCTTGGGTATTCTCAATCCCTCCACTGGAGGCACTATTCATGTCTCAGAGCAAATGGCTTTATTTTTTATTTCCTTTCCTGGTCAGGGAGTGAGGAATATAAGAAAAGCACAGTAATACACTACCTCCTCTGCCTTTCCACTCCAGCCACCCAGGCTCTATTTCCATTTTCATGTGGCTGCTCCCAGCTAATACTCTTGCCTTCTATCTCCATGAGATCAGCGTAATGGGCAATGTTCCGGGTCTAGGAGGTTCATGCTCACACAGCATGTGTGTATATGTGTGCGTTAATGTGTGTTAATGTACAGCAAATGTCGCATTGCAGAGTTCTGATTCCTATACAAACCTGCAAGCCTTCAGTGTTGGTCAAACTTTCAACTTTAAAAAGAAGTATATTCTAGATCTGGCCCCAGTTTGGCTGACTGACCATGACTGCCACCCCTATTTTAGGTTCCCACAGGAGAGTGAGAGCAGAAATGAAATTTGCCATCACCACTATCTGCCTCAGTCTGTATCTCAGTTGTGGCTCTCTGGCCCTCCCCTCTACCTTTATCATTTCACTCTCTGTTGGGCTTACACTACTTTCTGATTCCTAAGGAGCACTCACAATGTTGGTTTCCATTTGCTGAGCGTGGCTCTTGGTTTCATAAGTTTCTTCCTCCTTCTTCTGGCCTCTTCTGGTCCTTTTTGTCCCAAAGGTGGAGGTGAGATGGGAGCCAGAAGCCCAGACTTAGTTTCCCATCTGGCAGAATTAGGTTTGCTTTACCCTTAAGTTCTCATGTGGCTATTTAACTCTGTATGGGTGTATGTAGGTGTACTATTTTTTTTTTCCTCCAAAACACCTGACATAGTCTACTATAAACAAATTCCAAAACTAGTTTATAATGGAAATAATGCCTCAAGCTGGAGAGAGGCAGTATAGACTAGTGATTAAGGGTGTGGTATATGGGGTCAGATGACTGGGCTCAAATCCCAGCTCTTGAGGCACACTAATGGTATGACTGAATAACTTACTACAGCTCTGTATAATTCTGTGTCTCTGTTTCCTAACCTGTAAGATGCAAATGGCTAATGCAGATATGTTCTCCCATTATTTTTCTTTACCAGGTAAGTAAGCTCTATTATGGACCTCTCATTTCTTGTAGGTGGCAGTTACGTGACAAGGGATATTGGAGCTGAAATATAGTGGCCCTTTTAAAGAAAAACACCAAATTATAAATACAAACTTAGATATAGGGCCTTAGAAGAGGCCTATGCAAGTGAAGAGGACCCCTGAGATCCACTAGCTTTACTGCAAGTTTCCTCTGTCACTGTGGGAATGGTATAGAAACTACTTTCGTGTTATTCTATACTGTTATTGGGGCATATTTTTACTTAATATAGCCCCTGGCAGATAGAAAGCATGTAATCAGTTAGCTCTTATTATTCTTGGAGGAAAAAACAGGATCCTCTGTTGAAATAAGTGTGAAAATACTACATAGTCTTTCACTTTTGGAAACTGATTAATTACAGTTAACATAGTACAATCATAATACAAGAATCCAAGTGTGCCCGTAAGTTGAGTCTTCTTCACTTTGCAGCTGATCGGGTCTTCTACCCATGCTCACCACCTGTTGCTTAGAAGAACAAAAATAAAAAAGAAAGTCCAGTCTAAAGTTTCATCCAATATTTTAAACACAGGTGGCTCTTGAACAACACAGATTTGAACTGCATGGGTCCACTTATACATAGGTTGGACTTTTTTTTTTTTTATAATACAGTAATGTAAGTGTATTTTCTCTTCCTTATGATTTTCTAAATAACATTTTATTTTCTCTAGCTTACTTTATTGTAAGAATACAGTATATAATACATATAACCTACAAAATGCATGTTAATTGGCTATGTTCTTAGTAAGGCTTCTGGTCAACAACAGGCTATTAGTAGTTAAGTTGGGGGTAGCAAAATTTATACATGGAATTTCAACTGTGTAAGGTGTTGGTGCCCCTAAGCCCCGTGTTGTTCAAGAGTCAACTGTAGTTCTTTTGGAAAGCGTATGGGTTCTCTTGCATAAAAGTGTTTGGGTTCTCTTGCATAAAATACCCAGTCTTTTATCTATCCTCTTCCCTCCTCCAAGAAGGTCAGGTGTCTGAAATGAGATATATCATTATTGTATTGAGAGGTATGTGGCTCATAAGACCTGAAGGAATGGGGGCAAGATAGGCTCCTGGCATTCCCAGGGCTCTACCTTCACTGCCTCCATTGCATGTTGGGCAACCTATCTGCCTAGAGGCTGTACGAAGATGCTCTTCCTTTTAGGCTTAGGCAAAGACACTTGCATGACTCACTGATGGACTCAGCTTCACTTTCAGCCCTTGATGGTGCTACGGACCAGAGCTTCTCCAGCTTTAACAGGAATAAGAACTACCAGGACAGCTTGTTAAAACACAAATTCCTGGACATCACCCCCCCCACCACCCATCCCAGAGATTCGTGTTGAATAGGGTTAGTTAGGAGACTTTAAATTTCTGAAAACTCCTAGGTGGCGATGGTGCTAACACAGCCCATCACAGGGACACGTACTGAGTTGGAAATGCTCCCTTCTGAACTCTGTGGCTGCAACAGAGCTCTGCCTGTGGAGTCTACCCTGAACCACCTTCTGGCTATGGCCACCTTGCCTGCTTGCTGCCATTTGAAAAGATTCTCAGCCAGGAAATTTAACCTCTCAGTATCCCTCTGTCTGATCATGCTACATCAACATGTTGCAATAGCTCTATGTGGGGGCGGGGTGGGGGAGTAGCCTGAGAGAGCACGGCTCCCTTATCTTTGGCATTTCCCTGACATACTGAACACTCGTCCCCATCACCAGTTCAAAGTCAGGAGAGTGGAGCAGTTTTCATGCTTTTCTCGCTGTCTACCTCTCTTCCCTGGATCTCCTTCCCATTAATTCCGGGGTCTGAGAAAAGAGAAGGTTGTTTATATATATATCTCTCACACCATAATCCTCTCCTCAAAACCCTTCAGCAGTCTCCCATCTCACTCAGAATAAAAGCCCAAATCCTGATGCAGGCCTCTGAGATCCCACATGGCCTGGCCGCTTGGTTCCTCTCTGTTCCCACAGCTCTAGCTCTTCTCCTGCCCATTCTTAAGAACACAGTTTGGGAGACTCAGACTAGGAAGTAGTTAAATCTTCCTAAAAATAAGATGAGATACTGTCACTTTGTTAAACTGAAAAGTAAAAGACACGCCATTAAGCAGAACTCAAGTACTTGTAAGAATAAAGGCACAGTCATCGAAGCAATTTGAAATTGTTAAGACCTCAACCCCAAGGAGATAGCACCTCACTGTCAAAATGGTTGAAATAAAAATCACAAGAGGAGGAGACAAGATGGCGGGGAAGTAGGAGGAGGCGCCTTTTCAACCTGTACCCTAAAGTGAGCTGATTACCTACCAAAGAACTCCAATCACCCATGAAAACAGCCCTAGATCAGAATTATACACGTCTGGATCTCTACAGGGGCAGAAGACGCCAGTGGGCAGGTAAAGTGGAGTGGGAATGTCGGACTGATATCGGAAGGTAAACAAAAGGGGGAGGGAGCCACCAGAGGCGACCGGTTGGAAAGTAACACCCCTAATACGAGAGTGCCCTGCGTCTGGGGACCAGCATTAACTCGGAGTCTGGTTGAAAGCACTCAAAGAGAGCAAAGGATCGCGGGGGGGGGGGGGGGGGGAGATTGCGGGAATCGGGGTGGCTAGGGACAGGGGCTTAAGTCCTTGGACCCAGGACAGCCTCCCCTGGCACTGAGCCAGAGAGCCTGCAGCGGAGAAACCAGGTCTTGCTCCTGAGCCGCCAGCTCCTGTGAGGGGGCTGGGAGCCTCGCCAGAAGGCAGAGGCTCCAGAGCCAGAGGGCAGGTGCTACAGAGCCTGAGACGCGCCCCCGCCCTGCTCTTAGACCCCCGCCATTCCACCAGAGCCTGAGTCGCGCGCGCGCACCCCACGCACCCCCCTGCGAGAGGTGCGCGCAAGCCCCGCGCTCTTAGACCCAGAAAGACCAGGCACTCCCAGCCCGGGCCAGCAGGAAAATCTCAGCCTGCCATCGCTGCTTGGAACCTCTCTGGTGGTCTGGAGCTGCCCAGACAGCCGCCGCTGCCGCTGCCGTGGTTTTGGGTACAAGCAGAAGATCCTGCATCCCCAGGGACCGCGACTGGGAACCTGCTCTGCCAGCAGCCAAGGGGGAATTTATTTGGGCTCTGCAGCCAGACTGAGGCTTCTCTCTCAGAGGGAGGTCAGGGTGCAGTTTGCTTTCCTCTAAACCTACAAAAACCATCAAAAGCCGTCAAGGCAAGGAAAAAAAAAAAAGTGAACAAACATAAAAACCTCCAGAGAACAAAAGCCTGAAAAAACCGGTTTCCGCAGAGCCCACCCCCTTGAGGGGGGAGGGAGGACTTAACTCAGGGAACATCATTGACTAAAAACCCACGTGGCAGGCCCCTCCCCCAGAAAACCAACCAGGAAAGAAAAAAAAAAAAGACAAGAGAACAACCACCACTACTTCATGGGACAACTTTTATTTTTAACTCGTTCCCACTATTCTGGTTCATTTTTTAAAAATATACATAATTTTTAATACCATCACAGTGAGATGTCCAGTACATCAAATTCCGTAATAGCCTTCTAACCTGAACTTTTTGATTCATACACCTGTGTATTTCTTTTGCATTTCTATTTTTTATTTTTTTAATTTTAGTTTAGTCTAGTTTATTCCTTTTTTTATTTTTATTTTCTAATATTCATATAGAGTTAAACTTCAAGGTAATCCCCTTTCCCCAATCAATGCTACCCCTATAGGTAAACCAATTTTTAATCCCCCTTTATCTTGGGAAAGTTGAGTCCTTTAACAAAGATATCAAGATACATCCAGGAAGAATCAAAACAACCTTCCTCGCCCACACTGAGAATTTATTACCACTCTCCCATCTTTTTCTTCTGCCAGTGTTTCTGTGTTTGTCCTGATAGTATATAAATCTTATACTTGGGGTTCTTTTTGACGAGGTTCTTCCTTTATTTGCCTATATATATATATATTTTTTTTTCCCCCTCTCTCTTGTCATATACTTTTATCAGTCTTTTTGTTTGTCTGTTTTTGTTTGTATACTCCATAAATCTTACCTTGGGGCCCATTTGGACTGAACCTTCTCTTTTATCTTCCCTTTTTTTCCTGTCTTTCTCTCTCTCTCTATTTTTTTCTTTTTCTTTTCTTTTTTTCTCTCGTTTGGGTGGGGAATCCTGATTGCTCAGAAGCGTTCCAGGGTGCCCCTTGACTGCACCACAGTCGATACATCCAGCTACATCCGTTCAGTCATCTCTCACCAAAATAACTAGGAGGAGGAATGCCCAACAGAAGAAAAATACAGAGGATGGGCCTTCTGCAACAGAGCTAACAGCTATCAACATAGACAATATGTCGGAAAGAGAATTCAGGCTAACAATTATCCAGGCAATAGCTAGGTTGGAGAAAGCCATGGATGAACAAATGGAATTGTAAATTAGGGCCAAACTGAAAGCAACCAGGGAAGATGTTCACAATGTTAGGGCTGAGCTGAAAGCTACCAGGGAAGAGGTTCACAAAGCTTTCAATGAGTTCCAATCTAATCTAAATTCTCTCAAAGCTAGGGTAACTGAGACAGAAGATAGAATTAGTGATCTGGAGGACAAACAAATAGATAGAAAGGATCAGGAGGAAGCCTGGAACAAACAGCTTAGAAGCCACGAAAACAGAATCAGGAAAATAAATGATGCCATGAAATGTTCCAATGTCAGAATTATTGGAATCCCTGAAAGGGAGGAGAAAGAAAGAAGTCTAGAAGACATAGTGGAACAAGTTATTCATGAAAATTTTCTCAATCTCGCGAATGGAACCAGCGTTCATGTACTAGATGCTGAAAGGTCTCCACCCAAGATTATAGATTCCAGAAAAACATCAAGGCACCTGATAGTCAAATTGAGGAATCATAATTGTAGATATAATCTCTTGAAAGCCGCTAGGACAAAGGCTCCTTACTTACAGAGCAAAGCCCATCAGAATAATGTCAGGCCTGTCCACAGAGACCTGGAAAGCCAGAAAGGGCTGGCAAGATATATTCAGGGCACTAAATGAGAAGAACATGCAGCCAAGAATACTTTATCCAGCAAGACTGACATTCAAAATGGATGAAGAGATAAAGAGTTTCCAAGACCAGCAAGGCTTAAAAGACTATGCGACCACCAAGCCGACACTGCAGGAAATATTAAGGGGGGTTCTATAAAAGAGGAAAAATCTTAAGAATAGCATTGAACAGAAATATAGAGACAATCTACAGAAAGAAAGACTTCAAAGGTAACATGATGTCAATAAAAACGTATCTATCAATAATCACTCTCAATGTGAATGGCCTAAAAGTGCCCATAAAATGAAACAGGGTTGCAGATTGGATAAAACAACAGGACCCATCCATATGTTGTCTACAAGAGACCCATTTTGAACCTAAAGATACACCCAGACTGAAAGTGAAGGGATGGAGCAGCATCTTTCATGCCAATGGGCCTCAAAAGAAGGCCGGGGTAGTGATTCTCATATCAGACAAATTAGATTTTAAACTAAAGACTGTAGTCAGAGATACAAAAGGACACTACATAATTCTTTTTTTTTTAAGATTTTTTTTTTATTTATTTGACAGATCATGAGTAGGCAGAGAGGCAGGCAGAGAGAGAGAGAGGAGGAGGAGGCAGGCTCCCTGCTGAGCAGAGAGCCCGATGCGGGACTCCATCCCAGGACCCTGAGATCATGACCTGAGCTGAAGGCAGAGGCTTTAACCACTGAGCCACCCAGGCGCCCCAGGACACTACATAATTCTTAAAGAGACTATCCACCAAGATGATCTAACAATTGTAAATATCTACGCCCCCAATATGGGAGCAGCGAATTACATAAGAAAACTGTTAATCAAGAGAAAGAGTCATATTGATATGAATACATAAATAGTAGGAGATCTTAGCATGCCTTTCTCAGAAATAGACAGGTCATCGAAGCAGAAAATCAATAAAGAAACAAGAGCATTGAATGAAACACTGGACCAGATGGATCTCATAGATATATACAGAACATTCCACCCTAAAACAACAGAATACTCATTCTTCTCAAGTGCACATGGAACCTTCTCCAGAAGACCACGTACTGGGTCACAAATCAGGGCTCAACCGATACCAAAAGACTGAGATTATTCCCTGCATATTCTCAGATCACAATGCTTTGAAACTGGAGCTCAATCTCAAGGAAAAGTTCCAAAGGAACTCAAACACCTGGAAGCTAAAGACCACCTTGCTTAAGAATGCTTGGATCAACCAGGAGATCAAAGAAGAACTGAAACAGTTCATGGAAACCAATGAGAATGAAGACACTTCAGTCCAAAACCTATGGGATACAGCAAAGGCAGTCCTAAGGGGGAAATACATAGCCATCCAAGCCTCCCTCAAAAATATTGAAAAATCCAGAATACACCAGCTGTCTCTACACCTTAAAGAACTGGAGAATCAACAACAAATCAAACCAACTCCACACATAAGAAGGGAAATCATCAAGATTAGAGCAGAGATCAATGAGGTAGAAACCAGAGATACAGTAGAATGTATCAATGAAACTAGAAGCTGGTTTTTTGAAAGAATCAATAAGATTGATAAACCGCTGGCCACACTAATCCAAAAGAAAAGAGAGAAAGCCCAAATTCATAAAATTATGAATGAAAAAGGAGAGATCACAACTAACACCAAGGAAGTAGAAACAATCATCAGAAGTTTTTATCAACAGTTATATGCCAATAAGCAAAGCAACCTAGATGAAATGGATGCATTCCTGGAAAACTATAAACTCCCAAAATTGAACCAGAAGAAATTGACAACCTGAATAGACCGATATCTAGTAACGAGATTGAAGCAGTGATCAAAAACCTCCCAAAAAACAAGAACCCAGGACCTGATGGATTCCCCGGGGGAATTCTACCAAACTTTCAAAGAAAAAATAACACCTATTCTCCTGAAGCTGTTTCAAAAAATTGAAGCAGAAGGAAAACTTCCAGACTCTTCTATGAAGCCAGCATTACCCTGATCCCCAAAACAGGCAAAGACCCTACCAAAAAGGAGAATTTCAGACCAATATCACTGATGAATATGGATGCTAAGATTCTCAACAAGATCCTAGCAAACAGGATCCAACAGCACATTAAAAAGATTATCCACCATGACCAGGTGGGATTCATCCCTGGGCTTCAAGGATGGTTCAACATTCACAAATCAATCAATGTGATAGAACAAATCAATAAGAGAAGAGAGAAGAACCACATGGTCCTGTCAATTGATGCAGAAAAAGCATTTGACAAAATCCAGCATCCGTTCCTGATTAAAACGCTTCAAAGTATAGGGACAGAGGGAACATTCCTGAACCTCATAAAATCTATCTATAAAAGACCCACAGCAAATATCATCCTCAATGGGAAAAAGCTTGCAGCCTTCCCGTTGAGATCAGGAACACGACAAGGGTGCCCACTCTCACAACTCTTGTTCAACATAATATTAGAAGTCCTAGCAACAGCAATCAGACAACAAAGAGAAATAAAAGGTATCCAAATTGGCAATGAAGAAGTCAAACTCTCTCTCTTCGCAGATGACATGATTCTTTATATGGAAAACCCAAAAGACTCCACCCCCAAACTACTAGAACTCATACAGCAATTCAGTAACGTGGCAGGATACAAAGTCAATGTACAGAAATCAGTGGCTTTCTTATACACTAACAATGAAAATACAGAAAGGGAAATTAGAGAATCGATTCCATTTACTATAGCACCAAGAACCATAAGATACCTGGGAACAAACCTAACCAAAGAGGTAAAGGATCTGTACTCGAGGAACTACAGAACAGTCATGAAAGAAATTGAAGAAGACATAAAAAGATGGAAGACCACTCCATGTTCTTGGAACGGAAGAATAAACATTGTTAAAATGTCTATACTGCCTAGAGCAATCTATACTTTTAATGCCATTCCAATCAAAATTCCACCGGTATTTTTCAAAGAGCTGGAGCAAATAATCCTAAAATTTATATGGAATCAGAAGAGACCCCGAATCACTAAGGAAATGTTGAAAAACAAAAATATAACTGGGGGCATCACGTTACCTGATTTCAAGCTTTACTACAAAGTCGTGATCACCAAGACAGCATGGTACTGGCATAAAAACAGACACATAGACCAGTGGAACAGAGTAGAGAGCCCAGATATGGACCCTCAACTCTATGGTCAAATAATCTTCGACAAAACAGGAAAAAATAATACAGTGGAAAAAAGACAGTCTCTTCAATAAATGGTGCTGGGAAAACTGGACAGCTATGTGTAGAAGAATGAAACTCGACCATTCTCTTACACCGTACACAAAGATAAACTCAAAATGGATAAAAGATCTCAACATGAGACAGGAATCCATCAGAATCCTAGGGGAGAACATAGGCAGTAACCTCTTCGATATCAGCCAAGTAACTTCTTTCAAGATATGTCTCCAAAGGCAAAGGAAACAAAAGCGAAGATGAACTTTTGGGACTTCATCAAACAAAAGCTTCTGCACAGCAAAGGAAACAGTCAAAAAAACAAAGAGGCACCCCACAGAATGGGAGAAGATATTTGCAAATGACAGTATAGACAAAAGGTTGATATCCAGGATCTATAAAGAACTCCTGAAACTCAACACACACAAAATAGACAATCATATCAAAAAATGGGCAGAAGATATGAACAGACACTTCTCCAATGAAGACATACAAATGGCTATCAGACAAATGAAAAAATATTCATCATCACTAGCCATCAGGGAGATTCAAATTAAAACCACATTGAGATATCACCTTATACCAGTTAGAATGGCCAAAATTAGCAAGACAGGAAACAACATGTGTTGGAGGGGATGTGGAGAAAGGGGAACCCTCTTACACTGTTGGTGGGAATGCAAGTTGGTGCAGCCACTTTGGAGAACAGTGTGGAGATTCCTCAAGAAATTAAAAATAGAGCTTCCCTATGATCCTGCCATTGCACTACTGGGTATTTACCCCAAAGATACAGATGGAGTGAAAAGAAGGGCCATCTGTACCCCAGTGTTTATAGCAGCAATGGCCACAGTCGCCAAACTGTGGAAAGAGCCAAGATGCCCTTCAACGGACGAATGGATAAGGAAGATGTGTTCCATATACACTATGGAGTATGATGCCTCCATCAGAAAGGATGAATACCCAACTTTTGTAGCAACATGGACGGGACTGGAAGAGATGATGCTGAGTGAAATAAGTCAAGCAGAGAGAGTCAATTATCATATGGTTTCACTTATTTGTGGAGCGTAACAAATAGCATGGAGGACAAGGGGAGATGGAGAGGAGAAGGGAGTTAAGGGAAATTGGAAGGGGAGGTGAATCATGAGAGATTATGGACTCTGAAAAACAATCTGAGGGTTTTGAAGGGGCGGGGGTGGGAGGTTGGGGGAACCAGGTGGTGGGTATCAGAGAGGGCACAGATTGCATGGAGCCCTGGGTGTGGTGCAAAAATAATGATTACTGTTACGCTGAAAAAATAAAAAATTAAAAAAAAATAAAATAAAATGCCTTTAATTTTTCAACTAAGACAAAAAAATAATCACAAGAAACAAAAAAAATCACAAGAAACAGCAAGTGTTGGTGAGGATGTAGAGGAAAATGAACCCTTGTGCACTGTTGGTGGGAATGAAAACTGGTGGAGACACTGAAAAACAGTGTGGAGGGTCCTCAAAAAGTTAAAAAACAATAAAAGAAAGAAATACCTTACAATCCAGTACTTCCACTTCTGGGTATTTAAGGATACAAAAGGATCTGAAAACACTAATTCAAAAAGATACATGTGCACCCCTGTGTTTATGGCAGCATTATTAACAATAGCCAAGATATGGAAGCAAACTGGGTGTGTACTGAGAGATGAGTGAACGTGGATGTGGTACAGACAAACAATGGAATATTATTCAACAGCAAAAAAGAAAGAACGCTTGTCATTTGCAACAAAATGGATAGACCTGGAGGGTGTTATGCCAAGTGAAACAAGTCAGTCAGAGAAAGACAAATACCGTATGGTTTCGCCTATATATAGGATCTTAAAAAACAAAACAAATGAACAAACAGATACTTAAAAACAGAGAACCAAGTGGTGATGGCCAGAAAGGAGAAGGGTAGAGGGGATGGGTGAAACAAGCCAAGGGGACTAAGAGTTGAAAAATATTAAGACCTGAGTCTTAGAGCTAGAAAAAATAAGGGCTGAAACTTAGTTTGGCCCCTTACCTGCTGTGTGACACTGGGAAAATTACTTAACCTTTCTAGTCCTTCTTATACTTAAAAGGAGTGTAGGCAGTCCTCACTTTGCACAGTTCCAACATGTACATATTTCAGCCAGCCTCATTTAGGTTAAATAACACCAGTTTCTCATCAATGCAGTTCAAATTTCAACTACCACACATAGTAGCTGCGAGAAATTGCATAAAACACAAACTTTGTTACTAGCATTTCCGTTTCAAATGTCTGTGTAAATAACAGAAGCACATCCTGGTCAATAACCAGTCACATCACCGTTTTCAGAGTCTGTTCGTAATCGGCACTGCGCACCTGTCACTCAGTTCACGCACAGACCACAAGGCCTGTGGTTGAGCTGCCTTGTTGGCTCCCAGTGATAAAACACATGTGACATTTTTAAAATTTGCTGACCAAAAGAAGATTCTGGACAAAAAGAGGAAATGCAGCAGAGAAATGAAAAGCAGTGATGCTGGAAATGAAATTAAAACCAAACATAAATGGAGTGACCGTGGGACTGTAGCCATTGCTGCCCCTGGGGAGACCCTAGACCTGCAAGCAGAGACACTTAGAGAGGCTGCCTTAGCAACAAATGAGCAAAGTAATTACGAAGAGAAAAAGCAAGATGTCCCAGAGGAAGAGATGCCGGCAAGAATCTCCCGCCACAGGAAGTCTCTAAGATACTGCATGATGTTGGTAGACAAAATGGAGACATTGGTGGACAATGGTGGACAAAATAGGAGAAGCTGGACCCCGCTGAAAAAGGCGCATGCCCATTTGCCAAAGAACAGAGAGGATGCTGGCTCTGATGAGGGAGCAGGAGGCTGGCTGAGGACAAAGCAAAAGCTGGCACCTTGCACCCCCTCTCCACCCACCCCCCTCGATAATATGTGTGACATTCCTCAGGCACCCCTGACTGCCCTAAAAGAAAAACAAATAGTTAACTTGCAGAGATCACAATCCTGCAAGACAGGAGTCTCCCTTGGTTTACCAATGTCCTAGAGATTTACAACAAAGAAGCTATCTTAATAGCACAATTTCCAGAGGCAAATAACTCAGTTCCTCAAGTCCTAAATAAAGTTAAATTTCTTCTAAATCCAAATCTCACTAACAAGGACACTTGATAGGAGAAATGTGAAACTTTATCTCTAGATCTCCAAGATAGTGTCGAGAATCATTCTCAAGCATATGGCCCACGGATATACATCTAAAGGGTCTCACAAGAAGATTTTTACTACTAGTAATAAATAACCTTTCTCCCAACAATAGCTAGCCCCTCAAGGTCCTGGAGACCTTGCTTCCAAAATTCCTTAGAGACTAACATCACCCCCTTTGTTCTCACCTACCCAACTCCTGTGTATATAATCAGCCACTCCTCAGGATAACGGGGCAGCATCTCCGTCTGCCCACGGGTCCTGTCCCAGTGCTCTAATAAACCACCTTTTTGCACCAAAGATGTCTTAAGAATTCTTTCTTAGCTGTTGGCTCCGAACCTCACCCCACCAAACCTCACCTAGGTTCAAGAACTTCATCAGCTCCACTGTAAGATACACAACGGGAGGACGGAGGCTGGAGCTGATCACACTTCTCTTGATGAGTGTTTACTGCTTCCTGTTTATAACTCGGTCTCAATAAGAAACAAAACACCTAAGTTCTGTGTGTTTCTACTGTTTTAAATTGCAAGATGCTTATTTACTGATTTTATGAATTGTTTGATTTCCCTGTATATTTAGAATCTAACAATAGGAGAATTTTTAAAGTTCTGACAAAACATTTTTAGAGTTATGGACCATTGCCATTTTTCCCATTGATTATTAGAATCTCTGGACAGTTTCAGCCTACACAGTCATGTTTATAGTCTTGTGTTACCTCCCATGCAAAGGGAAAACCACCTGGATAATAAAATAATTTACCTTTCAGGGCTGAGGGCCAGATTACGTGAAACCCTGCATGGCAAGCATTGACTATGTGGTCTGGTCTGCATTAGGCTGTAAAGGAATGTTGTTTATTTTATGGGATGATTCTTTATTCTAGGAATTTTGAGGACTTATAGTTACATATGACTTATTTTTAAATTATACTTGGATGCTTTATTATTGTTGGAGATGTTTTTTAAAATATATTCCAAACTAAATACCTAAGCATTTTCTGTGGAAGAATTTGTGATAGCTATTCTCCCCTCCAAAACAACCACAAAATTTAGGAGTTGTTCATGGAAGGGAAACACAGCATTTATGAGCACTTCCATTAGGAAAAGTTTCAAAAGGATTCAAATCCAGTACAAATAAGACATTATTGTTTCATTTCCTTATTTTATTTTTGCCTCTCCCTGAGTTTTCCTTTAGGAAATAAGAAGTGTCAAGTTCCTAAAAAGATGCCTTTAGAGATTAAAGAATAAACATTTTCTGAAGCTCATTTGGGGAATTACTCATGAAAGTGCCTAGAATGATTACAGAAAGGGGGACTTTTCAAAGGAATCAGCACAAGGCTGATGGGGGTCTTAGATGGGGGTCATGGGACCCAAGAAAAGCCCTGGAAACAGAGGAAGTAATTATGTGCCTGTTATTTAACTGTTGGTCACATATTAAAGATAGAGGCTGAAAATACCCAGGGGATGATTTTTGTTGGTTACATGATCACGCACCTTGAAGTAGAGGAAAGCTCGTAAGAGGCAGCTGGCTGAGTGAGCTTTTTCAGAGCGGCAACTCCTGAGAGCTTTTTTGGGTGGGCGAGCAACCTGGGAGTTTTTTTGTTCTTGAAAAACAAGATACTTGCTAGAGAATCCAGGCAGGCTGCTGAACTGATTGATAAACTGATTGATAAAGTGTGGCTTGCATCACCTCCTGTCCTCTTGCGCAAGGGAGAAGTAATACCTGTTCAACCATTAAAATGGTTCACTGCTTGGGAACAGGTGTTCTTAAAGCAGCAGGAGTCGAGCTAAGACTGCAACCTAGTGGTGAGATTGTGATGGGGAAGTGGCTGAGTTCATCTGGGCTGTTGAGAAAGCAGCATCAATTCAAAGTGACAGTGACCTCAAAGGAGAAGTGTGCTTGTGCCCCGTCCGGGAAGACTGAGCTCCAAATCCTGTTGTACCTGAGCTGGAAATGGAGGAAGGATGACTAGAACCGGCCCTCTGATGCTGTTCACCGTATGTAGCATTTTCTGTGTTCTCTGAAGCTTCTGCTCGCTTCTCTGTTTCTTTAATGATGTAGAACCTTGCCAAGCCCGCTTTCACTTATCTGCTCACACTGGGCATTTCTTCTATTTACTTGTGTAATCCGTTTCGTCTTAACGTAGACTTTTAGTTGCTTTTGTCTTTGGGATTGAACCAATTCAAATCCTACTGTTTCTTACTCCAAGTAAGTTTTTCATGTAAAATGATTCTAAGTATCATTCTCATTCTTTGACTCACCAATCGTGTTCAATTTTTTCCAGTTTGATGTAGCTTTTATTTCTTGGAAATGCTTATTCCTAGTTGTACTGACTGCGATTTCCTAGGCTATCGTACTGACCTGGAGAATGGACTGACAGAGCCACGTGCAGGCTGTGATCTTATTGAGATCATTACTTTTCTTACACAAAATAGAGACTATCCAAGAAATGTCTCTGGATGAGAATTTGAGTTTTTTAAATTTCTGCGTATCTTCATTTCATTTTTAAAGTCTACTTGTATCTTAAGTTTCCTCATTCATCTTTTTTAAGCATACGCTTAAAATGTATGTTTTTACCTTCATCATTAAATCATCCTTGTTCCCTAGTATTCTAATTTTTATTTGTTTTGTATTACCTTTCTTTTTAGAGTTTTATTTTACCAGTGAAATTTCACCTATCATTTTTTTTTCTTTGTTTGCTCTTCCCAAATCTCTTTTCTCTAGCAAAGCTTGGTATCTGGGTATGAAGTCTGGTTATTCTGTAGATAATAAAATCAGTCTTGTGCTTTCATGAAGGTTATGAAAATATAATTTTCATTTTCAAATATAAATTTCTCCATCTCAGGTCTTCTGCATTTGATTCCAATGCATTTTCAGAAGCTGTCTTAATTCTTCAAGTTTACATGCTCCTGAGTGCTGGGGGTACATGAATCCATAGCATTGTTAATGCAGACAACCCATGACTGCACAACTCGCTGCAGTGAGTTGACTGTGGGAAGCCCATCCCTGTCCGTGAGATAATGGCTTCTACATAATTCAGAGGATTTTGTTGTCTCTGGTGTCACCATAATGAAACAGTTTTGGATTTTTCTGTCCTCTTTAAAACAACGTTCTACAAAGTACAAATTTGGACTCGATTTAAATGCAATGAGCCAAGAAATCAGCTACCGTGTCATCAATTCAGAAGTCAATGCTATAACCGTGAATTATCAGAGAGAGCTTCCTCTTTCCCTCACACTCGTGTGGGCTGTAGCTTATGTCACCAATTAGTGACATAAGCTCATGGTGGTTGACATGGCATTCTGAAGGCAATTTCTACTAAAGTCAAGTTTGTGGGGCCAAATTCTTTTCTGGAAATCACTGAGCAGAGTACTGAGGGAAACAAAACAAACCCCTCCTCCCCCATAGAGTTGTTATGTTTTGAAAGGAGGAGACAGATTAATGACACAACATGGCACCTCTTGGAGCTATAGATTTTCTTTTTTTTTTTTTTAAGATTTTATTTATTTATTTATTTGACAGAGATCACAAGACGGGGGGGGGGGGAAGCAGGCTCCCTGCTGAACAGAGATCCTGATGTGGGGCTCCATCCCAGGACCTCGAGACCATGACCTGAGCCAAAGGCAGAGGTTTAACCCAATGAGCCACCTAGGCGCCTCTGGAGCTATAGATTTTCAACAAATTTCTTCTACAAAGCTATGAAAAATATATAAGGAGATATTTTTGAAAACCTTCAAAAATCTTTTTAAAAACAAGAATGTCATTAATAATTCAGATTTATTAATTACTATAGAAGTAATGTATTGAAATGAGAGTAGATTGTATAATGGAAAGTATCATTATATAGTTAAAATGTCATTAACGGGAAATCATGTTGTATAAATATGTATAAAAATACTATAGTAAACTGAAAGCATCTTTGCAGTTTCCTTTAAGAAAAAGCTTAATCTTGGGACGCCTGGGTGGCTCAGTTGGTTGGACGACTGCCTTCGGCTCAGGTCATGATCCTGGGAGTCCCGGGATCGAGTCCCGCATCGGGCTCCCAGCTCCATGGGGAGTCTGCTTCTCTCTCTGACCTTCTCCTCGCTCATGCTCTCTCACTGTCTCTTTCTCAAATAAAAAAAAAAGAAAAAAATCTTTAAAAAAAAAAAGAAAAAAAATAAAAAAAGAAAAGAAAAAGCTTAATCCTTGAATAATTCCTTGATTCTCATATAAAGAGGGAAACCCACACGGTTTATTCTTCAGGTCTCAAAGAGCTATTTTATTTGGCAATCTAAATACATCTAAAAGAAATATAAGGAATACTGTTTTATTTTGTCCTTCTCTAACAACAACAAAAAAATCTTTAGTTCGTGATTAATATTCTTTAGAGTCCATAATAAAAGCTCCTGGATATAGACTTGTTTAAGGGCACAGCACAATAGAGTAAGTTTCAGAACTAGGACTTTAGGTGAGGGAAGACAGAGCAAACAAAATTTGGCCCACAAATTCACAGATTTGGAGAGGGCAGGAGTGGTAGGAAAAAGGGGGGGAGAGGAGGTGGTTTTAACTTAAATGATAGACGGAAATAAATGACATCAAAAGAACTGCCATGCTCTTTTTATTTTTTTTTTATTTTATTTTTTTTAAGATTTTATTTATTTATTTGAGAGAGAGACAGTGAGAGAGAGCATGAGTGAGGAGAAGGTCAGAGAGAGAAGCAGACTCCCCGTGGAGCTGGGAGCCCTATGCGGAACTCGATCCCGGGACTCCAGGATCATGACCTGAGCCGAAAGGAGTCGTCCAACCAACTGAGCCACCCAGGCGTCCCTGCCATGCTCTTTTTAAAAAAACACACACTTTATAGGCTTAAATAGAGGATGGATGGCTAGCAAGGGAATATACCCACTCCCGGTCCTGAGGTTTTCGATGTATTGGTATATTTGGCCAGGAGCACGCAGGCTTAGGGGAAGCCGGCGGCCACAGAGCTCAGCACATCTCAGTGCAGCTTCCCCTGGCCACTAGAGCCCTCAGAAGAGAGAGAAACAACCGTTAACACTAGCTGCAGACGGTACACCTTTTAGGTCTGGGAAGCTTTATTTTGTCCTGTATTTTTTATTTAATTTTTTTATTTTTTAAAGATTTTATTTATTCATTTGACAGAGATCACAAGTAGGCAGAGAGGCAAGCAGAGATAGAGGAAGCAGGCTCCCTGCTGAGCAGAGAGCCCAATTCGGGGCTCGATCCCAGGACCCTGAGACCATGACCTGAGCCAAAGGCAGAGGATTTAACCCACTGAGCCACCCAGGTGCCCCTGTCTTGTATTTTTTAATACCAGGGACATACATTAGTATTTAGGGAGAACTTGGGCAATATTTGCTTTTATTGGAAAAAGCAATTAAAACATCTAGGACTCTCTGGTTCTCTAGCCTCACTCAGCAACAAGCTCATTGAGAAGTAAAAGCAGAATGAATGCCCAGATATCCATGGGTGGTGTCCTGACTCCAGCTTTCTGGGAATTAGGAAAGTCTGTCCCCCACCGCCCCAAATACTCTTTCCTCCTTCAACCTCATATCCCCAGATCACTACTCAGAGCAATAAACTGATGGGATGTAGAGATGTGAATCATGAATTTATGGATGAGAAATCTTGGACAAGCCACGTACTTGCACACATTTGAGGAGGATGGTAAATCTTGGAGCCGTCTAAACATAGCTCTTATACTACTACAGAATAAAAATTCATGTGGAAGAAAAGCACCATGAAGTTTATTTGCCCCTTATGATCTGTAAAGAAGTGATTCAAAATGGGGAGCATGTTTTCCTAGCAAATTCTGTCACATTTTCTCCTGCCTTACATGTTCAATGTTTGGGATAACCCTGGGTGGAGAGGTCAGAAATGAGTTCTAGTCACGGTTAGCATTTCTGGTAGAACTTGCCATTTAAAGTGTGGTACATGGACCAGTAACATGGTATCGTGTGGGGACTTGTTAAAAATGTAGACACTTAGTCTTCATCCAACACCTACGAAATTAGAATCTGCATTTAAAAAGCCTCTGGGGGATGGGGCGCCTGGGTGGCTCAGTGGGTTAAAGCCTCTGCTTTCAGCTCAGGTCATGATTCCAGGGTCGGGGATCGAGCCCCACATCAGGCTCTCTGCTCAGCGGGGAGCCTGCTTCCCCCTCTCTCTCTGCCTGTCTCTCTGCCTGTCTCGTGAACTCTGTCAAATAAATAAAATCTTAAAAAATAAATAAATAAATAAATAAATAAATAAATAAATAAATAAATAAATAAATAAAAGGCCTCTGGGTAATTCGCAGCATATGACATTTGGAGAACCACCGCTTTATGTAACTTTGGGCCGGTCACTGAATCCTGCTTAGAGGCAGGAGTAAATATTTAGAGCAGAATAGAAGAAAGCAAGGAATCATCAAGCCTACCGGGTGCCAGGAATTTTGAAGAAGGCGTGAGGTGACTAGAGCAGAAGGCTTGTTAGGCAGTTGAGGGGCTAAGATCGGATCTTCTCGATTCCAGACTAAATACCGAGAGAAAGTGAGAGAGAGAAAGAGGGAACGGCAGAGAGACTAAAGTGATGCAGGAAAACATTAATAGACAGGAGGTCTCACAGGGAGAGAGAACAAAGGAGATAAAAAGCAAGATTGGGGGGCGCCTGGGTGGCTCAGTGGGTTAAACCTCTGCCTTCGGCTCAGGTCATGATCTCAGGGTCCTGGGATCGAGCCCCACATCGGGCTCTCTGCTCAACAGGGAGCCTGCTTTCCTCTCTCTCTCTCTCTGCCTGCTGTTCTGCTTACTTGTGATCTCTGTCAAATAAATAAATAAAATGTTAAAAAAAAAAAAAAGGAAGATTAGTTACTAGACATGGAAAAAATATCGTAGAGGCGGCAGTTATAGCTCCAGGATTTTAAGTCTAAAGGACCAGGAATGGGAAGGCACCTTTAACAAACATGAGAATAATTTAACAAAAATGAAAAAAAGCATGCTGCTTTGAGGAAAAGTTTTATTTGTTTTTGGAAGTGTTGAATATTCGTGATGGGACTTCATCCAATTAATGATTGGGCAGATGTACTAGAAAAACCTGCATTTGGAAAAAGGGCCAATCACACTTCTCCCTTTTATTTTTGTATTACTGAGCACATTACTACCATGAATACAAAAGTAAGACCTCAGAATTCTAGAACAACATCTTTGTTTTCTTTATACATTTCAAATTCTCAGAATCTGCCTACTAAATATTTTTAAAATAAGTTTAAATGAAATGAATTGCAGTATTGGTGTTTTGTAGATCAATATAAAAACTTGGAAGACGAGTCAGATCCATTATCCGATGTGCTGATCCCTGACAACATTTACACTGGCCTCAGAGGAATTAAGAACAAATGAAACATGCAGCCTTAAACTATTCTAAAGACTCCTAGACCTAGAAGGCAAAGATCTTCATCTTTTTGTTCAGGAAAGACACTGGCGCAGTTCCGTGTCCACAAGACGACCGGCCAGCCTCAGTGATGTTGGCCACGGTGTCTTGCCTTTAATGAAACAGGAGCAGCACGGTCGACGGGGCGGTGGGTTGTGTGTCATCACAGCGCGGATCCTTGGGTGGAAAGTGCATTTGTGAGCAAATCGGGTGCCGCCTAGCAACTGTCTCTAGGCGGAGGGGCCTGGGAGCCGGCCGGATGCCTTCCGGGGGCCACGAGCCTGTTTCTACACGCTTCATAGGATACCTGTTTTGGATCATTTGGATTCCAGTTTTAAGGTACAGTTTTCCTTAGCAAACTCTTCATACCAAATATTTTGCTTTTTAGTGATTGACACACTAAACCTGATATGACTAGTTTCCGTCGCTCGCCAAGTCTAACGACGCAGGGGTTCAAGCCTAATGGAGTGTGTCTCAAGTCAGGAGCTTCTGCATTTTAGAAGCGGCTGGTGTCGGCTCCTGCTGGGCCTGCCGCACCCTTGAGCTGCCTGAGACGACACCTAGATTGACACCCACTTCTGAGAGCGTAAGATGTGGTATTGAACATACCCCAGGATCTTTGAACTTCCAGCTCTCCTCCCGGGAAGCCTTCCCCACCCCCCACCCCCACTCCCACTCCCACTCCGCCCCTCAGGACTCACAGCAGGAGCCGCTCAGCCAACCGCGGTGAAGCCGGAGTTTCCAGAGGAACCGGGTTAGGCCAGAACTCGATGGGGGGCGAGGGGCTACACCAGCGAGTACGAGTCTCTCCAGGGACAAGAGCACTCGAAGCCCCAGGAATGCAGTGAGGGCCGCAGCCTCGTCCTGCCTGCGAGCCTCCCGACCCCTGGGCGGTTCTGCTCCCGTCCCCGCCGCTTGTTCAGAGCCGCGGGTCGTTCCCAAGCAGCGGCGCGCTGTCGCTGTCGGTCAACCGCGCGTTCTCTTGTCCCCGTGGCTGCGGGGGCGCCGCACCCCCTTTCCTTGCTTGTTTCCCGCTCTGGACTCTTCCCTCCACCCCGCGGGCCCCTCTGAGAGCAGTTCCCTTCGCAAACCCGTTTCCCTCGACCCACTTACAGGATATCCCACCGCATCCGTGTTCTGTGACGTGCGGGGGAGACCCAGGGCCGTTCCCAAGGGCCCCCACGAGGCTGCGCCCCGCCGGCCACGAGGCCGCCGTCAGCCGGGACCCGCTGCGCTGCTATTCGGGGCCTCGGCCGCCTCCAGGCCCTTCTGGTCGTTCCGGCGAGGAGCCGCTCACACTCGGGACGAACGCCGCCTTCCAGGACGTGGGGTTTGACGCGGACTGGGTTGGGGACGCTGGGGAGAAGACCCGGCCTTTCTGACCCTCCGCTTCCACGTCTGGGGAAAGAGCATCCGAATCTCGCTGGAGGTTTACGGAGCATAATTTCCTCTACAAACCTTCACCGGCCGCCGGCCGCCGAGCCTCCTCCTGAGTCTGAGAAGAACGATTCCGGCCTCGTGGCGCTCGTCGCGTCGTGAGGCAGCGAGTCCTCAAACAAGTAAATGCGCGTCAGTCACGGAGCTTCGTGTGGAAGGAAGCGGAGGCGGTGACGACGCGCCTCTTCAGAGGTACGACCCGGCGGGGACAGCGGGGCGAGCGGCCGTCGGGCGGTGCGGCAGGGACGGCGCGAACACGGCGAGAAGCAGCCGGACACACCCCGGACATGGACGAGGACTGTGCGGGGAGCACTGTGAGGGGAGCGCGGCTGGAGGTGCGGCGGGACCGAATCTGTGGGCGCGAGCGGTACAGCCAGGGAAGGGGTTTTAGGATCATCTTGAACGCAGTGAGGAGCAGTGATTTCCCGCAAGGCTGTCACGGGACGCGCGCCCTTACCAGACCTCCCTGAGGAGGGCGACGGTTGCGGGATGGGCGAAGCGGGTGACAGGTCATGGGGGAGACACCCGCGGACGGACGAGTCACAGGAGCAGAAGGCGCAGCGCAGGGAACACGGTCGGTGGTAGACGGAATGGTGGACCGACGACGACCACAGCCCGGACGGCGCCGGCTGGGAGCCGCGCTCGGGGTGAGCACAGCAGCGCACAGACTGGTCCGGTCGCGAGGTCGTGCCCGAGAGCCGCGCCACACGGCGCGACAGCTGCGCTTCCGTGAAAAATCGAGAGCTCCCTGAGGACGGCGCCGGGAGTCCAGGAGTCCTGTGGTGAAAGGAATCATCTTCACGGGGTCTCGCTTCCCAGTGTGTATGGGGTTCACTGGACCAGGGCCCCGGCTTTTCTCTCGACCCCAAACTCCGGCTGCCCCGTCCCCTTGACGAGCGCAGCCACCGCCCCTCTTTGGAGCGCCCGCCTGCACGACTCCCAGGCGACTCTGCGGCGCCTCGAGGGCAGGGGCCGCCTCGCGGAGGAGACCGGACACGCCGGAAACTCCTCCCACCGCGACTTCGTAACTTCCTGGTTCCTGCCACACCCACGCGGATCCAGGTCCCCGCAGGGGTAGGAGATGAGAAAGGAAAAGCCCTTCGGGCTAGGGCCAAGTTGTGCAGGGTTGCTTTGAGCCTCAGGAATTTGAAATTTAACCTATGAGAAAAGCCACACTGAACATTTACAGTTTCCCAAACATGCACAATATTCATTGAATTTATCAACATTAAAAGATTACATCGAAATCTCTTTCTTACCCACGCCTGTGCACCTTTTCCCTCCAGCTGCTGGATTATTACCGCTATCAGCTTGTGGGTGGTCCTCCCAGTGTTTCCTTGGGCACGTACGCAAGCGCGAGTGCACGGTGGCCGCAGCCGTTTACATAGAAGAACCGAAAATACACACTGTTTTATTCTTTATCTTTTCGAGCATGAAAATTTATCCTGGAGATGTTTCCAAGTCAGTAGTTGGTAAGGATGTTCCTTATTCTCTCTTGCAGATGCACAGTTTCCTATTGTCCACATATCCCATGACTTACCAGCCCCTATTGCTGCGTGCTTCTGTTCCCATCTTCTGATCTTACAAAAATCCTGCAAGGGATATCCTTCCACAACTGTTGTTTCATATTAGTACAAATAATGTATGCATGTATAGATGTTATTTGTGATATCTATATCAATCTATATCTATATTGGGATTCCTGGAAATTAGATTATTGGGTCAAGAGTAAGTGTATCTGGGGCGCCTGGGTGGCTCAGTGGGTTAAGCCTCTGCCTTCGGCTCAGGTCATGATCTCAGGGTCCTGGGATCGAGTCCCACATCGGGCTCTCTGCTCAGCAAGAAGCCTGCTTCCCTCTCTCTCTCTCTGCCTGCCTCTCCGTCTGCTTGTGATCTCTCTCTGTCAAATAAATAAATAAAATCTTAAAAAAAAAAAAAAGAGTAAGTGTATCTGAAATTCTGGTAAATGTTTCCAGAAAATCCTTCCTGGTGGTTATTCCATTTCCTACTTCTACAAGCGGTGTTTGAAAGTGTCCGCTTCCCCAGAGCCTCCCCTGCAGTGTGCTAGAGGACTTTTGGATTCTGCTAATCTGATAGTTGAGGAATTGTATCTTGACGGAATATTAATTTGTATTTTTACCAGTGAAGTCTGGCATTGTCTCATATGTTTAGTGACAATTTTTTTTCCCGTGACCTATCCATTCATATCCTTTGCCCACATTCATATAAAGTTGGTCTTTTTCTTTATTTCTAGAAATTTACATATATATATATACATATAGAGAGAGAGAATGTAAGTACTTATTCTGTGCTGTGAGTCACAAATGTCTTTCTTATTTTGTCATTTGTATTTTGATTTTGCTGTTTGTATATTTCTAACCTGCAAAAGTACTTGTTTTTGTGTTTACTTTTAACTGTCAGCCTTTCTGGATTCTGAATCATCATTAGAAAGGTCTTCCAAAGGATAAAATAAAACTCACCTACTGTTTTCTAATGTGTTTATTATTTCATTTTTTTTACATTTAAATCTGTGATCCATATGGATCTCTTTGCTTATCCTGATACGTACCATGAGTATGGAACATGCTTTACTTTTTTCCAACTTGATTCCCAGTTTTTCCGACACTATTTATTGAAAAGACTATCTTTATGTTTGATTTGGCGTGCAGTCTTCATTTCACACTAAATTCCTTTATGTATTCAAGTTTATTTCTGGACTTTCTGTTCTGTTCCATTAGTTTATCTTTTTATTAGCCAATCCTGCACTTTTAATTTTTTATATAATGTTTATTTTATTTTAAATCTACTATACTTAACATCCAGCATTACGTTAGTTTCAGGAGTACAATATACTGATTCAGCAATCCCTTACGTTACTCAGTGCTCATCATGATGAGTGTCTCCTCTTGAATTCCCGCCACCTCGTCCACCCACCCACCTCCCCTCTGATGGTTTGGTTTATTCTCTGTAGTTAAGAGTCTGTTTTTGGTTTGTCTCTCTTCTTTTATTGTTCAATTGTTTTCTTTCTTAAATTCCACATAGGAGTGAAATCATATGGCATTAGTCTTTCTGTAGCTTACTTTGCTTTGCATTATTCTCTCTAGCTCCGTCTATGTCATTGTAAATGGCAAAATTTCATTTGCTGACTGAGTAATAGTTCCTTTTACACACACACACACACACACACACACTGTCTCCTTTATCCATTCACCTACCAAATATGAGTTGCTTCCATATTTCGGCTATTATAAATGATGGTGCCCTAAACATCAGTGTGTGTATATCTTTTCAAATTAGTGTTTTCATTTTCTTTGGGTAAACACCTAGTAGTGTAATTGCTGAATCATATGGAAGTTCTATTTTTAACATTTGAGGAACCTCCATACTCTTCTCCACAGTGGCTGCACCAGCTTGCATTCCTTCTGCAAAGGGATCCTTTTTTCTACAACCTCACCAACACTTGTTGTTTCTTGTATTTTTGATCTGAGCCATTGTAACAGGTGTGAAGTGATAGGTCATTGAGGTTTTTATTTGTATTTCCCTGATGAATAGTGATGTTGAGCATCATGTATCAGCCATCTGTGTATCTTCTTTGGAGAAACATCTGTTCATGTCTTCTGCCCATTTTTAATAGGATTATTCATGGGCATGCGTGCATGTGTGTGTGTGTGTGTGTGTGTGTGTGTGTGTTGAGTTGCATAACTTCTTTATATATTTTGGATACTAACCCTTTATCAGACATGTGATTTGCAAATACTTTCGCCCATTCACTACGTTGTCTTTCAGTTTTTTTTCTTTAAGATTTTGTTTATTTGACAGAGCGAGAAGGAGAGAGAGTGTGAGGGAGAGAGAGCATGAGCCAGAGGGAGAGGGAGAAGAGACACCTTGCTAAGCAGGGAGCCCTATGCAGGGCTCGAATCAGGAACCCTATCAACGTAACCTGAGCTGAAGGCTGCCACTTAATTGGCTAAGCAACCCAGGTGCCCCAAATGTCTTTTAGCTTTGATGATGGTTTCCTTTGCTGGACAGAAGCTGTTTATTTTGATGTAGTCCCAATAGTTTAGGTTTGCTTCTGTTTCCCTTGCCCCAGGAGACATGCCTAGAAAAAATGT
The DNA here is from genome assembly GCF_902655055.1 of Lutra lutra. Taxonomy (NCBI): domain Eukaryota; kingdom Metazoa; phylum Chordata; class Mammalia; order Carnivora; family Mustelidae; genus Lutra; species Lutra lutra. The sequence continues at coordinate 3,124,393 of NC_062280.1, forward strand.
TGCTATTGCCAATGTCAGAGAAATTACTGCCTGTTCTCTTCTATGATTTTTAGGTTTCGATTCTCACTTTGAGGTCCTTAATCTATTTTCAGCTAACTTTTGTGTGTGCTGTAATAAAGTGGTCCAATTTCACTCTTTTGCATGCAGCTGTCCAGTTTTTCTAGCACCATTTATTGAAGAGCTGTCTTTTACCCAATGTATGTTCTTGCCTCCTTTATTAAAGATTAATTGACCATCTAATTACGGGTTTATTTCTGAGCTCTCTATTCTGTTCTATTGATCAATGTGTCTTTTTGTTTTGGTACCATGCTGTTTTGATTGCTACAGCTTTGTAATATGATTTTAAATCTGGGATTGTGATACCTCCAGTTTTGTTTTGTTTTGTTTTGGTTTTGTTTGGTTTGGTTTCAAGATCTCTGTGGCTATTTGAGGTCTTTTGTGGTTCCATATAAATTTTGATTGTTCTAGTTCTGTGAAAAATGCTATTGGCATTTTGATAGGAATTACATTAAATCCGTAGATTGTTTTGGGTAGTATGGACATCTTAACAATATTTGTTCTGCCATAGGGTGCCTGGCTGACTCAGTCAGTAGAACATGCAACTTCCTTGATCTCAGGGTTCAAGCCACACATTAGGTGTAGAGATCACTTAAAAAACTTCTTTAAAAAAAAAACAACAACCAATATTTGTTCTTCTAACCCATGAGCGTGAATGTCCTTCTATCTCCAAATCCTTTATAGATGTTTTATAGTTTTCAGAGTACAAGTCTTTCACCTGTTTAGTTAAGTTTATTCCTGGATACTTTATTATTTTTGGTGCAATTGCAATGGGATTGTTTTCTTAATTTCTCTTGCTGCTGCTTCATTATTAGTTTATAGAAATGCCATGGATTTCTGAACATTACTTTTATATCCTGCAAACTGATTGAATTCATTTATCAGTTCTAATAGTTTTTCAGTGGAGTTTTTAGGGTTTTCCATATACAGTATCATGTCATCTACAAATAATGAAAGTTTTACTTCTTCCTTACCAATTTGGATGATTTTTATTCCTTTATCTTGTCTGATTGCTTGATATTTCTAATATTATGTTGGATAAAAGTGGTGAGAATGGACATCTTTGTCTTATTCCTGATCTCTGGGGGAAAGTTCTCAGTTTTTCACCATTAAATATAATGTTAGCTGTGGGTTTTTCATATATGCTTTTATTATGTTGAGTTATGTTCCCCCTAAACATACTTTGTTGAGGGTTTTTATCATGAATGGATGTTGTCCTTTGTCAAATGGTTTTTGTGCATCTATTGAAATGATCATATGGTTTTTATCCTTTCTCTTGTTATTGTGATGTATCATGTTGATTGATTTGTGAATATTGAACCACCTTTGCGTCTTGGGAATAAATCCCACTTGATCATGGCGAATGACTTTTTTAAGGTATTGTGGGATTCAGTTTGCTAATATTGAAGATTTTTGCAACTATGTTCATCAGAGATATTGGCCCGTACTTCCCTTTTTTGTAGTGTCTTTATCTGACTTTGGTGTCAGGGTAATGCTGACCTCATAGAATGAATTTGGAAACTTTCTTTCCTCTTCCATTTTTTGGAATAGTTTAAGAAGAAAATTAAAAAAATATATATATGTACTCCACGCCCACCATGGGGCTTGAACTCACAACCTTGAAATTGCGCTCTACTACCTGAGCCATCCAGGCACCCCTCACTCTTCTTTAAACATTTGATAGTATTCGCCGGTGATGCTGTCTGGTCCTGGACTTTTGTCAAGAGTTTTTTGATGGCTGATTCAATTTTATTGCTGGCAATTGGTCTGTTCAAACTTCCTACTTCTTCCTGATTCAGTTTGAAATGATACATGTTTCTAGGAATTTATCTGTTTCTTCTAGGTTGTCCAATTTGTTGGCATATAATTTTTATACTATTCTCTTATAATCCTTTGTATTTATGTGGTGTCACTTGTTATTTCTCTTTTCATAGTGTTGTGCAAAGTAACTTCTTGATTTCCTTCGTTTCTGTGATTATTTCTATCTTCCTATATCTTATTTTTTTGAACTTTTGATCTGTTTTGGATTAGAAACTACATTAAAGTGTCCTATTTTTAGTGTGTTTCAGTTTCTCATTGTATATTCTATCGTTTTTACCTCATAGAGTTATTGCTAAGTTAATTGGTACATAAGTATTCATATCTTATCTTCCTTGTGAATTTTTACCTTTAGCACTGAAGCTTTTTAAATTGCTTTTTGGTTTGAATTCTATATTCACTGATATCAAAACCAGGGCCCATGCTTTCTTTGTATTCATATTTACTCATCCTTTCATGTTTATCTTTACTGAAAGGCATTGCCTGAGGAGTATCTCTTATTTACAACATAGGGCTGAGTTTTGCTTTGCAATAACAGTATGACTTCTATCATGCACACAAACCCCCAAAATCACATTTTCTTTTGTTCCACTGACCAAAAAAAGTTACACAGTTGAGTCTAGACTAAAGGGGTGGGGAGTCTACCCCTTTTATACCTTTTTTTTTTTTTTAAATACCTTTTCCACTCTCAGGGAGAAGGTATAAAATACTGTGGCCATTTGGGCAAGGACTAGGTCCATTCAAGACAATGATGTGGACTGTCTGTGAGGGAGCAGAGAGAGAGTGGAGAAGAGCTATACACCTGCAGGCAGATCTCTCACCTGAGACCCTTTTCCAAGGCTTACTTAAGAATCCATGCATACAAGTACTAGAAGAGAAAGCCAGCATTTTAACATGCACTCCCCATAGTGGCTGCTCAGTAGTAGCCCCAGAAGCAGGGACAGCCAACACAGAGGACTGCGATTTTCCACAATCAAAGGAAGAGACATTTTTCTCTCTCCCTTCCCCCGCTACTTTTGCCCCAAATACAGAAGAGCTAGAAAGAGGATGAGGAGATCTGTGGGACACAGACCCTTGTCTGTCCTCACTCTAAGCTGACAGAGCCATGTTTTAGCCCAAGTTAAGGGAGGATAGGAGAAGAACCGTCGGTCAGAATTTTTGTATTTCTGATCATTGGAAATGGCTGAATGGCTGTAGAATCAGGTCAAGAGGATTAAAGGAGCCCCTTCGCAACAGAAAAGAGGAATTTAACAGCACAGAGAGGATACAGAAGAAAACAAGAAGCAGAGATGGAAGATGCGGGAGAGAAGGCGGCAAATCAATGGAGCCAGGTCCTCAAGGAAGCTGAAAGAGTTGGAGGCAATGGAGTCTGGGCTTGAACAGGAGGAGACAAATTTCATCCTCCAACAATGGAGGAAAAGCTTTTAAGAAATGGTATGAACACAGGTGATCATGAACACAGGAGTCTGGAAAGCTGATAACCTCAATTTTCTTAATGAAGTAGGAAGTGAGGATGTCTGGTGAGAATGAGGACAGCTTGAATAATGAAGATTTAGAATGGTCTTTGGGATACTAATGTCAAAATTGATCTAAGTTGGATAAAGAAAAATAGATTACTTTTTTTCTCTACTAGCAACAAGTTTTAAAAGAAAAAAAAAACAAAGGACCATCTGAAAAAAAATAAAATAAAATGTTATGTAAAGACATCAGTGTTTTTAGATATATATACTACCAAAAAACATGAATTCTCCCAAAATTAAGCAAATGTAATACAATCCTAATTTAAATTTGAGTAATGTTTGGGAGGAATTGGATAAAGTGATCTTAAAGTTTATATGAGATAATAAATGTAAATAAGACTAGTGAGGAATGACTTGTCTTACAAGATTAAAGCATATCACAACCTGCTTATAATGGCTTTGGTTTTGGCTTAGAAAGAGGCAAGTCAGAGGATAGAATAGAGAGAGCTCGGAAATAGATCCCAGTACATGTGGCTATTTGATATATAACAAAAATGGTATTTCAGTTAAAAGTGGAAAGATGGGTTATTTTTAAAATGGTGCTGACCTAACAGCCTGTTCATCTGGAAAAGAGTATTTCAAAGTAAATTCCAGATTGATTAAAGAAAAGGAGGAAGAAATAATAGGCTTCATATGCACAGAAATATCCCTCAAGTTGTTGATTACCTGAGATAGGGCTGAGAAACTATGAAAAAAAAAACACACATAATTTATAATTTTAATCCATTTGCAAAGGATCAAATGTCAACCTAAAGGAAATGAATATTGCACTTCAATAAAAATTTAACTTTGAAAGAGGAAATAGCTTAGGGGAAATGATCTGAAATACATGATAGAGATATATCTAAACTATATAAAAAGTGCTTACAAATGGATAAAAACCTAAATAGCCAAAAAGAAAAAATGGACAAATGAGATTTGGACAAAGCAAATGCAGGAGACCAATAAGCATGAACTTGTGCTCAGCCTTGCTGGGAGTTCGGGAAACGCACATAAAACCAGCATGATACATCACCACATAGCCATTAGATCAGCCATTAGATTAGCCATTAAATCAGCCAAAATAAAAAGTGGGAATAGCTCTCACTGAAGAGATTTGGGGAGATGGATATTCTCGTGCATGTGGAAATGCCAACTGTTTCAGCCTTTTTGAAAAGAAATGTGGATTAAAATCCACCACATGGAAGGACAAGTCACTGCTGAATGAGATACCCATATAATTCTATGTGTTGTAACATTGCTTGTACTAGTCAAAGACTGAAAACAACGAAAGTGCCCTCAGGAAGTCAATGACTATGCACATTATGCCCCCCACATCCCCCCACAGCCATTGAAAGAAGTAAATTAAACTCTTAAGAAGCACACCCCAAGGGACGCCTGGGTGGCTCAGTGGGTTAAGACTCTGCCTTCAGCTCAGGTCATGATCTTAGGGTCCTGGGATCAAGCCCCGCCTCGGGCTCTCTGCTCAGCGGGGACCCCTTCTCTCTCTGCCTGCCTCTCTGCCTACTTGTGATCTCTTTCTGTCGAATAAATAAAGAAAAATCTTTTTTTTTTTATTTAAAAAGCACACCCCATGAGCTAGGCACTCCTTTGATCCTCATGGCAACATTATGAAGTAGGTGATGGCAATTTTACAGTGAAGAAAACGAAAACGCAATTTTTTAAGTTACCCGGGGCCTTACACAACTATATTCAAAATTACTGTATTTTTTTTTCCTTTTGCTCATTGAGTTAGATTTTCAGAGTACTCTTTAGTGTGAAAATATTAATATAGAGAAGTATCTATAATAAGATCTCATTATTATAAAAACAAATGACCACCTAAATTTTGTACACACACACACACACCATGGCATGCTCTATATGTAGAATGTTTGTATACCAGAAAAGTGTGGAGGGCTACACATGAGGCTGTTAAGATTATTCCTTATAGAAGAGGTAAATTTCCTATTCATAGTTTAAAAAAATATGTAAGGTATAATCCTATACAACTATTTATGATAGAATGACTTTCTGAGAGAAAGAGTGGATGCTACAGGATTTTTGTTTACCTTGTTTTTATGTTTAATTGTACTTTTTTAAATGAGCGTGCATGCTTGAGGGAAGAGAAAGCTATATCCATGGGGGGATCTAGTTAATGGAGATATAATAACAATAAATCTATAAATCCACCTTGAGATTATTTCTCCACATCTCTAGAACTTAAAAAGGTAATGCTACCAGGAGAAAGCATAGTGATAATATACAAGACTAAGCATCTAAGTATCAAGTCGTGAAAGCAGAACTCTGTAGCAGAAGTTAAATTTAATCTACATTTTAGAATGTGTGCAAACCCTTCAAACATTTATGTATGTCATCACATTTAAAAATTTTTTACTCTAAAATTTTACAGATTTTTTACACAAATTAATTTGAAGCAAATTAAACTGTTTCACGTTTTGAGCAGGAAACCCTAAGAATTTTTTTAATAATCTATATAAATATTTATATATTTTAGATGAGTTTTATTACACACAAACTGTAATCACATTTTTTTAAAGATTTTATTTATCTGACAGAGACAGAGATCACAAGGAGGCAGAGAGGCAGGCAGAGAGAGGGGGAAGCAGGCTCCCCGCTGAGCAGGACCCTGAGATCATGACCTGAGCCGAAGGCAGAGGCTTACCCCACTGAGCCACCCAGGCGCCCCTAATCACATTATTTTTTAACATTGTTGATAAAATTAGAAATTCCTGAGGTGATCCGCAGTCTTATCACTGAAGACGTTTTCCTTTCTGATTCTGTTCTGCTTGGACAAGGCACCTCCAGGGGGGAAAGGGAGGGTGGACGCAGGCCGGGAAGTCCCGCTGAACCGGGAACAGTGTGGACGAGGCCGAAGTAAAAGCATCGCGGAGAGGTTGCGCACAGGGCAGCAGCCTCAAAAGCGGGGAAAATGCTCACAGTGGGGGACTGGAGTGGGCGCAGAATCTTCCATTCCTGTGGGAGCGAGGCCTGCAGGGGAAGGGCTGTCCTGGGGGAGGGCCAGGTTCCCATCCGGCCTGGAGGTGCGGAGACTTGTAGGACAAGAAGAGGGTGTAGGAGCTTGCGGAGGATGGGATGAGGGTTCTCAAGGCCGCGGTGAAGGGGCCACGACGGAGCATAAGGTGGGACTCACCGGAGCGGAGAACCAGAGGGCGCGAGGAGCCACAGAAGGGAGGGCGGCGGCGTTGCGGGGGAAGCATGGGACTTCCTCTCCGCAGTGAAAGTTACGATTAGAGGCCATTGGCCTCCACCCAGTTTGGTACAATATTGGTGCTGTGACTGCCCGAGGGTCCCAGGCGGTCGGACCGGGCTGGGGCTTGTGCACATGGGCCTGTGACCGTCGTGGAGCTGAAGGACAAGACCTTCTCCTGGGGGGTTCGTGAACGTTCTCGCGGAGTCTGTTGTGCGAGCTGCTGTATTCCCGCTTCTGTATACATCACCTCTAATAATGGTATTTTTGGGAGGACAAAACATTCACTCTTTGGTCATGAGCTAAACTGTTTGGACTCAATTTCTGGAAACTTTGATTCTTTCCATCACATTCAGGATGTGCCTATTCTGATCTGAGAAGCAAGGGGTGCTGGAGCGACAGGGTTCTCTCGTATTTGAGGGGGGGAGCCTCACTTCTATGAGGTCCTTTTGTTTGGTGAAACTCGGTGTCCCAAGCTCTCTTTCCCCAAGGCCGTCGGCTGATTGAGTGCTCGGTAGCCACACCGCTCTGGCCGACAGGATGTAAGGCAATAGAGCTTGCCAATGACATTCAATATCTAGGATTGAGAGATCACTTTCAGAAAAAGCTGAATTCAGTGACTCCCAAACCAAGACTCTTGGCAAATGCGGAAGGGTGAAATGTCAAGGGAGCCAGTGAAGAAAAATGTGAAAAGGTCCCAGCTGCAGGCAGCCATCCTTGGAGCCGTTTTTGGCCCCTTCTGAACTTCTGTTCTTTAACTTGGGAAACTGTGACCTTTATCTGAACACATGAAGCTGCTGGAACTAGAATTTGCCAAAGCCCAACTGGAAGTCATTTGTGAGTTTGAATTTCCCTGCAAATAAAACTTTATCAAACACTTTCTTTTGGTGTCTAATTCCGTTTAGAATCGCGACCTCTCTAGAGACCCAGGCAGCCACGCTGGTGGTTCCTCTGGGGGTTTCATTTTGTTCATTTTTAAAGATATGGTTACTAACGTTTTAGGGACAATCAGGAGATGTTTGATCTTTCCATGGATCTGGTTTTGATGTGCCTTTCAGTCTCAGGCTACTTTGATCTTTTTGGTTTCTATTTCTTCAATTCGGTTGCTTTGCAAACACCTACACATTCAAAGGCCTCAGAGGAGGGTAACGGGATGGCCATTTGCCAGCCACCTTCACACAGAGCCCCATTGTCCCCCTGTTCCATTCCTACCCTCCTCCTTCCAGTTGCCTTGATGGCCTGGTTCTAGAAGAAGGTTTTTTGCAAGCTATGATCATAGCCGTGTCTGTCCATGTTACTAATGGAGGATCCTTCACCTCAAAATGCTGAGCTCAAAATACTAGTTTCTTGGTCTTCTACTTAAAATTCCTTTGAAAATCGCATAGCTTACCATATCCTGTGCTGAAAGAGTGTACTCGGAAATTTGTTTTCTCCGGTGATGTTTACAAAATATGATTACAGAAATCTTGTGTGTTGACTTACGGAATGGGAAACAGACTAGAATTTTAGGACCTAACCTCTTTCTCATCTGGGGCAAGAATGACTAGACTTTCGTGTTTGACCTACACCGACTGGGCCAAGTGACATTAAGGCCAGTGTTTTATGTAATGAGCTCCTTCTTCATTTGGGATTTTTAAAAAGAGGAATAGGCTTTGACAAAGCAAAGGTATTAAATAATAACCAGGAAAGAACTTTCGCATGAGGAATGAAATCGTCTGACTCCAAGACAGATAAAGTGAATAAATTTCATGGATAAATAACTTTTAATTCTTAATATAACAGTGAAATTTTCTAATGATGCCACACGTCCATTTGCAGTCACAAAGACGTGTAGTCAGACTTGCCTCCAATCAGAAATGTGTTATAGCCCAGACTGTCTCCCTAAATGAAACTTCATTCAGTTAAATTCTGTAAATTTGTAGTTAATAATTATAGAAAAAGTCAATATTATTTAATGTTACCTGAAATCAAAATTCTATGCTAGAATAGTATATGCATAAGAACTATTATATAAAGTACGAGTGGATAGATATTTACTGTAGAATATATAAAAGACCGAGAGGAAATATATAAAAAACAAGAAGTTTTATTTTTGAAAGACATACTGATTTTTTTAAATTCTGTTTAATCTTCTTTTCTATCTTTTTTTTTTTTTTTTTTTCAAGTAAGCTCTATATCTAACGTCGGGCTTGAACTCATCACCCTGAGGTCAGGTCGCCCGTTCTGCAGACTGGGCCAGCCAGGCACCTCTATTCTGTTTAATCTTAAAAGAACTAACAGAATTAATTTAGCTTCTGCTCAATCACTTCTAGTCTTCAATGAAACCTAATAAAATACTGACATATGAAGAAGGCTAAAATGTAATTTCATAGTTGATTTTGATTTATAGATTAGCAAATAGTTCCTCAGAGGCTTGAAAATTGTTAAAACTTCCCAATTATTTAGGGACAAAACCAGGGCTTTAGTTCAGTTCCTTGATTTTTAGATTTATAATTCAATTGCTTTTTTTTTTTTCTCTCAAACTATACCTGGTGTAAAGTGAAGGCAAATTTAATCCATCGTCAGTGGTTTTCTGAGTTCCCAGACCCTCTTCTGTTTTTATGAGGGTGATTTTCTCATGCTGTTTTTTACATTTGGGCATAATTCCAAGATAGCCTGCACAGCCTGCTTTCCACGTTCTTGCTTAAGTGGTGGAGGGAACAACTCCGCAGCCAGAGTTCTCGGTCAATATGGTCAGCTGTGCCGGAGCAAGCCAGCCCTAGAGAAGAAACTGAATTTTAGCTGTCCTTTGAGAAGGAGCTCCCACTAATTTCAGCCCCCCTGCCTGGGCGTGAAGGAAGACTCCGCAGGGAGAAACCCTCGCCTCCAGACAGGATCAGGAACGCCTCCCCCTGCCCTGTCCGGGCGCTTGCCTTTAGCAGCCCCCAGGGATGGCCCCGTACAGGTGAACCCAGAATGCGCTCGTGCCGGGCTCTAGAGGGCATTTCTTGATGATCACCAAGAGGCACACCTAGTAACGTAACGGACATGCCCTCTAACATTATGCTTGGTTTACTCTTCAGAAACCGTGCGTCTGGGCTTCCCGGGCCTCGAGGTTAATCTGATCTGATCTAAACAACTTAATCTAAACAAATAGCAAGTGGATAAGAGCAGCCACAGTCGGTCCATGGTTTTTATTCTCGTCCTGTCCTTTTCATAGAGAGATCTGTTAGACTCACTATAAAATAGAATGTTATTTTCTATTTTTTTTTTTTTTTTTGACCTTTCATCAGCCTTTGACTCCTGGAGCGGGAATCAGTTACGAGATAAATTGTGACAGTTCAGCAGTGAGAATCCGCGGGCCCCTTCACAGATGCTGGCAGAGAAGCAGGACTGAGAGGGGAAGTCTTCTCTTCTCTTCTCTTCTCCTCTTCTCTTCTCTTGTTGCATAAGGAGATATTCGCCAATGCACTGAAATAGGGATGGGTTCTGGATTTACTCTTGGATAAATAGGTTGTGTTGTTGTTGTTGTTGTTGTTGTACTCAGCCACCAAGAAGAAAAGATCTAAAATCAGATTATATGAATTTACTATTCAGAACCAGGAGTGACTTTAGAAAACTATTAATTCTAGGGGCACCTGAATAGCTCAGTAAGTTAAGCATCCAACTCTTGATTTCATCTCAGGTCATGATCTCAAGGTTCTCGAGATCAAGCCCCAAATGGGGCTCAACACGGTGTCTGGTTGTCTCTCTCCCTCCCCCTCTGCCCCTCCTTCTTTACCCCTCCCACGACTTTCACTCTCTTTCTCAAATAAATATTAAAAAAAAAAAAAGGACTATTAGTTCTACTCTAATCACAGCCAGAAAAAAAGAAAATGGTTTCAGTTCAACTATTCCAAAACCAAGGGCTTTATTTTTGGTAGACGTTTTACCTGGTTCATAATTGGTAGCCCTATTAGTCAAGTTTCTGCAGACTCACTGCTGCCTAGGATGCTCCTTCCGGTGTGGAAGACACAAGATTTAAATCCAGAGAATATCCCTGGATCAAGCTGCCTAACTGAGCACACATGTTTAGTTCCCCCAAACCCCACCCTCACCTCCCACCTACTTGTCACCTAGTGGGGTAGAGATGAACAAGGATAGGTAATAGGAAATAAAGATGTTATTTTCCTTGAGAATCTGAGTAGTAATATGACTAAAGTGTTTATTCTAAGATAATAACTTTTTAAAAATTGGTTTATACATGTGTTGGTTTTATGATAACTTTGTTTAAGCAGAAAATTATTCTCCTCAACCACTCTAGGCAATGAAGTAGTTGGTGAAAAAATGGAGTGAAAAATCTTTGGAAGGATATAAGCCCTAAATGTGGAACATACATGAAAGAGAAACTTGTTATTAAAACTCTATGAAAAGAAGCTTTGGAGAAAAACAGTAGAATTGCTAGTAGAGTCAGAAAGGCAACATCGGAGAGAAAGAAATTCTACTACAATCTCTACTACTACATTTGTGACTACTGAGGTAAGGCAGCAAGGCTCCATACCTTTTGTTTTCTCCATCACTAAAACTGGAAGGCTAATATCCCCATGTTCACTTAACAAAATATCAGAAAAATAACCAAGCTGACTGTTTAAGAACGTTGGTTAAGATTTATCAATAATAAATAAACTTAAGTTCTGATAGACGTATCAGAGGATCCTTTTGGAGTTTTAAGATGTTGTGCATGTGGGAGCATTTTTAGGAGACATTTTAATGAAGATGTTTCTGGCAATGGATACTGTCCATCAGAGTTGATGGATTAGGAGTTGGATAAGGAATGCTGCCTGGAATGCAGCCAGACTTAATAGGCTATTGTGGGTGTGGACAATCAAGACTTTGGACTCAGGCCTGGGTTCAAATTCAAGTTTCACCACATATTAGATGTTGCCTTATTTTTTCCATTTCCTCATATTTCAAACAAATTACACATACCTCAAGGTGCTAGTGTAAGGATTAAATGAGATAGCATGGAGAAGGCTACTATGGTTCCCAGCACATAGTAGGTACTCAGTAAATAGTAATTACCATTATTAGCTCTAAGTTTTAGTAGCTCCCCCCTCCATCAGACAAGGTTATCCGTTAAGTGAAACTTCACAAGCCATAAAATATCCCCATGTGGATAGACTGTTGCTTATGTCCAATTAGCTAGAATTCTTCCATGAGTACCAATTTATACAACATTTGGTAGTACATTTGCTCTTTAAGGAAAATCTTTACAAGATGATAAACTGCTTCCTTAGGCAACAACCACACCAGAGCTGTCTCTGTCCTTGTAGAGGGCACACACAGTAGGATATCAAGATAATGCCTTAGTGCTGGGTGCATTCCAAAGGCCAGCTCACATGTCTTCATATTGCAAAACAACTCCTAAATTATAGAATCCTGGCTTTGGAGGACTCATCTTACAGGATATGGAATTTTGCTATTCTTTTTAAAAATCTTCATTACAGCATCCCAGATAGATTATCTAACTTCTGGTTTAAGAGGAAGCCCACAAATCATTCCATCCTGTTGTAAACTCTAACCAATAGAAATCCTTTTTAAATTAAAGCCAGATATGCCTCCCATGATTTCTTCTTGGTGGTTCCAGCACTTCCCACCAGAACAATCTAAATTAAGTCCCTTGTCCATGCGAATACCCCTCAAGTATCTATTCTAATACCCTTAACTTCTTAAATAAACATTTTAAGGTTTAATGGCTTTCATATTAAAGCTAAGAATTTGCTAAATATACCTTAAAAATGGGAATAATAAAAATTAGGAACTAATAGATATGTGAAAATACAAAATTCCAAGATGGAAGCTGAGTTATTTTGATGAAACTGGGACAGATTATTTTTAACAATCAGGCTATTCAGAAAATGGATCAATCATGTTGGAAGGCACATATGCCCTAAGCAAAAAACATACAATACAATATGATGTTTGAAATAGTAAATTTTTGATCAATGATTGCAGTATTTATCTGGTTTTAATACCCACATTGTATGCAAAAGAAGTTGGCTCCATCTCAAAGCCAGAAATGATTGTCCAAATAAACATAGGTTGACGACTTAAAGAAGCTCAGACTCATGGATCTAAGTTAATATAGTTTTTCTTTGTTTAAAATGGGACAAAATCATAGTAAGCACCACAGCAGAGTGAGAATGTTCAATTCAGCAAACACTGAATGCTTTCTATATGCCAGGCACTAGAAATAAGCACATAGAATACATAAAGAATGTGGTTCCTGTCCTCACCATGTGGAGAATATAGGGGAGAGAAGAAATATACGTAACCATTGAAGACGGCAACAGTAATTAAAAAAAAATAAGATGCTAATTTATTTCCAGACATTTCTACCGTTGGGGGGTGGGGGGAGTGCTAAATCTACTTATACAAGAGAAACAGAGTGCTGATAGGGATTTAGAAACTCCAAAATATATTTTATTTAGTATGAAGAGCTTCAGGCCGATCCTCTACAGGTACAAGAAGCCTCATTTACTGACAAATATACATTAGCAAATTTATTTACTTATTTATTTTACATTAGCAAATTTAAAGACTGTTAACCTTAAAAATAAAACTGCCGGTAGTTAACCAGCAAAAATGTGTTCATTCAGGAGGAGCAGACAGTTACAACCTGGCACAAACCCGCTACAGCAAAGCCACAGACAAGCCCAGAGAACAAAGGAGAACCTTACGGAACAAAGGGTCTAGTTGGGAAGGCTGGTATAGAAAAATAAAGTCCATTAGAGTAAACTGCGAGTCCCAAGTACAGTGGCTGTTCATTGGCTGAGTAGCAAAGTCTCTCATTGGCTGGGCCGTTGCCGGGGCAGAAGAAAAGCCTTTCTTCTTCCCGCTGGTAGGCAGCGTTCCCAAGCGAGGCCCCTCTCTTCCTATTGGCTCCGCAACGGACGACGGCGGTGGGGTCCGAGAGCTCCCCCTGCTGGCCTCCCAACTCCACTGTAAAGGAAGTTTCTTTTTTCTTTTTCTTTTTTAATTTTCACAGTACCAAAACTCAGAATGTAGAACTTCAAGGAAAAATGAGACAATTGAGAATAGGTCGATGGCGCAGGTGACAGTCTATCTAGCTGTTAATGAACAGGACTGGACTATAGAATACATGGTTGGGAAATACTGTTCCATAATACTCTATCTAATGCTCTGCACTAGTTAAACTCTTATTTGGAACTTTCCCTTGTTTGCATTGACAGACATTTAATTACAACTGGAGAACAAGAGTGGGTCTAGAGAAGCCTGAGAAACGTGAGTAAAAGAAATCCTGTGAGAAAAAGTGAAACATTTTTCTTCGGGAAAAGAGGAGGTCTGAGAGGTGATTGGATTCTTGTCTTTCATATGAGGAAGATAATATAAATCATTTCTCGTTCCCGTGACATAATGAGTAAGACTTGAATAGCCTAAAATGCAGCTTTGAAAATTTATTTTGGGTGTAAGACTTTTTAACATATTCTGATATATATTAAAATGTCAAAAAAAGAAACTCTCTTAGGAGATTTAATTTACATTTTCACCTATTTGGCTGGTCAGGTAATCTTATAATTTGCTCTTTGGTTCTGAGAAAATCCTAAAGAAGCATAGGTCATTCACAACAGTGTGATTAAGGTTTGTAATGAGATTCCGAAGCCTGCTATGGCACAGGAACCACCAGGAGGATTACAGGGGCGCGGAAAACGTTTTAAGAGCACAGGATAACACCACTTTCATATCTGCAGCTAGCTAGTGCTTCATCAAGAAATGTATTGATGTGTCTTGGGCTACAAAAAGTTAAAGAATCAGTATGTCATTTCTGCTGCTGATTTTTTTTCTTTTTTTTATAGATCTGCATCTTAAAACCCTAGTCTAGGGTCTGACATGAATATGTGTCTGTCGCCTACTCAGAGTAACTATCTGGTCTCTCAGCCAAATCTAAAATATCTTAGCATGTACAAGATAAGTTTTAGAGACACCATTTTACCCTAAACATAAAAAAGAGTTCACAAAACCTGAATCACTGAAAAAAAATATGTGGGAAATAGCCACGTTGCCCGCAACCACTAAAGTTTTTTCCTCCCTAGACTAGTGGACTATTGATGAGAAATGAGGAGGTAGAATTATTATTTTTATAAACATTTTAAAAAGCATTATTTTTTTCTTAACATAGAATTATTATTATGAAAATCAAAACATCAAAATGAGTTTTCTCATAGGTCTTATCTGGGTGCCATTCTCTCAGTATATATCCCATAACGCTATATCATAAGGTAATTTTTTTTCTGTCTCCTTAGTCATTTTTTACCCTTTCTATATGGTTTCTGTGACTTTCATAACTCTTTAACGGACAGGCACACTCTAGCCTCTATATGAACATTCACTACTGTTCCATTTTTGTATCCTGTCCTCATCACTTCATTGTCAGAAAACAAGTGAAGACATTTGAGTCTCTGGTAGGCCAGTAAGAGCCCCAGTGGCAGGTGAATCCTAGAGACCAGATCCCTCCTGACAGGGGCCATCTTACCAGTCAGAGCTCTTTTAGAAGGTCCCTTCTGCCTCAGTAGCTTGCCCTCTCTTGCTTCTCCCAGAGACGTATGCTGTGACTGTCCACCTGAAGCAGAAATGGAAGTCAGAGGCGTTCAAGAGTCTAAGTGGAGAAACCAGTGGAGGGAGTCAGCTGCCTACCTCTCTCCAACCTGTCTGTTCGTAGTGGAAGTGGAAGTTTTACAGGGACTGGGTTTGGAAATGGGATTTCTTTACTAGGGTAAAAGGAGGGGGGTGGTGCCTTGATTCAATTCTGTTAATTGCAAGTTTACTCTCTGGCCTCAGTCCAGCTCAATAGCTCTTTGCTGTCAGCCGCGTGGGTTCTGGGCTCAGACTGCGTGTGCTCAGATTCTAGTATTCTATCATTACTGTTTTTATCTTACTTTCCATGCCCTTCTGGCAAAAAGAAAACCCACTAAACACTTGCACCCCAGCACCCTCAGCCTACCCCGACCTCACCCTACCACATTCAAGTCAGGCTGTGTTTGGGTCCCTCCTCTTCTCTCTCACTTTGTTCTCCGACACTTTCAAAATCCTACAGTAGGCGTCTGTCAGCAGCCTGAAGAGCCTGGGCTCCCGCCCGCCCATCTTGTTGGAGCCAGGAGATGATGACAGGAGAGCAGAAACGCTGGGGTGGGGGTGGGGGGCCAACAGGGTCCCCTGAGCCATCTTGCCTCTGGCTCTTACAATGGCAGGTCTTGACCAAAGCATGGCCTGTGGTCCCGAGGAGAGGCAAGGCCTCACTGATCTTTTGACATCCTAAGGCTGGAGGCAGGTTCTTTCTCAAAAGCATTTGGAGAAGCAGTTTCTCCTGCAGCCTCGGACATCTTGGCCGGGAGTAGGCCCGGTGCTGCTGGCAGAGCGGGGCAGCTGCCCAGAAGCTCCAGGGAAGCCCCACTTGCCCTTGGCCCCGCCTGCCAGCTGTCTCAGACTTGGGGTTCTGGGGTGGGCGGCGTCTGGGGAGGCCGCGCGGAGAAGCAGCAGAGCCCTGCTTCGGGGTTTTTCTGCGTCTGGGCTAGCCCCAAGACGAGGAAGGGGAGCCTGCCTGGCTCTAGGGGAGCCACAGCCAGAGTGACAGCTGCCAGCCACCTGGGGCCAGGAGGCCCAGCAAGGCCGCTCCCGCGTGGGCTCATTCATTCTTGAGGCCAATGGAGCAGGGGACAGCTGACCCTTGGCAAGGACGATCCCGTGAGTCTCCGAACCGAGTGAAAGGACGCCTGTGTGCGTCATTCTCTTCTAGTGGGGTCCAGGGCAGTTTCCTTGCCCGCCTCTTCTCTGTAACTGGGAAGGAAAACACAAATTTCTGAATTTCTCTTCTCTCGCCTGGAGCACATCAAGGGCTGACACTGCTCTCTGGGCAGGGAACCCAGAGGCCTCATGGATCAGTCCAGCACGAGGCTGGTAACGGCTTAGTGCCGGGAAAGCAGGAGAGCAAGCGACGAGATGCTGTCCGTGAGAAGCAGGCCTAAAGGTGGCTCCTTGCTTTTGACCCTAATTAGTCAGCATGATACGCCCGGAATATGTAGAACTTAAGTATTTGCTGGTATTAGTGTCATCAGTTTGCATATATTAAAATGGGATGCTTGCCCGACGCATCAGTGTAGGTGTATTCCCACCCGCTCCAGTTCTACTAGTCACGTTCTCACGACGGAAAGTCACATTTGGGGGCTCCCGTATTGTACAGCTCAGTCACCGTAGTTAATTAAGCAATAAATAAGAAAGCGCGGCTCGTCTGAAATCCGGCAGGTGCTGCGTAGACTTTGTCTGATCTTTGCCGTCAAGGGCTCCGCGGTCTGGCGGCGCAGGGATGCTCGTGTGCGTCCCAAGAGCTGGCGGTCGGGTGGTGTCCGGATCGTGGGGGTGGTTCGGCTCGTTCTCGACGTCGTGCAGCCGCGGGGTCCGAGAGGCCCCCAGGGTGTCCCCGGGCGCGGACCCCGCCGAGCAGCGCGCCTTGCAACGCACCGGAACCGCGGTCCCTGCTACCGCCTCTCAGAGTCGGCCGCCTGCGGGCCAGTGCGGGAGGACACCGCCGGCCCATGGCCCGTCGCGGGAGACATCCGCGGTCGGAGGAGCGGGAGACGTGTTTGCGCCGAGGTGCTGTGTTCTGAGAAGCGAACCCGAACCCGGTTCTGAGTGTCTCCCGAGCGGAGCGCGAGCAGCCGCGGGCTCTTGAACCAGGCTCCGCACCGTCCCGGGCGAGCGGGGGGCAGCGCCGAGCCCCGGCGCCCCTGCGAGCGGTGAGTGCTAGGGGCCCCGCGGGTTGGGCGAAGCCTCGACCGCCCTCCAAGCCGTCACCAGGAAGGCCGCGGGGAGCGCACAGCCCCGGGCGCCCGCACGGTCCCCGCAGCCAGCTCGGCCCGGCCCGCGCGGAGGCCTCAGGGCAGCCCCTCGGGTCACCCGGGCCGAGCCCCGCACAGCCCGCAGCTCCGCGGGCTCAGACGCGGGCCGGGGTGGGGGGCTGCTCGCTCCCGCGTTCCGGGAACTTTGGGGTCTGGTTTCCCGCGGGGCAGGAAGCCGCACGCGGGGGTGAGCGCGGGCGCGGGTGGCCCGGCCCCCGCCCGGCGCCCCCGCCCGGAGTCCTCCCACCTGACCGCCGCCCGCGGAGGACGCGCCCGGGACCCGAGCGCCGGTTGTCCGCCACCGCCGGCCCGGCTGCTGGTGCGGGGCGCGAACCCGCGAGGAGTGCGCGGCGGGCGCGGCGGCGGGAGGAGGGGCCCGGGGCGCGGAGCTGGGCCGAAGGACACCCGGTCCTCCGAGTGCCGCCGCTCCAGGGAGCCGCGCGCGGGCGGGGAGGCGGCGCCGGAGCTGCGGGGACCGCGCGGGCCGCAGCCCGCCCCGCGCCGATGGCGCTCCGGGCCCGCGGCTGCCCCGGCCGTGAGCCGCGCGGATGACGGGAGGGGGCGGCCGGCGCGGGGGCCGTCGGTGTGGGCGCGGCCGTGCGCTTCTCCGTTCCGGGGCCGAAAGCGGGGGCCCAGGCGGCCTCGGGTACCGGCGCCGCGGACAGAGCGTCCCGCCGCCCTCCCGGAGGAGCGCAGCCCCGGCCGGCAGCCCCGAGCCCGGGGAACGGCAGCCCCCGGGGCCGCGGGTTCTTCCTCGCCGCGCGCTGAGGCCGGACGGAGGCTTCGGTACCGGACCCGCCGCTGGCCGGGGGCGCCCGCTGTCCCTTCGCCCGGCGACCACGGTGAGCGCGGGCTCGCGCCGGGCCCTGTGGAGGGGGGGGGGGCGGGGGGCCCTTCGGCGACTCGCAGGACACGTGGGGACCCGAGCGGACCTGGAGGCGCCCCAGGCGCCCGCTGAGGGTCCGAGCAGCGGGGCGCTGGGGCTTGGTGCCTCGGTCCTGTCGCTCCCCGGCCCGTGCGCGACCACATTGCACACGGGGACGAGCCGGGGAGGGCGCCCGTCCCGGACTCCAGCTCGGGGGTCAGGCGCGTGGCGTGTGCTGCTGTGACCGAGGACGCGCCGGGACGAAGAAAACACTTTTACCAGAACGAATGTAAGTCGCGCCCAGATCCACGGTTGAATATGACCCTTTTCCTCCGGGGTAGGTCGCTGTCACGTTCCTGACCCGGCTGCCAGGCGTAGACGGAGAACGACACTAAGTGTCCCGTCTACGTGTCAGCAAAATGGGCTGGAAAACCAGCATCTGCAGGTTTTAACTTCTTGTGTTGCTACCGAACAGAAATCGCCGAAATTACCTATCGGGCCCACCGTCTTGTAGCGAAAGATGGAGATGAAAACCAGACCAGCCTCCAGCCCATTTCAGTGATGCCCGCTCCGGCGTTTCCGACAGGCCGCGTTTTCATCGAGCCCTCAGTGACGGGGAGCTCACCACCTGTGCGGTACCCCTTCTTTCTGTGACCCTCAGGAAGGCTTTGTTTACGTTGAAACGACAGCGGCTTCCTTGGCCCTGTTTCTCATTAGCCAGTAGTCCTCCAGCTTGTGGAATTATATGGAACATTTTTCAGCAGAAAGGATCTCTAAAACTTCGTCCATCTGAAGAGTCTATGACCAAGAAATAGCTAAGAGATGAAAAGTCTAAAGTGGTACAGAGTAAAGACTTTTGTCCCCCTTACCTGATAGCCTTTCAGAGTCCTGCGCTTCGGCTTCCTTGTCTGTAAAATGGGAATGATCGGAGACTCTAGCTACCCGTGGAATTATTGTGAGAATTGAAAGAGATAATATACACAAACTACTTAGTAGAGTACCTAGAAGCCAGTAAGTATTAGTTATCACTAATCATTGCTTTTATATTTCCTTCCTTCCTTAAGACCCTTCTCTGCGCTGAAAATCCTTAGCCTCAAATTGAATTCCGTAATCTAATCTAATCTGAACAGTGCAGAGTGCAATGACTTTCTATCTTCAAACTAAACCATCTAACGCTTAATTGTCTTATGGAGTAAATACCCCGTGGTTGACTAAAATTCTCACCAACCACCAGCCTCTCTCCCCCCGCCCCTGCCCCACACACATTGCTATCAAGGTAGGCTTCACTAACTTTTTAACTATATCCTTAAAAATTCCGTGAACATTTTTTTCTCTTCTGTTACTTTAAGCCTCTCTCCAATTTCCAGCTTGCTAGATATGTTTCAGTCCTGACTGTGGCATTCATCATGTTAATTGTCCCTTCCCGTTGTATGTCACCTGCACATTTGGTGGGTTTGTTCTCCAGAACTTCGAGTCATTAATAACACATGAAATAGCTCCTTTCGCCACAGAGACTCCGGTATAAGCCTGTGTGGCACAGTGGAAAATGGTCCTGAACTTTTGGAGGCAGGTTTTAGAACTTGGCCTGTGACACTTAACTAGCTCTGTGACCTTGAGAAACTTATTTTCCATATCAGTGGAATCAGGTTAATAACGTTTGCTTTTCAGGGTGCTTGTTAGAATTCAAAGTAATGTACTGAAAGTACCAGGTGCAGTCCTGGTTGGGAACGTAGTTGGCCTTCGGGAGATATTGCTGAGACCGGTCAATGGTCAGCTGACCTCCATTAGCACATCCTCCCTAGTAATCAAACTCTTCTAGCCTGTAGGTCAGTTTCTTCATAAGATGACATGAGGAAAATTTTAATCAAATGTTTTGCTAAAAATAAACATCTTGAGTATCCCCAATCTATTACAGAAGTAGATGGTGTTAGTTTTAAAATGACTAATTCTTAGTGAAGTTCTAGATTCTAGAAATCCCTGGTCTTTTCCATCTAAATAGTCCCTGTTTACTGATTAAATCTTGAATTTTGCCAGAAATTAGTATTAAACTAACTGGTCTGTAATACCTAGGAATTCTAATTTCCTTCTGTTTTAGATTTTGGAAAAAACTGGGGAAAAATAAAGTGTTTGAGTCTCTAGTTTCATGAGATGTCCATTCTTCATGTTTTCCAAAGGTTGTCAAAATATTTCTGTGTTTACATCTGCAGGCTCTCCGTGGAATATAAGTCACTAGAATTTGAAGACATAAATTCTTTTTTTTTAAGATTATTTATTTATTTATTTCACAGACAGAGATCACAAGTAGGCAGAGAGGCAGGCAGAGAGAGAGAGAGAGGGAAGCAGGCTATCCGCTGAGCAGAGAGCCCGATGTGGGGCTCGATCCCAGGACCCTGGGATCATGACCCGAGCTGAAGGCAGAAGCTTTAACCCACTGAGCCACCCAGGTGCCCCTGAAGACATAAATTCTTATAAAGTGACCTTTTCTGCTTGTACCTTGGTTCTCTCTTAATGAGGTTTCTCTGTCCTTTGCTGCATAAAATCATTTGCTTTTAAGAAAGCAAAACAGTTGCTGAGAAGTTCTGTTGTTGTTGTTGTTTTCTAATTAATATACCATCTGCCCTTGGATTCGGGAATTTTCTTTTAACTGGATCCTGTCTTGCAGAGTACATGTATTTAGGAACAGCAGGTAGCAGTTCATGGTGGGAAACATAACCAGTCATTCTGAAATTACGATGTTGAAAGTTTGGGGAGTCATAAATGACTCTAGTCAGTGTCTGAGATAGGAGGAGCCTGTTCTTTGAGACTTAATTTATTGCTTATAAATGAAAAGTTGTGAAATTAAGGATGTGTCGGGAAAATTTTTTTTTCTCTGACCTTATAGGTTCTTTGGCTGATAAATTGATATAAAACAGATTAACAGGGAAAAAACAAGCTTCATTTGACCTGTACAGGAGCCCTATAAGAGTATGAGACCCAGTAATCAGTTGGGCCGTTGAGGCTTCTGTGCCATCCCGAGCCAGGGAATGAGATAATGACCTGAGGTCAAAGGAGAGGAGGGTAACTGACAGGATGATAAGAAGAGCAGATATTTGCCAATTAGATGTTTATCTGCCATATAGATAGGTCATTCACATAGAATTTATTTCTGGTAACAGCTCTCTTTCTAAACCAGCCTCCCTATCTCAATTCTTTTGAGTAGTTAAAGGAGAGTTCAAAGTTTTTCTTGAATCTGCTAGGTCTTGATTGCCTTCAGCTCAAAATAATCTACCTGCAAAGTGGCTTATTTGGGTCATGGGTTCTCTCCCCTTCAGATGTTTCACAAGGGGCTTACGGTGACATACATTAGGGAAGCTGGCTAGGTGCTAGACACAAGGGAGTGACAGAGCCTTGTGAACCAGGGGGCGAATGCCAGCTTAGAACTACTCTCATTCAGAACAGTTTAAACACTGTGCTGGCCAAGTAAGACACCAGCCCAACACTACCATGAGTTTGTGAATTTTGCTTTTAAGTGCCCTGAAAGAAATAGAAGTCTTACAGTTCACAGTTTTATTCCCAACATCTAATACACTTTGAAGCACATGGCTATTTAATAAATAGCCAAGATTTAATTAGCATTTATTAAGGGCCTTGATATAAGAACTATTCTGTGCAAATTAACAAAAGAAGAAATGACTACTGCCTTTGAGGAATATTTAATTTCATTTGGGGAGACAGCACTTAAAAATTAAACCAATAAGTCAAGCAGAGAGAGTCAATTATCATATGGTTTCACTTATTTGTGGAGCATAACAAATAGCATGGAGGACATGGGGAGTTAGGAGAAGGGAGTTGGGGGAAATTGGAAGGGGAGGTGAACAGTGAGAGACTATGGACTCTGAAAAACAATCTGAAGGGTTTGAAGAGGTGGGGGGGTGGGAGGTTGGGGGAACCAGGTGGTGGGTATTAGAGAGGGCACGGATTGCATGGAGCACTGGGTGTGGTACAAAAACAATGAATATTGTTATGCTGAAAATAAATTTTTAAAAATGTTAAAAAAAATTAAACCAATAAAGTGGACATCAGTTGAAAAAGAGAATTCTGAGTAAGGGTGGGAGGAGTTCCAGAAGTCTGTACAAAGGAGATGGAACTTCTCTAGACGTGGAGATAGTAGAGATTTAATTTAAGCAGGGAAGAGGGAAGGAGTGCTGAGTGCAGATAAAGGAGAAGTGGTGTGTTTCAACACAAGCGAAGCTAGGGGAAAAAATGAGCATGGGTGTGTGCATGAAAGGAAAATAACTTAATGGAGAAGAACTTTCCTGGGATTAGTGAGAAATTAAATCCAATAGGTAAAAAGGGGGCTCTAAAAATGTTTAAATTAAATGCAGCTCTACCCCCACCTCATCCGCAACCCCTCAACCACACCCTGAAATAGTGCACCATCAGCTACAGAAAACAGGAACTGTATAAATGACTCCTTAGGAATGTGGTATATGAATCCAGAAAGAATGATGAGACTTTAGGAGCAAAACTTTCTGAATTTATGATCTTTTGACCTAGAGTCTGAATGGATTGAACACTGTGTTTTCCCATGTCTCCACATAAGAATAAGTGTTCTTTTCAGTATTCAGAAGTACGTATACTACTGTCTGGAATTTAATTCAGTGCCTAGCACTTAATAGACAATTTATTATTTATGCCTCCTAGTTGCTCTAAGTATTTGGTTTCACTATGTAACAGAAAGACAAATCTTGAATTTGTAGGGGATGCGAAAAGCTCTTCCTCTACCCTTTTGGCTGGGTCTGCAAATCAAAATGATAGACTAACAGGCAGAAAAAAATGACAACAATGGCCCATGTATCCATGGGCATCACAAAGAAATGTGCTTCAGGGGAACAGAATGGGAGACTTATATATCATCTTAAGAAAGGGTGATAAATTGTGGGAAAGAGGCTAGACAAAGGAAAAGGGGTTTGGGGCTCCTGGGTTGGAGGTAAGTTATGGAAAGTGACCATATATATGGAAATGTATAATAAATAAGGACTGTTTCATAAGGTTTGTTAAGCAGATAAAAGATCTCAGGTGATAAGAATTGTATCTGGAGTGGTTCTCCTCCCAGTAAAGGAGGTAGAGACAGCTTTACAAAGGGAACTGCTTTTTGACAAAAAGGGGGTACAAAGAGCTAATTGCCTTTGGCTTAAAACAACCCTTATTATCATTGTGGCATATTTTGAGATGGCAAACTCTGACTTTCAAATTCCATAATGGCATTTGAGGTAAATAAAATTTAATGATTCAGAAAAATGTCAGTTAAGATAATTTGATCCATTAAAATGACCAAGATTTAGGTGTGTGAGATCAATTTTGATTAGAAACCATTTGTTAAAGTTCAGGCTTGAGTAAGGCAGAGTCTCTACCTCCATGAACTCATAGGCATGTGAGAGAGAGAGACAAATGTACCATCCATTCCAGTGGGAAGAGATGCATTCGTATTGTAATAGAATTACACAAGGATTTACATTTTCAGGATTGTTTTACAGTATATGGCTTCAACTTTTGTGCAAGATTTTGAGGTTGGGGGAATCTCATGTGTTTCTTGTGGGTTAGACTTTTATGAATGGGATTGTGAAAACGTTCAGAACATGGGAGCATGGGTTATCTAAGACACTCAGCTCAAATGCCAGCTTCTCCTTCCTTTTCAATTTTGTCTTCCTTCTTCTTACCTAATTATCAATTCAGTAATGATCTTACAGTAATAACAGCAGAATAGCTGCTGCATTTCTATAATGTTTTGTTTTTCCTTACCAGTGGTTATGTGTTACTCCGAGCTCATCATGATATATGTGCTCTTAATACCCTTACCTATTTCACCCATCCCTCCTACCTCACCTCTGATAACCATTAATTCTCTATAATTTAAAAGTCTGGCTTTTTGTCTCTCTTTTTTCTTTGTTTTGTTTCTTAAATACTACATATATGTGAAATCATATGTTATTTGCCATTCAATAAATGCTTTATCTCAGCATTATACTTTCTACATCCATCTATGTTGGATGGTAACACCCAAATGGCGAGATTCCATTCCTTTTATGGAGGGATAACACTCCGTTGTCCATATATACACCACATCTCCTTTGTCCATCATCCATTGATGGACACTTAGGTTGATACCACAATTTAGCTAATTATAAATAATGCTGCAATGGACATGGGAATGCATATATCTTTATAAATTAGTGTTTTAGTATTCTTTGGGTAAATACCAGTAGTGAGATTACTGGATCATATGATAGTTCTATTTTTAGTTTTTTGAGGAAACTGCACACTGAGGAGCCTCCACAGTGGCTAAACTGTTTGCGTTCCCCCCAACAGTGCCCAGGGCGTCCTTTTACCCCACATCCTAGCCAACACTTGTTGTTTCTTGTGTTTTTAATTTTAACCATTCTGACAGGAGTGAAGTGGTGGCTCATTGTAGTTTTGATTTGCACTTACCTGATTAGTGATGTTGTTATGGCCAATGTCAGACAAATTACAAATTACTGCCTGTGCTCTTTTCTAAGATTTTTATGGTTTCAGGTCTCACATTTAGGTCCTTAATCTATTTTGAGTTTATTTTTGTGTGTGGTATAAGAAAGTGGTCCAATTTCATTTTTTCGCATGTACTTGTCCAGTGTTCCCAGTACCCATCTTTGAGGAGACTGTCTTTTTCTCTGGATATCCTTGCCTCCTTTGTCAAAGGTTAATTGACCTTACTTCTGGGTTTATTTCTGGGTTTTCTATTCTGTTCTGTGATCTATGTGTCTGTTTTTGTGCCAAAACCATACTGTTTTGATTACTACAGCTTTGTAGTATACCTTGAAATCTGGGATTGTGATACCTCCAGTTTTGTTCTTCATTTTCAATATTGCTGTTCTTATTTAGAGCCTTTTGTGATTCCATAGAAATTTTAGGATCATTCTGGTTCTGTGAAAAATGCTGTTGGTATTTTGATGAGAATTACATTAAATCTGTAGATTGTTGTGTGGGTAGTATAGACATTTTTACATTATTTGTTCTTCTAGTCCATGAGCATGAAATGTCTTTCCCTTTGTATCATCTTCAATTTCTTTCACTAGTGTTTTATAGTTTTCAGAGTACAGGTCTTTACCTCTTTGGTTAAGTTTATTCCTAGGTATTTTATTATTTTTGATGGAATTGTAAATGGGATTGCTTTCTTAATTTCTCTTGCTGCTACTACTTCGTTATTAGTGTATAGAAATGCAGTGGATTTCTCTGTATGTTGATTCCGTATCCTGCAACCCCACTGAATTCATTTTTCAGTTCTAACAGTTTTTTGGTGGAGACTTTAGAGTTTTTTTCTTAATTTTATTTATTTATTTATTTATTTATTTATTTATTTATTTATTTATTTGAGAGAGAGAGAGAGAGTACACAAGCTGGGGCGGGGGGACCAGAGGAAGAGGAAGAAGCAAACTCCCTGCTGATCAGAGATCCTGATATGGGGCTTGACCCCAGGACCCTGAGATCATGATCTGATCTGGAGGCAGATGCTTAACCGAGATGCACAGGTGCCCATTTTAGGTTTTTGTTTGTTTGTTTGTTTGTTTTGTGCACTATCATGTCAACTGCAAATAGTTAAAGTTTACTTCTTCCTTACCACTTTAGATGCCTTTTAATTCTTTCTCTTCTCTGATTGCTGTGGCTAGGATTTCCAGTAATATGTTGAAAAAAAGTGGTGAGTGGACATCCTTGTCTTGTTCCTGACCTTAGAGTAAAAGTTCTCAGTTTTTCACCATTGAGTATAATGGTAGCTGTGGGTTTTCATATATATTCTTTAATATGTTGAGGTATGTTCTCTCTAAACTTATTTTATTAAGTTTTTATCATGAATGGATGTTGTCTTTTGTCAAATGCTTTTTCTGCATCTATTGAAATAATCATATGGTTTTACTCTTTCTCTTATTGATGTTGATTTACTTGTGACTATTGAACCACCCCTGCAATTCCTCTTTCATTTCTGACTTTGTTTGAGTCCTCTCTCATTCTCTATTTTGTGAGTTTGGCTGAAGGTTTATCAATTCTATGGTTCCTTTTGAAGAAACAGCTCTGGGTTTCATTGATCTGTTCTATTGGGGGGTTTTTGTTTTGTTTTGGTTTGGTTTGGTTTTTAGTTTCTATTTCATTTATTTCTGTTCTAATCTTTATGATTTCCTTCCTTATACTGGTTTTGGGTTTTGTTTGTTCTTCTTTTCCTAGCTCCTTAAGGTATAAAGTCCCACTGCTCATTTCTCTTGCTTCTTGGGGTAAGCCAGTGTTGCTATAAACTTACCTCTTAAAACAGCTTGTGCTGTATCTCAAAGATTTTGGACTGTTGTATTTTCATTCTCGCTTGTCTCCATGTATTTTTTAAACTTTCTCTTTGATTTCTGGTTGACCTATTAATTGTTTAGTAGCATGTTATCTAACTTCCATCTACTTGTGCTCTGTCCAGATTTTTTTTGTGGTTGATTTCTAATTTCATAGCATTGTGGTCAGAAAAGATGCATGGTATGACTTTGATCCTTTTGAATTTGTTAAGACATGTTTTATGGCCTAATGTATCACCTATTTTGGAGAATGTTCCATGTGCATTTGATAAGAATATGTATTCTGTTTTAGGATGGAATGTTCTGAATCTGTCAGATTCATCTGGTCTGATGTGTCATTCAAAGTCACTGTTTCCCTGTTGATTTTCTGCTTGGATGACCTATCCATTGATTTAAGTGGGGTGTTAAAATCCCCTGTGATTATTCTGTTACTATTCTGTTACTGATGACTTTATGTTTGGCAATAGCTGCTTTATCTATTTGGGTGCTCCAGTGTTGGACGCATGGACACTTAGTTGTTACATCTTCATGTTGGATTATTCTCCTTATGATTATATAGTGCCCTCCTTGGTCTCTAATTACAGTCTTGGTTTTAAAGTCTGTTTGGACTTATAGAAGTATTGCTAGCCAGGCTTTCTTTCATATCCATTTTCATGATAAATTCTTTCCCAGACCTTCACTTTCACTCTGCATGTGTCTTTAGATCTGAAATGAGTCTCCAGTAAGCAGCATATGGATGGGTCTTGGTTTTTTAGCATCTGTCACCCCATGTCTTTTGATTAGAACAGTTAGTCTATTTATATTCAAAGTAATTATTAATAAGCATGTACTTATTGCCATTTTACTTGTTTTATGGTTGTGTTTGTAGTTCTTTTGTTCTCTTCTATCATGATTAGTTGGCGTTCTTTAGTGATACACAGATTCCTTTCTCTTTATGTTTTGCATATTTATGATTGGTTTTTGATTTGTGGTTACCATTCAGTTTATGTATAACATCTTATGCTTACAGCAACCTATACTAAGTTGATGGTTGCTTAAGTTTGAACCCATTCTGTAGTTCTTCCCCCACCTACAATATTTTAGCTAAATGGTGTCATACTTTACAACCTTTTGTGATTACCTTAACTAATTTTTTATAGATATACTTAATTTTATTGCTTTTCTTCTTCCTACCTTTCTTAGTCCTACTTATGGCCTTTCCTTTCCACTCAGAATCACCATTAACATTTCTTTTAGGGCTGGTTTGTGGTCATGAATTCCTTTAACTTGTTTGTCTGGGAAACTCCTTCTATTCTGAATGATAGCCTTGTTGAATAGAGTACTCTTGGCTGCTGGGTTTTTGTTTTTGTTTTTGTTTTTTTCTTTCTCTTAGCACTTTGAATATATCATGTTCCCTCCCTTCAGGCCTTCAGAGTTTCTGCTGAAAAATCAACAGATAGCCTTATAGGGTTGCCTTTATATGTAACTGTTTTCTTTTCTCTTGTTGCTTTTAAAATTCTCTCTTTATCACTACTTTTTGCCATTTTAATTACTATGTATCTTGGTGTAGACCCCCTTGGGTTGATTTTGTTGGAGGCTCTCTGTGCCTCCTGGATCTGGATTTCTGTCTCCTTCCCCTGAATCAGGAAGTCTTCAGCTATTATTTCTTCAAATAAATTTTCTGCCCCCTTTTCTCTCTTCTCCTTCTGGAATCCCTGTGATGCAAACGTTGTTGCACTTGATGGTGTTGCTAAATTCCTTTAATCTATTCTTACTTTTCATCTTCTTTCTCTCTCCTGTTCAGCTTGATTGCTTTCCATTACTCCATCCTCCAGGTCACTGATCCATTCTTCTGCTTCCTCTAGTCTACTATTTATTCCTACTAGCATATTTTTAATTTCTGTTAATGAGTTCTTCATCTCTGATTCTTTCTTTTTTATGCTTTCTGTTGTAGATCTCACTGAAATCTTCCTCTCTTTTCTCAAGTCCAGTGAGTATCTTTATGACCATTACTTTAATAGATAGAGAATGTCAGGCATATTACTTATTTCCATTTCAGTTAGCTGTCTTGGTGTGATTTTGTCTTCTTTCATCTGAGACATATTCCTCTGTTTCTTCATTTTTTTCTAAATTTCTGGGTCTGTTTCTGTGTGTTAGGAAAGTGAGCTATGTCTCCTGATTATCAAAGTAGTGGCATTATGGGGAAGAGGTCCTATAGAGTCCTGCAGGGCAGTGTTCCCTGTTTGCCTGAACCTGGGGTGTCTCCTGTGTGTGTAGCATGCACCCTACTATTGTGGCTGAGCCACATTTGCCTCCACTTCAGTGCAGTCATCTGCAAGCTCTCCTTGCCTGTTGTGGGCAGGGCTTGGTCCCTCTGTTATCAGTGGCCCAGTATGGGGCCACCTTGAACTTGAGTTGGGTCAAATCAGGCATTTGTCAGCGCTGCTACTGCAGCCAAACTGCAGGGCTTTTGTTGGTAGATGGGGCCTGTAGTCAGACCAGCTGTCTGCCCCAGCCTTGCTGGCGCCCCACTTGGACTGATGTGTGTGGTTATCTTCTCTTCTTGCCAGGACAGAAGTCTCCTTGCAGTGGCACTGGCTCCTGTTGGAGCTGCTTGCACAGTGCCATGCTTGGACTCTGCTTTAGATGGACTCCTGCTCAGGGCAGGTTGGGTGGGGCAGGTCCATGTGTGTATGCAGGAGTGGGGTGGGTGGTGTTAGCAAGGTTTACACTGGTCTGCTGTGGGAGGAGACCTGAGCCCCTTTGCAGAACTCCTGTGGAGGATGGGCTGAAGAGAATGGGACTGCAGAAGAAAGCAAGATTGGAGCATGCTGTTATCAAGCTAGGTTAGAGAATGCTCATGTTGGTTCCCACAGGTGGCTGTGTATTGGGGATAAGGGAGGAAAATGGTGCCTGCCAGCTCTCTGTTCCTAGAGAAGTCTCTTAAAGATCCCTGCCCCTCCAGTATGTGTTCTGAGATTAGTAAATAAATCTCCTTCCTATATACCTGAGGCATTTTTCAAACTGCAGCTTCTGTGCTGTATGTCAAGGCTGTTACTTGTGCTGTCTCTTTAAGGTTAAGGACTCAGTGTCCTATATCCTTCTGGGTTTCGCAGACCCAAGCCAGCTGATTTTGAAAGTTCCACGTATTAAGCCTCGCTGATTGCCTTAGTTTTCAAAGCCAAATATTGTGAGGATTTTTCTCCCCAGGGTGGGTCCCCCATGCCTGGGGTGGGGGTCTTCTCCTCTTCTTTCTCCATGCCTGGAGTGGTGTCCCTTTCTCCTGTGGACAATTTTGTGGGTCAATTTGGTTCCTGACCCCATCTCCACCCTTTCGACCATTTTTGATGTAGCCTCTTCTCTATGTGTAGCTGTGAGGAGTCTATTCTGCCAATCTTTGGGTCATTTTTTGAATTACTCTTACTGAGGTATGGGTTATTTAGGTGTATCCATAGGATGAGGTGAGTTTAGGATCCTCCTACTCTGTCATTTTCCCTGAAAGTCTCAAGGTGTCTTTTTTTTTTTTTTTTTTAAAGAAACTTGGTCAGGATCTTGGATGAACTAACAGTCTGCACTAAAGAAATGAGAAATAGTTTCACACACAAAAAAAATAATTTTACCAAACCCTCAAATCTCAAACAACTTTTCCCTTCCTCCTGTACATACAGTATTAGGATTAATAAAAGGCAAACTTTACACTCCACATAGAACAGTGCAGACCCCAAAGTTTATATAGGTAGGGTAGAATGTAAGATTCTGGAATATTTAGGTAAACCACAGATGATAAATACTGAATTTATGGGAAATACAGGAGTTGTTCAGCTTTTTAGTATTCCAATGTGTAAATCTTGATGTTTTGGAACCACTGCCATGGGAGGCATCTACCATATCTCCTCACAAACTTGTGCTTGGTTCTGACCAATTCTGCATTAGTTTAACACTCTCATTTGACTTAGTTTGATGGCTTTTTTTTTTTAACTTAGATGTATTATAGTCCTATTGAGTATTTTTACTTGCTAATCCAAGTACTAGCACTTGGATTGGTGGATCCAGTGCTGTTCTTTCTTCACAAAGTAGTGAATCTCATATTAGCTTAAATCTGGGTTTGAAGCAACTAAAACGTATTTCATCAAATTAGAAGTTTGATTTTTTTAAAAGACATTTCTGATAAAAATAATGTGTATTTGAAAAATTTTGGGAGAGAAAAGCATAAAGAGGAAATGTAAATTATAATCCCACCATCCAAAGATCAACTCTGTTTATGTTTTCCTGTATTTAGCTCTATTCTTTTTAAATCATATAAATTTTAAAAACTAGAATCATACATGTATGTTTTTCTGCTTTTAAAAATTATCAGTTCTGAAGATTTGGATAAATCTTCTAATCTTTGTAAACTTTTCTATCATATTTTAGGAGGCAGATTGTAATATTTTCCATGTTTGATATCTTTTTTTAGCTAATAATTGTACTTAAAAATTATATGATATTACAAGATAGGCTTTATAACAGTTTTGAAAATATTTTCAGTGAATAGAAATGTTGTAGGAAATTACTAGTTCAAATAACAAATATGTGAGTACAAAGCACATGTTTTTAAACAGCATTTTTGTTATTGAAAGTTAAAGTTTTTGTTTTGCCATAAATAACCCATTTGACTAGTAGTTTAAAAGCTTAACATATGAGTATATTTTCATGTTACTAAGTATTCTTTTTTTTTTCTTTTAAAGTTCTGTTTACTATTTGGCTTTTTTTCCCAAATTTTTTTTTTAAGTGTTCCAAAATTCATTGTTTATGCACCACACCCAGTGGTGCAATACATCCCCTCTACAATACCCACCACCAGGCTCACCCCCCCTTCCCCCCCTCCAAAACCCTCAGTTTGTTTCTCAGAATCCACAGTCTCTCATGGTTTGTCTCCCCCTCCAATTTCCCCCAACTCACTTTTCCTCTCCATCTCCCCGTGTCCTCCATATTATTCTTTATGCTCCACAATTAAGCGAAACCATATGATAATTGACTTTCTCTGCTTGACTTATTTCACTCAGCATAATCTCCTCCAGTCCAGACCATGTTGATACAAAAGTTGGGTGTTCATCCTTTCTGATGGAGGCATAATACTCCATCGTATATATGGGCCACACCTTCTTTATCCATTCGTCCATTGAAGGGCATCCTAAGTATTCTTTTAAAAAGTATTTATTTATCTGAGGCAGGGTGGGTTAGGGGGAGAACGAGAGAGAGAATCTTAAGCAGGTTCTGCACCCAGTGCAGAGCCCAACATGGTGCTCAGTCTCACAACCCTGAAATCATGACTTGAGCGGAAATCAAGAGTCAGACACTTCACTGACTGAACTATCCAGGGACCCCAGAAGTTATCATCTATTTGTTATGAACTACCCTAAAACTAGGTGGCTGAATATTATGAACATTAATTTCACAGTCTCTGTGGATCTGCAATTTGGGTGCAACTTAACCGAGTGCCCCTCCTTCTCACAGGTGTCAGCTGGGGCTGTGATCTTATCTGAAGGCTTATCTTGGAACAATCCAGTTTTACACGCACTGTCACTGCCGTACAGAGGATTCCCTCATTTTCTTGACTCATGGGCCTCTCTGTAGGGCTTCTTACAACACAGAAGCTGACCTCTATCAGAGTAAGAGAAGTGAAAGACAGAAGCCAGGTCTCTTTGAAATTTAATCTTGGAAATGACATCTCATCACTTTTGCTATGCTCTATGGTTAGAAGTGACTCATTAGCCCTAAGAGATAGAGAATTAAACAAGGCATGGGAGGGAATTTCAGGAGGCAGAGATTACTGGGGCCATTTAGAGGCTATCTACCACTATTATTTAATAGATCCCTAATATTCCAGGACATAGACCTATAACAAATTTCATATCATTGTACATTTAGGTTATTTTCAATTCTTCTAATTATAAAAAGACTACCATAAAAAATTTGGTTGGCAATTTTAATCATTTCTTTTAGATTTCTGAAAGTGGCATATTTGGGTTAGAGCTCCCAACATGAATTGTTACGCTGCTCTTGAACCGGGTTACAGTACTCTCTGTGTTTGGGAGTGTTCTTTGCACCCTCTCCCCTTTAAGACAAGTCTTTTGAAGAATGGGTTTATACAATAAATTGTTGCATTAATACATGGTTCATCTGATGTAGCACAGACCATGAACTCTAAAAGGTGGTGTGATACAGCAGTGAGACCCTCGAAGCCACCACAGTCAAAAGATGTGAGTTCCAGAATGGCAGTGCAGTTTGTCCCTCCTGCATTGTCATCAAGGCCACGTGCTTCCCCAGGCAGGATATTTAACTTGCTTACATACAGTTCTACAGCAGTGCACTTTGTAAAATGTGGAAAATGCATAAAATCACAGTAAGACCCCAGGAAAGAGTAAAGGGGACCGGAAGCGTGGCAGGCTCCATAGACACAGAGATGAAAGGCGAGCTTGGCCGCTCAGTCGGTTGAGCATCCAGATCTTGATTTTGGCTCAGGGGTGATCCCAAGGTCTTGGGATAGGGCCCTGCATGAGGGTCTCTGCTCAGCAGGGAGTCTGCTTCTTTGTACCTCCCTCCCCCGACCCCTTTGCACCTCTCCTATGCTTGAAACTAAAATAATCTCAAAAAAGAAAGAAAGAAAGAAAGAAAGAAAGAAAGAAAGAAACCCCAAACGAAACAGAGATAGGTGGGTAATTTACTCCGGAAAGCTCTGGATGCTTGGCTGTTGTTTGTAACTCGTGGTCACATGTACTCTGTTGCTCTTTCTACAAGTGCACATGCGTGCCTTGTTTGATGGTTCTTCGCTTTACTGCACTTTGTAGATGCTGCATTGTTTACAAATTGCAGGCTTGAGCAACCCTGTGTTGAGCTAGTCTATCTGTGCCGTTTTCCCAACAGCATTTGTTCACATCATGTCTCTTTCACATTTGGTAATTCTCACAATATTTCGAACTCGTCATAATTCTTGGTTATGGTGATCTGTGCTCAGTGATTACAACTCGCTGAAAGCTCAGATGATGGTTAGCAGTTTTTAACAAAGTTTTTTTCTTTTTAAAGATTTTATTTATTTATTTGACAGACAGAGATCACAAGTAGGCAGAGAGGCAGGCAGAGAGAGAGGAAGGGAAGCAGGCTCCCTGCTGAGCAGAGAGCCCGATGCGGGACTCGATCCCAGGACCCTGAGATCATGACCTGAGCCGAAGGCAGCGGCTTAACCCACTGAGCCACCCAGGCGCCCAACAAAGTATTTTTTTATTTAAGTTATGTACATTGGGTTTTTTTAGGCAGAAAGCAGTTGCATACTTAGTAAACTATAGTATGCTATCAATATAACTCACATGTACAGGGAAACCAAAACATTCTTTGCACTTGCTTTATTGTGATATTTGTTTTAATAGTGGTCTGGAGTTGAACCTGCAGTATCTCTGAGGTATGCCTCTAAAGAAGTTTCTTTCAAACATGTAGAGTTAAATTATTTAAATCAATTAACATTCACTGAGGCCCTTCATTATGCTATGCACGTAGAAGTGGGATGCAAAGATGAATAACAATGGCTTAGTACCCGTCTCCTTTTAGAAAGCACAGAAGTGCTGGGGCCATGTTCCCGCCTTCAAGAGTCCATCTGGCACGGGCACAGACTTGTAAATAAGGCAGAATGGGAAAGTACAGTGATGGAGATAACTATAGCATGGAAACCCAAGAGCCTGGTAGAGTAACATTAGGTGGTTTAATGGCCTTTATACAACAAGTGTACTTGAGACGGACACTCAGGAAAGGGTTAATTTTTAAAAGGAAGAAATCTGTATGTAGTATGTAGAAAGGGTTAGTTTTTAAAAGGGAGAAATCTGAAGAATTCTCCATACCAGGGAGAAGGGGGGAAACGAGAAAGACCTTTTAAAAAAGAAAGCATTCTGTAAGTCAGTGTGAGGTCGGAGTCTATGTGATAACTGGCTTAGCATACAAGGACGATTGGATCATGCTTTTCTGATCGCAGTGAGTTTAGGACTGAACATTTAGTTTTGGTTTCATGTTGTGATTCAAGCTCAGATTCCTAGTCAGCTATAGGATCTAAAGACTAGTCCAGCTGTAACAAACCAAAGACCATACTTTGCCATTGCTACCTGGTTCTTCATACCCCCACCCCACCTTTATTTAACAACGGTGGTCTAAGGAACTGACCAGAATTTTGCAGAGCTTAGCTTAATTCATGCATCATGAGTGCAGCTGTGTCATTTGGGTAAGGCATGACATGACTGAGAAATGAGTTTAGTATATCAGGTTTAACAGTTTTACATTCTTAGTGGTGATCTAGATCACTTCTTCACCTAGTTTTCTTTCAGCCAATTGGTCAGAAGCTACCCTCCATTTTCCTGCAAGGTAAACTTGCAAGCACTGAACTTCGCTTTGCAGTAATTCTTCCTGGAAGAATTACAGTACTGGGAGAATTACTGAAAAGCGAAGTTCAGTGCTCCCGGTTATAAATAGGGTTGGTTAGGTGAAGCCAGACATGCACCCAGAGTCAAGCTCAGAAGGGCCAGGAGAAACACCTGTTCCTCTTCTCCACCTGCAGGACGGGGTAATTGAGATGAAGCACTGATATGTGCCTTCGGACTGTCACATGACTGTAGTGATTCAAAACTACAGTCATTATCAGCATTCTTAGATTATATTCTCTTTCCTTAATTATGATCTTAAAGTAGTAACTAAAGCTCTGAAAGTAATGTGATACTGTTAGTTCTAGGGGACAATCTAAGAAGGAAAGGAAGTGACCTTACTGAACATCTTGCATGCTCCCAGGCAACACTAGATGTTGTCTGTGGAGAAGCTCAACTTGTGTGATGACGTCTGACCCAGGTTGCTGCTCACAGACGAGGTCCTACCACACGGCTCTACTCAGGTTCATGAGAATCTCAGACATCAGCCTTTCACTTAACAGTATCGTTCTCCCTGCTCTCCACCAAGAACATTGGACCCTAAGTGTGACCTCGTGAAGAGCCATCCTGACACTGCCCTGCAGGCGAGGAGCTGCACACTGTGTGCGATCTGTGTGCCCGAGGATGGAACCAGCCAGTCACTTCCAAAGACCATACCGTAGCGCTCTTTACGCAACCTTCACACCGGCCAAAATCATATTTACTGTATTTCCAGCTTTTACTTCTTTGTGTGAGTAGTAGAGTTTATTCTGTTTGCCACTTGAACTGGTATCATATGATCCTGTTATCAGTTTAAAGTCTAAGTCACTGATTCTCAATATTACCAGGACAAAGACCTCTGTTCAAAGTCCAATTTTCAGGGACTCCTTGTAAGAAAGAGGTCTTTCTTATAAGGACAATAAGGACAAATAATGACAAATATTATTAGGAACTCCATTATTTTTTAATGAATTCTTACGTTTTTTAATGAATTAGCATTTATTAATTGCATCTGGATTAAAATTTGAAAAATAGTGTATATATATATGCATAAGGCTTCTTAAAGAGTATCATTTTTTAATGATATAGAGATTTGCATTAATTCAGGGCTAGGGTTCATTTTAAATCATAACTTGAGATATAAAACATCTTAGAAATCTGCTTAGAGGCTTAGAATATGATACAAAGCAGGACCACAGTTGCAACCACTTCTGTTAATCTAGTATTTAAGATAGGCTTTCAGGGACTTACACGCTTACTCCTTTCCAGAGCGTATTTTAGAAGTTAGTTTTTGGCTAGAGCTTTGTGTTTGGACCTAACTCATATTCAAGTTATGGCTTTTTTGACACCTTCCCTGGCACATTCCCAAGGAGTTCACTCACCAGGCTCAATTTGATGACACTGCATTCAGGATGGACACCATAGTGCTGAAGCGAACGACACAGAGTGATGGGCTGCAGTAATGTAAATCTTCTGTTTGAAGGATCCAACAGAATACCCAGTAGTGGCCAGACCTAGTCCTAAGGAAAGTGCCAGAACTGTGGCCTGACACACGCGCTATACTTAGTGCGTCGGGGCTCCTAAGTAACATTGAGGGAACCAAGTAAAAAGAGCTTTCTTTCATTTATGTATGCCTGTGGGGTGTGTGTGTTTGTGGTTTTTTTTAAATCATTTTTTAAATTTATTTTCAGCATAACAGTATTCATTGTTTTTGTACCACACCCAGTGCTCCATGCAGTCTGTGTCCTCTCTAATACCCACCACCTGTTTCCCCCAACCTCCCACCCCCCCACCTCTTCAAACCCTTCAGATTGTTTTCAGAGTCCATAGTCTCTCATTGTTCATGTGTTTGTGTGTTTTGGGATTTGGGGGGTAAAGTGGAGGGTGTGGTGGGGGGAAAGGCATCCTCACATTTTATTTAGCTGCCAGAGGCATGAACAAAAAAAGTCATATCCCCTATTAAGGCGAGGATAAATAAATTAAGGACCTTCTCTGGAAATCTATACTACTTATAGCCTGAGAAAGTTATCATCTTGTTCTTACTCTATTTTGTTCAGTAAGTTTGGAAGCACTTATAGACATTGGTCCTGAACACATCATAGACACTCATTAAATTCTGGCTGGGTGATTAAGGAATGTTCTCACAGCTTTTTTTTTTTTTAATTTTTTTTAAGTTGCTCAGCATCTTTTTATTTTATATTAACACATAATGTATTATTTACTTCAGGGGTACAGGTCTGTGAATCATGGTTCTTACACAATTCACAGCACTCACCATAGCATATACCCTCCCTAATGTCCATAACCCAGCCACCCTATCCTTCCCCCCAACCCTCCAGGACCCTCACTTTGTTTCCTGAGATTAAGAGTCTCTATGGTTTGTCTCCCTCCCCAGTCCCATCTTATTTCATTTTTTCCCTCCCTACTCCCCACGAACCCTTATCCTGCCACTCAAATTCCTCATATCAGAGATATATGATATCGTTTTTCTCTGATTGACTTATTTCACTTAGAATAATACCCTCTAGTTCCATCTACATCGTTGCAAAACAGCAGGATTTCAGGGTGTTTGATGGCTGCATAGTATTCCATTGTATATATATACCACATCTTTATCCATTCATCTGTTGATGGGCATTTAGGTTCTTTCCATGGTTTGGCTATTATGGACATTACTGCTATAAACATTCAGGTGCACATGCCCCTTCAGATCACTACATCTGTATCTTTAGGGTAAATATCCAGTAGTGTGATTGCTGGATCATAAGGTGGCTCTATTTTCAACTTTTTGAGAACTTCCATACTGTTTTCCAGAGTTGCCACACCAGCTTGCATTCCCACCAAGAGTTTAGGAGGGTTCCCGTTTCTCTGTGTCATTGCCAGCATCTGTCGTTTCCTGACTTGTTAATTTTAGCCATTCTGACTGGTGTGAGGTGCTATCTCACTGTGGTTTTGATTTGTATTTCCCTGATGCCGAGTGATGTGGAGCACTTTTTCATGTGTCTGTTGGCCATCTGGATGTCTTCTTTGCAGAAATGTCTGCTCATGTCCCTGCCCATTTCTTGATTGGATTATTTGTTCTTTGGGTGTTGAGTTTCATAAGTTCTTTACAGATTTTGGATACTAGCCCTTTATCTGATACATTGTTTGCAAATATCCTCTCCCATTCTGTCAGTTGTCTTTTGGTTTTGTTGAATGTTTCCTTTGCTGTGCAGAAGTTTTTGATCTTGATAAAGTCCCAATAGTTCATTTTTTGCCCTTGCTTCCTTTGCCTTTGGTGATGTTTCTAGGAAGAAGTTGCTGGGGCTGAGGTCAAAGAGGTTGCTGCCTGTGTTCTCCTCAAGGATTTTGAGGGATTCCTCTCTCACATTGAGGTCTTTCATCCATTTTGACTCTATTTTTGTGTGTGGTATAAGGAAATGGTCTAGTTTTATTTTTCTACATGTGGCTGTCCAATTTTCCCAACACCATTTGTTGAAGAGACTGTCTCTTTTCCATTGGACATTGTTTCCTGCTTTGTCAAAGATTAGTTGACCATAGAGTTGAGGGTCTATTTCTGGGCTCTCTGTTCTGTTCCATTGATCTATGTGTCTGTTTTTGTACCAGTACCATCCTGGCTTGATGATGACAGCTTTGTAATAGAGCTTGAAGTCTAAAATGTGATGCAACCCACTTTGGTTTTCTTTTTCAACATTCCTCTGGCTATTCGAAGTCTTTTCTGGTTCCATATAAATTTTAGGATTACTTGTTCCATTTCTTTGAAAAAAAAAACTGAGGGTGTTTTGATAGGGATTGTGTTATATGTGTAGATTGCTTTAAGTAGCGTAGACATTTTCACAATATTTGTTCTTCCAATCCATGACCATGGAACACTTTTCCAATTCTTTATGTCTTCCTCAGTTTCTTTCGTGAGTATGTTAACATTTTCTGAGTACAGATTCTTTGCCTCTTCAGTTAGGTTTATTCCTAGGTATCTTATGCTTTTGGGTGCAGTTGTAAATGGGATTGACTCCTTAATTTCTCCTTCTTCTGTCTTGCTGTTGGTGTATAAAAATGCAACTGATTTCTGTGCATAGATTTTATATCCTGACACTTTACTGAATTCCTGTATAAGTTCTAGCAGTTTTGGAGTGGAGTCTTTTGGGTTTTCCACATAAAGTATCATACCATCTGCAGAGAGTGTGATTTTGACTTCTTCTTTGCCAATTTGGATGCCTTTTATTTCCATTTGTTGTCTGATTGCTGAGGCTAGGGCTTCTAGTAGGATGTTGAATAGCAGTGGTGATAGTGGACAGCCCTGCTGTGTTCCTGACCTTAGGGGAAAAGCTCTCAGTTTTTCTCCATTGAGAATGATATTTGCTGTGGGTTTCTCATAGATGGCTTTGATGATATTGAGGTATGTATCCTGTGAAGAGTTTTGATCAGGAAGGGATGCTGTACTTTGTCAAATGCTTTTTCAGCAACTATTGAGAGTATCATATGGTTCTTGTTCTTTCTTTTATTAATGTATTGTATCACATTGATTTATTTGCGGATGTTGAACCAAACTTGCAGCCCAGGAATAAATCCCACTTGGTTGTGGAGAATAATCCTTTTAATGTACTGTTGGATACTATTGGCTAGTATTTTGGTGATAATTTTTGCATCCATGTTTATCAAGGATATTGACCTGTAATTCTCCTTTTTGATGGGGTCTTGTTTGGTTTTGGGATCAAGATAATCCTGGCCTCATAAAATGAGTTTGGAAGTTTTCCTTCCATTGCTATTTTTTGGGAACATTTTCAGAACAGGTATTAATTCTTCTTTAAATGTTTGGTAAAATTCCCCTGGGAAGCCGTCTGGCCTTGGGTATTTTTTGTTGCCAGGTATTTGATGACCGCTTCAATCTCCTAATGGTTATGGGTCTGTTCAGGTTTTCTATTTCTTCCAGGTTCAGTTGTGGTAGTTTATATGCCTCTAGGAATGCATCCATTTCTTCCAGATTGTCAAATTTGCTGGTGTATAGTTGTTCATAATATGTTCTTATAATTGTTTGTACTTCTTTGGTGTTGGTTGTGATCTCTCTTCTTTCACTCATGGTTTTATTAATTTTGGTCCTTTCTCTTTTCTTTTTGATAAGTCTGGCTAGGGGTTTATCAATCTTATTCTTTCAGAGAACCAGCTCCTAGTTTTGTTGATTTGTTCTATTGTTCTTTTGGTTTCTATTTCATTGATTTCTGCTCTGATCTTTATTATTTCTCTTTTCCTGCTGGGTCTAGGCTTTCTTTGCTGTTATTTCTCCAGCTCCTATAGGTTGTGTACTTCAGACCTTTCTTGTTTCTTGAGAAAGGCTTGTATTGTTATATGCTTTCCTCTCAGGACCGCCTTTGCTGTGTCCCAAAGATTTTGAACAGTTGTGTTTTCATCTTCATTTGTTTCCATGAATTTTTTTTAATTCTTCTTTAATTTCCTCATTGACCCATTCATTCACTAGTAGGATGCTCTTTAGCCTACATGTATTTGAGTTCTTTCCAAATTTCTTCTTGTGGTTGAGTTCTAGTTTCAAAGCATTGTGGTTTGAAAATGTGCAGGGAATGATCCCAATCTTTTGGTACCAATTGAGACCTGATTGAGACCCAGGATGTGATCTATTCTGGAAAATGTTCCATGTGCATTAGAGAAGAATGTGTATTCTGTTGCTTTGGGATGGAATGTTCTAAATATGTCTGTGATGTCCATCTGGTCCAGTGTGTCATTTAAAGCCTTTATTTCCTTGTTAATCTTTTGCTTGGATGACCTATCCATTTCAGTGAGGGGGGTGTTAAAGTCCCCTACTATTATTGTATTATTGTTGATGTGTTTCTTTGATTTTGTTATTAACTGGTTTATACAGTTGGCTGCTTCCATGTTAGGGGCATAGATATTTAAAATTGTTAGATCTTGTTGGACAGACCCTTCAAGTATGATATATTGTCCTTCTTATCTCTTATTATAGTCTTTGGCTTAAAATCTAATTGATCTGATATAAGGATTGCCACCTCAGCTTTCTTTTGATGTCCATTAGCATGGTAAATTGTTTTTCCACCCCTCACTTTAAATCTGGAGGTGACTTTGGGTCTAAAATGAATTTCTTGCAGATAGCATATTGATGGTTTTTTTTTTTTTAATCCATTGCAATATCCTGTGTCTTTTAATTGGGGTAATATTTAGCCCATTTATATTCAAAGTAACTATTGAAAGATATGAATTTATTGCCATTGTATTGCCTGTAAGGTGACTGTTACTGTATATTGTCTCTGTTCCTTTCTGGTCTGTTACTTTTAGGCTCTCTCTTTGCTTAGAGGACCCTTTCAATATTTCCTGTAGGGCTGGTTTGGTGTTTTACAAATTCTTTTAGTTTTTGTTTGTCTTGGAAGATTTTTATCTCTCCTTCTATTTTCGATAACAGCCTAGCTGGATATAGTATTCTTGGCTGCATAGTTTTCTCGTTTAGTGCTCGATTTTGAGGGGGGTTCTCTGTGCCTCCTGGATTTTGATGCTTTTTCCCTTCACCAAATTAGGGAAATTCTCTGCTATAATTTGCTCCTTTATACCTTCTGCCTCCACCCCGTTTTTCTTCTGAGATTTCAATTATTCTAATATTGTTTCATCTTATGGTATCAGTTATCTCTCGAATTCTCCCCCATGGTTCAGTAGTTGTCTCTTTTTCTCAGCTTCTTTATTCTCCATCATTTGGTCTTCTATATCACTAATTCTCTCTTCTGCGTCATTTATCCTAGCAGTAAGAGCCTCCGTTTGTTATTGCACCTCATTAATAGCTTTTTTTTTTTTAATTTCAACTTAGATTTTAGTTCTTTTATTTCTCCAGAAAGGGATTCTCTAGTATCTTCCATGCTTTCTTTGAGC
This sequence comes from Lutra lutra, assembly GCF_902655055.1. Classification (NCBI taxonomy): domain Eukaryota; kingdom Metazoa; phylum Chordata; class Mammalia; order Carnivora; family Mustelidae; genus Lutra; species Lutra lutra. Next base: position 3,166,361 of record NC_062280.1, read on the forward strand.
CCAGCTAGCACATTGATAATCATTTCTCTGAACTCTAGTTCTGACATATTACTTGATTAGGTCCCTAGCCTCTTGTTCTGCCTCTTGTTTTTTTTGTTTGTTTGTTTTTTTGAGGTGAGTTTTTCTGCCTAGTCATTTTATCCAGATAAGAATAGATGAATGAGAGGACTAAATACTAAAGGGTAGCAACGACCCAGAAAAATATACTGTAACCAAATCAGAAGAGACCCAAAACTGGGGAGAAGAAAGGAGGGAAAAAAAGAAACACACACACACACACGTGTGTGTGTGTGTGTGTGTGTGTGTATTACACTGGTGTATTACACTGGTGAATAGAACAGAGCCACACACTTTATTTTGGGTGTATTTTGGTCTAGTAGAAGAAACTGCCTCTCAAAATTTTAAAGAAAGAAAAACTTACATACATACAAAAATAAGGGTAAACACTATGAAGGGATGAATATGACTGTAAGGATGAAAATTTTAAAAGATTCTAAGAAAAAGAATTGATAATATAAGAACTTGTTTGAAAAAATAAAAACAAAGAAAAGAATGATCACACTGGAGACTACAATAAAGCCATGCGTAGATTTAGGGTATATTTTGATTTATTAGAAGAAAGTATATCCCAAAATTTTAAAGAAAGAAAAACCTATATGTCTACAAAAAATATGGTCAAATACAATGAAGGGATAGAATATGACTATAACAATGAAAATTTTAAAAGATGTTTTTAAAAGGTATTGATAAAATAGTTAAAAAACATTAAAAGGGCGCCTGGGTGGCTCAGTGGGTTAAGCCGCTGCCTTCGGCTCAGGTCATGATCCCAGGTCCTGGGTTCGAGCCCCACATTGGGCTTTCTGCTCAGCGGGGAGCCTGCTTCCTCCTCTCTCTCTGCCTGCCTCTCTGCCTACTTGTGATTTCTCTCTGTCAAATAAATAAATAAAATCTTAAAAAAAAACATTAAAATAGGAAAGAGGAAAAATATAAAAGTAGAATAAAAAAAACTAAAAAAAATTTTAACTTTGAGACTGAAGAATCATGGGAAATAAAAGCCATGAATTCTATGTGGTATATACATAGCTTTGAAGTTTTCCAGTGCTCATTGATCTGTGAACCTGGTCTTGGCTGGATGTTCTTGTTGATTAACTTTGGGAGGGGCCTGTTGCAGTGATTCTCAAATGTCTTTGCCCGAGGCAGAATTGCACTGCCCTTGCCAGGGGCCAGGCTAAGTGATCTGCTCAGTTTTGGTCTTGGGAGCTTTTGTTCCCTGAATACTTTCCATATAGCTTTGGAGGACAGGAATGAAGATGGCAGCCTCCCAATCTCTGACCTAGAGGAACCAAGAGCTTGGGACCCCACTCCTCAGTGCACCCTCAGAGAAAAGCAGTTAATCACTCCTTCTTCCCTGGTCTCCGGCCACACCTCATGTTCACCCAGCCTGTGACCAAGCATTTCTATTTCTGTCACATGGCCCCATTTGGAGTGTCTAAACCCAGCAGATTCCCGCAGCATGCTCCCACGCTTCTCCTCCTGGGGGAGGAAGGTAAGTCTCCCAGATCTGCCACTTGGGTCCCTGCTCAAAGAGTAGTGGCCCAACTGTGCCAGGGATCACGGTTTATGGCAACTCTGAGCTGAGAGCCCACTCCTCTGCTCAGTCTCTGCAACCGGCTTCCCCACTCTGATACACGGGAGCTCTGCCACACTCAAGCAACTCGGTCATTCTGTCACCATGAAGGACTGGAGACCACTGTCCCCAAGAGGGTTCCAACCCCCGTTTCACCTCTGGAGCAACGTCCCTTAGTGGAGCAGACTTTAAAAGTTCCAATTTTGTGCTCTGCTGCTCCACCGATTGCGGGGAGCCGGCCCTTCCTCCCACTGTCTCTTTTCCCATAGGTCAGCTCAGATTCACTTCTCCACATGTCCTACCTTCTGGAAAATGGTCGATTTTCTGTTCCTAAAATTGCTCCATTTCTTCTCTTTGATCTCCTATTGGGTTTGTAGGTGTTCAGGATGGTTTGGTAAGCATCTAGCTGAACTCCTGGGACCTGATGATATTTAAGTCTCCTACTCCTCCACCATCTTGCTCCCAGTCATTTAAAAAAAATTATTTATTTGCTTATTTGTTTGCTTATTTATATTTAAAGAGCTTGTGCACAAGTGTGGGGAGGGGCAGAAGGAGAGATATCTCAAGCAGGCTCTGCACTGAGTGGAGACAGGGGCCTGCATCTTACGACCCTGAGATCATAACCTGAGCCAAAATCAAGAGTCCGATGCTTAACCAACTGAGCCACCCAGGCGCCCATATTGGCAGCTATTTATTATTATTTTTTTAAAGATTTTATTTGACAGAGAAAATGTGTGTGTGCTCAAGTCGGGGAGGGGAAGAGGCAGAGAAACAGACTGCCCACTGAGCAGGAAGCCGCATGCAAGACTAATCCTAGGACCCTGAGATCATGACCCAAGCCAAAGCAGACACTTAACCGACTGAGCCACCCAGGCGCCCCACTCTTTATGTATGTTAAGATTATAAAGTATAAAAGAAACGGATTTTCAGTATTTTTATTGAAGTATGATTAACATACAATGTTATATCAGTTTCAGGTGTACAACATATTCAGTAATTCTACACATTACTCAGTGCTTATCATAACTGTAGATTGATGTGTATATTAAGTGTATATTAACGACTACATCTCCTATGCTGTACTTTTCATCTCCATGACTTATCATTGGAAGTCTGTACCTTTTTTTTTTTTAATTAAAAAAAAAATTTTTTTTTGTTTGTTTGACAGGCAGAGATCACAAATAGGTGGAGAGGCAGGCAGAGAGAGAGGAGGAAGCAGGCTCCCTGCCGAGCAGAGAGCCTGATGTGGGCCTCGATTCCAGGACCCTGGGATCATGACCTGAGCCAAAGGCAGAGGCTCAGGTGCTCAGGTGGCCACTGAACCACTCAGGCACCCCTGAAGTCTGTACCTCTTAATGCCCTTTATTGTTTCACCCATCCTCCATCTTTCCTCAGGCAACCGCCAATTTGTTCTTTGATTTTCGGAGTCTGTTTTTTCTTTGTTCGTTTGTTTTTAGGTTTCACATATAAGTGACATCATACAGTACTTACCCTTCTCTGACTTATTTCACTTAACATATACCCTCTAGGTCTACCCACGTTGTTGCAAATGCCAAGATCTCATTTCTCTTTATGTCTGAATAGTATTTCATTGTGTCTGTGTGTGTACACATACGTCACATCATCTTTTTCCATTCATCTACTGATGGACTTGGGTTGCTTCCATATCTTGGTTGTTGTAAATAATGCTGCAGTAACATAGGGGTGCATATATCTTTCCCAATTAGTGTTTCCATATCCTTTGGCTAAATTACTGGATCATGTGATATTTCTATTTTTAACTTTTTAGAAACTGTCATATTGTTTTCCACAGTGGTTGCACCAGTTTGCATTCCCAAGAGCACACAGGGGTTCCTCTTTCTCCACACCTTCACCAACATTTATTATTTATTTTTTGATATTAGCCATTCTGAGAGGTATATGGTGATATCTCATGGTTTCAATATGCATTTCTCTGATGATTAATGATGTTGAGCATCATTTCATGTGTCTGTTGGCCATGTGTAGGTCTTCTTTGAAAAAAATCTCTCTTCAGGTCATCTACCCATTTTTTAAGTCAGATTGTTTGTGTTGGGTCATAGAAGTTCTTTATATATTTTGGATGTTAGCCCCTTTTCAGATATATCATTTGCAAAATCTTCACCCATTCAGTAGGTTGCCTTTGCATTTTGCTGTGCAAAAGCGTTTTATTCTGATATAGTCCCAATAGTTTAGTTTTGCTTTTGTTTCCCTTGTCTGAGGAGACCTACCTAAAAAATGTTTCTACAGCTGATGTCAAAGAGATTACTGCAAGGACACCTGGGTGGTGCAGGGGGTTAAGTGTCTAGTCAACCCCTGTGTTGGGCTCTGTGCTCAGCACAGAGTCTGCTTAAGATTCTCCCTCCCTTTGCCCCTCCTCCTCACTCTCTCTCTCCCTCTCTAAAAATAAATAAATCTTAAAAAAAAAAAATTACTGCCTATTTTTTCTTCTAGGAGTTTTAGGTTTTTAGGTCTCACATTTAGATCTTTAATCTATTTTGGGTTTATTTCTGTATAGGGTGTGAGAAAGTGGTACACTTTCTTTTGCGTGTAGCTGTCCAGTTTCCCCATTGCATATTCTTGCCTCCTTGGTCATAGATTAACGGGCCAGTAGTATGGGTTTATTTCTTGGCTCAGTTTTGAAAATTGTATTTTTAAGACATTTTACATTTCAGTAGTCATCCAGTTAAAATGATAAGAGCTAAAATTCTTTAATATCCAGCATTTATTGTATTATGCCTTCAGCTGATAGTCATAGTAACTTCCCAACCAGACAGATGAATGACATAGTCTTAAAATTAACTTACGACAGCTGATCCCATATGCTATCCTAAGAAAGTTAATTATATGATCTGCTAAACTACTGACTTGTATTAATAACACTGTTGAAATTTTCTGTTGTGACTCAACTAACTTATTAAAAGAGGGAGATGAAAATTATACAAAACTTATTCTTTAATTATAATTGGGTTTTAAGATGTCCATCAAGTATTTGAATAGCTACTATAAACGTCAGTAGCAAAAATATTTTGGTTTTGGCTCTGACTTTCCTTTAAGGATCATACTTCCTTACTCATGATGAACCTCAGGAGACTTCTGTGGGATAGAAGCGGCAGAACTAAAATCCGATTAAGCAAAATGTAGGGCAGTTTACCAAAGCCATTCTATATGGGCAGCTGCATCTTCTCTGAGGATGCAGTGAGAAATTCGATTAGTTATTGATCAGCTGATTACCCAATGACATGAATATATCAATGCCATTTTACCCAAGACAGGACCTGAAAGCCAGAGTTGACAGCTAGTCCTAGGGTGGTGGTCTGTTTGGGAAACTGGGAAACTCTGGGCCATAATGTCCCTGCTCATGGAGACCAGGCCAAGGACTGGGGCAATGAGCAAAGCAATAAGATCCTGGAAAGGAAGCAGGTTGGTCTTTTATTGGCAAGAATCCACTTCAAAACTAGTGGATTCAAGTTTTGAATATAATTCAATGAAGTTCTATAAATTCAAGAGGATATTTAATACTTAAAAACAGAAGCTATGACTGGATAAGGTATTGTTGGAGCAACTGCTAATCCAAGAGGAGACTGAATTAAGGATGGAAGTTCCATGATTAGTTGCCATGTGACCTCTCTGAGTCAGTTTCCTCTGCAAGGGGATATAATGCCTGTTTGCCATTTCATCTATGAGTTGGGAAGAAGGAGATGGTAAACATAATTAGTAAATTGCAGTGAAGAGCAACTACAGAACAGCAGTCTTCTAGTACTGATAGAAGCACTATGGCTAAACTAGCTGAAAGTTAGGAAATAAATATCTTACCAAGTACTTTGAGGTCCTACAGACCATTAAGAGATGTGCTCAAACTAGTAATATTCTGTTCCTTACTACACTCTTTAATTTAGTTCTTTTGGTAAAGTTATATATCCCTCTCCCCACTCCACCCCTTTAGCTACTACTTCAAGAACAATACTGCTAAGAAAAAAGGCCTGCACATTTCCAAATTGATTTCTCTTTTATTGACATTATTCCAACCCAAAGCACTCCCCAAGTTCCCAAAGGAAGTAAGAACTGGATAAAGCCCTTGAACTGGCAATGGTGGGTAGAAGGCGGCTTCTTGCTCTTCTGTAGGTGATAAATATGACCACTCAGTTTGGGATAATTCAGGCCAGGATAAGAACAAAGGAAACCACGTGGCTAGCATAGAAATCATACATGGGCTAGTCTGTGCTTTGGACGCTGCCCCACCACTTTAAGAGCTAGAATTTTAAGCTGATTCAAGCAGGCAGCCCTTTTCAGGTATAAATATATCAGTCCGCTGGATTTAGGTCTCCCAGGATATTCTCAAAAACTGTTACATATATTTTATTGAAGTAAAACTTGGAGTGAAATAACAGAGTACAATTTAACAAATTCTGACAAGTGCAAATATCCATGTAATCAACACTCTAATCAAGATGTACATTTCCATTACTCAGAAAATTCTTTCATGCCTCCTTCCAAGCAGCCCTTACCCAAAGAGATCACTTATGGTGTCCATTCATGGGATTAATATTCCATTCTTAAAATTCATAGAAATATGATGATCAGCCTTTTGTATCTGGCTCAACATATTTCTGAGACTCACCCATGTTGTTGCATTCTTTTTTTACTGTCAACTAGTATTCCATTCATGGAGATCCCAAATTTGCTTAACCATTAAGCCCACAGATGGACATTTCAGTTTTTTTCAGCTTTGACTGCTGTGAATAAAGCTTCAGTGGACATTATTATGCAAATTTTTTTTTTCTGACATGTTTCAATCTGTCTTAAATGAATACCTAGAAATATATGTGCATCATTTTGGGGAGCAGAGACACCTTAAAAATATTGTCTTTGATATCATTAGCACTTCATTTCTATTTAGATTTTCTCAGTAACAATTTGTATTATTCATACAAATACACAAATACACAATATACAATGTAGTTCTTTCATCTATTTTGTTACATTTATCCCTGTTTATACTTTTCACCCAATTGTAAGTGGCATTAATTTCATCTTTCAATTATTCACTAAGTATAAATGGTTGATTTTTGTATATCAGTTTTAGATCTTAAGACTTTGCTAAAATATCCTAATTTTTTGTACATATACATAATCCTTAGGATTTTCTACATACACAATCATGACATCGCAAATAAAGGCAATTTCCTTTCTCTTCCTCATAGTCTTTGGATTTCTTCCCTCCCCCTAATGCAACATTAACAGCAATCATGAGAATGAACATTGCTGACTTGTTCCTATCATAGAAAAATTATTGGTCTTTTACCATTAAAGTTAACATTAGTTTGAGGAAATTCCTATTGCTAGTTTGCTGAGAATTCTTATCATGAATGGTGCTAATGGTATTACCAGATGTTTCTTCTGCATTTATTGTTAGCATTATCTAGCTATGGTAATCTTTTTTATGTTAATATATATTTCTTGACTTTTGAATGGTACATTCTTTCTTGCATTCCTGGTATAAATCCCACTTGGTCATGATGTAGTAACCATTTTATATAGGAATTCAGTTTGCCATTAAAAAAAAAAAAGATCTATGTCTATGTTCCTGAGGGTTACTGGCTTGTAGAGTTTTTGCTTTTTTTTTTTTTTTTTCCCATTTCAAGTGTCTTAGCTTCTGGTAACAGTGTAATCCTGACATGACACAGAATAAATTTAGGTGTTTTCTCTGTTTTCTGAAGAGCTTAAGACTAGTATTCTTTCCTGGAGTGTTTGAAAGAATTTAGAGCTCTAGCTAGCAACTTGGGGCTGGAGGTTTCTTTTTTGGAAAGATTTAAATTACAAATCCAATTTCTTTAATTGACAAAGGGCTAAATGATAAAGACTATTTTCTCTTGTGCTAGTTTTGGTCATTTGGTATTGATAAAAAGTTCATAATATTCCCATGTTGGTCTTGTACATAGCATCTGTACTAATGTCTCTTTTCTTACATACATCTTGGCAATGTGTGTCCTACCATTTTTCTTGATCAGACTAGAGACTTACCTATTTTATTAAATCTTTTTAAAAACTAGCATTGGTTCCACTGCTTTTCTCCATGTTTGCCCTTTTTGCTTTCATGGACTTCTTTTTATTTATCCATTTTATTTCCTTCTACTTACTTTGGGTTTACTTTTCTTTTTCTAGCTTATGGTAAAAGCTTAGATCACGGGTTTAAACTAAACCTTTTTTGCTACAAGCATTTGAAATCCCATTAATTTCCCTCTAAGTTTTTGTGGTGCATTTTGAAAATTTTGGTATGTTATGGTTTCTATTTAGTTGAAAACATTTTAATTTCCTTATAATTTCTTCTGTGTCCCATTGTTTATTCAGAAATGTGATAGTTTTCAAGTACTGGGGGGCTTTTCTTTTTTTTTTTTTTATTGCCACTTGTTTCTAATTTAACTCTAATGGTTGGAAGATAAAGCTTTCAAAGTTTTGACATTTTTTGAGACCACCATGTAGTTTTTCTTAAGAGTATATATCCTACTGCTGTTGGGTATAGCCTTTTATAAATGTCAGCTCAAGCTGAATCCTAATGTTCAAAACTTGAATTCCTTGTTTTTTCCTTTGGATATTCTATCAGTTACTGAGAGCAATGTTCATTTCTCCCTTGAGTTCTCTACTTTCAAACTCTGTTAATAGTTACATATACATTTATGACTGTCATGTCTTCCTCATTGACACATACAATATGCCTCTGTATATCTGGTAATCCCCCTGGTCTTGAAGTCTACTTCGTCTGAATGTCAGTAGTATTTTTTATGCTTCCCTATTTGCCAGGTGTATCTGTTCTAACCCCCTTGCTTGCAACCTTTATAAAAGACCTCTCTTATAGGTAACATATATAGTTGGATTTTTAAAAGACCTTATTTTTTAGAGCAGTTTTAGGGTCACAGCAAAATTGAGCAGGCAATAGAGAGCCCCTGCATCCCCACCCTCAACACATATGGCCTCACCTACTATCAATATCACACTCCAGAATGGTACATTTGTTACATTAACATGCCATCACTCCAAGTCCATAGTTACATTAAGATTCACTCTTTGTTGTACTTTCTATGGATTTTGACAAATGTATAATGGTATGTATCCTATGGAGTTGTAGTATCATATGGAGTAGTCCACTGCCCTACAAATGCTCTGTGTTTCACCTATTCAACCCTCCCTCCTCTCTAACCCCTGGCAACAACCAGTGGACTTTTTACTATTGCTTTGTTTTACCCTTTCCAAAATATCAGAGAGTTGGAGAAGATTGGCTTAACTTAGTAATAAGCATTTAAGCTTCCTCCTTTCCTTTCCATGGCTTATTAACTCACTTCTTTTTAGCACCTAGTAATATTCCATTGTCTGGATATACCCCTGTTTATCCATTCACCTGAAGGACATTTTGGATGCTTCCAACTTTTGGCAATTAAGAACAAAACTACTACAAACATCCATATGTTGACTGGTGTGGACACAATTTTTCAATTCATTTGAGTAAATAACAAGGAGTGTGACTACTGGTTCATATGGTAAGATTAGGTTTAGTTTGGTAAGAAACTCCACTCTTACTTCCAAAGTGGCTGTACTATTTTGCATTCTCCCCAGCAATGAATGAGTTCCTGTTGTTCCCCATCCTTGTCAGTATTTGATGTCATCAGTGTTTGAATTTTCACTATTTTCACAAGTTATAATAGTATCTCGGTGTTTTAATTTGTTCCCTAAGGTAGAATGTTGAGTATCTTTTCAATATGTTTATTTGACATCTGCATGTCTTCTTTGGTGAGGCATCTGTTTAAATCTGTTGCCCATTTTTAAATCAGGTTGTTTACTTAAGTTCTAAGAGTTCTTTGTACATTGTAGGTAATTTGCAAAAATCTTCTCTGTCTGTGGCTTTTTGTTGTCTTGACAGTGTCTTCCATGAAGCCAAAGTTTTTAACATGATGAAGACAAAGTTTTTAACAGTGTCTTCTGTGAAGCCAAAGTTTTTAAACAAATTCTCAATTATTTCATGGATCATGCCTTTTGGTATTGTTATCTCAAAGGTGATTGCCAAATGCAAGTTCCTCTAGATTTATCTAGATTTAACTCCTAAATGCTATCTTCTAGGAGTCTTACAGTTTCATGTTTTACACTTAGGTCTGATCCATTTCGAGTTCATTTTTGTGAAGGGTATAGGTCTGTGTCTAGGTTTTTTTAACATGAAGCTACACAGCTGTTTCAGCACGTTAAAAAGACTCTTTGTTCCACTGTATCACCTTTGCTCCTTTGTCAAAGATCTGTTGACTATGTTTGTGTGGCTTGAATTTTACTTTTTAAGTAGCCTGCCTTTAAGCTGAAATTTTTAGTCCATTTCCTTCTAAATTTTTGATATGTAAAGATTTGTCAGTCACTTTACTGTTTTCTAATTGTCCCATTTTCTTCTTTCTTTGTATATTCTTCATTTCCTGTTGTTCTCTGGGTTCAATGTGTCTAAATCCTTACTGTTCTTAAGACAGACTTTATCTTTTCCCCATTTTTCAGATTGGACAGATCTATAGATGTATATTCATTAATCCTTAAGTATTCAATAGCTCATACAAATGAGTTTCATTTTAGTTCTTGAGTTTTTTTTCTTTATGCTTTCCATTGCTGAGATTCTCTACTTGTTCAGTCTTTATGATCATTTTTCCTTTATATCCTTGAACATAAGCAGCTCTATAGTTCTATTTAACTACCAAATGATGGGTCATTTTGGGGTCTATTTCTAGTAACTTTTTTCTTGGACATGGGGCATTTTCCTGCTTTGCATACCAAGTAGTTTTTTATTCTAGGATGGACATTATGGATAGGAGTCTGGATTATGTCATCTTCCTTTAAATGGTATTGTTTTATTCTTTGTTTGAACTTAGTCCAATATGGCCTATGGCTAGCTAGCCTGTTTTTGTGAGGTTTTATTGGAACACAGACACTGCCTACTTGTTTACATATTGTCTAGAGTTTTGTTTTGTTTTGTTTCGGAAAGTGAATGTGTATGCACAAGTCGGGAGAAAGGCAGAAGAAGAAAGAATCTCTTAAGCAGGCTCTATGCCATGCAGAGCCCAACCCAGGGCTTGACCTCACAACCCTGAGATCATGATCTTAGCTGAAATCAAGAGTCAGACACTTAACTGACTGAACCACCCAGGCCCCCCTGTATGGCTACTTCTGCACTACAACAGCAGAACTGCAGAGTTGTGACATAGACCATACGGCTTACAAACCTAAATTCTGTGCTACCTAGCCCTTTAAGAAAGTTTGTCAACTCTGCTCTAGGATTCACACCTGCCTCCTAAGGCTTCTGTGAGGTTTCTCCACTGAGGTTCTACAGCACTGACGTATGATAAGTCTTGCAAATCCTCCTCCTGTACGTGCACGTCTTAAGTCCTCAGACAGGTGATCTTGAAGAGACCCCCATCAAATGAAAGACCCCATTTCTGCCTCTCCCCACAGCTCCCTCGTCTCTTGAAATTTCATCTACCTTCAGGATTCCAACCTCTTCAACTCAGCAGGACTGCCACTCTGCTCGGGCCCAACCTCCCTGAGATAATGCTCAAAGATGTTTCCAGGCAGGATGCTGAACTGTGGAGTTTAACATTTTGTGTTTCCCTTCTCTTGAGGATCACAGTCCTCTGCTGTTGTTCAGATATATTTTGTCCAGGTTTAAAGTCATTTTGGTGAGGGTAAATCTGGTACTACTTTGAAAGCTGCTTTTGCAAAACCAAAGATTCTAGAAAACAGAATATCATGCGGACTCTACTCATTGTTTAAAAAAAATATTTTTTTTGAGAGAGAAAAAAAAAAGTGCGTGGAGGGGCAGAGGGAGAAGCAGCCTCCCCACAAAGCAGGTAGCCCCATGTGGGATTTGATCCTAGGCCTCTGGGATCATGACCTGAGCTGAAAGGAGACTTTAAATGACTGAGCCAACCAGCTGGCTTACTCATTGCCTTTTATTAGACATTTACTGAATAATCATTTTCAGGTTAACTATGTACAATTCTCTTAACCATTCCTCATAGTACAAAACAGATACTGTGTAAGCCATTATACTTTGGTGATGTACAATCAGGACAGTTCCTGTCTTAAAGGAGTTGTCTAGTAAACCAAGCACTATACACATCTCTTGCTCCATTTTTGAAATACATCTTTGGCAAGGTATATGGAACTAAGGGTAATTAAAAGAAGAGGACTAGATTTCTTCCACTTCCCAACCATATGTCCTTATAATGGGTAGTCGTATGGGAGAACTTGGGTAGATTTTATAGAAATCTAAATATTGTCAAATAGCAAAAGTCACCTTTTCTGGACTTATTATAAACGACTTAAAAACTACCATGCATTTAAATCTTTCTTTTTTCTTCCAAATTTAGGATCTATATTAAAGTAACAATTTTCCCATCATTAGTAATACAGTCAAGAGATTAATTCAAGAAATACTCAAAAGGAAAAAAAAATATCTCTCTACCCCATGATCTGTTGACCTTTGTGTTACCTTTTATATATTTAGTTCTATACCTTATTACGTGTATATTTACTAAAAGCAGACATTGTTTAATAAAAATAATGTCCTTTAGATCAGTAGTTTTGTTTCAGAAGTCAGTCAACTGAGTTTGATTTTATCAACTTTTCCAGAGCTTCATCGTTTTGGCCCATAGTGTTGCAGAGACTTTGCCTGTGCTTTCTCATGGCTGGACACCCTCCAGCAAAGTTGCTTTGTACTTAGCTACCCTGAGGTCCTATCTTAAGAGATGTTCATTCGGTGACAGCACCCAGTTGCGAAGCACATCATGAACCCTGCAGCCTACTTTCTGGCTAGACATCAAACAAGAGTGAGACATTTTAGGGAGGAAACCTTTAACCTACTTTAATCTGAACTTTTCCTGTAGTTTCATAGGGAACATCTAGAGGTGGCTTTGCCACATCTAACTTGTGTTGCCTCAAGGCTGTTATTCTGTCTCTTTAGTTGTAAACATCTAACCAGGGGACAGAGCCAGACTCTGATAACAGCCCAAGAACGTGTAGGCTCACGAGGTTTGAGGCAGGAGCAAATGTTTTATATGCTTGTTTCCTTCAACAGGACAGATCAGAGGCGGCAAACATTTTCTATAAATGGCCAGATAGTGATTATTTCAGGCATTTCAGGACACATGGTCTCTATCAAAATCACTCATCTCTGCACCGCAGCATGATATTAGCCAGAGCCAACATACAAACAGCATGGCTGTGTTCTAATAAACTCAATTTAGAAAAACAGGCAGCTAGTATTTGAGCCAAAGGCTAGTTTGCTGAACCCTGGTATACATAAATAAATCTAGGCTAGCAAAAGTTAAACTGTTTTTAGATTTATAAAAATTTCCAGACCTTGAAAAAATATTTTCCTATTTTGTAAATCGCCAAATTTACTGAGTTGTTTTCTTTCTATTGATAAGATAAAGCTATTCTTACCTCACAAGTGGCCAAAGTGGTAAAGGGACAGTCTCTACATGCTACCTAATTACACAGTATTTTGCATTTGGTAGCTTCAAAAGGAAACTTTTCTTTTCACAGATAAGCACTCAGGTGAAGACTGGCGAGAACAAACACCGATTTCTGAAGTGCCTGGAAAGGAAACTCTGGTCAGTTTCACGTGCACCAGCCCAGTGTCCTCCAGAGATGCTGCTGAAGTAGTCTTCGCTACTGCTTCTCTTCACTCAGCGCTCTACATAACATGGGCTGCATGAAATCAAAGCAAACTTTCCCATTTCCGACCACATTTGAGAGTGAGAAGCGACATGCAAGTGAAGAAAGCTTCATGCCTGAAGAGAGATTTCTACCGAGGATGCCCGCTCCAGTTAATGCCGAGGAGGAAGTGAAGGAACCACGAGGGCCTGAAACTGTGGTCTTCGAGTTTGCACACCGCCTGTCGCAGGAAATCCTCAGTGCCGCCCTGCAGCAGTGGGCGGGCAACAACATGAAGTACGACGACATCCCGTACATTGAGAGTGAGGGGCCCTGACGCCGTAGGATGCTGAGGATAACTTTCTAGAATTGTGGAGGAAGTTGGTGCTAGTTTAAATACATGAAATAATAGCAAAAACTGGTGTGAATAAATACAAATCACTCCATCGGGATGGAGGGAAAAAAAGTCCATGATAGTATCAAGAGTATACAGGAGTACCTAACATGACACGTGATAAGCACTTTTATGTTAACAGCAAATTCTTGCTGCTTGGTCTTGGGCTGGAGTCATTTTAAAGGGCTAAGGACAGGGCCCGCACCACAGTAGTCAGCTGTGTGCCGTACCACTTCCTTCCTGAGCACTAGTAGTAGCACCAAAGAAATCAAATGGTTATTTTAAAGACGCTCCTTTTAAAATAACTATTTGTTAATTTACACACACAAACAAGTTATGAAAAGGATTTTTCAGATGTCTTGGCAAAGAACTTGCACTTAAGCCATGGTAAATACTAGTGGGTCATTTGTCAAAGCCATTTGTGTCAAGGATCCCTACAGTAGAAAGCACCCCCTGTAGAAGTCCACCTTGAAACCTGTCCTTAACCACCTTCAACCTCAGGTCCCTAACTAACCATAGCTGTTATTATAGAACTCAAGACTTCACACAACCTGAACAGGATACAATTTACAGAAATCATGACAATGTTTATGGCATTGACTTAAGCAGCCCAGTGATATAACAAAACAAGAATTCTTACAAACACCAAAATATTAAAATAACGGGAGTCCTACTCAAGGTAGAAAGCAGAGCCTGTTCTCAGTGCTGCAGATATATGAAGTTTTACTGTCTCAAAGATGTAGAGAGTTGGTGTAATGGGCACTCCTTCCCATCTTTATTATTGACTAATGGGGCAATTCCCCCCATTGAGATTACTGTGGGACCAGTCTATGCATGAGACTATACAGTTGCATTACAAAACAGAAGATCAAACACTGCTTGGAAGACAGTACTCGTGTATTTTTTTTATGGTAACGATGCCCATAAGGCATTTCCAGCCATATACTATTTTCTTAAATTTGGCTAACTTTTGGGGGAATTTTTTTCTTCCCAAGAATTAAGTACTGTTTAAAATCAATGGAACAGAAAATCTGGGAGTGGGAGAAGATACTAAGAAAACATAGCCTGCAGAAAACCTGGGACTCAGTCTCTAGAATGGTCTTTTCATCCAGATTTGTTACACACTGAGTTTAGTTGGAAAGGGAATTACTTAAGTCTGTGTGCATTAAATTCTTTTACTAAGATTCAACAGACTCTTGTCACTGACAGCTAAAGGAAGGCAGAAAAAGACTGTGACCTTTTTAATGAGATAAATATGTATTTGGCCTTGTAAGCAGGCAGAAATGCTACCTCTAATTTTAACTATCCTTTGAAACCCACAAAGAATGAATTCTCCCTGTTGTGTGGACAAAGAGAGTACTTTGAAGTGAGTCGTGTGCCATCTTTCAGTTACCAAAGGACACCTGGTCCTTCAACTTTCATTTCACCTACTCCCAGGCTTTGAACTGTCCCGTTGTACTTGCAATCTAGAAACTTACACAGTAGAAAAACCACGACCCCTGTTAATACAAAGATCTGAAGTCCGAAAGCTAAGGAACAAAAGTTTTCTGAAAATGCAAAATATCTTTTGAGCTCGTGAAGAAAAATTTAGGTTTTTGAGTATACTAATGACTCAGACAAAAGCCTAGATGTTGCCATTTTTCATTCATTTTATATCTCACAACAGACCACTTTTGCTGCAAAGTCATTTACTATTTAAAAGATACAGTATTAGGGTGAGAACACAAAGCCATAGCCACACAAAATTTTTCAGCACACGTACGATGTAGACTGTTGAGTTTTCTTATAAATATTTTAACCTCAGCTTCCTCCTGTGCCTGGGCCCCTATGTCCCAGGGGTGTAGCAGGGATGCCTGCCTGGTCCACATCTAGCAAGAAGTCTCTGTTGCCACTCTGACACAATAGCAGTACGGTTTTGTCACCAAGCACCAACACCTCACTACTGACTTTTTTTAAAAAAGATTTTATTTATTTATTTGACAGAGAGAGATCACAAGCAGGCAGAGAGGCAGGCAGAGGGGGGGGGGAAGCAGGCTCCCTGCCGAGCAGAGAGCCCGATGTGGGGCTCGATCCCAGGACCCTGAGATCATGACCTGAGCCGAAGGCAGAGACTTAACCCACTGAGCCACCCAGGCGCCCCGTCTCCTGACTCATTTTAACAGAGTATAGATCTTGCAACATAGAATTATCTTGGAAGTATATGCTCTGTTATGTCAAACTATGGATAAGGGATTGCGAGGCTTGCCTCATCCGTGAGCTAGTGAAGACAGCAAAGCGGGGGCGGGCAGGAGAGAGAACGGGGTCAACAGATTGGTGCCGCACCCGCTAATCCTAAGACACAGTTTGGCCTTGACAAGAACGGATGAGAGCGTCTTTGGTAGAATAACTTCTTTCATACCTTCGTGTCTGAACACTGGATCTACTTCATTTTGAACTTCCGCGAACAGTAAAAGAATGGAGGGTCTATGTGATAAGGAAGGAACGTGTGAAACAGAAGACTGAGAACTGTCAGCGGCCGGAAAGGGAAACGCTTGCTCCGACGCAGACGTCACAAACACGAATGAAAGAACAGTGGCCAAATTATAAAAGAAAGGAAACCGGGAAAAGGAGGGCCCACGAAACAGCACTCATATCAGGCTCTGTCAGAAGACACACGGCAAAAACAAGACTCGTGTTCTCGCCGAGGGAAGGGACGCAGTAGCAAGGTCCTTTCTTTGCCACACTGGCACGTGCCCAACCACTGCATCTTCTCCCTTCAGAACATCCAGGATAGGGGCAGACGAGCCCAGTGTAACCAGGTACCTTGGATGGCAACTGCAAGGGCAGCAGGTGACCAGAGGAAGTGTGCCGGTCCCTCACAGAGCCCCGCAAGAGTGCTTCACTGTCCCCCTGCCCAGGTGACGGGCTCTTGTGTTGTTCCCTTTCAGCTGCCAGCATCTGATCCCAGAGGTCTCAATTTTCAGTTCGCTTATCTGTTCTTTGCAAACTACCTGAGGTCACTAGCACTCAAAGCACAATTTAAGGGGATAAAACTGATCTTAGTTCCATAGGAATAGTTTGTGTCAAACTGCCTTATTAGTATTAAAAACAGACGCACTGAATGAAGGAGCTAGCCTGCACTCCTATCCCACTTAATATCACCGGCATTTGATGAGAAGAGGGAACTGTACTTTTGTATTCTCTGGCTTTAGAAATCAAAGAGACACATGATCAATACTGTCAAGGAATAGTGAGTTAAAAACAAAGTTCCAACAAATATATATTGTTTGCTTCACTGTAATGCCCTCACCCTGTATTTGTGGGGCCCAACAGGACAGGCCTGCCTTGGAGCAGTGCGCACAAGCTCAGATGTACTCCCTCTATATTACTTTGCAAAACTCAAGTTTTGTTAATTCTCCTCCCTGTAAGACTTAGCTATGAAATGGTATTTTTCCGAATATTTTTGTGAAAGCATTTTTTTCTAACCATACATGAACTAGCTGAGTTCTGATTAAAGCAAATGCCTTTCAATATTGTGTACTGTCAAATTTTTCAATATAAAGAGCTTAACATTTTCTGCATTTCTAATGAACACGAAGTGAATAAAACTCCACTGACAGAAATAATTTCTTGGATCATTCAGGTCTAATTTAAGAGCTTTAAGAATATTAATGTAAACATGTCCACTACCATGCCATGTGTACTCTAAATCTGTTTGTGACTTCTGGCGGGGGGGAGGGGGGGATGCTTCATGTTAAATATTTAGAAAATTTAAAGCAACTCCCAGATTGCAGTTCCCTCACCTATAAGAAGGGTGCAGGATATGACCTCTGATGTCTTTTTCAGTTCTGCCACTTTCTGTTCTTAAAAACCAGAAGTTCTCTTAGTTTCTGAGTGGTTTGGGAAGATTATTCTTACCCTGACTTTAATGTCCCAAGTCTGGGACACCCTGCAGTTTCTTGTGTACCTTAAGAAAAACTTAGTTTGTCAACAGTTGTGGAATGTATTTCTATTCTGAACAAAAAGTCCTTTTTTTTTTCCCCTCCTGATTTATACTATGTAACAGCAAATAACTTACCACACCCAAGTTTAATGTAAATTGTAAAAAGCAATGTTCTCTATTTTAGAGATTGGAGTTTCCTAATTCCTCATTCTTTCAGACTAACAAATCCTACAAAACAACCCATCACTTTCACCATAGGGAAGGACTCTGGTTAACTTGAGGGAAGACAAAAGCTGACTTAATAATACCAGAGACAACCTCATAAAAACCTTTTTGCTTTGCCAGAGATTTCTAATATTATAAAAGGAACACTTCTGTAGTAACATAGTTACTTTAAAATAGGTTTATATATCCAGAAAATTCTCTGAAGCATTAACAAAATAGCCAAAAAATTTCAGGGTTGTTTTTTTAATAATTATACATATGTTTATTTAATCAACATAAGAACTACTACCCAAAACCAAAGCATAAGGTTCTCATTTCAATTAAATATTAAGACCTTCTAATTTTCCCATTTTTATAAAGCGGGCTGGCAAACATTTTCTGAAAAGGATCAGATAGTATTTTAGGCTTTGCAGGCCTTAAGGTGTCTGTTGCACTACTCAAAGCAGCCGCAGACAACAGGTTAACAGCCCAGTGAGTGACACGCCAGTCAATATTTACTTATGAGCACAGATATGAAATTGCACATAACTTTCACATGTCATGACATATGAGTAGTTGATTTTTTTTCCTCAGCCGTTTAAAAATGCAGAAAACATTCTTAGCTTGTGGAAAACCCAGCAACAGGCAGCAGGCCAGATCTGGCCCATGTACTATAGTTTGCCAACATGTGCTCCAAAATAATACCTTAAAAATCTAGTCACCTTAGAATTTCAAATCGTTACTTCCCAGAGACTTAAAGTAATTATTCAAATCTTCATCAGTAACTTCTTTTAGATCAGCTGGTCTCCACTTTGGACTCTGGTCTTTATCTATTAAAACTGTCAAGTGAAGACATAAAAAATGTTAGTATGTTTCCTTCCGATATTACCCAATTTTAATTACTAAATTGACAGAAACTACCTTACACAAGACATATTTTCTCTAGCACATTTTTTTCTGCAAAGTTAAAATTTTTGCATGTGTTCCATTTTTCTTTTAAATTAAGGCTCCATAGGATTTGGATGGACAGTAACGTACTGATGATGACTCATGCGGTCACTTCCTACTCCACTAAGTCTGATGCCTGCAGCTTGAACACAGCCTATGAACTAATGTGGCTCAAGCCTTAGTCCTCTTCAAACAAAATTGTAAATGAAATCTTGCTGTTATAAAGCAGCTAAAACCTGAGTTGGTATGGTTTAAAGGGAAGGCAGGGGAGGGTGGAGGGCCCAGATCTGCCTTCTAAACTCCTCCGCATTGAATTGAAAGGAAAATTACTTGAAGTAGAGGGAAGGGGGTGACTTTATGCATAATTCAATGTGGATACTGCTGTTCTGCTGAATCCTCTAGTTCACACAGCTCTGAATTAAAATAGCAGACTGTCTTCAGGTTATCCTAAGAAACTACTTCTCTTATTTCGGTGTAGTCATCATTTACTGTGGCCACATAGCATCCCCATGGGATCATAAGGATGAGGCAACTGGCAAACCTGTCCTTTAAAAAGGGAAGGGGTTGTCCGTTTCCTGGTTGTGAGAGAATACTACTGTATTACAGTCATTACTGCTTGGGAAAACTTGGTGACAGGTACACAGGATCCTTCTATATTATTTCGTACAAAAAAAAATAGTGGGGGGGACTATACTTAGTATGGTTGTGGTAGAGAATTTTAACCATGCTTAAAATGTGCATAATTCTTGGGGATACCAGAGGTTTTTTTGTTGTTTTTAAGATTTATTTATTTTAGAGAGTGAGCAAACGAGGGGGGAGGAGGGACCAAGGGAGAGGAAGAGGGACTCCCGAGCAGAGCACGCGGAGGGCGGAGGCTGATGCAGGCTCCATCTCACGACCCTGAGATCTGACCGGACGCAAACCAACACCTGGATGCTTCTACCGCCTGCACCACTCCAGTGTCCCACACAGGAGGTTTTTGAGTCTGGGCTGCCTAGCTACAGGTTTCTAGCTGGTATCAGATCAATGGTAACACTGATGTTATGATCCCTGCCAATCTGACAGTTTTACATTCCCCAAACAGCATTAAGTAAAAACAATTCTGGAACATTCCTTTCTTCAAGAATCTCTTCCCTTAAAGCCCTCTGGCCAAAGCTATCATGGTATCTTCCTCTCTGACAGTCTGCTGAAGGGCAAAAGGAAAGAATATTAATAAAATCTGTATGTCGTTCTCACACAGACGGAATTTTTTTTTTACTCAGCACAGATATAACAAGTTCCTGCCATGTAGACAGCTCGGGTTCTTTCAAGTCTCACGAGGCACCCACTCAAATTCCTTTTGGTAACTCAATAGTTCTGCTGAAATCTGTATTTATTTTCTTCTATAACCAGGAAGAAGCTTATTCTAGCTGTTAAGAGTAAGAATTTTTGACAACCATTCCCCTAAATTTGCTAGTTTATTTTATCTAATTTGCTAACATATTTTATAATTAGCAAACTGTAGCCAACATTCGGTTACTATGCACGCACAGCAAACAGGCTGACCCAGATAGATGCTGCTTGCAAAACAGGGAGGCTGTGCTGAGAGACGAGGCGGTGTATTCTCTCTTCATTACAAAGTGGCTTGATAAGCTCCTGCGTTATGAATCATAGCTTTGGTGCTGCTCGGTTTCAACTGCTTCCGTCAAATAACTGACAGTGTGCATGAGAACCATACCTTTGATTTTCAAGTTTAAGAGGGCTGCTATCACATAAAATGAATGCATTAAAACCCAAGGGACACACAGGTTCTCCTCATATCAAAGGTCCAGCCTCTGAATTTGCAGGGAATTAGTGGGAAAATGCACATTTTACTTGTTTTTATAAAACATACAGCCATTTCCTCTGACTCAACTCCGAGTCCTCTAAAAGGATTTGAGCCTCTGCTTATTTCTGGCATTGGGCTGTAAGTTCAGAGAATTCTACTACAGCGACCAGTCTTTATCAAAGCTCACACACAGCTCGGAGAATATAATCCTTTATTCAGATAAAGGATGTACAGAGTCTCTACTATATTAAAGCCATCCATAAAAACATTAAAAAATCAGATATGCAAAATACATTCAAGGGGAAACTCGCTCACGTAACATAAACGGCAGCTGTTACTTATGGGGATACGGGCTTATACATACACTGTTCACAGACTTGCTGCGAACAAAAGATAAACCATTTCACTTTCTCTAAATATGCTAACTTTGGAGATGATAAAAACAAATTACTAAGAACATTAGCAGATGTTACTAATTATGTCATTTTTTTTTCAATGTCAGTGTTTAACTCTCAGGTACAGGCGAAGAGGTAACAGTAGGGAGTGGCCAGGCCAGTACTAGAGAGAGGAGGGGGAGGGGACCTGAGGCTTCTTACAAGGGAATAAAAGCAGTTTTCCAAGGCTCCAGCAGTAGAATGAGTTTTCAGACCCAGCTGTACTTAGCAGAGGCAGTCCATGCGACTGGAGAAGCAGGATTACCTCTTACATACAAATGAGGGAGTGGTGACACAGGTTATGTGAATTTTCCAAGCAATACTGATTTCAAAGACTGACATTCCCTTATGCGCCAGCTGGTAATAAGAAAGGAACAACTTTGCAATCTTTACGAAAGTGGAATTTTCACTAATAAAACAACTATTATCTTTGATTCACAGTATATGCTCACAAATCCTATTTCCATAATAGCTAGGAAGAAAACAATCATCACTTACCTGCCCTAACACCTTCATAAAAGTCATGGCCTCCCTGAAAGAAAACTGAGATTAAATGGTGAATCTCCAGGCATCCTTATTCCCAGTGCTGATCTGTCTTCTCCACTCCCATGGCCACAGCCTGAAATCAACAGAGACTGGACCGCCCGTAGGACCCACTCTCTTGGGTGGACCCGCCTCCGATCCTGGTCTGCTCAAGCCCTACAACTTTTCACCACTTTACTGTGGTCACTTTCCCCTGAAAATGCCCTCATCTCCTTCAAGGCATTTTCTCCCCTTGAGTCTGTCCTGGCAAAATCCCAGCACCACCTGCCCCTACCATTTGCATCTGCCTGCTTTCAAGGGACTAAATCTTGGTGCAGAAAAATCTGTGATTGGTTTCATTTAAAATTCATGCCCACAAATCTCAAACAGGCATGGAAAACTGCCCAATGGTCCATGTTCTCCTCAATTCCCAAGATAATGATTTCAACTGTCTTCTGCCTTCTCAACCTCTACCCCTGGCAAATTTTTCTCTCACTGTATTCTCAGCTAATGACTTAACTTCCTACTTCATTACAAAAAGAGAAGTGCTAAGCCATGAACTTTTGCAGCTTCCCACTCCTAAACTACCTGCAGCCCAACTACACCCATCTGTACCATGCCTTCCCTTTCCTGACTACAGAGAAAGCTCTTTCAAAGGCCTGTTCTCCTCCCCTCCTCCACCATTCCTACTCATCTCTCTCTTCTCAAGGACCGTGCTTGAGAAGGTCATCTATCTCTATTTTTACCCCTGGCATCATCAGTGTAGGCAGCAAAACTCAATGACTGACTGCTGTTCAAATATCTGGGATCAGACGAATGGATAAAGATGACGTGGTAGGTATAAACAATGGAATACTACTCAGCCATCAAAAAAGAAATTTTCCCATTTGCAATGACGTGGATGGAACTAGAGGGAATTATGCTAAGCAAAATAAGTCAGTCAGAGAAAGACAATTATCATACGATCTCACTGATATGTGGAATTTAAGAAACAAAAGAGGGATCATAGGGGAAGAGAGGGAATAATAAAACAAGATGAAACCAGAGAGGGAGACAAATCCTAAGACTCCTAATTGCAGGAAACAAACTGAGGGTTGCTGGAGGGGTGAGGGATGGGGAGTGGGGGGAAGGGGGGATGGGGTAACTGGGTGATGGACATTAAGGAGGGCACATGATGGAACAAGTGCTGGGTATTATTTAATACTGATGAATCACAGACCTGAACCTCTGAAACCAATGATATATTATATGTTAATTAAAAAAAAACAGCAACAAATGTCTGGGCTCACCCGCTGCCTCTACTACACAGGAACGACGTGACCTTGGGCTAGTTAACTTCTCTAATGCCAAGTTTCCTCATATGGAATGGCAATACCACACCGTCCATGGGAGGGTTATCTTACTGCACATCCCAGCACAGTGCCTGACATACAGTAAGTGCTCAGTAAATGTTAACTACTATCGGTATCAACATCATCTTTTGTCTCTACTGGGTCATTCCCTATCACTTATAAACATGTTCCAGCATCTTCCACCTTATAAAATAACAAGGAACCTCACTTGATTCCACAGTCCCAGCTTCTACCCCATTTGTTTCGAGAAGAGAAAGTCACATACGTAGAGCTTCCCCTGGTCCACATCCCATTTACTCATTTCCTCTCCAACTTGCCACACTAACTTCTGCCCCAGTGCTCCTCCGACACGGCGTGCCAAAATCCCCCGTGACTCCAGTGTTGCTGTATGTTAAAGATGTCTTCATCCTACCCTACTAAACACTTCGGTAATACTCCCTTCTCCTTGACACACTCATTTCTTGCTTTCACGACCCCACACTCTCCTGGTTCTCCCACCTGTGTCCTTTATCTCTTTCACTGCTTTTTTCTCTAATCCACTCAAAGCGCTGCACTTCCTGGGGCTCAGATCTACCTCTATCATTCTCCCTCTGCATGACCTTATCCATGCTGTACCTGACACATCAGCATCTGACTTACCAGTTCTGTTACATATAAGATGTCGCTTCTCTACTCAAAAGCATCCAGTGGCTTCCCATTTACTCAGAACAAATGCCAAGTTATATGTGCTCTGGTTCCAGGTTATATGTGCTCTGTGCAGCCCTGCTCTACCCTGTTGACGCTGACCTCATCTCTCTCACTCATCGACCCCCCTTCTCCTCGCACTCCGTCCAGCTTCCCGCGGCTCCCGGATAGGCAGGCGCACCCCTGCCTCAGCTCTGTACCTGCCTCTGCCTGGATACTTCTCCCCAGACCCTTGCACAGCTCCTTCCCTCACTTCCTTCAGGTTTTCACTCAAACAACATCTTCTTAGTCAGGTCTTCTCCGGTAAATCCCATCTGTAAGTTCAACCACACATGCCCCCCACCCCACCTGCTTTATGTCATATCCTCCTTCGCACTTTACTTTCACTCCTAGGTACTTACAGCCATAGACTGTGTACTTCACAGCCTTCCCTGTTTACGATCTCTCTCCCCCACTAGACAGTTCCATGAGGGGCAGAGATTTTGTCTATCTGGTTTACCTATGCATTCTTGGTACCTCTACCAGTGCCTAGCACATGGTAAGCTTTTTTATTTATTAAGTAAATAAATCTCCAAAGTTCTTTATTCAGAGAGAGAGAGTGCGCGCGCGCATGGACTGGAGAATCTCAAGCCGACTCCCCGCTGAGCACAGAGCCTGACACAGAGACTTGGGGCTCGATCTCATGACCCATGATGACCTGAGCTGAAATCAAGAGTCGGATGTTTAACCGAATGAGACACCCAGGCGGCCCCTCCAAAGTTTCTTTTTTAAAAAAGTGGTTCTAATGTCTTTCAGACTTAAATCTCTCACCCACACCTCCTCCAAACTCCAACTCCTAAAGGCACTCTTTCCTTCCCTCACACTCATCAGGACCTATCAGTTTGTCTCTTACACTGGTCCTCAAAACCATTCACAGGGCGTCTGGGTGGCTCAGTCGGTTAAGCATCTGCCTTCAGCTCAGGTCATGATCCCAGGGTCTGGGGATCGAGTCCCGCATCGGGCTCCCTGCTCAGCGGGGAGCCTGCTTCTTCCTCTCTCTCTGACCCTCACCTGTGCTCTCTCTCTATGCTTTCTCTATCTCAAATAAATAAAATCTTAAAAACAAACAAACAAACAAACAAAAAAACCATTCACTCCTCTCCAGTGCTACCACCTTCGTCTAAGCCACTACTACTCCACAACTGGATTACTGCAGTAAACTCGCATCTGGTCTCTCCATTCACTCTTGAACCCTTCCAAACCCATCTCCACCTAGCAGCAGCAACTACCTTCTTAGAGCAAATGCAACCAAATCATCCACTGCTGTAACCCAAGAGACTTCTCAACACACTTGTTTTTTACACGCTAGGTCACAGATGAGCTGACAACTCCAAGATGTCTTCCCTTTTTCTCTCCCACTCCCTCCTGCCCCTGCATCATTCTCTTCTATCATTAACCTGTATGTTTCCTTTGGAGCACTAATCACAATTTGTAATTATTTTACTTATTTTGTTTCCTTGTTCTTCATAGTCTCAGTAGACTATAAATTCCACAAGAACAAGGACTAGTCATTCTTTCTACAACGTAACACCTAGCACTGTGCCCGGCAACACAGCCAGCATACTCGCTGAAGGAAGGAGCTGATCAGTCCCGGCAGGGCAGTGAATGTATGGTGGAAAACATGGACTGTGGGGTTCACTGGGCAGTGGTCAGGAGAGCAGGCCCCAGAGTGAGCCCACCTGCTTTCACATACATGTGTCTGCCGCTTAAGAGCCATGCCACTTAGGCACGGTACCTCTCTGTGCCAGTTTCCTCCTCTGTAAAGTGGGGACAAGAACAGCTCCTATCATTCTAGAAATAGTGTCAAATGCAATGGAGAGGATACCTATGAAGCGCCTGTCATAGTACTTCTCTTAACAGCAGACTTCAGCTGCTACTTACATCTTACTAGAAGTGTGACTTCAAGATTAAAGTGACTAACAGAGTTTTATTTATAGTTAAATGAACTACTTTGAATACCTTAATGACTATTTCAAGATATGAAAATCCATTAGGGAGACCTACTTTCTAGTTATTAAACAAAGTATTTCCTTTAGGCCATTAATTAATCTAAGGGCCCTCTACATATAGCCCAAAACCAATGATTCTGCTTTCAAAGAGTTTGTCATCTAGAAGAAGTGTCTATGACTCTGAAATGTCTCATTAAATTAATATTCTATGTCATTGGTCTATTTCAAGTGTATTTACAATGTTATTCTCAATGTTTAATCTATTAATTAAGACACGGAACAAACTAGTAACACCCGTTCCTTCATTTTACATAGACATACACTCCTCATTTTACCAGTGAGGGGATTCGGATTTACAGAGTTCATGTTTCTTGCCCAAAGGTCAAAGAGCAGGCCTGAAAAATGGTTTATTTCTATTTTGAACCCCACCTGAGATCAGAGGCTTTCTTACACTTAACACACAAATGTAACTGTTGTTTCCTAAGAGCTCAACTCAAGAACAGTGCTAGTGTGATAGTCCCGCGCCCCTTAAGCTAGCTGGTCTGTTGTGCTTCCACAGAGCAGATTAACAAGTAGTTTTAAGGGTTTTGTTTATAGTTTTCTGTATTTTACATGCTCTACAATGAACATCTATTACTTTCATAAATAGAAAATAAATATATTTTTAAATTCTTACCATACAAGCTTGACTCAGCCGATATTCCATAGTAAATACTTCTTGCAAGGTCTTTGAAGAGCCCTCGATGAGCTGCCTTAGTGTGATCTTTAGGGATGTCGGGGACATTTTATTAATTATCTGTGGGAGAAAATTTTTTTTACTAGTCTTAGCCCAAATGTTCCTTTATTACCTATAACAAATTAGCTGAGTTTTGATATAAATCTTATTAAAATTTGCTCCTTAAACAGTACTTTCACCTGATAGTTTCATAAAAGTGAGATTATGCCATAACCTCATCCTGTCAAAGCACCAATGGTTTTCTAATCTCCTGTAATAACGAAACAAATCATTCCACCAGTGGAATAAATGCTATACCCATAAATTAACAAAAAAAAATCCATATTTTTGTAGCTGCCTGCCATAAATTATGATCCCAACTAGGTAAGCAAACAGTAATTATGCTGAAGTAAAATTAATATACATCTTACAAACAACTGAGGTATCAGAGAACATTTTACTTTATAATATAAAAAAGGTACAGTAGAAATATAGCTCTTTCCTTCCCATTTTGCGACTATAGAGAAGTGTTTGAACTGAACTACACTCTTTATCTAAAAATAAATCTGCTTACCTTAAAAGTAAGAAGAGAAAACAAGACACCACAAGATGGTCTTCTATAGTATTTAAATACTTAATAAAGGAAGAGTAACAGGCCGGACTCCTTGGCCACAGTGCCATGACCCCTTCCTTCTGAATTTAAAGATGGTGTTACTAGTGTTCTGACGCACGTGTGTGACTGTGACCAGCAGCTGCTGCATATGCTACGTAATATGCTACATAAGTCTGCTGTGTATATCTATCATGGGCTATGTAAAGCTGATGCTTGCCCTGGTCTTCATAACTGCAATACAGCTTTCAGGCCTACTGTTGAGTGATTGTCTCAAAGGCAGAAATTGCAGTTCCTGAGTTCAAAGAATTCCCCCCATCAAGATTCCAGGTTCTCTGCAGCATCCTCAAGTGTGGCATGCAGATTCAGAGAACACGCCGAACGGACAGGGCAGGATCTGACCTAACAGCTGCTGAAACTTACACAGATGACTACTGTACAGGAAAAGTTCAGGGAAGCCAGTCTCCTACCTACAGTCACAATGCTGAAGAAAAGATGAGAAAGAGAGAAAAGAAACTAAGCCTTCTCATGCATCTGATTCATCTTCATCGGAACTCACCCTTCTGCCCTCAGCACTGCATGCACATGATCTCACTTAATGCCCCCGAAGCACTCCCACTCCACGGTCTCCCCTTTCTGGTTACAGACCACGAGGATGATGGCGCCTGCACAGCAGTCTGCATACTGTGCTAGGAGGGCCCTCCTTTTCACAGGCAAGTAGACAAGGGGTCCATTTTGCTGACAAAACTGGTTTTCTCTAGCAAGAGCAATGACACAGGTGAACCACATGACCCAGGTGACCATCTGGAAGAGCTTCACTCACGGTGTTGAAAGCGGTACTTAAGGAGTGACATAACCACGTTCTATCTTTTCTAGTCTACAAAGTCAATGAAGCTATAGTTCCCTTTCCAAAAGGCTGTAGTATATATGCCCACAATCACGTACCTCAGCACTACCATTATGACTAACTGCACTCTATATACAATCTAGAATTCTCAAAACACAAACTCTCTTTGCCATACTTCCTCAGTTGGCTACCAATTACTCTCATTAAAAAGGCCACTTAACAGGAAAACCATCCCATCTACAACTGCACCAGAGATAATAAAATACTTAGGAATAAACTTAACCAAGGCGGTGAAAGACTTGTATGCTGAAAGCTATAAAACACTGATGAAAGAAACTGAAGATGATACAAATGACAGAAAGATATTCCACGCTCATGGATTAGAAAAACCAGTATTGTTAAAATGTTCATACTACACAAAGCAAGCTACAGATTTAATGCAATCCCTATCAAAATACCAGCAGCATTTTCCAAAGAACTAGAATAATGTTAAAATCCATATGGACCCAAAAAAGACCCCAAACAGCCAAAGCAATCTTGAGAAAAAAGAAGAAAGCTGCAAGTATTACAATCCCAGATTTCAAGATAATACTACAAAGCTGTAGTAATACTATAAAACAGTATGGCAATGGAATGGAAAGAGACCTCAGAAATAAACCCACACTTATATGGACGATTAACCTGTAAGAAATGAGGCAGGATATATATACAACGGGGAAAAGATAGGCTCATTAATAGATGGTGCGGGGAAAACTGGACAGCTTCACGCAAAAGAAAGAAACTGGACCACTTTCATACAGCATATTAAAAATAAGCTCAAAATGGATCAAAGACCTCAATGTGATACCTGAAACCACAAAACCCCTAAAAGAAAACATAGGTAGTAATTCTGACACTGCCAGTAGAAATATTTTCCTATATATGTCTCCTAAGGCAAGGGAAACATAGCAAAAATAAATTAGAGGGACTACAGCAAATAAAAAGCTTTTACACAGTGATGGAGACCATCAACAAAATGACAAGGCAACCTACTGAATGGGGGAAGATACCGCAAATGATACATCCAATAAGGGATTAATATCTAAAATATATAAAGAACTTCTACAACTCAACACAAACAAACCAATTAAAAAACAGGCAAAAAACATGAACAGACATTTTTCCAAAGAGGACATAAACATAGCCAACAAACACATGAAAAGATATTCAACATCACTGATCAGCAGTGAAATACAAATCAAAACCACCATGAGATACAGTATACACTTGTCAAATGGCCAGTATCAAAAAGATAAGGAACAAGTGTTGGTGAGGATATGGAGAAGAAGGAACCCTCATGCACTGTTGGTAGGAATGCAAACTGGTGCAGCCACTGCGGAAAACATTATGGAGGTACCTCGAAAAAATTAAAAAGAGAATTACCATGTGATCCAGTAATTCCACTACTAGGTACTTACCCAAAGAAAACAAAAACACTAATATGAAAAGATCCACACACCCCTATGTTTATTGCAACATTATTTACAGTAGCCAGAATACAAGAAGGAACACAAGTGTGAATGAATAAAGAAGATGTGGTATGTATATACAATGGCGTATTACCCAGTCATAATAAAGAAAGAGATCTTGATTTCTGCAACAACATGGATGGACCTCATGCATATAATGCTAGTGAAATAAGTCTGAGAAAAAGAAATACCATATGATTTCATTCATGTGGTATTTAAGAAACAAAACAAATAAACAAAGAAAAAAAAACCAGACTTAAATACAGAGAACTGGTGGTTATCGGGGGGCAGGGGTGAGTGGAAAAATGGATGAGACAGACAGGAAAAAATGGCCACAAAGTAAGGGCTCCAGGTGTTTGTGCTGTGTCATGCATACATAAATACACCAGAAAAAAAAGGGAAGAAAATTTCAATTGAAAAGCCTCACTGGTTAAGACATTTAATGAATTAGTAATTAAAGAGATTTCCTATTAACAGACACCATGTTAGAAAATAGTGCATTGACAACCCAAGGAAAACTAGTTTCCAACAATTCTTAGTATACTGGCAATCTGGCACAGAGACTCAGGGTTTGAACTCTAGAGTCCACAACTCAGTGGTAGAATTCCAGCCCCACCACCTTCTACGTGATTGATCTTAGTTTCTTCATTTCTCAGATGGAGACTGTAATACTGTCCACCTCAAAAATGGATAGTGCAAGGAGTCAGAAACCAAGCCAAACAGGGAAGGGAAGGAAGGGATGGAATATGTACTGAGCACACTTCCCTTAGCTCACAGGTGCGCACACTGTACAAACGTGGAAACCAGCCCGGTAAGAATTTATCCAAGGTCACTCAGAGAGGAGTCCAAACCCCAGCCTGACGATCCCAAAGCCTACTTCACTCTACACACAAGGTTATAGAGGTAATCAATGCCAAAAGCTGATGAAAAGTCAAGAAGAACAAAGATGGAGAAGACATCATGTCAAGTGATAGAAGTTAATAAAAACTTACTTGTGTAGTTTTGGTGGAAAGTGGGGGGGGGGAGAGACAAAGGATGGTAGCTTGAGGAAAAACTGTTAAGAGAAGGCTTTTTCTTTTCCTTTTTAAGATTTTATTTATTTATTTGACAGAGAGAGAGAGATTACAAGTAGGCAGAGAGACAGTCAGAGAGAGGGGGAAGCAGGCTCCCTGCTGAGCAGATGTGGGGCTCAATCCCAGAACCCTGGGATCATGACCCGAGCCGAAGGCAGAGACTTAATCCACTGAGCCACTCAGGCACCCCAAGAGAAGGCTTTTTCTAAGAGCAGGAAAGCTTTTGAAAATAAGGGCAGTAGGAAATGTGCATTCACCCAAGAAGGTAAAATTTTACAGATAACTGAAAGACAGAGAAGACTGATGGCCAAGTAGCTCCTCAACGAGGCAGGAAAGGATGGAATGAAAGCACAGATGGGGATGTTTCCCTCAGCAAAAAGTGAGACACAGGTCAGAGGAATCAAAAGGATGATGCAAGAGGGTTAAAGGAGCTCATGTAATAGAACCTCATTCATTACAAAGGGAACACGGAGACTATTCCAGAAAACTGGACAAATGACGAGGACTTGGATCTTCAGCTATGTCAGAAACGTGTATGGATACAATCATGTAACCACACAACCTGGTGAACATAATTCTCCTTCTTGGTAAAACACTGGTTAGTGTCGTAACTAAATTATCCGGCCCTTTAAAAATAAGCTGTCTCGTGTAAGCCAAAGAGCCAACTTCTTTTTTCCTATATATATATTTTTTTAAATTCTTTTTTTTTTAATTTTATTTTTTATAAACATATATTTTTATCCCCAGGGGTACAGGTCTGCGAATCGCCAGGTTTACACACTTCACAGCACTCACCATAGCACATACCCTCCCCTTTTTTCCTATATTTTTATCAAATAATTCACATTCTCCTCTCAATTCAGTATTAGTAAGCATCTACTATGCATCAGACACTTCAGAGGAGACAACAGTGAACAGGACATGGTTGCACTCAGAGCGTTATCAGCATTATAGTCACTGCTTTTTTTTTTTTTTTAAAGATTTTACTTATTTATTTGAGAGAGAGACAGTGAGAGAGAGCATGAGCGAGGAGAAGGTCAGAGGGAGAAGCAGACTCCCCATGGAGCTGGGAGCCCGATGCGGGACTCGATCCCTGGACTCCGGGATCATGACCTGAGCCGAAGGCAGTCGTCCAACCAACTGAGCCACCCAGGCGTCCCATTGCTTTTTTTTTTTTTTTAAAGATTTTATTTATTTATTTGACAGAGAGAGATCACAAGTAGGCAGAGAGGCAGGCAGAGAGAGAGAGAGGAGGAAGCAGGCTCCCCGCAGAGCAGAGAGCCCGATGTGGGGCTCGATCCCAGGACACTGGGATCATGACCTGAGCCGAAGGCAGAGGCTTTAACCCACTGAGCCACCCAGGCGCCCTAGTCACTGCTTTTTTGGTAAGAATCCTAGGAACTCTTCTTAAATTTTACCAAATCTTAGGGATTTCCAACAAAAGAAAAACTCAGGATACCCCCTCTATCTCTCCCCTCAGCATCTACCAGAACACTCAGTAACATACAGTTTGATATGCTTTATCCAACAAACCTATACTGATACAATTAAAAGAACAACATTTTCAACAACCCTTTAATGATACAATTAGAAAAATTATACCAAGTTGGCCTCAGGCTTCTTTGAAGGGACAATACAGACATATAAGCTCCAAATCCTTCTCTGATTTAGAGATGATCTTAGAAAAGAAGCTACAGAGGTTTTTCTTTATAAAAAAAGGATGTCACTTATGACATTCTCTAAAAGCCTAGGCTGTCAGATTTAACTCCAAAAGAAGGAACCCCGTGTATATTTGGATCATTTAAATTTACTATACTATGAACGGTGAATACTTTTCTAAATAATCTTACATATTTTGTACTTATACCTATAAATTTTTTCCAAGTGTTCAGATTGACAATAAACCAACAGAAATACAAAATACCTGAACTAAAGCAAGTCAGTCTAATTCATAGCATACTGAAGTTTCACAGAAACATTTTTATTTTTAAATATATTCTTTATCATTCTGAAGGGTCCTATTATATAAAGACCAAATAGTACTTTAAAGAAATGGGAACTGGTACTTCTTTTATCTACAGCAAAGGCTTAGAGCCAGTCCAACAAGAGTGCTTTCTGCAATCATATCTTAAGACTTTTCCAGTAATTTCTTAAAAGCCTTAGCAATTTAAATAAAATGGCAAAGATAATGTCTGAAGAATCAAGTACTGCTCTTTCATGATCTCCCAAATGCTCATGATAGTGTTTTAGGGTCACTGATAATCCATCAGTGGATCCATCACCAGAAAGCTGTTTCCTGTTTACACATATTGATGTATTTTCCCCTTTATGGTTTACTGTCCTCCTTCTCCAAAGACACAATGTACCCAGCAACACTGCCATTAAATTATTCTTACTCATAGCAATAAACAGTACAGTGTAATGGGGACCTTCAGCAAATCGAATACCTACTTCTATATGTCAAACTGTTTTTTAATATAATTTGGTATGTTATTTTGATTTTTTTTAATAATTAGCTTTACTCACATGTAACTTAGATATAAAATTCACTCATTTTAAGTGCAGAGTTCTGTAACTTTTGATAAATGTATACAGTTGTGCACTACTCCTACAATCAAGATTTGGAACATTTTTTTTCTTTAAGATTTTATTTATTTATTTGACAGAGAGATCACAAGAAGGCAGAGAGGCAGGCAGAGAGAGGGAGGGAAGCAGGCTCCCTGCTGAGCAGCGAGACTGATGTGGGACTCGATCCCAAGACCCTGAGATCATGACCTGAGCCGAAGGCAGCGGCTTAACCCACTGAGCCACCCAGGCGCCCCGGGATTTGGAACATTTTCGTCACCACAAAGTTCTCCTTCCCTCAACTCTATCCGCAGATAGCTGATGTATTTTCTATCCCTGTAATTTTGTATTCTCTAGAATTTCATAAAAATAAAATCAAAAGTAAGTAGTCCTGTGTGTCGTGTCTGCTTGCTTCCACCTGGCACAGTGCTTCCGCGACTCATCCATGCTGTTTCACCCAGCGCTAACTCGTCCCTTCCCACAGTTAAGCGGTATTCCAGTTCTTGGCCATTATAATAAAGTTACTATGAACGTGTGAGGAAAAGCATCTGTGTAGCCATATGTTTACATTCTTCCTGGGTAAATCCCTCGGGGTGGGACTGTTGGGTCTCACAGTAAATGTACATGTAACTTAGGAGGCTGCCAAATGGCTTTTCTGCCAGCAACGTGTGAGTCGTCGGCGTTCCATATCCTTGCCAACACTTGGCGTTGGTAGATCTACCTTTTACATTCTAGCCACTCTAGCAGATGCGACACCTCACTGTGGTTTTAATTTGCATTTTCCTAAT
The DNA here is from genome assembly GCF_902655055.1 of Lutra lutra. Classification (NCBI taxonomy): domain Eukaryota; kingdom Metazoa; phylum Chordata; class Mammalia; order Carnivora; family Mustelidae; genus Lutra; species Lutra lutra. Next base: position 3,200,046 of record NC_062280.1, read on the forward strand.
GATTAAAGATCTTAAGCATTTTTGTGTGTGCTTACTGGCCTCATACATGTTCTTTGGTGAAGTGTCTAGATTCCCATTTTCTAGGTGCACAGTTTGTATTCTCATTAACTTACAAGTCTTCTGTATACACAATAAAGCCCTGTTAGAAGATATGAGTTCGGCAAATATATTTCTTCCCAAATGTGGTTTATTTTCTTCATAGTGCCTTTCAAAGAAGAAAAGTATTTAATTATAATGAAGATCAATTTATTAATTTTTTTCTTGTGTGGCTCTTGCTTTTTGCATTAAAATGTCTTGGCTAACCCAAAGTCACAAAGATTTCCTGTTTTCTTTTAGAAGTGGTACAGTTTTAGCTCCTGAATTTAGGTGCACAATCCACTTTGACTTGCATACAGCGGAGTTCAGAGCATGTTACTTTGAGACAGGACACTTAGGCATATTGGTTATTTCGAGTTAAAGGCACTTGAGAAACAGTATGACCCTCCCTTTGTTCCAGGAAATAAAACTCCTATGTGAAAGATGCCCTGTGTGTAGCAGAAGGAAGACATTTTTTCACCAGAGATAGGGAACATGCGGCCAAGACATTTATACAAATAACCCTTGTTAAACCAACCCTTACCTTCCCAGTTACTTCTTCACCATTTACTACCACTAGACCAACCTCCTTTCTCTTGTTAATTTTTCACAAATTTGTCTAAAAGGCATAATATCTTCCTGCTCTGGTTATTTGTTCATATCTTCATTCTCTTATGCAGGCTCCCATGTATATGTAAAAATTTAATATCTTTTTTATCTTTTTTCCTATCAATCTATCTGGCTTATGTCCGTTTAATTCTTAGGCTGGGCTGGATACCCTCAGAAGACATAGGAGAATTTTCTCCTTCCCTACAGGTAGAAGAGAAGAGTCAAGCACTTTTTCGTCTCACATATGGATATTCAATTGTTCCAGGACCATTTATCGATCTCTTTCCCCACTGAATTATCTTGGGAGTTCTGGACAGCCTTTACTTTAGTATTAATTTACCCCCCCACCGCCACCAACTAAAGTGTAAACCTTCTGGCTGATGGCAATATGAAGTCTCCAGACCTTTGTGAATCCTGTTAACTGTCCAAACTACTGTTTTCCTCTGGTTCTTTCCTGGTCTTGTAGAGTTTTACCTAAAAAACGTATAGATCAAGATTCTGAAAATTCCTGCAGGAAGGAAACCAAATCAATCTTAGGGCTTTTCTGTTTGTTTCCTTGCTCTCGGGAAACAGTCCTGTGCTATCTGCATTATCCAATATTAACAAACACTTGTTTCATATATTTTGTCCAGTTTTCTAGTTGTTTACAACAGAAGGACAATTTCTGTAGCACTTAATTCTTCATGAACACCTGTCACTTAATTTTTAAAAATAATACAGTACATGGCTAATTCTCAAAGCTTACAGAAAGATTAGTAATCTTTAAAATTTAATTTCTCTAATATTTTGCTGTTCTTCTTTCTTAAAATCTATACCTAATTATCCTTAGTTTTCCTTTTTCCCCAAATTTTTCATGTGTATGATTTCTTTACAGGAGCTTTTCATATTCTAAAATACTAACTTCAAGTATAAACCTGAGTTTCTTTTATTCTTCACAAAATGAGCATTCAAAAGTAAACAAATACATAAATCCCACACTGGTAATTAAAAGAAATTCCAAAGAATTTTAAAAGTTATCTAATATTTTAAAAAGGAACTTATATGCCCTTTAAGCCTTTGACACAATAGGCTATCCTCTCCTCTCCTCTCCTCTCTCATATCGATCACTAAGAATAAACACCTAAAACACAAGTCAACAACAGCACGGGTTTCCCTGGCCATTTGCTCAGAAACTCCTTCCTGGACACTAACTGGACACCCTGTTCCTTGTTCTTATTTTTCTCTCTGGCCATGGACTTCCTACTCTAGCACTAAGGACTAGTGATCCTACTGAGATACCTTTCCTGGGCGTAGTGTCCTTGCTGACACAGTTGCGCTTTGGGAGGGTAGGATCTCAATCTCTTCTACTCATCTTTCTTTGATTACTGATATCACTTGCAATTTTAAAAAATAAACACTTTCTCATTGGCACTGAAGAACATTCTTTACTTTGGCAAGCCTGCTAGTCTTACTACCAGAAAAGAGAGATGAAGCAGGAGAGCATGTCCTACGGCTCAATCGTGTTAAAAAACCAAAAACCATGTGGATGGAACTAGAGGGTATCATGCTTAGCGAAATAAGTCAATTGGAGAAAGACAACTCTCATATGATCTCCCTGATATGAGGGAGAGGAGATGCAACATGGGGGGTTAAGGGGGTAGGAGAAGAATAAATAAAACAAGATGGGATTGGGAGGGAGACAAACCATAAGTGACTCTTAATCTCACAAAACAAACTGAGGGTTGCTGCGGGGAGGGGGGTTGGGGGGTGAGGTTACGGACATTGGGGAGGGTATGTGCTATGGTGAGTGCTGTGAAGTGTGTAAACCTGGCTATTCACAGACCTGTACCCCTGGGGATAAAAATATATGTTTATTAAAAAAAAACAAAACAAAACAAAACAAAACACCAAAGACCCACTGGTACACTTAAAAGATATAAATTAAAATAAAATGGAAAAAAAAAAAACCTAACTAAAAAAAATGGGCAAAGGACTTGAACTAGACATTTCCCAAAGAAGATACAAATGGTCAACAAGCATACGAAAAGATGTTCAATCTCACTAACCATTAGGGAACGTAAATCAAAACCACAATGAAATGTCACCTCATAGCCATTAGGATGGTAGAAAAAAGATAGAGAATAATGAGTTGGCAAACTTTATACACTGTTGTTGGTGGGAATATAACATGGTGTAACTGCTATGGAAAACAGGATGGAGATTCCTCAAACAATTAAAAACAGAATTACCATATAACGCAGAAATTCTGCTTCTGGGTATATATCCAAACAAATTAAAAGCAGGGTCTTGAAGAGATTTTTCTTAAGATTTTATTTATTTATTTGAGTGAGAGACAGTGAGAAAGAACATGAGAGGGGAGAAGGTCAAAGGGAGCAGCAGACTCCCTGTGGAGCTGGGAGGCCCAATGTGGGACTCCATCCCGGGACTCCAGGATCATGACCTGAGCTGAAGGCAGTTGCTTAACCAACTGAGCCACCCAGGTGCCCTTAAAGAGATATTTGTACCCACGTTTACAGCAGCTTTGTTCACAAAAGCGAAGAGGAAGAAGCAACCCAAATTAAGTGCCCATCAACAATGGATGAGAAAAATGTGGTATATACATACAAGGGAATATTATTGAGCCTTAAAAGGTCATGAAATTCTGGTACATGCTACAACATGTGTGAACCGTGAAACGTCATGCTAGGTGATATAAGCCAATCACAATAGGGCAAATGCTGTATGATTCCACTCATGTGACGTATCCAGAGTAGTCATATCTGTAGCAACAGAAAGTAGAACAGTGGTTGCCAGGAGCTGGGGTAAGGGGGAAATGGGGAGTTGTTATTTAACGGGTATAAAGTTTCACTCAGTTCTGTAAGATGAAAATGTTCTGGAGATTGGTTGTACAACCAGGTGAATATATTCAACAAAACTGAATTACATACTTAAAATGATGCAGATGGTAAATTTTATATGTATTTTACCACAATTAAAATGTACATACATGTACACAAGAGCATGGCAACTGGAGACTTAGGTTAAATTTTCCCTAATGTGAGCTACGCATCAGGACCTCTAAATTGCCCATATAGCTTACACGGACGGTCTAGCATCATGAACAACCTATACCAAAAGGGAGATTTAAAGGTGAATAGAAGGGGTGCCTGGGTGGCTCAGTGGGTTAAAGCCTCTGCCTTCAGCTCAGGTCATGATCCCAAGGTCCTGGGATTGAGCCCCGCATCGGGCTCTCTGCTCAGCAGGGAGCCTGCTTCCCCCCGACCCCGCCTGCTTCTCTGCCTACTTGTGATCTCACTCTCTGTCAAATAAATAAATAAAATCTTTAAAAAGGGGGGGGATTAGAGGAATTCCAACCACAAGCATTAAAAAAAAAAGTACTGAACTTTGAAGGAAAATCTAAGAAAGGACATGAGGAAACATAAACTAAGGTACTATGAAAATTCCATCAGTTGTAAGGAATTTATGAGCTACTCATATTTGTTATTTTTTTTAACCCATGCTATCCTTCAGTGATTAGCAGCAAAAACTTTAGAAATCTAAAGGATTAAAAAAATTTGTTTTTATTTAATGATAAGCAAGTATGTGGAAAAGATGATGTCCTTCCCCATGGGCAATTGTGGAAAGGAACCCTTATACATAGAGAAGGTGGTTGCAATCTGGACCATAAGAAGACTAGATCCTTAGGACCTACAGAAGGAGACAGGAGTCCCTGAAGGGCTCACAGGGGTTAGGAGCAACCCTAGAAGCTTACTGACACAAGTATTAGAATCTTTTAAAAAAAAATTGTTCAAACATTTGATCTGCAAACCTTTCACTGAGGCAACAAAAGCTATTTTCTCCTTCAGGGCTACTTTTTGGCGTATGTTTCTGGCCGAGATAATTAAAACGAACCTTGCATGTAGGCTCTATCAGAGAAGCCTCAGCGGGGATTTTGGATCTTCACGTCACGTTGTTTCTAGCAGATACTAACATTCTGGAGCCACATCTGAACTACACATCAACTGAATAAAAATCAAAACCTGTCCTTCTGATGAGAGTGCTTACCATGACCCTAGCCTAGGGTGATCCTCGCTGTGATGGGCGGCTTGCCAGGTGCCCTCCTCTGGGTGCGGACTAATCATATTGCCAAAGGAATAGGAAGAATATTGAAAGAATATTGAGTTCTATCCCTCGGTTCTGGGGTAGGCCAGTGGTTTTAAAATAATATGCCATCTTGCACATCTGTACTGCTTTAAAGTGACATCATACAGGCATGAGGTAATGTGCTGCATGACTATGTTCAAACGAAAGTACTAAGTGTCTACTTAACCGCTTGGGGAGAAAAACAGGAATGCTAGTTTCTATATTGCTCTGGAAACAAAAGAACCAGCTTCACATCAGAATCCCTGAAATATAAAATGACTGTGTAGATTTATGCGAGCATTCCTAAAAGCTGTTAAAATTCACATTAATTTACTATGGTGAGTTAAGACAGCATATGACTGGGCAATCTACTCTAATTTATGCCTGGCCTTGAATGTTAATAGAATTCTAATTACTAAATAAGACCCTACGAGACTAATTTGGGATTTCCACGTTAAGAATATAGTTCACAATGGGAGGGGTGCCTGGTAGTTCAGTCGGTTAAGTGTCTGCCTTCCGCTCAGGTCAGGGGTTCCAGGATGGAGCCCCCCCATCTGCTTGGGCTGTCAGGCTCCATGCTTTGTGAGGAGTCTGCTTATCCATCTGCTTATTCCTTCTGCTCCCCACAACCCTGATGTGCAAGAGCAGCTCTCAAATAAAATCTTTTAAAAAGAGAGAGAGAGAGAGAGAGAGACAATATAGTAACAATGGGGAAGTGTTTTTATCTTCACAGGTGAAACTTCAAATATTTTGTCAGTAAGTTTTCTGACTACTGAAACGTGACAATTATATCTACAAACTGAAAAATACTATCAAATAAGGACAAGATATTAACAGCTTTTCTATAAAGCAGAAGGAAACACACTTCTCTTTGTGTAGACGTCTGAAATGTTCCGAGTCGCACGCTCACAGCTCCGAGCATGGCAGTACTCATGCACTCCTTTACACAAAACGGCTTTTGTTTTGCTGTTACCAGTCGAGTCACATTGTAGAAAAATCAAAGTGTGCCTAACACTGAGAAACACTGCTTAAAACTCAGCTCTGAGTATAGAAGGGCCTCTTACTAGTTTAAAAAGAATCGTTTTGTTTTGGTTTTTAATTAAATCTACTGCTTAGAAAGACCATATACTGATCTGTTGCATATTCAACTGAATTTATAGATTCATGGCAGAATTACATTATAAAAAAAACTATACTCCAGTAACCCAACACTTCTAATAAAAACGTCCCTAAATGCTTCTCCCCAGGACAAGGAGGGCTCCCTGAAGAAGAGGCATGCCTGCTGACGTCTCTCTCTGCTACAGTCATGGGACCTAAAAACAGCTCAACTTTGCTATCAACATCCGGCAGGGAGACAAGGCACTTGGTTTAGATACAGGTTTTGTGAAAATGCTTTCTGAGACTCAAGTGAGTTCAGGAAAAAACAAAAGACAACCCCCCGCCAAAAACTGTGCAGTGGTTCATGTCCCCGCCATGGAGCTCGGACACAAGAGGCTCTGGAGAGGCTTCCTTACCACAAGGTTTCACCACACTCAGGACAGAAAAGATCCATATATTACCTTCAACTGTTCTAGGGCAAAAGATGAACCATCTTGCTGTAAATTCTCAATTATCTGTTCCACAGTATTGGCCGAGAACCACCTATAAAAAAGGAAACACATGATTTCACCAATCTGCAAGCAATTTCTTCTTTCCAAAATAGAAATGAATCTAAATACAGGCTTTCCCCAAACTCCATTTCAATGAAAAATTCAATGAAATAAAACCTTGCTTCTCTGGGTAAGCGTTTGCAGTCCATTTTTATTAGTGCAAAATAAAGCTGAAATTTTCTCTTAATGCTTCCTTGCATCTATTACATATAAATAAATACCTTAACTGTGAAAAATTGATGCTTCTAAAATGTAGAGACAGTTGTGTTATTTTCCAATAGTTTCTATCCTTCCCTTTGTTCCTTAAGCCAGTCTATCAATGTCTCAAATCACTACACAAAACATCTTTTGCTGATCAGCTTCATAAGTCCATAAAAAATGACTTTACGAAGATAAAAGATAATTCAATTGTTATTTTCCAGCCTCCATTCCCATAAAAAAAAATGTTTTGCACTAAAATGAATCAGCGAGATAGATTATTTCACTATAATGGACTTATATTCTTCCCAAAAGAGTAGGAAAGAAGCTACTTTAAACAAAATAAATACAAGCACCATGCCATCTGATCTCAGAATGCAATGCATTATTGAACACAATGTAATTACAGTGTTAGCAAATTCAATTTAATGCAGTCCTTACAAAAGAACAGACATACTGAGACCTCTAAGTACCTGTTTATGTTGTCCATGTGTTCCTCAAGTATAAAAGACTTGTCTTGATCAATCTTGGACTGTTTAAAAAAGAAAAATCTTGTAATTTACTTGAAGCAACCTGAATCATCTAAAAACCTTTTAAAATGTTATCCTATTTAATGATACACTTTATGACAGATTATCACTTTCAGTCAAATTATATCCAACAGTCTCAGAAATAGTAACCACATGTTCAAAACTCAGGGGGTTATTCCAGACTGGTTCTCAAAAGTGCTGACAGCAAAACATGTTCTTTTATTTTTACTGCTGTATTATTCTATTTGCTACATTATCACTAAAGTATGGCAACGAATTAAGGATGTGAGGGACCGGAGAAGTGACCCTGACCAACAAATTTCCATTTGATACAGAAAACTCCCACAAGTTTCAACATGTCTGCAGCATGACCTCAGGGAGAGAAAACATGAGCGTGAGAAGGAGCTCGCAGTGCCTGAATAAACGTAATCAGGATTTTTTTTTAAATTTGGGGCCAAGTCCGTCCTCTCACGTTTGCAGTTCTGGTGACTCCCTCTTCCACTTCTTTTCTCAGGCCGCAGCTTGCTGGCCCCTCACAGTCAGGTTCTGCTTCCATGGAACCCCAGTTTACCAAGTGTGGAGCAGACACAGTTGCTACAGGTATGACTGGATCCCAGCAGAGTGTGTCTGGCTCCATGTATCTTTGTGTGTTTGGATACAATGTTTTTACTGACAGGACTAAGTCTGAGTTACTTTGGGGAAAGTTCTAGTGTCTTTTATTTTTTATTTATTTTTTTTTTCTTTTTTAAACCGGTGCTGTTATAGGCTACATTTCTCCCATGCTGTACTTTTATGAATTTGGTACTTTGGACTGAAATCCAAAATTTTCATTTATCTCTCTTGTGATCCGTGATTTAAAATAAGAAATACAAGGAAACCTGGCTGGCTCAGTTGGTACAGCATGTGACTCCTGACCATGGGGCTGTAGGTTTGAGCCCCACGTTGGGTATAGAGAGATTACTTAGAAATAAAATCTTGGGGCACCTGGGTGGCTCAGTGGGTTAAGCCTCTGCCTTCAGCTCAGGTCATGATCTCAGGGTCCTGGGATCGAGCCCCATATCGGGCTTCCTGCCCAGGGAGGAGCCTGCTTTCCCCCTCTCTCTGTCTGCCTCTCTTCCTAATTGTAATCCCTCCTGCTGTCAAATAAACAAATATATTTAAAAAAAAAAAGAAATAAAATCTTAAAAAATGAAATAATAAATATATATTCAGTCTTTGCCTATATATTTGTCCTTTATTCCTGGCTCACAGCTCCCCAAAACCTTGAAATTTAAGAAGAGCATCTTTTGTTGTATTTGATCATTTGTCCCTAAATTAAGGTGAAACGGGCCCTTTGTTATTCATAACAAGCCCCATTCCATCACAGGTACGTTAAGGAGGTGACTTTCAGAAAGCTCCTAAGAATGGGGCTGGTCTCCAGGGAAACAACCTGTGATTAGAAGAGACGAACTTTCAGTCCCACCTTCTAATCAAGCCCGCTCCAGCACTACCACTATCTCCTGCCTCCCTCCACTTCCAGTGAGGGAAAAGGGGTTCGAGATTGAGTTCCATCACCAATGGCTCATAACTTAATCAATAGTGACTATTAATGAGGCCGCCACAGAAGTCCCAAAGGATGGTGTTTGGAGAGCTCCGGGTTAATGAACACATCCACAAGAGGGGAGAGGGGCGCCTGGGTGGCTCAGTGGGTTCAGCCTCTGCCTTTGGCTCAGGTCATGATCTCAGGGTCCTGGGATCAAGCCCCACATCGGGCTCTCTGCTCAGCAGGGAGCCTGCTTCCCCCTCTCTCTGCCTGTCTCTCTGCCTACTTGTGATCTCTGTCAAATAAATAAGTAAAATCTTAAAAAAAAAAAAAAATACAAGTGGGGAGAGTAGCACATCCCACCCTCACTGAGACAGAAGCTCCTGGACTTGAGACCCTTCGGGACCTTGCCCTGTGTACCCTTCAGCAGACTATCCATTCATATCCTTTATTGTATCCTTTGTATTAAACCAACAAACACTAAATGTTTCCAAGTTCTGTGAGAAATTCTAGCAAATTATCGAACCTAAGAAAGGGGTCATGAGAACACTGATTTATGACCAATGAGAAGTACAGGTGACAAGACAGGCCTTGTGACTGGCATCTGAAGTGAGGTCAGTCTTGTGGGAATGAGCTCCTAGGGTGCGGGATCACTAACCCAAGGAAGAAAGTGTCACTCCCGAAATAAACGAATTACAGGACACCCAGGTAGTGCTGCGCTGAACTGCTCCGTGTATAGAAAAGCCACACACCTAGGGTCAGAAGAGTTGTGAATGTGGTAGTAGTGTGAGAATAACAGAAAACACAGGGAGTGTTTTTCCCATACATTTATTACCTTTCACACTGATACTATTAAACAGGTCACTCTAAACTTGAAGGGTTTTTTAAATCCATAATCCTTTACCTAATTTTTTTCTTAATTTCAAATCAATTTGATCAAAATGCTATCAACATTGTCATCCGAATTACTGGGAAAGAAACAAAAAGGCCAAGATGACTTTATCTCTAGACTAATGCCCACACATTTAGCAGAACTCTCTGGTAAGGCCCTTCGACTCCCACTCGCTCCGACCCATGCTATACAGACAACATGAAAGACTGTCAAATGCTCTAACAAAAGCTGATGAAACCATCCCGGGCTCCGCGTTTGCACTCGCCGCACTGAGGCTTTAGGGCCTCTGCCAACCCGTACTCATGTTCTTCGGTTCTGAACAAATTTGTAGACTATCTTTCTAAGTATGTCCTCCCCTTTTTCTTCTCTATTACGAATTCCTAATAATGAGATATGAACCTGTTGGAATAACACCTCTAATGTTCCTTCCTCTCCATTTTCCACCTTATTATTCTTTTTGTCCTCCTAGAGTTTTCCTCAACCTTCAACTATAATCCAGTCTGTTGTGGGTTTTTCCCTTTTGTTATCACGTTTTTTAAAAAGTCTTTGACTGCTGTATTCCATCTGTTCTTATTTCACAGATGAAATATTTTCCTCTTATCTGAACAATTATAGTTTCCACAACTATAGTTTTTCTTTCTTTTTTTAAGTGTCTTTTTCCCGGCACTGCTTGCTTTAAGTGCCTTTTTTTGCTTTGACCAATTTGTTTTTACACTTGGCATAAAAAAATTTCAGCATGAAGTACTAAAATTAAGGAGCTTCCTGTATGAAGTCCATCGCAGTAATAGGGCTATCAATTGTCTGATGCAACACAAAAGACTGGGCAAAGACCTGGATGTTCCTTGTGGAGGGGGGTCCTCAAATGTCAACCTCTACAGGTTTTTTCCTTTTTCTTCGAATGTACTGCTTAGGAGTGGGATGGTGCTACTGACCTAATGTTTGTGTCACCCCAAAATTCACGGTGAACCTCTAATACCCAAAGTGATGGTACTTGGAAGGGGGGGCCCTGAGGTGATTAGGTCAAGAGGGTGGAGCCTTCACGAAGGGATTAGTGCCCTTGTAAGAAGGACCTGAAAGAGCTCACTCTGCGGCGTGAGGACACAGAAAGAAGGTGTCTGTCCATCTGCAAACCAGGAGCAGGTGCTCACCGAGAATCTAATTATCTGACACCTGATCTTGGAGTTTCCAGCCTCCAGACCTGTGAGAAATAAGTTGTGTTGTTTAAGCCCCCCAGCCTGTGGTGATTTTGTTATAGTCGTCAGACCAAGACAGAGGGTATTAATAGTTTGGAAGCCAACTAGGAAAAGAGGCTGGAGGTCTTCCTGTTTATTATGTTCTGCCTCTTTTTCGTGGAGCACTTTCATTTCGTCCTCCCCCACAGTCAGCTGGGCCGGTCTGATCGGACCGAAGTAGTAAATTCCTACTCTTCAGCCAAGCGATGAAAGGGGAGTTGGTGCTACAGCAGGGAGAATTCTGGAGGCCCAACTGCTCCTCTCGTTTCTCTGCCCGTCTCCACGTCCCCTCTTCTGGGGACTCTGGCACCTCAGCGGGCAGAAGGAGGGAGCTGCTTGCTTCTTCCTGGCTCCTCACCGAAGGAGAAGGTAACTGCGGTATTCGCAAATCTAGGGGGGCTCTCCTCGTCCTTCTGTTTTCAAGCTTCCAAAATATTGACCTCTCATACCTACCTGCTCCTTTTCTGTTTTGTTTGTCTTTGGGGATTTGTGCCTCTTCCATTCTTTTTTACAATTTTAGTGAGGTTTTAGAAGACAGCATGTATTCTACCCATCATGTTTTACTAGAAGTCATGTAACAGTTTTAAAGATTTTTGGCTCTTAAAAGAAAACTTAAGTTACAGAACATTAGTCAGGAATTGAAAGTGAACACTGCATTAGACCTTGTCATTATGTATAGATATGCACCAGAGTTTCACGTTAGCAGCTAAACAGCACCAGCGCTGAGCCATCCATTACAAAAATGTCACAGTGCGCTGCAGGAAGTCCTTGCGAGGACCAGTCACAAGGCTACATGCTGAAATTCACCAGCAGTCAGAAGAAAGGTTGTGTTGTTGTGCTGCAAAGAAGTCATCCTCTTGGAAGGCTATCCAGCAACTCTGAAGCTCTGATCCTTCCATCAAGCTTTCACGTTAATAAATCCCAGCACCTTTGTATCCATAAACTATCATATTCACCAACTGCTAATTTTTCAATCATTCCCCCTGCCCTGTGAATTAAAATCTGAAGCTAGAATACTGACAAGATTACCTTGGCATGGTAAGCATCCAAGACATCTGCAATATTTTCTTTTGAAGGAGATTTTAGGGCTAACAAATCTTCTTCTAACATGCCCAACTAAAAGGGGGGAAAAAAGGAAGACAAATTTGAACCCCAGTATAAAACAGAGACTTTTTTTTAAGAAACCTTGTACTCTTTTTAAAAACACTTGTCTTAAAATTATGATGTGCTCTCTTCAGCTGAATCAGGCAATTTTCTCTGAAGTTAAATGCACACACATTCCCACACAGCAAATGTTGCCTTGCAAAGAACTAGACAAAGATGGAAGAAACTAAAGAGGAGAGAGACATTCGTCTTTGTTTCTCTCTATTAAACACTTGAAACGCAGTACTGCAACCAAAGATGTGAATGATAAACTTTAATTAATCTTAACTAAAATTGCCACAGGTGATAACGGGTACTACCGTCAATGCACAGCTCTGTAAAACGGCCACACTTAGCTTTCCATCCACATCCCTGCTCAGCCAAGTGAGACTTTCTACTGTTTCCAAAACACAGCTAAGTCTTCCTGCCCACTCGCTTGCTCATTACGTTTCCTCTTCCTAGAATGCCTTTCCTGACGCACTCATCTTGAAGCCCAGCTGAACTGCAACCTCTATGAGGAAACTTCCAGTTTTCTTCCTTTCAATCCGCTGAGTACTTTCTCCATATTCTTTGTCTCATATTCTTTGTCAGATGAGACAGATGGTTATTTACCTTTTATCTTTTGTACCCACCTCTAGTGTCATCCCTAACATTCATGACCCATTTCTGTTACCCTGTGCAGGGCCTGCGAGTGGCAGTCTACACACTGTAGAAATTACAAGCGGGCAGACCGACAAAGAAGGGAGTAAAGTGCGGATCAGTGCTCTCTCCCATCCTTACTAAATTCCACTCTAATAAGGGTATCCCTCCAGAGTAGATAATGGAGTCCCACGGTTGCTGCGCTTTACAGCTAAAGGGAAAGATGGGGCAGCCACCTACTCAAGGTGACTACAGACATGGAGAGAGATCTGAAACTTGAAACAATGTGATAGAAGAGTCTCATATTTTGTCATGACATTCTTTCTCCTACACCAGAACATCCCTCACTCAGGATCAGATATCTATCTGGAGATCGATGTGCTTCCTCCTGGAAAACTAAGTTCACCCCACAGTTCCAGAAACAGCACACACTAGCAAGGTGGGTTAGCTGATGTAGGTTAACTGGCTCGTGGGTTGAAGGGTAATAGAAGTCTGTTCGAGGAGAGTGAGCTCCCAGCTGAAGCAGAATAAACCCCAAATTTCTTGCTGGAAATTCTGAGATAAAACCACCTAGGACTGGATTTTCTGCTACACTAACCACAAAGAGATTCAACTACTATGGGAGGAACTACCATCCCCACTTAGAGATGGGCAAACTAGGGGACAAAGAGGCTCAATTCAAGCTAGGATTTAACTCTAAGGTGTCTATACATTCTTTGCCATAGTGCTATTCTGTGCTAAGAAAATTGGGCACACTGTTAAAAAAAAAAAAAAAAAGGACAAAGCTAATAGTATGTATCCCTTGCAGCAGCCTTTAGAAAAGTTTTTAAAACCATATTTTACAAATTTAACTCTTAAATGCACTAGCAGGGAAACTCACAACCAAGAGGACCTTTCAAAAATGTTTTTATAAAATAAAAGCTTATCTTTTCATATATAATTTTAGATTCTTCTATGTTAGAATTCCTTAAAGTAGGTATTTTTTTTAACCAAAGTGTAATTATTCATGAAAAAATATTCACTGACGGTACCAAGCAAAAACAGTCCTGAGTCCAGAAATATTTATCTCCATTTTATACATGAGAAAACATGATTGGAGAGCTTAATTACCTTCCCAAAGGTCAGAGAGCTTTAAACAGTAGATCCTGGATTCAGACCCACATCTAACCAAAGCCTGGGATCTCAACCACTGAGACTCCCTTCCCATGCAATACAAGTTATTCCAACAACAAAACATATAATCCAAGTAATTACCTTTTCAGAATCTACAAAATGTGTAGCAATTCCTGCTGCATACACATCTCTTCCTTTCAGCCTGAATCCTGTTAATGCAAGGAAGTAGCCAAGTCTTCCTCGAAGTCGTGGCAAGAAATAACCTCCACCCACATCAGGGAACAGTCCTGTTATTAAATAATGAAAAGAGATCGTAATGATTCAAATTAAAAAGACAAATAAAACTCTGAGATCAAATGGCCATTTCTCTCTGGTATTTGAATCTATACTAGAAATATTACTAAGTACTTTCCAATGCAATAAATATCACAGAAGACATCTATTAAATTGTTCTAACTTGAGTATTTTTCAAATTTTTCATGTTTCATTTCTACAGAAGTCAATAAAGTATTTGATGGCATAATGTTCTGTATATATGTAGTACACATTAAATGTTACCTAAAATTTCCTTATCACTATTTTTAATAATCTCTGAAACAGTAAAAAATGAAAATGAGTCATTGAACACTACATCAAAAACTAATGATGCAATATATGTTGGCTATTTGAACTTAAATAAAAAAACATTTTCTTTCCAAATGATAAGCAAAGAAAAATATGCATAATCTAAAGCTATATTATGTGAATATTCATTAATACTATTCAAATCATAGTTTATTCTGTTAATTATCTAGCATTCAAGATACTTTATTATTTATTTATTTTTATTGACATATAATGCATTATTAGCCCCAGGGGTACAGGTCTGTGAATCGCCAGGTTTACATACTTCACAGCAATCACTATAGCACATACCTTCCCCAATGTCCATAACCCCACCCCCCTCTCCCAACCCCCCTCCCCCCTGCAACTCTCAGTCTGTTTTGTAAGATTAAGAGTCTCTTATGGTTTGTCTCGATCCCAATCCCATCTTGTTTCATTTATTCCTTTACTACCCCCCAAACCCTCCATGTTGCCTCTCTACTTCCTCATATCAGTGAGATCTTATGATAATCGTCTTTCTCTGACGGACTTATTTCACTCAGCATAATACCTTCTAGTTCCATCCATGTCGTTGCAAATGGCAAGATTTCATTTCTTTTGATGGCTGCATAGTATTCCACTGCATATGCATATATATATGTGTGTGTATATATATATACACACACACACACACACCCCACATCTCCTTTATCCATTCATCTGTTGATAGACATCTAGGTTCTTTCCATAGTTTGGCTATTGTGGACATTGCTGCTATAAACATTTGGGTGCACGGGCCCCTTCGGATCACTACATTTTTATCTTTAGGATAAATATATAGTAGTGCCATTGCTGGGTCATAGGGTAGCTCTATTTTCAACTTCTCGAGGAACCTCCATGCTGTTTACCAGAGTGGCTGCACCAGCTTGCATTCCCACCAACAGTGTAGGAGGGTTCCCCTTTCTCTGCATCCTCACCAGCATCTGTCGTTTCCTGACTTGTTAATTTTAGCCATTCTGACTAGTATGAGGTGGTGTCTCATTGTGGTTTTGATTTGTATTTCCCTGATGCTGAGTGATGTGGAGCACTTTTTCATTTGTCTGTTGGCCATCTGGATGTCTTCTTTGCAGACATGCAGAACATGTCTATTTATGTCCTCTGCGCATTTCTTGATTGGATTATTTGTTCTTTGGGTGTTGAGTTTGCTAAGCTTTTTATAGATTTTGGATACTAGCCCTTTATCTGATATGTCGTTTGCAAATATCTTCTCCCATTCTGTCAGTTGTCTTTTGGTTTTATTAACTGTTTCCTTTGCTGTGCAAAAACTTTTGATCTTGATAAAGTGCCAACAGTTCATTTTTCCCCTTGACTTTGGTGATGTTTCTAGGAAGAAGTTGCTGGGGCTGAGGTCAAAGAGGTTGCTGCCTGTGTTCTCCTCAAGGATTTTGAGGGATTCCTCTCTCCCATTGAGGTCTTTCATTCATTTTGACTCTATTTTTGTGTGTCGTATAAGGAAATGGTCCAGTTTCATTTTTCTGCATGTGGCTGTCCAATTTTCCCAACACCATTTGTTGAAGAGACTTTTTTTTTTCCCATTGGACATTGTTTCCTGCTTTGTCAAAAATTAGTTGACTATAGAGTTGAGGGTCCATTTCTGGGCTCTCTATTCCATTCCACTGATCTATGAGTCTGTTTTTGTGCCAGTACCATACTGTGTTGATGATGACAGCTTTGTAACAGAGCTTGAAGTCTGGAATTGTGATGCCACCAACTTTGGCTTTCCTTTTCAACATTCTTCTGGCTACTTGAAGTCTTTTCTGGTTCCATATAAATTTTGGGATTACTTGTTCCATTGCTTTGAAAGAAAAAATTGATGGTATTTTGATAGGGATTCCATTAAACGTGTAGATTGCTTTAGGTAGCATAGACATTTTCACAATGTTTGTTCTTTTAATCCATGAGCATGGAACTTTTTCCCATTTCTTTGTGTCTTCCTCAATTTCTTTCATGATTACATTATAGTTTTCTGAGTACAGATTCTTTGCCTCTTCAGTTAGGTTATTCCTAGGTATCTTATGCATTTGGGTGCAATTGTAAATGGGATTGACTCCTTAATTTCTCCTTCTTCTCTCTTGCTGTTGGTATATAGAAATGCAACTGACTTCTGTGCATTGATTTTATATCCTGACACTTTACTGAATTCCTGTATAAGTTCTAGCAATTTTGGAATGGAGTCTTTTGGGGTTTCCACATGAAGTATCATATCATCTGCAAAGAATGAGAGTTTGACCTCTTCTTTGCCAATTCGGATGCCTTTTATTTCTTTTTGTTGTCTGATTGCTGAGGCTAGGACTTCTAGTACTATGTTGAATAGCAGTGGTGAGAGTGGACATCTCTGCCATGTTCCGGACCTTAGTGGAAAAGCTCTCAGTTTTTCCCCACTGAGAATAGTATTTGCTGTGGGTTTTTCATAGATGGCTTTGATGGTATTGAGGTATGTACCCTCTATCCCCACACTGAAAAGTTTTAATCAGGAAAGGATGCTGTACTACGTCAAATGCTTTTTCAGCATCTATTGAGAGTATCATATGGTTCTTGTTCCTTCTTTTATTAATGTATTGTATCACATTGATTGATTTGCAGATGTTGAACCAACCTTGCAGCCCAGGAATAAATCCCACTTGGTCGTGGTGAATAATCCTTTTAATGTACTGTTGGATCCTATTGGCTAGTATTTTTTTTTAAAGATTTTATTTATTTATTTGACAGAGAGAGATCACAAGTAGACGGAGAGGCAGGCAGAGAGAGAGAGAGAGAGAGAGGGAAGCAGGCTCCCTGCTGAGCAGAGAGCCCGATGCGGGACTCGATCCCAGGACCCTGAGATCATGACCTGAGCTGAAGGCAGTGGCTTAACCCACTGAGCCACCCAGGCACCCCTATTGGCTAGTATTTTGGTGAGAATTTTTGCATCTGTGTTCATCAGGGATATTGGTCTGTAATTCTCTTTTTTGATGGGATCCTTGTCTGGTTTGGGGATCAAGGTGATGCTGGCCTCATAAAATGAGTTTGGAAGTTTTCCTTCCATTTCTATTTTTTGGAACAGTTTCAGGAGAATAAGAATTAATTCTTCTTTAAATGTTTAGCAGAATTATCCTGGGAAGCCATCTGGCCCTGGGCTCTTGTTTGTTTGGAGATTTTTGATGACTGCTTCAATCTCCTTACTGGTTATGGGTTTGTTCAGGTTTTCTATTTCTTCCTGGTTCAGTTGTGGTAGTTTATATGTCTCTAGGAATGCATCCATTTCTTCCAGATTGTCCAATTTGCTGGCATATACTTGCTCATAATATATTCTTATAATTGTTTGTATTTCTTTGGTGTTGGTTGTGATCTCTCCTCCTTCATTCATGATTTTATTTATTTGGGGCCTTTCTCTTTTCTTTTTGATAAGGCTGGCCAGGGGCTTATCAATCTTATTAATTCTTTCAAAGAACCAGCTTCTAGTTTTGTTGATTTGTTCTTCTGTTCTTTTGGTTTCTATTTCATTGATTTCTGCCCTGATCTTTATTATTTTTCTTCTCCTGCTGGGTTTAGGCTTTCTTTGCTGTTCTTTCTCCAGCTCCTATATATTTAGGGTTAGGTTGTGTATTTGAGACCTTTCTTGTTACTTGAGAAAGCCTTGTATCGCAATATATTTTCCTCTCAGGACTGCCTTTGCAATGATTTTGAACTGCTGTGTTTTCATTATCATTTGTTTCCATGAATTTTTTTTCAATTCTTCTTTAATTTCTTGGTTGACCCATTCATTCTTTAGAAGGATGCTCTTTAGCCTCCATGTATTTGGGTTCTTTCCAAATTTCCTCTTGTGATTAGGTTCTAGCTTCAGAGCACTATGGTCTGAAAATATGCAGGGAATGATCCCAATCTTCTGGTACCAGTTGATTTGTGACCCAGGATGTGATCTATTCTGGAGAATGTTCCATGTGCACTAGAGAAGAACGTATATTCTGTTGCTTTGAGATGGAATGTTCTGAATATATCTGTGATGTCCATCTGGTCCAGTGTGTCATTTAAGGCCTTTATTTCCTTGTTGATCTTTTGCTTGGATGATCTGTCCACTTCAGTGAGGGGAGTGTTAAAGTCCCCTACTATAATTGTATTATTGTTGATGTGTTTCTTTGATTTTGTTATTAACTGGTTTATGTAAATGGCTGCTCCCATGTTAGGGGCATAGATATTTAAAATTGTTAGATCTTCTCGTTGGACAGACCCTTTGTGTATGATACAGTGTCCTTCCTCATCTCTTATTATAGTCTTTGGCTTAAAATCTAATTGATCTAATAAAAGGATTGCCACCCCAGCTTTCTTCTGATGTCCATTAGCATGGTAAATTGTTTTCCACCCCCTCGCTTTAAATCTGGAGGTGTCTCTGGGTCTAAAATAAGTTTCTTGTAGACAGCATATTGATGGTTTTTTGTTTTGTTTTGTTTTTTAATCCATTCTCATACCCTGTGTCTTTTGATTGGGGCATTTAGCCCATTTACATTCAGGGTAACTACTGAGAGAGATGAATTTAGTGCCATTGTAGTGCCTGTAAGGTGACTGTTACTGTATATTGTCTCCGTTCCTTTCTGGTCTACTACTTGGAGGCTGTCTCTTTGCTTAGAGGACCCTTTCAATATTTCCTATAGAGCTGGTTTGGTGTTTACAAATTCTTTCAGTTTTTGTCCTGGAAGCTTTTTATATCTCTGATTTTCAATAATATCCTAGCTGGATATAGTATTCTTGGCTGCATGTTTTTCTCATTTAGTGCTCTGACTATATCATGCCAGCTCTATTCTGGGCTGCCAGGTCTCTGTGAGTAAGTCTGCTACCAATCTAATATTGTTACCATGTATGTTACAGACTCCTTGTCCAGGGCTGCTTTCAGGATTTTCTCTTTGTCACTAAGACTTGTAAATTTTACTATTAGGTGACAGGGTGTGGACCTGTTCTTATTGATTTTGAGGGGGTTCTCTGCGCCTCCTGGATTTTGATGCTTGTTCCCTTTGCCATATTGGGGAAATTCTCTACAATAATTTGCTCCAATATACCTTTTGCTCTTCTCTCTCTCTCTTCTTCTTCTAGAATCCCAATTATTCTAATGTTTCATCTTATGGTATCACTTATCTCTCGAATTCTCCTCTCGTGGTCCAGTAGTTGCCTGTCTCTCTTGTGGTCAGCTTCTTTATTCTCCATGATTTGGTCTTCTGTATCACTAATTCTCTCTTCTGCCTCATTTATCCTAGCAGTAAGAGCCTGCTTCTGACTTTTTTTTTATTGCACCTCACTAATAGCTTTTTTGATTTCAGCTTGGTTAGATTTTAGTTCTTTTATTTCTCCAGAAAGGGCTTTTATTTCTCCAGACAGGCTTTCTCTAATATCTTCCATGCCTTTTCAAGCCAAGCTTGCACCTTTAGAATCATCATTGTAAACTCTAGATGTGACATATTATTAATGTCTGTATTGATTAGGTCCCTAGCCTTTGGTACCGCCTCTTGTTCTTTTTTTTGTGGTGAGTTTTTCCGCCTTGTCATTTTATCCAGATTAAGAATATATGAAGGAGAGGATAAAATACTAAAAGGGTGGCAAAGTCCCCACAGAAATGTATGTTAACCAAATCAGAAGAGACCCCAAATCATGGGGGGAAGAAAGGGGGTAAAAAGAAGTTAAAAAAATTTTTTTAAAAAAGAAGAAAATATAGATATTAGACTGGTGAATGGTACAGAGCCACCTACTTAATTTTGGGAGTACTTTGGTCTCTTAGAAGAAACTACCTCCCAAAATTTTAAAGAAAGAAAAATATATGTGTGTGTATACACACACACACACACACACACACACACACACACACACACACACACAAATAAAGGTAAATACGATGAAGGGATGAAATATGACTGTAAAGATGAAAATTTTAAAAAAATTCTAAAAAAGGAGTTGATAAGATAAGCTGGTTGGGAAAAGAAAGAAAAAGTGGAGAAAATTTGCTCAGGCTGAAGACTAGAACAAAGTCCTCTGCTAGATTTAGGGTATATTTTGATCTATTAGAAGAAGTTGTATCCCAAAAATTTTTAGAAGGAAAAAATTCCATGTGTATACAAAAAATAAAGTTAGATACATGAAGGCTAAACTATGACTATAATAATGAAGGTTCAAAAAGATTTTTATTTTTTTATGAAAGCTACTGTTAAGATAAACTAGTTTAAAAGCATTAAAAGAGGTAAGAGTAAAAGTTTAAAAAAATTAGAATAAGAAAAAAATAAAATTAAAAAAAAATTAATTAACTTTGCAAGACTAAAGAATCATGCGGAGAAAGCATGAATTCCATGCTTTGCTTTCTCCTCCTCTGGAATTCCACTGTTCTCCTTGATAAGTGAGCTTGGTCTTGGATGGATTTCTTGCTGATCTTCTGGGGGAGGGGCCTGTTGTAGTGATTCTCAAGTATCTTTGCCAGAGAGGCAGAATTGTACCACCCTTGCCAGGGTCCGGGCTAAGTAATCTGCTCAGGTTCGCTCTTGGGAGCTTTTGTTCCCTGAATGCTTTTCGCTTTCTGTAGAATTCTAGATGATGGGAATGAAAAGGTGACCTCCCATTCTCCGGCCCAGAGGAGCCGAGAGCTCGGGGCCCCACTCTGCAGAAAAAATCTCTCAATCACTCCCATCTCCCTGGTCTCCAGCCGTGCGCTGAGCTCACCCAGCCTGTGAGCAAGCGTCTCTTGTCTCTGGCACACAGCCCCGCCTGGAGTCTCCAAACCCAGCAGATCACTGCTGCTCTTCCTGGGAGGTCTCCCCATATCTGCTACTTGTGGGATCCCTACTCAAGAAGCAGAGGCCTGAAGTGCCATGGATCACAGTTTAAGGTAACCCCAAGCTGAGAGCTCACTCCTGGGCTCCATATCTGTAGCCGGCTTCCCTGCTCTAATACCTGCAAGCTCTGTGGCACTCAGACACCCCTGATCCTTCGGTGACCCATGGGACCTGAGACCACACTGTCCCCGCTAGGGCTCCACTCCCGCTTAGTCTCTGGAACAATGTCCCTCAGTGGAGCAGACTTTTAAAAAGTCCTGATTTTGTGTTCCGTTGCTCTGCCGCTTGCCCGGAGCCAGCACCCCGCCCCCACCCCGTGGTCTATCTTCCCATTGCTTTGAATTCACATTCTCCACAAGTCCTACCTTTCAGAAAGAGGTCGATTTTCTATTTCTAGAATTGCTGCTCTTCTTCTCTTTGACCCCCTGCTGGATTTGTAGGTGTTCGGAATGGTCTGATAAACTATCTAGCTGATCTCCTGCTACCTGATGTCATCTCAGTCTGCTACTCCTCCGCCATATTGACTTCTCCCTAGCATTCAAGATATTTAAAGTGATGCAATAATCTTAGAGCTATACCAAGAATGTTTATACTTAATAAAATCACTTGCATTTACTCTTTTCTTAGCCACTTTTTCTTTTTTTTAAATTCCCTTATTCCCTCTACTGGTAACAACTGAAAATAGCATATATGCAAATACATGCCAGTATATGACTTCTTCATATTTAAGAGGTCCTTAAACAACTGTGATCCTCTAGTTTTATAATCCAGATATCTATTCTAAGATTGCTTCATTTAATGAAATTGAGATAAAAATACAAGCACCCAAATTCTTTCCAGTTCTACTTGCCAAAACATTCCTAGACTTGAAAAAATTAGCAGCATTCTACTGTATGTATCTTGTAGCACCTCAAACAAGATAGTTCTAAATTTGAATTCATGACTTCCTATCATCTCTCTTCTAGTATCACTTACCTCAAAAAGTCCACAACCATCCAGTTTTGACACCTTCTCATACCACCCTTTTAACACGCCCCAGTGATTATGACCTACTGATTCCTTCTCCTGAAATTTCTCCATATACTAGCCAGAGTGATCTTTTTAATAACACAGATCTTGATAAGAGTTTTGCCTTCTACTGCTTAAAACTCTTCCATAACTATTTCTCTTAGATTAAAACCAATACTTTATCAGTCTTCAAGGCCCCCACAACCACTTTCTCAAGTATATCTCTTACTACTCATTTACCACATTCCAGCCACTCTGTTCTTCCTTCAGCTCCCCAACATTGTACACTCTACATGCATTCTACACTATATACTACCTGCCCCACAGCCTCAGTAGCGCTCTGCCCAAGTGAAAACACATTTTGTCCTGAAATACGTTCCTCTGTCCCAGGTACTACCTTCTCTCTTTCTGCCCGTCTCAATGGCCGTTTTTTTCCATTCCCCCTTGCTGGGTCTACTTCCTTTGCCTGACCTCTACATGCTGCTATGCCTAGCCTTGATCTTAGGCCATTCCTACACACACAATTCCTTAGCATTATGGCTCTAGATAACATCTATATGCTGATAAATCCCTTTTATGGACTGAGTTGTGTCCCCCACAAAAAGTTTTCACTTTATGAAAAACATTATGCTAATAAATTGTACAAATTTCTTAAAAGATGCACCCTAAGTTTGTACAAGAAATATATAATTTGAATAGCCCTACATATATTAAAGACTTTGAATTTATAGTTGAAAACCTTCTGCCAAAGAAAATTTCAGGTCTAGATGGCTTCACTGATGAATTCTACCAAACACAGAAAAAATTATACCAATTCTACAGATATTCCTCCAGAAAATGCCAGCATTACCCCCATACCAGAAGGAAGCAAGGACATTACAAGAAAACCACAAACCAATGTCTTTCATGAACACAGATGCAAAAATTCCAAATAAAATTAGAGTATATCAAACCTAACAACATATAAAAAATATAACACCTCATACCCGAGTGAGATTTATCCCTGGAATGCAAGGCTAGTTTAATGTTGAAAAATCAGTCAAAGCAATTCACCATTAACTAAAAAAGGAAAACCAATAATCACCTCAACTGACGCAGAAAAAGTTTTGGCTTTTTAGATTCAAAATCCATTCCTAATAAAAACCCTCAGCAATTCCAGAATAGAAGAAAATATCTTCATCCTGATAAAGTGTACCTACGAAAAACTTACACTTAACTTCCCACTTATTTGAAGGCCTGAACGTTTTCCCTAAGATCAAGAAGAAGGCAAGAATGCCCACAGTCACCTCTGTTCAACACTGTAATGGGAGTTCTACCCAGGGTATTAAGGCAAGGAAAATAAAGAGTATCCAGATTGAAAAGGAAAATGTAGAAGTGACTTTATTTGTAAATGATGTAATTATTTATATAAAAAATATAATACAATCTATAAAAAAAATCTACCAGAACTAATAAATGAGTTAGGAAGTTTGTAGGCCCACAAAGTCAATACACAATCAATTGTACTTCAGGTGGCAGTCCAAGATGGTAGCTTAGGAAGATCCTGAATTCACCTTCTTCCACAGACACAGTCAATCTACATCTACATGTAGAGCAATTCCTGTTGAAAAAGAACTGAACAGCTTCTGCACAAAAAAATTATGGGGGAACCTCATATACAACAGCAGGAGAGACAGAGATACAGACAGTAACCACAGGAAACCATTCCCAATGTAATGCCTTATGGTAAGGAGGGACATCAGTGAGGGGCCCTTGCACAAACTCACCCACAGTGGAGGAAAAAAAAAATGAAACAAACACAGCTGTTTAAAGAGCAATTAGAATGTAAGTGACGAAAATCTACTTACTAACCCTACAGCATCCACCAAATGGGCAAGGAACTGCTGGAACTCTCTGGGGTCAGAGGTGTCAACAAGCACCATATTTTACATTCCACCCTCCCTCGCCCCCCCCACCAATCCACCTTCACAGTGCAGACAGGAGCAGGGCCTGGGCACTCTAGCCAAGCTACTAGGACTGCCCTAGCAAGTCTCAGATTCCTAGCCCACACACATTCTAGCTGTCTGCTGAAGGTACCCACCCCAGCCACAGGTGTTCTGTCAAGGTAACCCCAGAGCAGCACACTCTTAGCCCAGCCCTGCTCCAGCTCCAACTAGCCAATGCTGCCAGGCTTACCAGTCTACATAGAGGATGCTCCTGCTCAAGGTCACGCCTCCAAGACTGAGAGAGGTTGGTAGCTATTCTGATGCACAGAAACAAACACAGAAAGTCAAACAAAATGAGGAGACCGAGGAAGATGTTCCAAACAAAGAAGAAAAAACCCTGGGGGGGGGGGGTGTGGGGAAACCTTAAGGAAACAGAGGTTAAGTAATTTATCAGGTAAAGCACCTGATAAAGATTTCAAAGTATTAGTTGTAAAGATGCTCACTGCACTTAAGAATGAAGGAAATTCAACAAAGAGAAAATACAAGAACCAGAAGTGAAAAATAACTGAAATGATACAGAAGGACAACTCAGCATTTGGCAGATAGAATAGTAGAAATTACCTAATCAGAACAACAAAAAGAAAAAATAATTTTAAAAAATTGAGGGGAGCTTTAGAGATGAAAACATCAAGTGTACATATTATTTACATTATAGGGGCCCTAGGAGAAGAGAGAGAAAGGGGCAGAAAACTTATTTGAGGAAATAATGGCCGAAAACTTCCCTAACCCAGGAAAGGAAACAGACATCCAGGTCCTAGAATCAAAGAAAGTCCCAAACAAGATGAACCCAAAGAAACCCACACCAAGACATAATAATTAAAAGTAGCAAAACTTAAAAATAAAGAACCTTAAAAGCAGCAAGAGAAAGACAAAGTCACATAAGATGGAAACTCCGTAAGATAATTCTATCATATAATTGTATCATATAATTCAACATCCATATAATTCAACAAGCTGTATCATGCTCTTTGATTTCAAACTGTACTACAAAACTATACAAATTAAAACAGTATGGTACTCACACAACAACAGACACATAGATCAATGCAATAGAATAGAGAGCTCAGAAATAAAACCACACATAAATGGTCAATTTATCTACAAGAATGAAGGAAAAAATACAATGGGGAAAAGATAGTCTCTTTAATAAGTGGCATTAGGAAAACTGGACAGCAACACACAGAAGAACAAAACAGGACCACTTTCTTACACCACACACAAAAGTAAATTCAAAGTGGATTAAGGACCTAAATGTGAGACCTGAAACCATAAAAATCCTACAAGAGAGCATAGGCAGTAATTTCTCTGACATCAGCCATAACAACATTGTTCTAGATATATCTCCTGAGGCAGGGGAAATAAAAGCAAAAATTAAACTACTGGAACTACATCAAAATAAAAAGCTTCTGAACAGTGAAGGAAACAACAAAACTGAAAGAAACCTACTAAATGGGAGAAGACATTTAAATAATCAACAAAACTAACAGGCAACCTACTGAATGAGAGAGGATATTTGCAAATGACATATGTGATGAGGGATTAGTACCCAAAATATATGAAGAACTTATACAACTCAATACCCCAAAAAACAAATAATCCAATTAAAAATGGGAAGACATGAACAGACATTTCTCCAAAGAAGACATCCAGGTGACCAACAGACACATGAAAAGATGCTTGACATCACTCATCATCAGGGAAATACAAATCAAAACTACAATGAGATACCACCCCATAGAATGGTTAAAATCAAAAATACAAGAAACAAGTGTTGGCAAGAATGTGGAGAAAAAGGAACCCTCTTGCACTGTTGGTAGGAATGCAAACTGGTACAGCCACTGTGGAAAACAGTATGGGGGTTCCTCAAAAAGTTAAAAATAGAATTGTCCTATAAGCCAGTATTTGTACTATTGGGTATTTACCCCCCAAAATACAAAAAACACTAATTTGATGGGATATATGTACCCCTATGTTTATAGCAGCATTATTTACAACAGTCAAATAGTGGAAGCAGCCCAAGTGTCCACTGATAGATGAACGGATAGAGAGATCACTGACACACACACACACACACACACACACACACACACACACGTAGAGGAATATTCAGCCATAAAAAAGAATGAAATCTTGCCATTTGTAATGACATGGATGGAGCTAGAGAGTATAATGCTAAGCAAAATAAGTGAGTCACAGACAAGTACCATATGTTTTCTCTCATATATAGAATTTAAAAAACAAATGGGCAAAGGAAAAAGAGAGAGAGAGAGAGAAACAAACCAAGAAACAGACTCAACTACAGAGAACAAACTGGTGGTTACCAGAGAGGAGGTGGATGGGGGATGGATAAAATAATGGGTGGGTTTTAGGGATGGATTTAGGAGGCTACTTGTGCTGAGTACTGAAATACTGGGTGATGTATAGAAGTATTAAATCAATATATGATACACCTGAAACTAATATAACATTGTACATTAACTTTATTGGAATTAAAATAAAAACTTAATTTAAAAAGTGAAATAAAATTTTATAAGAAAACCACAACGAGATACCACCTCACACCTGTCAGATTGGCTATCCTTCAAAAAAGCCAAAAACTACTGTTGGTAAGGATGAGGATAAAAGGGAACCCTCATGTACTGCTGGTGGGAATAGAAATTGGTGCAGCCACTGTGGAAAGTACTGGGATTCCTCAAAAAATTAAAAACAGAACTACCACATAATCCAGCTATTCCGCTTCTGGGTAGATATCAGAAAAAATGTAAAAATACCAATTCAGGGAAATATATCTGCCGCTTTGTTCACTGAGGCATTAGCCAAGACATGGAAGCAACCAAAGTGTCCATCAACAGAAGAAGGGATAAAAAAAGATGCGGTACACATGCACATACAATGGAATATTTGCCACAAAAAAAGGAATGAACTCTTGCCATTTGTAATAGTATGGATAGAGCTAGAGGTATTATGCTAAGTGAAATAAATCAGAGAAGGACAAATGTGATTTCATGTGATTTCATTTATGTGTAGAATCTAAAAAACAAAACAAAACAGAAATATAGGAAACAAACTTTCGGTTAACACAATGGGGATGGATTGGGGGCAAGCAAAACAGACGAAGGAGATTAAGTAGTACAAACTTAAACTTACAAAATAAGTAAGTCACGGAGATAAAATCTACAGTGTAGGAAATATAGTCAACAATATAATAACTTTGTATGGTGACAGTTGGCTCTAGACTTCTTGTGGGAATCATTCTGTGATGTATAAAAGTATAGAATCACTATGATGTACACCTTAAACTAAGATACTGTACGTCAATTATGCTTCATTAAAAAAATAAGTGGTATTTCTCTATACTGGTAACTAAAAGTCAGAAATGAATTTTTAAAATGGTAACAAACAATATGAAATAGTTAAGGAAAAATCTGACAAAGGGTATGTAAGACCTATAAACTACAAAACTTGGCTTAGAGATATTAAAGAAGACCTAAATAAATGGGAGATATACCTTGCTCTCAGGTCGAAGATTCTATATTGTTGTCAATTCTCCTTAAATTTTAGACAATCCTAATCGAAATCCTAGCAGGCTTTTTAAGTTGAAATTGACAAACTGACTCAGAAATTCATATTGAAATACAAAGGATCTTTATAGCTAAAACAACTTGTGGGAAACAACAAAATGGGAGAATTATCGCTACCTGATTTCTACTATTAAGCAACAGTAATCAAGACTGCAGTGTTGGCACCAATATAACACATACCAAGGTCCAAAAGCCATCAGTGGAGAAACAACAGCTTTTCAAAATGTAGTGTGTGAATGCCTGTATCTCTATGTGCAGAATCATAAAATTTGATCTATATCTTTGATCCGTATTTTACAGCATGCACAAAAATTTCAAAACGGGGGCACCTAGGTGGCTCAGTAGGTTAAGTGTCCAACTACTGATTTTGCTCAGGTCATGGTCTCAGGGATGTGAGATCGAGCTGAGCGTGGAGCCTGCTTGGGATTCTCTCTCCTCTGCCCCGTCACCTCCGCCACACTCTCTCTCAAAAAAAAAAAAAAAAAAAAAAAAAAAAAATGGATTGTAGATCTGAAAACAAGACCATTTTCTCCTAACAACCGGTGTGTTAGTGTTGCTGGTTAAATATTCTTTTCTTTTGTGTTTCTGGATCCGACTACTAAGTTAATATAACTTTCAGGTATCTTCCTAATTTCTTTTTAAGGATTCTTTCATTGCTCTATCTCAGTAAGATTCCATCAATTCCTTTAACAACAGTGTAATCTGAAATGCATCCAAAGATAATTCTAAAAGTAATCATGAAAAATTGGGGGTTTTACCTATTGCTGTTTCTGGCATCGCGAAGAGAGAGTTTTCAGTCGCCACTCGGAATCGCCCGTGAATCGAGAGACCAACTCCCTAGGAAAATAAGGCAAAAAGAGACTTTTCAGTCGCCGCTCGGAATCGCCCGTGAACCGAGAGACCAACTCCCTAGGAAAATAAGGCAAAAAGTTGTTTAAAGACACTGTAAAAAGTATATGCAAACTCATACACACACAAACATTTTAAACCAAGTAAACTATCTTTATATTCTACAAGAATTTCTTTTAGGAGATACACTGGAGAAAAACCCTAAAATACATAACTTCAGGAGTGCTGGAAAAAAAATATATGGGTGTTGCTGGTATCTGGAATAGACTGTTTTAGCTAAGATGTCTCCAATCAGCATTTCGTGTTTTGCTTAATATCCTCTTCCCCCTTCCCTCTACTTCAAATCCAGTACAGCATGACAGAACAGTGACTGTTCCCAGAACCGCTGACTGTTGTCACCGGTGGAACCTGTCATCAAAAGAGCACAACCAAGCTATTCTAGCTAATTTCAGTGGCCTCGACTAGCATATTAACACACATATTCACATGTTTCATCATTTATTACGTAGTTCCCAACATTAGTAACATCATTTTTCTCAGATACAACATTTACCAGGGTCAAATGTACAACCTCTTAAAAACTGATTATGAAACTCAAGTTTTAGAAGATAAGATTTGGCTGGAAGTCTATCTCTACTTTGTTGAATGTCACTAAAAAGGGAAAACTTAACAGCAAGCTTTGAATAAACATATTTGAAAAAAACACAGTTGAGTAAAATGAGTAAGAGTATACCTGTGACGACAAAGTACCCAGTTAACACCAGGGCTCACACTACGAACGCAGTCCCTGTATTATGTTCTTTTCTCATTACTCAGAACTTCTGTTAGACTATCTTAGTTCTTCTCACTTTTTTTTTTTTTTAATTTGTCAGAGAGAGAGAGAGAGAGAGCACAGGCAGACAGAGTGGCAGGCAGAGGCAGAGGGAGAAGCAGGCTCCCCACAGAACAAGGAGCCCGATGTGGGACTCGATCCCAGGACGCTGGGATCATGACCTGAGCCGAAGGCAGCTGCTTAACCAACTGAGCCACCCAGGCGTCCCAGTTCTTCTCATTCTTGATCCTTTTTAACCAGTGTAGTCTTTGTCAGCATAGTATTAAATGAGTTAAAACATATAAAGTGCTTAGAGCGGTATCAGGCACTTCAGATTCTCTAAGCATTAAATAGAAAGGGCCTCATTTCTATCTGGTTCTTTTAATCTTTCATCACAGTTTCATCAACGCTTTCAAGTGTTTTCATACTCAGTTCAGCCATTTAAAAGTTCCTGAAACTTTTCCCACGTTGGGTGTAGAGATTACTTAAGGGTTCTTGAAACTTTAAAACCCTCTTACGTCACAAAAACACACACAAAGTTCTTATAAATTTTATAAACTTATAAAAATTACTTATAAAAATCTAGAGATCACTTAAAAATAAAATCTTTAAGAATAATAAAAACATAAACCTTCTTGAAACTTTAAAACCTCTTAAGAAACACTAAAACATACACACATTTCTTATAAATTTTACATGCTATATGCACTAAGCTTAAATTTTAGAAGACCATGTAAATAAACAAGAAAATGAATAAAATTCTTCAGCCACTACCTACATCTCTTAGTGTTAACACTTATAAGTTAAATCCACAATGTTTGATAGTCTTCGTACAGGCAAATATCATGTCATAGGAGTTCGATGATGACACAGCCAACTGACAATGCTGACCCCAATTCAACCATATATACTGCAAGATTAGGAAGTCTTACGAATTTTAATGAAGAAAGCACTACTAGTTTAAGGATTACTTTATTATTTTAGAAGTCCTTGGTTCATATTCTCTCCACTTTCAGTTTATCACATTGTAGCTGCAAGTTATTAATGCTCAGGAATGTCCTGCTAAGAACTTAAGAGCTGGACTGGATCCCCAGTTCTCCAACTTTCTTCTTTTTTGAGTCCTAGGGCTTAGAACTGCCTCCCTGGGGCTGCACAGCTTCAGGCCTCAAGGACTGACCCTGCTTCAAACCTCCTCTGGTCATTGCCGCCCACCTCTTTTAATTAACTCTGAATTCCACAAACAGCAATGGCTATATCCCCCATTACCAAATATTTACATATAAAGGTAAAATCTGACCACAACCCCAATCCTAGCCTCCTCCCTCTTTCCAGAGAAACAGTTATTACTAATTTGTTACGTAACCCTTCAGCTTTTTCCCTATGTATCTCTAATACATATCTGAACAAATGTGGACACTTATCTGAGACACACAAACACCCGAAACTGCGCATGGCCTGTAAGGCTCTACGCAGTATGGCCAGCCTACCTCTCACTTCACCTCCCGTACGTGTACTTATTCCACTAACCACAGGGCCTTCCTGCCCTTCCTCCAAAATTCCAAGCCTTTATAATTTCAATTAATCATATAATTTTAAAGTGAGGAAGACATACGAGAGAAGGCCACTGTCTGCCCTATCACTGCCCTATATATAACCAAAGACTTCGCCCTTCCCTGAGCAGTGGCTGAGCTAGGGATGGGCACCCAAGGGCAGCCGATCGAGGCTAACCGGAACTGTAAGGCACAGGGAACAAAGGAGAGAACGAAAAGTGCACTAGGCAAGGTTCTCACTCTAAGGTATCTAAACTAAAACACGGTGGGCTGCTGCGAGTTGACGACAGCCAACGGTTAAAGCTCATTTGAAATCTGAACTGAAAAAGACATGACCGCCAAGCTAGAGCAGCAGTTACACACGGTGACGACGAATACACCGAGAAGGCTGCATCCGGCGCACACAGCACTGAGAACAAAGCAAACCTAAGGAAGCAGCAGACATAGCTCGTAGTTCAGTTTTCAGACGTCTAGCAATGCCGCCGATTTTTGTCTGTGGATTCCCATTTCATCTCTGCACCTAATAGCTGCTCCGTTCTCTTTCCTGGATCTGGTTGAGTCCGTGCTCTTTCCAGTTATTAAAGTCTCTTGCTACGTTTTCAGTTAGAACCAGACCTACATCCTGTCACGCCCCAGCGTCACACAACATAAGCTGCCCGTGCGCCTCGTCCTGCTGACACTGCGCTTCCAGACCAGCCCCTCCACCACATCTTCTGAAGCACCCCTTGTCCGGCAAGAGAACCATTTAACAGCCCAGCTTTATCTACCTCCTGAAATCAAAAGACAAAGAAACTTACGAGCCCCGTATTTTTTGACGTAGAAACTACAGATTCAGTTATCTTGTATTAAATGATAAAATGAACGAAATCAAAGACTCTAAGATTTTAGAAAGAACTTATTAATAATGAGCTTTCAGAGTAAGAGATACTTGACACAAGTACCATTAAGAGCCAATTTTAAAGACCTTTTAATTAGGAGGAAGGCTGGAAAAAATGCTAGCCACTGCCCTTGGAGGTACTAAGAATATAAATGCTGATCAGCACTGAAAAGGATGTAGGAACTCTGCAGCAGATTCAGAGCTAATTTTTGTATCTTATATAAAAGAACCCACTATAGATTGTTTACAGTAAGTCCCCCTTGGAACTTTCAAAATTTACTGTTACACACTTTTTAACCATTAATCTGAGCTGGTACCCTTTGCTAGACGAAAAAGCCTTCAAAGTCTTCAATTTTATTCTATTAATGGTTACACTGTGCAGACTCATTCCCCAAATGTAAGATGTCATTCTAATTCCTAACTCTCCTCAAACACTCTCCCCCTGCATCCCGCCGAACCCACTACTCGAATCTCCGCTCATCTAAACTGGGCATCTCACAGCATGTGGCGGAGCTGCCTCGTCCCCACTTCAGGAAACACATGACTTTGAGACACCTACTCGCCTGGTCTTCCTTCCGTCACAGGAGTTGCTCTTTCTCTTCTCCCTGACACACAGACGCGACCTGCCCCCACAAATGATCGGGGTCATCCCTCTACTCCACTCACCTGCACTCGGTTCACTCCGGATTCTCTTCCCGCGTGATGCCTTCCAAGAGCCCAGGAACTCAAGCACCATAACATTAAAGATTTAAAAATCATTTCGCCATCCTGATTTCTCTAGAATTTTACATCTAGCTGCCTACTTAATGTCTCCACTTAAACATCTAGTACTTTTCTCAATGTTCAGACATCAGAAGTAAATCTCTTGATACCTCCTTAAATGTGCGACTCCCTCGGTAAATCCCGCCACCACTCACCCAGCTTCTCAGGCCAAAAACCTCAGCATCATCCTCTTTCTAATTTCTTAATCTAACCTATGAACTGGTCTTTATAGCTCTGACCCCAAAATATACTTTGGATCGGTCCACGGTTCCCATCTGCACTGTCACAACCCTAGCTGAAGTCACTAGGATCTCCTGCCTGGGCTGGGCGCTCGTGCCTCCGCTCTTGCCACAGTCTATTCTCCACACAGCAGCCAAGTAAGATTATTAAGTGTATATTGGTTAAGGTTTTCTCCTGCCCCAAATTCTCCAGTAACTTCCCAATACAGTATTACCAGAAATTACTCTTCGTGGCTGATAAGGCCATGGCCTGAGCCCTTTCTAGCGCCCTGATCTTGGAATTTACAATTCTCTACTTTCCTCACTTGCACTCAGGTCAGCCACACTGGCTTTTAAAAAAGTTTTCTGGGCGCATGGGTGGCTCAGTGGGTTAAGCCGCTGCCTTCGGCTCAGGTCATGATCTCAGGGTCCTGGGATCGAGTCCCGCATCGGGCTCTCTGCTCAGACAAGAGCCTGCTTCCCTCTCTCTCTCTCTCTCTTTCTGTCTGCCTCTCTGCCTACTTGTGATCTCTGTCAAATAAATAAATAAAATATTTAAAAAAGTTTTCTTAATTGACATATAATACACATTCAAAAATACACAAATAGTAACAAATGGTAAGTATACAGGTCCAAGGAATTACCCCGAAGTTAACACACCCATGTAGCCAGAATGTAGATAAAAATGATCAGAAATTATTTCATGTACCCTGTCAGTCATTATTCCCTCCATCCTTGAGGCAACCACTACCCTGGCTTCCAACAAAATAAGATTTATGCTTTCTGATTTTATCTCAATATAATCAGAATCACAGAGTATATACTACTTGTCTTTCAGCCACTTCTGTGTGAGATTCATTCATGTGTGCAGCCATCACTTTTCATCGTACAGCATTCCTTTGGACGAATAAACAGCTTATTGATCTATTCTACTATAAATAGCGAGTTAGGCTTTCTGGCTTTGAGCTACTGCAAATAATGATTCAGTGACCATTCTCATGCATGTCTTTTGGTGCGTAAGTGCACACATTTTGTTTGGGTATATACCAGGGAGTAAAACTACTGGGTCAAAGGAAACAAATTCAATTAACATCTAAAAATAACAATTTTCCACAAGATGGGATTGGGAGGGAGACAAACCATAAGAGATTCTTAATCTCACAAAACAAACTGGGGGTTGCCAGGGGAAGGGGGTAGGGAGAGGGTGGTGGGGTTATGGACATTGGGGAGGGTGTGTGCTATGATGAGTGCTGTGAAGTCTGTAAGCCTGATGATTCACAGACCTGCATCCCTGAAGCAAATAATACATTATATGTTAAGAAAAATAATAAAAAAAATTTTTAAATACATAAATAGATTTTTTAAAATGGCAATCTTCCAGGGGCACCTGGGTGGCTCAGTGGTTAAGTGTCTGCCTTTGGCTCGGGTCATGATCCCAGGGTTCTGGGATCGAGCCCCACATCAGGCTCTCTGCTCCACAGGAAGCCTGCTTCTCCCTCACCCACTCCCCCTGCTGTGTTCCCTCTCTCACTGTGTCTCTCTCTGTCGAATAAATAAATAAAATCTTTAAAAAAAAAAAAAAAAGGCAATCTTCCAAAGCAGTAGTACCAATTTTCTACTTCACCAGCATTATATGAGTCTGTTATTCCCCATCCTCAAAAATACTTGAACTTGTCTTTCATAATTTTAGCCATTTTAATGAGTATATGTTAGGATTTCATTGTGATTTTAATTTCCACTTCCTTGACTAATGCAATTGAATGTTTGTTGTATTTGTTTTCTGGATATCCCTATGATATGTCTACTCTGATCTACCGTTCATTTTTGCACTGGATTTTTGTATGGACTACAGAAGTTCTTTATACATTCTGAACAGGATTCCTCTGCCAGACACTTGCATTCCAAGACTTATTTTTCAGTCTGTGGTTTGCTTTTTCACTCTTAGTGATGTCTTGGAATGCAAAGTTCTTAATTTTGAAGTCTATAATTTGTTATTTTTGTTTATGGTGCATTTATATACTATTTGAAGTAATCGTGGGGCACCTGAGTGGCTCAGTGGGCTAAAGCCTCTGCCTTCAGCTCAGGTCATGATCCCAGGGTCCTGGGATCGAGCCCTGCATAGGGCTCTCTGCTCAGCGGGGAGCTTTCTTCCCCGCCTCTCTCTGCCTGTTTCCCTGACCACTCGTAATCTCTATCAAATAAATAAATTAAAAAAAATCTTTTTTTTAAAAAAAGGCAAAATTTAGGCAACCTAAAACTTTTTCTTTTTTTTTTTTTTTTAAAGATTTTGTTTATTTATTTGACAGAGCAAGAAAGCACAAGCAGGGGGAGCAGTAGAAAGAGAGAGAGAAGAGAAGCAGGGTTCAATCCCAGGACCCTTGGAATCATGACCTGAGCCAAAGGCAGACGCTTTACCATCTGAGCCACACAGGCACCCCTAAGACTGTGTTTTAATTAACAGACATAGATGAATTTTTAGACTGCTCAGTAAAGGGGAAAGGCTGGCACAGCTTTATTTAAGGCTTTATTTTTTTTTTTTAAGATTTTATTTATTTATTTGACAGAGAGAAATCACAAGTAGGCAGAGAGGCAGGCAGAGAGAGAGGAGGAAGCAGGCTCCCTGCCGAGCAGAAAGCACGATGCGGGGCTCGAACCCAGGACCTGGGATCATGACCTGAGCCGAAGGCAGCGGCTTAACCCACTGAGCCACCCAGGCGCCCCTATTTAAGGCTTTAAAAAAGACCTTATTATAATTAAAAGCACAGTTAAATCCTTCAAAATTATGTTAATTAGCCGTTAGAAATAAGCATCATTTCTGTATTTCCAGATAATATACTATTTGAAACAAAAAGCAACATTTTTAAAAAATGGATAAAGATTTTTTAAAGCTTTACTTGTTTATTTTAGAGACAGAGAGAGAGAGTGCTCATGCATGTGCTGCTATGCACAAGAGCTCGGGCAGGTAGGGGTGGCAGGCAGAGAGAGAGGGAGAGAATCTTAAGCAGACTCCCCACTAAGCACGTGGACAAGCTTGATGCCATGACCCTGAGATCATGACCTCACCCAAAATCAAGAGTCAGATGCTTAAGCGACTGAGCCACACAGGTGCTCTGATAATTACAAGGATATTTAAAGTTAACTTAAGATAAAGTCAACCACTCCATAATTTATATTAATGGCAAGATTAACCCCCCAGTAAACAAACAAGGACATATATAGAACAATTAAATTAGGAGCTTGAAAAAGAAATGTTCCAGATAACAGTACTGGGTCACTGTTAAATTTCTTGATTTTGGTGTCCTTATTCTTAGACAATACCTACTGAACAATTTAACAACAGTTATCATGTCTTCAACTTTCTCTCAAATGGTTAAAAAGAAATTCTTCATAGAGGTAGGAGAAGAAAGAATAAAACAAATGTAGAAATCACAGGGAATATGAAGAATATATAAAAGTTCTCTGTATTATTAGTGCATATTTTCTATAAAATTTGAAGCTGCTTCACAAAAAGTTTTTAATTAAAAATAAATGTTACAAAGTAAACAAAGCCAACAACCACAGTTATGAAAGCAACTCACTCAGAAAGGCACACAATGGGGTGATGTGACTAAGGCTCATACAAAGGGTCATGGGTTTAAATTCTCATCAGGGACAATGAGGAAGCTCCTGCCCAGGACAAACACTGCATCACAGTATCAGAGTATGGGAGAGTCGTCTCTCATCATCATTCAGGATTATAAGCAGAGCTTTGAAATAGGTACACATTTTTGTTAGAAATTTAAATAGGTTTCCATCATAATTTCATTACAATATGAAAGTTAATATCATGACTATAAGTTTCATAATGTATCTCTAGGACCACATGCCTTAGATTTGCAGTCTGACCAGTAGCCTCCACAGTAAAAACAAAGACTTTATTGTGCTTCTTGCATTAATAGGCTAGTACTGCATATTAATGATACTAATATATTGATTATATAATGTTAATGTATTTTAATAGACTGCAGAGATCAGCACGAAATGAAAATTTCCCTCCTGCTGTTGATGCATACTTCACATTATATTTGGATGTAAAGGATATTCAGTAGAAACAAATAACTGAAGTAGAAATATTTACATGTTAACAGTCTACCATTCTTCAGGTATAGTTTTTAATAAAAAAGCCAGGAGGACACTTGGAAGTTGTTAAAAGAGTAAATCTTGAAAGCTCTCATCACAAGGAAAAAAAGATTATTGTTAACCATTTGTGGTGATGGATGTTAACTTACTGTGGTAATCATTTTGCAGTATATACACATAACAAATAATTATGTGACATACCTAAAACTAATACAATATTATAGGTCAATTATGTTTCAATTTTTTTAAATCCAGGAAATAGAAAAATTCTAATATGTCATACTTAAAGCATACATTTGAAATAACCTGAAAATACACATCTCCTAGATTGACACTCAAGGTTTTTTACCTCAATGAGCACATCCCCCAATATATGCATATTTATAATTATACATGTACATGTGTCCAATATAACACATACATATCACATATAAATATATATTAATGATATATGATCAGAAATTGTGCAGCTAAAAGCCAGCCTAACTCTCCCCTAATAAGGCAGAAGGAAATCATAGAGTACCAAAGGAGGGAAGGAGACTCTACCCCTCTCTAGCAAGAAAAAGAATATAATCATCTACACTTGGAGAAAGTCAACAGTGAATACAGATAAAAATGAATAAACTATAAGTACATATTCTACACACTTAGAAATATCCAAGGGAAATTTCCTAATTCTTCCTTGCACAGCCCCTGCAGTCTTACTACTATTTCATATTCTCTTTTCTAATTAGTCTTCCACTTTTAGTATAATTTTATTGCTTTCTCTGTAGAGAAGTTCACCTGTCAATATAGTTCTTTTTATTTTTACTTCCCAAGGCAAATGCACTGCAGTACCTTTCTTTAGTCCTGATGGTAACCCTTTACCTTTGCATATCAAATTCAAGTCTACTTTCATCACACTTGCAACTGGCAGCTTCTACCCTAAAACTGCAAAGGACAAATGAGAATCACAGAGCCCACTAGGTATTTATCCAAAGACTATAAAAATAGTGATTCTAAGGGGCACATGCACCCCAGTATTTATAGAAACAATGTCCACAATAGCCAAATTGTGGAAAGAGTCCAACTATCCATCAACAGATGATGGATAAAGAAGATATGGGATACACACACACACACACACACACACACACACACACACAGTGGAATATTACTCGGCCATCAAAAAGAATGATACCTCACCATTTGCAATGATGTGGATGAAACTAGAGGGTCTGGTGCTAAGTAAAATAAGAGCCAGAGAAAGATAAATGCCATATGATTTCACTCATACATGGAATTTAAGAAACAAAACAGATGAACATAGTGGAAAGGAAGAAAAAATAAGATAAAAACAGAGAAGGAGGCAAAGCTTAAGAGACTCTTAACCACAGGAAACAAGCGAGGGTTGCTGGAGGGAGGGTGGGTAGTGAGATGGGGTAATGGGGGGATGGGCATTAAGGAGAGCACTTGATGTAATGAGCACTGGGTGTTATATGCAACTGATGAATCACCAAATTCTACCCCTGAAACTAGTACTATACATGTTAACTAAACTGAATTAAAAAAAAAAAAATCACAGAGCCCGATCTGTATGTGAGTTATATTGCTATATCTGAAATTAGGTCACCCTGACATATACAAGCTGACCTAGCAATAGGAGTATCTATCATTAGACAAGAATGCTACAAGAAACAAAAATTACAGGCCAATACTCTGGGTGAACAGTGCAAAAATCCTCAACAAAATACTAGCAAACTAAAATAAACATTACATTAAAAGAATCACATACCATGATCCAGTGGGGTTTATTCCTGAGATGCGAGGCTGGTTCAAAACATGCAAATCAATCAATATGACATACCACATTAACAAAATGAAGGATAAAAGTCACATGATCATCTCCATAGATAAAAATCATATGATCATTTCAATAGATACAGAAAAGTCACATATGACAAAATCCAACATTGTTTCATGATAAAAACCGTCAATAATTTAGGTATAGATGGAATGTACCTCAACATAATAAAGGCCATACATGACAAACCCAAAGCTAACGTTATACTCCACAGTGAAAAGCTAAAAGCTTTTCCTCTAAGATGGAGAACAAGACAAGGATATCCGCCCTTGCCACTTTTTACTTACCATAGTACTAAAAGTCCTAACCCAAGGAATTAGGCAAGAAAAATAAATAAAAGGCATCCAAATTGGAAAGGAAGCAATAAAATTGTGTTTAGGGATGACATGATCCCTAAAACTTTTAGAAAACTACAGACTTCCCCCTCAAACAAACTATTAGAATAAAATAATTTCATAAAGTTTCAGGAAACAAAATTAATACATGAAAACCAATTGTATTTTTTCTACATGCTAACACCAAACTTTCAGAAAGAGAAGAAAACAATCCCATTAACAATTACATCAAAAAGAAGAAAAGGGGCGCCTGGGTGGCTCAGTGGGTTAAGGCCTCTGCCTTCGGCTCGGGTCATGATCTCAGGGTCCTGGGATTGAGCCCCACGTCAGGCTCTCTGCTCGGTGGAGAGCCTGCTTCCCCCTCTCTCTCTGTCTGCCTCTCTGCCTACTTGTGATCTCTGTCTGTCAAATAAATAAATAAAATCTTTTAAAAAAAAAAAAGAAGAAGAAGAAGAAAATACCTAGAAACAAATTTAACTGAGGAGCTGAAAGATACACTGAAAACTGCTAAGACACGGGTGAACGGAATTGAAGAAGACACAAATAAATGGAAAAATAGTCTGTGCTCATGGATTGGAAGAATACTGTTAAAATGTCTGCACTATCCCTAGTTTGGGGTCTGTTCTTTGGTACATTTTTTTTTTAATTATTTCTTATGTATATCCAATGTATAAAATAAACTTTTAGTCATTTGGAAAAAAAAAAAAAAGAAAAGAAAATGTCCATACCATCCAAAGAAACCTACAGATACCATGCAATCCCTAATAAAATTCCAATGGCATTTTTCATAGAAATAGAACAACCAAAGTTTGTACAGAAACACAAAAGACCCCAAAGAGCCAAAAACAAACTTGAGAAAGGACAATGATGGAGACATCACCCTTCCTGATTTCAATATATTACAAGCTGTAGTGATCAAAACACAACAGCACTGGCATTTAAAAAAAAAAGAAGAAGAAAAAAAAAAAAAGCCACACAGATCAAATGGAAAATAGAGAACCCAGAAATAAAGCCACATATATATGGCCCATTAATTTTCAACACAGGAGCCAAGAATATACAATAGAGAAAGGACAGTTACTTCAATAAAGGGTGCTGGGAAAACTGGATAGCCACATAGGAAAA
This sequence comes from Lutra lutra, assembly GCF_902655055.1. NCBI lineage: Eukaryota > Metazoa > Chordata > Mammalia > Carnivora > Mustelidae > Lutra > Lutra lutra. The sequence continues at coordinate 3,240,260 of NC_062280.1, forward strand.
AATGAAACTGGAACCCATCTTACAGCATACACAAAAAATCAACTCAAAATGGATTAAAGAATGTAAGACCTGAAACCATAAAACACCTAGAAGAAAACATGGGCAAACTCCTTGATATTGGTCTTGGCAAAGATTTTTCAGACGTGACACCAAAAGCGAAGGCAACAAAAGCAAAGCGAACAAGTGGGTTACTCAAACTAAAAGCCTCTCCTCATCAAAGGAAACCACGAGCAAAATGAAAAAACCTATGGACTAAGATAAAATATTTGCAAACCATATATCCAAAAAGGGCTTCATACCCAAAATACACAAGGAACTCCTACAACTCAACAGCAAAAAAACCCAACAATTTGATTAAAAAATAAACCGAAGAGACATTTTCCCAAAGAAGACACAAAAAAATGGCCAAAAGGTACACAAAAAGGTGTTCAACATCAGTAAAATGAGGGAAATGCAAATCAATACCATACTGGGATATCACCTCACACCTGCTAGAATGTCTATTATCAAAAAGACAAGGGGGCACATGAGTGGCTCAGTTGGTTAAGCGTTTGCTTTCACTCAGGTCATGACCCCAGGAACCCCAGGCTCCTGGGATTAAGTCCTGCATCAGACTCCCTGCTCAGCGGTGAACTTCCCTCTCCCCCGGCTCCTGTGCATGTGTTCTCTCTCACTGTCTCTCTCTCAAAAAAATAAATAAAATCTTAAAAAAAAAAAAAAAAGGACAAAGGATAATAAATACTAGCAAGGGTGTGAAGAGAAGGGAAACCTAGTATACTATGGGTGGGAATGCAAACTGGTACAGCCACTATGAAGAAGTGTATGGAGGGATTCACTGAGAAATTAAATTAGAACCACCGTGTGATCCAGCAATTCCACTTCCGGACAATACCGGAAGAAAACAAAATCACTATCTCCAAGAGTTATCTATACTCCCATGCCCACTGCAGCATTATCCACAACAGTCAAGTTATGAAAACATCTACCCACAGATGACTGGATAAAGAAAATGTATATGTGTGTGTATGTGTGTGTGTGTGTATTTGTGTATTGGAATTTTATTCAGCCTTAAAAAAGAAAGAAATCCTGCCATTTTTGACAATATGGATGAAGTCTGGAGGGCATTAAACTCAGTAAAATGAGTCAAAGAGAAAAAGACAAATACTGAACAGTATCACTTACATGTGGAACATTTTTAAAAATTAAAAAAAAAACAAACACAGTCTAACTCATAGAAACAGAGTAGAACAGTGGTTGCCAGAGACTGGAGGGGTGGGGAAAATAGGAAGAGACTGGTAAAAGGGTACAAAGTTTCAGTTATAAGATGAATAAGGTCTGAGGTGGGAAGCCTTTCACAATGTACTTGTGTACCAAACCATCACATTGTATACTTTAAGTATATTACAACTTTACAAGTCAATAAAAACCTGAAGAAAAAGGACAATAAACATTATGTCTAATCATAATAATTATGATTCTTATGTCTATCATCAAAATATTCCGACTCACTGGACAAAGGTTGGTCATTCTAAAATCATTCTTTTAGGGCCGCCTGCGTGGCTTGGTGGGTTAAAGCCTCTGCCTTCGGCTCAGGTCTCGAGCCCCGCATCGGGCTCTCTGCTCAGCAGGGAGCCTGCTTCCCCCCACCCCCACCTGCCTCTCTGCCCACTTGTGATCTCTGTCTGTAAAATAAATAAAATCTTAAAAAAAAAATTAAAATCATTCTTTTAGAGAGAGAGTAGCTTAGCATATATATAAGCCTTTTTCAAGGTTTTGTTAATGACTTCATATTTCATCTTTTGAAAGCTTTCTTGGATTTTCCATTTAAAAATGGCATGGTCTTGGGGTACCTGGGTGGAGCAGTCAGTTATGCATCTGCCTTCAGCTCAGATCATGATCCCAGGGTCCTGAGATCAAGCCCCACATTGGGCTCCCTGCTCAGCAGAGTCTGCTTCTCTCTTTCTCCCAGTGTGTGCGCACTCACACGTGTGCGCGCTCTCTTTCTCTAGCTCTCACTCTCTCTCAAATAAAAATCTTAAAAAATTAATTAAATTAAATTAATAAAAATGTCAAGGCCTAAGGGCACCCAGATGGCTCAGCTGGTTAAGCAGGCGACTCTGGATTCTGGTTCAGGTCATGATCTCAGGGTCATGAGACTGAGCCCCATGTCGGGCTCTGAGCTGGGCAAGGAGCCTACTTAAGGTTCTCTCTCTCTCTGCCCCTCCCCTCCCTGTGCTTGCTCTCTCATAAAAAAAAATAAATTTAAAAAATGGGATAGCCCACGCATGTCTCCGTGTTTTCATTATACAATGTAAACACATTAAAGAGTACTATATTAAATGATGGTGGTGGTGGTGGGGAGAAGTATACCCAAGTAAGGTGAACTCAAAGTTTCTTCAAAAATCTTTAGTTAATAAAATCATTGCATCTCTTTTTTCGTAAGGGCTCAGGTTCTTAAGTAACTAAAAAGTATTACAAAAAAACCAGCATTTTATAATTAAAATCATTTCTTAAAATGTCAATTCAAACATCACTAAATATCAAAAATATCAAATATCACTAAAACAGAATACCTTTTAAAACTGAAGATGCAACTATTTCCTCAAAGACCTTTGCAGGACCTTAATATAATTTAATTTCTGAGGACTATCAATTCTCCTCATTAAAAAAGGACATCTCAATGACATTTAGGAGTGATTAAACTTAATCTGATTCAGTAACTAAGCACTAGTCAATTTTCCACGTGGTTAGCTTGTGTCCCGCAAAGTCACCGGGGTATTGTCTACACTCACTATTCCCATTCCAATGTCCACTTTTCTACTACTTTGAACATACCCCTTTCTAAAGTATGCCTTAAAGCTGTAAATTTTCCAGGGTGCCTGGGTGGCTCAGTTGACTCAGGTAATGATCTTGGAGTCCTGGGATCGAGCCCCACATCAAGGCCCACATCGGGCTCCCTGCTCAGCAGGACGCTTGCTTCTCCTTCTCCCTCTCCTCCAGCTTGTGTTCCTTCTCACTGTGTCTCTGTCAAATAAATAAAATCTTTACCCCCAAAAAACAGAACTTTAAAATTTCCATTATTTTCATCACAAAGCCTTTTGCCAGCAGCATCTTACCACTTTGAGAGAGACAATACCATATTGCACCCATGTTTTGAGTTGGCTTGGGGGAGTTAACCTGATTTCTATTGTAAAATGCATTGTGAGATGCATTGTGAGAGAGGAGAAACGAAGGAATGGAGAAAAGAAGAAAGGAAGAAATCTGAAAGCTCTTTAAATCGAGTTCAGTTGAGAGGGAAATATGGGTGGTACTAAGCATATGGAGTAAAAATTTAAACACTGTTCTGTTCTATATCTACCTAAAAGTAATACTGGTTTTTAATCATTTGTCTTTCTATATATATTAACTTGAGAAAATATTAATTCAGATATTTAAAATAAAGGGCAAAGGAATTAAAAATCTTTCTACAAAACAGAATGAACTATTCTTTTGCATTTTTATTCAAAAAAATTGTTCATCTCCTGCAGAAACACTGGAATGACATAACCTTATATAACTGTGACCAACCAAGTGAAGCAGCACAAGCTGGGATGGGGAGGGAGACCAACCGTAAGAGATTCTTCATCTCACAAAACAAACTAAGGGTTGCTGGGAGGTTAGGGGGGTAGGGAGAGGGTAGCTGGGCTATGGAAAAAAATAAAAATTAATAAAAATTAAAAATAAATAAAAATAAGAAAATTTTAAAAAGAAACATTCATTTTTTTACTTTAACAAAGACCAAAATATTGAGTAAATGTTCAAATCTGAAACATAATGGAATCTAGCCATCCCATCTACTAAGCACTGTGCTATTTACTCTTCATGATAGATAACAAAAGATGGTAAAAACTATTATTGTCCTTGATAGAAAAAACTTTTTCTATAGTAAAAAGAAAAAAAAAAGCTCTATGGTGCCATCTTTTGGACTGTTCAAGTTTCCTTAACAAAATTCTTTCTTACGTTACGAGAAACAATTTATTGATCAGTATCAAGATAGGAATAAACAATTACCATTTGTACACCTTAAGCCATATTTGCTCTTATTCTATACTTCTGTATTAGGATTTAAAGATATATTTACATGAAACAATTTTATGTAACACTAAAATTCTACTAACAATTCTGAAAATAAAGGATTTTTAATAACACACTACATGTTCTCAGCACCTGTGGTAGTGGTTCCTAAAGTGAGTCACCCCCACTATCAGGAGCATCATCATCTGGGAACTTTTTAGAAATGCAAATTCTTGGACCACACTTCAAAGGGACTAAACTGGAATGAAGGTGGGAGGAGTCTGCATTTCAACAAGCCCTCCAAGTGATTCTGATACAGCTAACCCGTGAAAAACAATGTCCCAGGAGATTTTGAAGGTCCACAGATAATCCTGACCCACACACTGGTTAAGAATCACTAGTAGATCCGCGGTTCATAACCTCAGCTACACACTGGGATCACCAAAGAGTTCTCAAAACACCAGGGTCCCATTCCAGTACCTGATTTAATAATTCTGTGAAGTGAGTAAAGCCTGGGCACTAGAACTCTTAAGTATCCCAAGGGATTCTAAAATGCAGCCAAGGTTGAAAGCCAATATTTAAAGCATTGTATTTTCTTTTCTTTTCTTTTTTTTTTTTTACTTTATTTATTTATTTGACAGAGAGAGAGATCACAAGTAGGCAGAGAGGCAGGCAAAGGGTGAAGCAGGCTCCCTGCCAAGCAGAGAGCCCAAGGCGGGGCTCGATCCCAGGACCCTGAAATCATGACCTGAGCTGAACGCAGAGAAGCTTAACCCACTGACCCACCTAGACGGCCCCAAAGCATTATACTTTCAAAAGGAAGAGTTCACTAAGAGTCTTAGATTAAGCACAGTTTGAACTGAGATGTGAAAAGTTAGCCTTTAAAACCATGATACAGGGGCACCTGGGTGGCTCAGTGGGTTAAGCCGCTGCCTTCGGCTCAGGTCATGATCTCAGGGTCCTGGGATCGAGCCCCGCATCGGGCTCTCTGCTCAGCAGGGAGCCTGCTTCCCTCTCTCTCTCTCTCTGCCTGCCTCTCCATCTGCTTGTGATCTCTCTCTGTCAAATAAATAAATAAAATCTTAAAAAAATAAAAAATAAAAAATAAATAAAACCATGATACACTCAAAATACCACTACAAAGAAAAAAGAAATGAAAGAACTGGTTCAATTCAAGTCTGTAAACTTCACATTTTCAAAGGATACATAAGATGTCCATTACTTAAAGTGGAACTGTTTTAATAAATAAATAAATACTGTGCATTCCTGGTTGTTGAGATGGTTTAAATAAAAAAAAAAAAAAAAGAGAGAGAGAGAATAATGACAGCCTTTGCCCTTATAGACCTTCTAACATATTTGGGCATATTTCATAATAACAAAGTATAAATGCCAAATCTGAAGTACAGATTGAATCCAGAAGTCAATAGAGGAAGAAATCACATCTAATCATAGTAGTATTTAGGATGGTCACAAAATGGATTAGAACTTCACTCTAAGAATGAATTACATATAGAGTATTTGCAAAGCATGCTGGTGGGCAGAGTTGATGGGAGAAAAGACATATATGGGTTGTTGGGTTTCTTGGAGAGTGGAAGAGGCTGATAATATGTAATATAAAAGAACCATGTTCATTAAGGGATTTCTCATGACTTGACTATTTTGTCAACTTTCCCAAGGATGGTACATAACTGGTACCATTCTAGAAACACGGGACAAATATGAGAGAAGTTAATTCATGACATACAATGGATGCCTTGTGCCATGGTTTTCACACTTAGCATGACCCAGAATCACTTGGACAGCTTGTTAAAACAGACCACTGGGCCCCACCCTTAGAGTCTGACTCTGGGGTAGGGCCCCAGAATGTGTATTTCTAACAAACTCTTAAATGTTGCTGATACTGCTAGTGCAAAAATAACACCTTGAAAATCACTGCCTTAGGGCACTAAAACTTAATTCTCTGGTGGTATTCTCATTAAGGCTAACATGAAGTATATTTTCTTTTTTTTTCATTTTTATTTTGAAGGTCATTCATACTCATTAAATAGAGAAAACAGACCACTAGAAAGAAGCAGCATCACCTTTACTCCCTCTATTCAAGACATTACCTTGATCTGTTTTACTATAGTCTTCTCTTTAGAAATAACTGGAGTATTCTTGGAATGTGTGCAACCACTGTACCAACTGACAGATACCATGGAGGCTAAAAAGCACAGCCAATTCACTCAGATGCAATACAATAGAGCCATAACTCTTCTCAGGCTCCTATGGAAAATGGAATTTCTGCTCATTGATAGTACAAAGGGCAGTTCACCAATCCTTTCATATCAACATTAGTCTTGTGCTATTAAATTTGAGTGATCTTTTGGTCAACTAGACCAAGTATTGACTGAAATATTTTCAACAATGGTATGTCAGCAACATATTTTCTAAGCCCTTTCCTTTCTGAAAATATTCTTTTACAATTATACTAAATGGCAACTTGGTTGGGTAGGAAACTCTTGAGTCTTAATGACTTTATTTCACAACTTTCTCAATCCATTAACTTCTGGCACTTAGTGTAACAAACTCTGAAACCAGAATTGATTTACATTCCTTGGTATATAACTTGTATTCACTAACTACTCCTTCACCCCTACTCCCTGGCCTGAACACTTATAGGTTTTTTTCCCTTAAAGCTTATAATTTAGAAAAACTTACCTAAGCTTTTATCTAAATGTGGATCTCTTTTCAACCCACTGAAAGAGTGTGTTTCCCTTAATTATATATATTATATATATTATATATAGTGCAGGTTTGAGAGTTTTTTGTTTTTGTTTTTAAATTAAAGAAAGTCATCTTTATATGAGGTCATTATTTTTATTCCAAGTGCTTAATTTACTTTCCATGAAATATTCTTTTTTTGGGTTCCCAATATCCTTCTTCTGCATTCATTATCTCAAAATGTTTCTTCTTACCATTTTCATCCTTGTCCTTTTACAGTTAGTGCTTTTCAAGTTTGTCCTCCACAGATACAGCTTCATAATCTAGAATATTAAATTCACCTTCTAATCTATTGGCCTGAGGGGAATGTCAGTTTTGCTACTCCCCTCACACTTCCTTATGTTCCCTTTTGCCCTCTCCTCTGAGCTCACCGTCTCCTGATGGGCTGTCTTTCCCATTTCATGAAAGCTGTATCTTTTCACTGTTGTTCAGTATGCCCAATGTTGTTTTTATTTTCATTTTCTCCAGGTTCCTTGCACATTCACAAGGCAGCTGTTCCTTCAAATTTCAATTCTTTTCCTTCCTCCTATTCTGCAATATTTTTTCAGGAATTTTTTTTCAGTCTTTTCCTCATGGTAACATTTCCTTGACAAAGAAAGCACAATCCACTCATGTTCTGTATAGTTAACAAGCCAAGAGGTACACATTGCCCCTGATCCTGCTTTCTAACCACACCTGCTAGTGGAATCCTTTCCCATAATGACATGCAAGATCTATGCAACTCCCAGTGCCCAAGAAGCTTTATCTAGTTTGGTTCTATCAGAAAAAGAGGGGGACTTCTTATATTCCCAATGACTAATCTCTGAAACTTTGAACATGGAATCTTTGAAATTCTTCCCTTCAGCCTCCTATTACCTATCTAAATCCTACCTTTTCCTGCCACGAAGACCCATTCTGACTTTTCACTTCCTTAAAGGCTTGTCTTTGGTATAGCTAGTATCAAACAATTTTCCCCTTTCCAGTCATTATTTCATGTTTTTCCAACTCTACATCAAGTTATTCAAGGCCAGAAACATTTAAGACTTCTTTGTAATTGTACAGACATAAAAGAAATATTTTGTCAATTGATAAGAAATACAGTTTTTTCAGAGAACTTCATAAGTATCCAGACACTTTCACTAAGGCAAGATTTTGTGCAATAGACAAAAGTTAGGCAAACACATCCCCAAGATTCAGACTAAAAATCCCTTAACATTCCAGTTTCTTTTCTGAAGCTGTTGCAAGCTTATAAGTAAACCATCAATTTACTTATAAGTAGAAAAAGGACTCTGTAACAACGTAACAGAAAATTCAATCCATTCTGTTGGTTAAAAAAGCTTGCTAACTCAAGACGCTAAAGTAGTGTATAACTTAATTAAGAACATATTCTTTTGGTTGACGATCACCTAAAAGTGTTAAAAGCAAATGTTATATCCTAAACCTGCAAAGATCCAAAATCCAAACAGGATTTTGTTTCAGTGGGTTCTATGGTATTATATTCATGGCCTCCCTTCTGATCAGTAATGATTATTTTTAGTAAACTCACATATCAATGAGGAGAGTAAGATAGTCTACTTACCCCACCCATTGTAATTCCATGAATAAGAGCAACATACGGTTTCCGGCAAGAACCTTAAAAAAAAAAAAAAAAAAAAACCCAGAGCTATAATTAATTATGATGTTTAAAATACATTCAGTTTTCCAAAAATCTCATGTTACATGAACTCTGAATATTGTCTTTAGGAAATTTTTGAAAGAAATGCCAAAGAGGCTACATATATGGCTTCAGAAATATGTTCTTTTCAAAATGTCAATCCTGACACAATCTTGACTATTATCATTTAACAACTCAACACTTCAATCTAAAACAAATGAAAGCCTTTTATAGCTCAGCTATTGAAAAATGTAATTAAGATTTACCTTCTAAGCCATGGATATTTATATACACAGTTGTATTTTAAGGAACATAATTTATTTTCAATACAAAGAGAAGTGCCACATACAGTAAAAAGCAAGGACTGGGAGTTAGAAGAAACAGATTCCAGTCTCATCATTGTCATTAACTGGAAAATCCACTATATTCAATATGTATACTGGCATGAGATACATACATACACACACACACACACACACACACACGTACTGGCAATTCAATATATATACTAGCATTAGGTGTATACACGTTCATACACACACAAGTTAATGTTTATGTGCATATCATATATATGCATATGATTTATAAGTAAGTTTCCTCATCTATTAAATAATGAGATTTAATATATGGCCTCAGAAGTGCCTTTCAGCTCAAAAATTCTGTAAATTTTACTGTGTTCTTTCCCTTTTTTCTTTTTCCTCTGAGAGGGGAAGTTGCTTATAACAAAAATGTAAATCACTGAACTTCTGTTACTGCTTGTTGCCAATATTACTTCCTTACTGAAGACCAATATAAAAATTCAATTTTTCTGGCTTCAGTTTTAGACTTTTTTTTTTTTAATTGAAGTATAGTAGACACACAATGTCAGTTTCAGGTGTACAACAGAGCAATTCCTCAAGTTTATATATATTATGTTATGCTCCCCGCAAGTGCAGCTACCATCTGTCACCATGCAACGCCATTATAATCGTACTGACTATATCCCCTGTGCAGTGCCTTTTGTTCCTGTGACTTATTCATGCCATAACGCGAAGACTGTATTGCTCACTCCCCTCTTCACCCACTTCACTTCCCCTCTACTCCCCTCCCCTCCAGCAATCATCAGTTTGTTCTCTGTATTTACAGGTCTGTTTCTGCTGTTTATTCATTTTTAGATTCCACATGTAAGTGAAATCATATGGTATTTGTCTTTCTCTGACTCATTTCACTTAGAATAACATCCTCTAGATCCATCTCCATCGTGTTGTCACAAATGGCAAGATCTCATTCTTTTTTATGTCTGAGTAATATTCCCAAGCAATGTGGAAGAATAAAACTGCAGTTTCAATCCATCTAGCAGTTCTGTAAATATTTCTAGTTTGCCAAACCATCAAGTCCTAATTCTGGAATGAGTTTCACCCTAATTTCAAATCTGCAAGTTCACAACTTCCATAGCCTTCAATCATGAATTATAATTCCCTTCAATCTTGAACTTTAATTCCTTAGGAAACTGTAATTCCCTAAAAACTACAGAAAGAAATTTCTCTATTGATTGGGATAGAGATATATACACACACCCCATTTCAGCTATATATATATTTCAGATATAAAATATTAGAAGCTAACTGATGCAGGGAATAAAGCCAGAATCCATCACATTCCTTATTAAACAAAATATATCATTATAAGGTATAGAAATTAAACCTTGAAGGCTTTCCCTCTGTATATTAATATTTAACCAAACTCCTTAAACTTCTTAGAAGTTTTCTGCCATCTCCTTTTATTTAGTATATAACTGTACTAATATTGTAGCTACTAGCCAAATATAATTATTGAAATTAAAATGACAATTAAGTAAAATTTAAAATTCAGTTTCTTGCTCACACTAGTCCCACTCAAGTTCTCATTAGCCACATGAAGAAGCCACTCTAAGTAAATCTGATATGTAGAATTTCAGACTTAAAGAAATGAGAGAAGTTCATTCAAACTGGCTCACTGAGCTAAACCAAGAAATAGCCTATTTTCCCCACTCTACTTCAAATACATAGTAATTCTATGAAAAAAAAATTGTGATGTACATCCAAGTTCAAAGCCAAACAAAGGAAATCCACCAGTGCCAGACTTCGACATCAGCCAGAGCAACTTCTTCCAATACACATCTCCAAAGGAAAGGAAGCAAAAGCGATAAAGAACTTTTTATATTTCATCAAGACAAAAAGCTTCTGCACAGCAAAGGAAACAGTCAACAAAACAAAGAGGCAACCCATGGAAAATGAGACAAGGCTATTCGCAAATGACACCACAGACAAAGGGCTGATATCCAAGATCTATAAAGAACTCCTCAAACTCAACACCAAAAAACCAGATAATCATATCCAAAAATGGGCAGAAGACATGAACAGATGCTTCTCCAGTGAAGACATACAGATGGCTAACAGACACATGAAATAATGTTCATCACCATTGGCCATCAGGGAAATTCAAATCAAAACCACAATGAGATACCACTGTACACCAGTTAAAATGGCAAAGGTTAACAAGGCAGGAACATCAAATGTTGAAGATGTGGAGAAAAGGGGAACCCTCTTACACTGTTGGTGGGAATGCAAACTGATGCAGCCACTCTGGAAAACAGTGTGGAGATTCCTCAGAAAATTACAAATAGGGCTACCCTATGGCCCAGCAAGTGTACTACTGGGTATTTACCCCAAAAGATACAGATGTACTGAAAAGAAGGGTCATATGCACCCCAATATTCATAGCAGCAATGTCCACAATAGCCAAGCTATGGAAAGAGCCAAGATGCCCTTCAACAGACGAATGGATAAAGAAGATGTGGTCCGTACATACAATGGAACATTACTCAGCCATCAGAAAGGATGAATACCCAACTTTTACATCAACATGGATGTAAAAGGGACTGGAGGAGATAATGCTGAGTGAATTAAGTCAAGCAGAGAAAGTCAATTATCATACAGTTTCACTTACTTGTGGAGCATAAGGAATAAAATGGAGGACATTAGGAGAAGGAGAGGAAAATTGAATTGGAGCAAATCGGAGGGGGAGATGAACCATGAGAGACTGGACTCTGAGGAAACAATCTGGGGGTTTTGGAGGGGAGAGGGATAGGGGGATGGGCGAGCCTGGTGGTGGGTATTAAGGAGGGCACGAATTACTGGGAGTACTGGGTGTTGTACATAAACAATGACTCTTGGAACACTGCATCAAAAACTAATGATGTATTTTATGGTGACTAACATAACACAATAATTAAAAAAACAAAAAACAAAAAACACCAGCGCCAGAATAAACTCAAAATCAATAGCTGAGTGAAGCTACAGCCAGTGATTGTGAGCAAATGTGATGTTCTGAGTCAGAAATAAATTCTGGCCCACATAACTTATGAAATGGACTACCTGCATAAAAGCTCATCCTAAAGAGCTTTCAGATTAACAAAACGTAACTAGAAAAACTATCTGCTGAGCGAGGAAGTCAATAAATTCCTTCCAAGAAAGGGAGAGAAAAAGTCAAAGAAAGTGGATGTTCAAGCAGATAATAAGCACCACCACTACCACTGAATATAAAAAACAAATCACCCTTAACAAATTAGTAACAGAGGTAATATCTGTAACTTGGTGGAAAAGTGCCTACAAAAAGATTATACTAAAAATTGAAAGTTTAAAACTTTTCTATGGACGTCAGAAATAAGACAACACACAATCATTCAACATTACAATAGAGGTCCCAGCCAAAATATAAGAAAAGTCATAATATAAAGACTGGAAAGACACAAGTGAAAAAAATACATACAGATGGAATAACTGCCTGTGTAGCAAAGCCAAGAGAATCTACAGAAATATCATCAGAATAAATTTCAGCAGGGTTGCAGGATGTAAGAAAAAACTTTAAAATCCAAAGCACTTCAATATGCCAAAAACAGTAATTTACAAAATGTGACAGTAAAATTACCATCAAATATACTAATAAAAAAAAAGTAAGCTACCTAAGAATAAAACTTAAAAAAAAAAAAAAGAAAAACAGGCAGCAACTTATTTATGGATAAAGTTACAAAACATTATTAAAGGACATAAAAACTCAAATCTGGTTAAAAGTTCCAAAGTTGTTTAGGGTGATAGTCACACAAGTTTACTAAAAGTTACTGAATTATTTGAGATGGGTGAGTTTTCCGGTATGTAAATTACGATTCTGTAAGTTTTTAAGTCTGCATAAATAAAGAGATATGCTGCATGTATAGATGAGAAGACTCAATGTGAAAGATGTCAATTCACCCTAAATTAATTTATAATTGTCATCCCAATCAAAACTTCAATGGAATCTTCTGTGGAGCCAGAAAAAAGAATTCCAAAACTCATTCAGAAGATCAAAACCCCAAGAGCAGCCAAGACAATTCTAAAAGAAAACAAGGGCAACTTAAACTCCCAGACAGAAACATATCAAAGTTGTAGTAATTCTGACATTGTAGTTTCATCGTAAGTACAGACCAGTGAACAAAGTAGCCCAGAAACAGACGAGGTCACATCTTAAGAACTTGATGTACGACAGAGGTATCACTAAGATCAGTAAAAAAAGGCATGAACTTTATAATAAAAGGCATTACAACCTCTGGCTTTCTGGTTGAAAAATAAAAGTTAAATGATGTCACATGCAAAAAATAATTTCAAGTATGTTAAAGACTAAAAGTAACAAAATACCGAAGCTATTAAAAGAAATATGGAAACATCTTAAAAACCTGCGTTATTAATTAGATTTTTTTTCAAATGCAAAAAAGCAGAAATCATTCAGGAAAACAATGGATACATTTCAACTCATCAAATAAAAACCTGTATATACCAAAAGATAACTTAAAGTAGCAGAGAGAAGTGTTCTTCTAGTACATACAATCTACATAAGTGAGGAATCCAGAATATATAAAGACATACACCATCATAAGAAAAACACAAACAATCCAACATTAAGATGAACAAAGGATGAGAAGAAAATCTAAATGATTACTTAACACAAACACCTTCTATCTTATCAATATTCAATGAAATGCAAATTAAAGTCACAATATCAGACATACAAAGTTTAACAGAAAAAATGATGGAAAGACATGCAGAAAATAAAATCTTTTACTTTAGAGAATAATCTGGAAAAAACTGAAGACATATCAACTATGATCCATTCATTCTACTTCTATTATTTCTAGAGAAACTTTTGTACATAGACACTAACAGGACATACATAACAATCTGTACTAGTAAAAATTTGAAAAAACCTAAAATATCAATTAATATAGATATAGATAAGCCCAGAGGGGTATGTTCATAATACAGAATACTATGGAACAGTTACATTCCATGTTATTAAAAACAAGTTTGAGGAGCACCTGGTGGCTCAATAGGTCAAGCATCTGCCCTCAGCTCAGGTCATGATCCCAGGGTCCTGGGATCGAGTCCCAGAGCCCCACATCGGGGTCCCTGCTCAGTGGGGAGCCTGCTTCCCCCTCTCCCTCTGCCTGCTACTCCCCCTGCTTGTGCTCTCTCTCTCTGTCAAATAAATAAGTCTTTAAAAAAAAAAAAAAAAAAAAAGAAAGAAAACAACTTTGAGTGGTATATACAGTAAAACGTTACTTACATAAATTTCAAAAACAGAGTAATGGCATTTTTGTTCATAAGTATGTCACAAAAATACTAACTATGGTCTAGTTGGATACACTAAAAATTAATGACAATGATTACTTCTTGGGGAGAGATAATGGTTGCTTCTGGGGAGAGAAAAAAAAAGTGGTACTGAGGAAAGCACCGAAGTGGACTGAAGCATAAAACCTGTAGTATTATATTTTTTTCAAATAAATCTTAAAACGTCAAGCAAAAATAAAATATTAATGTCTATTAATTCTGGCTGATGGGTACATAACTATTATGTTATTCTCTGCAATTTAACATTTGAGATCAACGTTTGATAAAAGTACTTCTTCAATTCCAGTGAACTCTGGAACACCAACTATGAAAACCCTTTCATTAAGAAATGATATTTCATTTTACATAGAAAACAGAGACCCAAGTTTTTGTTTTCCAAGAAAGTCAGTCATACGATCAGAATCCATGTTTTCATACTGGTTGTAGGACAAAGAGTAATTAAATATAGCTTACTAATATTGAAGTGTGAATTGTCCGGGAATGAGCCAAATTATCAGCTTTATTTATGCCTGACATAGTATATAAAAAAGCAAACAAGAGTGTCTATTGACACATTTTTAACAATTAATACTGCACGGCTTATTTCTTGATTCCATTTTCAAAGCTCTCAGTGGAGCACACGTACCTATGGCATTGTTCAGTGTATATTCTTCTCTGAAGAAATCTTGAGCCATCTTCTGGTCTGCCTTCCCAGCTTCAGAGATTACTATAAGAAAAAAAAAAATGAAGGCAAGAAAAAAAAGGATTACAAATTTTTTTTTTGAAGATTTTATTTATTTATTTGACAGACAGAGATCACAAGTAGGCAGAGAGGCAGGCAGAGAGAGAGAGGAGGAAGAAGGCTCCCCGCAGAGCAGAGAGCCCGATGTGGGGCTCGATCCCAGGACCCTGGGATTATGACCCTAGCCAAAGGCAGAGGCTTTAACCCACTGAGCCACCCAGGCGCCCCGGATTACAAATTTTTTTAAAAGTGCTTTCTAGTGGGGCGGCTGGCTGGCTCAGTTGGTAGAGCATCCTGACTCTTGATCTCAGGGTTGTGAGTTCAAGCTCCATGGTGGGTATAGAGATTACTTAAAAATAAAATCTTTAAAAAAAAAAGTGCTTTCTAGTTAATACAGTCAAAGAGAATAAATTTAAAATATTGTGATATTAAGTACTGGGGAAACTCTAGAATGGTTTGTTAAAAGTTTTGAAGTGTCCATTCCACAGACACAGTTAGCCCTAGAGCCATCGCCTAATGTCAAAACTTCAAGGCAAAAGTTCCTAAGGACTTCTTACAAATTGTTATACCTAATTTAGAACTTACATATTGCTACAAAATTCATTTTGACTCTTTTCTGTAGCACCTGAATAAACATTTACTGGATATACATTTCCAATGGTCATACGGCTTAAGACAAAATACATTATACATACAGAAAAATATAAGTATTTGTGTGCATGTGTGTACATACACTCATAGTTCTATAATATATCCATCTATTCTTTTTTTTATAATATATATCCATCTAGTTTATTTCTGCCACGTTCATTTCACCATGAAACATTTATTGAGCATCTACTGTATTCCTATTCCAGTCAATGGTAAGACTACTATCAAACCATTCTCTTCCATACACTATAAGCTCATATGCCTTCCTGTCTTTAAATCTTATGAGAATTATTGATTACAATACAAATTAAAATAAAATATATTTCTTCTTCTATGGGCTAAAGTTACATAAAAATTGTTGACTACAGATTTTTAGACTAATTTTAGAAGTCTGATATATCTTCCTTCAAAATGTTCCAAATGTTCACTTCTTTTCCTGGTTTTTAAAAGAAAGACTTGTGTCTATTTTTGTCCTTCTGGGGCTTTCACTGATACATGCACATCCCCAAACCCCCATCTCGTTTCATATTCAGCAATTCTAAAAGGACAAGAGTGCAAATTATATTGCTAATGGAATGAAGCTCTTTTACCTCAAAAATCTTTGATTTCCTCTTTTATTCTAATCAATTAATTCCACAGAAGTTAAAATTAAATGACATTCATAATCACATTAAAAAAAAATTTTTTCGAGTGCCCATTTATCATCTTGGACTATGATCTTAAAAGCAACTAAATTTCCTGGAACCGAAGACCACTACTTTATACACTTTAACTAAAATAAATCTGTACTTTGTAACTGTACTTCCAAACATCAATATAAAGTTAGGCCTATATGGAAAAACAGCTCAGTTAGAAGAAGCTAAAAACAATACATAAGACTCTGCCCATCTGTAAACTAATAAGATCACAGACCCCACTCCAGAAGAAAAGTTAGCTCCATGTTGGAAAACAATATTTTAAAAATATTCATGTAGTGGGCAAGACAAACTCAAACACAACTCAGTTAACAAATCTAAGCAACTGAAAAATTAAAAATAGAATAAAAATTGATAGAATTAAAAATTAAAATTCAATTACCATAAATTTAATAGGTATCTGAAATTATGTCCGAAATCAAGCTTGTTTCTTCCCATCCCAAATATAACAGTAGGGACATCTGGGTGGCTCAGTCAGTTAAGCCTCTGCCTTCAGCTCAGGTTATGATCCCAGGGTCCTGGGATCGAGCCCTGCATCGGGATCCCTGCTTGGAGGGAAGCCTGTTTCTCCCTCTCCCTATTCCCCTGCTTGTGTTCTCTCTCTCTCTCTCTCTGTCAAATAAATAAATAAGTAAATCTTAAAAAAAATAACCCACAAATATCATGATTTATGTAAACTTGTAAATTTGGTATCTAGATCAATCTAAACCATACTGCCATTAACACAATATAAAAAAAACTATATTTATATATACATGTGTATATACATGTAGATATACAGATATACACACACATACACACAAACAGACACAAAATAAAAACCCAAAGAAAAAACCATTGCTGGACTCTACCAGTTCCCTAACAAACAAAATACTAAATGTTTTCAGTACACACAAAATACTGATAACCAGTGGTGAGAAGCACATGACTTTGACCCTGAGACCAAACATTCCTTCTCTCTTTTGTCTTTAATAGTTAAATGTATACAGATTGACCTAAAGAACTAGAAAGGAAAATTAATCATTTTATCCCATCTCAGCATGTTTACTTAAACAGCTGTAAAAATGTATTAACAACATTGATGAATGATGAATTCTATAATTAAGTACATCCTTGCTTTGGGATTGTGCACTAGGGGTATGCATGGGCACGGTTAAGGAAACATGTGAAGGAACGTCATATCTGGAGAATGACAAGTCACAACATGGCCAGACTGTCAGGTTATACGACAAACCGAATTGTTGAATACCAGCTAACCTAAAATAAAAAATGGACTCACACTGCATAACTGGGCATTTGTTTAGGATGATTCAGGGAGAAATTGGATATATGAAGGGTACATATGTAGTTTTTTTTTTAAATGTTATTTTCATTTTTCTAATATTAACTACAATGGCTAAGTCATTATAATAAAAAAAAAAATTCTAAGATGTAAAGCAAATTACGAAGTATTACAAAAATGTCCTGTTAGTTCTGTCAATCTATTGGGGGAAAAAAAACACTGATATTGGGTGGGGGGAGTTTTTACCTCTGATATCACCCCCAGCACAGAAAGCCTTTCCACCAGTTCCTTTTATAATGATCAGGAAAGTTTCAGGATCTTGTTCCCAATTCTAGCCAAATATAAAAGAAGACGGTAAAAGCATATTATAAATACAAACTGTAAAAAAAATCTATTCGCATATATATGCATACATATAGACATCTATATAGATAGATATATATCAGTACACACAAAGTACAAACTTTATAAAGTGCACCCAAAAGAATGGATCCCAACTTCATTTTCTTTTCTGACATAAATTAGAGACTATTTCTTTTAAAGATTTTATTTATTTATTTGACAGAAAGAGATCACAGGCAGAGAGGCAGGCAGAGAGAGAGTCGGGGAAGCAGGCTCCCCGCTGAGCAGAGAGCCCGATGCGGGGCTCGATCCCAGGACCCTGAGATCATGACCTGAGCCGAAGGCAGCGGCTTAACCCCCTGAGCCACCCAGGCGCCCCAAAATTAGAGACTATTTCGACAAGTTACTAGATGAATACATTTTGTGATCCAAATTACATGATGGCATCTGAAATCTTTACCATGACAACTTTGAGATGAAAATGAAAAAAATAATGAGCTTAAAAATGTTACAGAAGCTTACAAATCTGGTGAAAAAATAGAGCAAGAACCTTTCTATTGTGGGGACACAGGGCTCTGTCCCACTGACTAGTTTATAGGCAGTCGAGTGGAAGCACGGCTATGATCAAGTCTTGAAGTGATCTGAGGTCGGTAAGGAACAAGTAAGTACGAAGAGTCAAGAGCCAATGGAAATGCAAAAGACAAACAATAGACTAAAAAACCGGTTAACCAGAGAGAGAAAAACTAACAGGAACTCTATAAATACTACTCTTGAGAACAGAAATAGAAACACATTTGGAAGGGATGTAGCTGAACAGATGTGGCTGTGCGAAAGGCTAATAAAATACTGGACTACGTTAACAGAAATATGGCATTCTAACATGAAGTTTCTACTTTCCTCCACACTGGTCTAATTCCAATCTGAAAGTCTTGGCCCATTTCTCTTTATTACATTTAAAGACATATTATACAGTGTCCCAAACAGACACACAGTTAGGAAGAGAGACTCATCAAATGAAAAATTAAGAAACCGGTAAGCAGGGGAGAATTAGTCTCTGTGGCTGACCGTGTGAGGCACACTATTTCACTACATCGCCACAACAATCATGTGAGATGTAATCATCCCCCTTTCACAGCTGAGGAAAATGAAGGACAGAGAGATTAACATGCCAAGATACACAGTTAATAAAAAGAAATCCAAGTATTAAACAAAGTAGTTGGGCTGTGAGTCATGCTTTTCCACTACACCACGCAGTTCACTTAGAAGAGTAAGGGTTATAGCCTCCTCTAAGGCTGCCCAAGCAGTTTAAAAACAGCTGTCAAAAAGCTGTCACGTGGGGACGAGGAGGACGCCTGGGTGGCTGAGTCAGTTAAGTGCCTCCCTTTGGCTCAGGTCATGATCTCAGGGTCCCAGGATGGTGCCCCACATCGGGCTTCCTGCTCAGCGGAGAGTCGGCTTCCCCTTCTCCCTCTCCCCACTGCATGTGCGCTCTCTCTCACTCTCCCTGTCTCATATATTAAAAAAAAAAAGCCATCACATGTAAGGAAATTGATTTCTATACTTACGTCCCAAGAAAACCAGTATCACTGGTTAAAAGGTCAGAAAGTTGGAGCTATGTGAAAGTGGAAGGGGATATCTCAGGAGGCCTCCCTGTCACTAGGGAGGCTCCGAGATAATCACACAGGGAAAGCCCGGAAGACAAGAAATCAACAGGGCTTGGGTGCTGATCCCAGACGTTCTATGGAAGAGAATTCCAGAAATATTCTATTGAGATACACTTTTAAAAGGATCCATATAATTTCTTTAGGGCAATTACAAACCTTGAGCTGTGGATAAATGTGCCGGATCATACTAAGATTCAGTGCATTTAGGAACTTTGGTCTGTTTAGTGTTATCACTCCTGCACAACCTTTTCTTTCCAACAGTACTTCTGCGGCATCCGTGTGCTTAGACATTCTCTGTGGAAAAAAAAGAATAACTTTAGGATAAAATTCATTCGGGTTTTGTCACAAGCCAACATCAAACCATATACAGGTACACCTCAGAGATACTCTGGGTTCAGTTCCAGACCGTCACAATAAAGGAAATATTGCAATAATGTCAGATGAGCTTTGTTGTCCAAATGCATGTAACTGTTACTTCTATGCGATACTGTAGCCTATTAAGTATGGAGTAACACTAGGTCTGAAAAAACAATGTACAGATCTGAATTTAGAAGGAACTTATTGAGAGGAAGATGGTGAAGGAGGAGGAGGATCTCCAGGCTCATCTTGTCTCACAAACACAACCGGGTAACTATCAAGTCATTCTAAACACCCCAGAAACCCACCTGAAGACTGACAGAACAAAGTCCACAACTAAAGGGGGAGAAGAGGCCACACCGAAGCAGCCCAGTGAAATACATGGTAAAACAGCATCAATTCCGGAAGTCTAAACCTGCCTGATGATTGTGCTGACCTTGCTTTATGACTGAATAACGCTGACCCTGGGATAAGAAAAAAAAAGTACTTCATTGCTACTAAATGCTAACCGGCATCTGCACCCCCAGTGAGTGAGTCAGACTCCTTTCGCTGGCAGAGTCTTGCCTCGTGTTGATCGCTGCTGACTGCTGAGGGCGGAAGGCGCTGAAGGTTGGGCGGGGGCTGTGGTAATTTCTTAAAATGAGACAACAGTCAAGTTTGCTGCATTGACGGACACTTGCTTTCATAATTTCTCCGTAGCACGTAATGCATCTGTTAACATCGTACCCACAGTAGAACTTCCAAATCAGAGTCAATCCTCTCAAACCCTGCGTTGTTTTATCTACCAGGTTTAAGTAACGAGTCTAAATCTTTTGCTGTCATTCCAACAACCTTCACAGCATCTTCACAAGTAGATTCCATCTCAAGAAACACCTTTCTTTGTTCATCCATAAGAAACAATTTCTCATTCATTAAAGTTTTATCATGAAATTGCCAGCAACTCAATCCCATCTTCAGGTTCTACTGCTTACTCTAGTCAGCGCATCTGCAGTTGCTTCCCCCACTAAAGTCTTGGACCCCTCAGGTTTGGATCAACTTCTTCCAAACTCCTGTGAACGTTGATACTTTTACCTCTTCCCATGAATCATGAATGTTTTTAATGGCATCTGGAATGATGAACCCTTTCCAGGAGGTTTTCAACTTACTTTGCCTAGATCTATCAAAGAAATCACTCTCTATAGCAGCTAAAGCCTTATGAAATATATTTCTTAAATACTGAGGCTTGAAAACCAGAATTGCTCCTTGACCCAGGGCTGCAGAACAGGTGCTGTGTGGGCAACTCCACAAGAGCTCGTGGCGGACCAGGTGCGTCGACAATTAGCAGTATTTTGAAAGGCATCTTCTTTTCTGAGCAGGAGGTTACAACAATAAACTTAATTGTCAGTAAACCACACTGTAAACAGATATGCTGTCATTCAGGCTTTGTTGTTCCATTCATAAAGCACAGCAGACTCAGCATAATCCTTAAGGGCCCTAGGAGTTCCAAACCGTCAATGAGCACCAGCTTTAACTTAAAGTCAAGAGCTGCGTTAACCCTGTCAAGAAAGTCCGCCCGGGGGGACGCCTGGGTGGCTCAGTTGGTTAAGCAGCTGCCTTCGGCTCAGGTCATGGTCCCAGCGTCCTGGGATCGAGTCCCACATCGGGCTCCTTGCTTGGCGGCGAGCCTGCTTCTCCCTCTGCCTCTGCCTGCCACTCTGTCTGCCTGTGCTCACTCTCGCTTCTCTATGACAAATAAATAAATAAAATCTTTAAAAAAAAAAAAAAAGAAAGTCCGCCTGGGGGCCCCGGGGTGGCTCGGTGGGTTAAAGCCTCTGCTTTCGGCTCAGGTCATGATCCCAGGGTCCTAGGATCGAGCCCTGGATTGGGCTCTCTGCTCAGCAAGGAGCCTGCTTTCCTTCCTCTCTCTTCTGCCTGCCTCTCTGCCTACCTGTGATCTCTGTCAAATAAATTTTTAAAAAAAAATTTAAAAAAAAAAAAAAAGAAAGAAAGTCCGCCTGTCCTCTGAAGCCAGCCACTGACGTCTCCTCTCGAGCTGCGCAAGTCCTAGACAGCCTCGTCCTCCAACAGAAGCCTGTTTTATCTATATTGAAGATCTTGTTTAGTGCAGTCACCTTCATTATCTTACCTAGACCTTCTGGATAACTAGCTGCATCTTCCCAATCAGCATTTGCTGCTACACCTTGCATTTTTATACTACGGAGATGGCTCCTTTCCTTTAATCTCATGTTACTAACCTCTGCTAACTTCAAACTTTTCTTCTCCAGGTTCCTCACTTCTCTCAGCCTTCACAGAATGGAAGAAAGTTAGGGCCTTATTCTGGATTAGGCTTAGATTAAGAAAATGTTGTAGCTGGTTTGATCTATCCCAATCAAAACTTTCTCCATATCAGCAAAAGACGATTTCACTTTCTTACTAATGTGTTCACTGGAGAAGCACTTCTAACTTCCTTCAAGAACTTCTCCTTTGTATTCACAACTTGACTAACTGGTGCAAGAGACCTAGCTTTTGACCTACTCAGGCATTTGCCATGCCTTCCTCACTAAGCTTAAACATTTCTAGCTTTTGGTTTAACGTGTGAGGCATGTGACTCTTCCTGTCACTTGGAAGACCACGGTGGGATTATTAATTGACCTAATTTCAATGCTGTTGTATTTCAGGGAACAGGGAGGCCTACAGAGAGGGAGATGAGAGAACAGGATAAATCGATGGAACAGTCAGAACAGACACAACATTGATCAATTAAGGTCATCATCTTATTTGGGCACGGTTCGTGGTGCCTTCAAAACAATTACAACAGTAACATCAAAGATCACTGATCACTGTTCACCAAAACAATAGTGAAAAAAATTGGAAATATTGTGTGAGAATTACCAAAATGTGACGTCGAGACACACCACAAGCAATGCTGTTGGAAAAATGGCACAAATAGATTTGCTCTACTGATGTGGCTTGCCACAAACTTTCAATTTGTGTAAAACAAACAAACAAAAAACCCAAAACAAAAAACAGTATTTGCAAAACACAGTAATATGAGGTATGCCTGTACATCAATGCAAATCTTTCACACAATGGTACTTGCCAAATGGATTACTAGGTACATCCAATAAAGATTTCTGAAATTACTTAGATTCTGTAGATAAGCAAAATATGCATACCAAAAGTATATACACAGTATATACAAAGTATACACATATTAACTTTTAACTTTTGAATGAATGGAGCCAACTGATTTAGAATAGAACCTAGTCCTAGAATTACTTGGACTACGAATAATGAAGACAGTGTGTGTGCAATGCTACCCACCCACTCTGTTCATGGGCACGTACATATCTACATGTAGAATGTATCTCTAGATAGATACACAGGATACTGCAAAAATGGTTGCCACCAGGAATGAAAATCAGACAATGAGTGTGGGGTGGGAAGACTTTTTGCTGTTTGGACCCTTTGAACTTGTTTAGTTTTGTACCATATATATTTACTACCTGTTCAAACCAATATTTTAAATATTTTTATAAACATAAGAGTAATAAATTAGACTTCAAAGGTTCTAAGCCATCTCCAGAAGGGAACTTCATTAATATGCTTTATTTCAGAGGACTTCCTTGTTTGACTATGGGGTCCCCTGACCCCTAGTAATGATCCCCATGTGTGGGGAAGTTGAGAAGACAGGATAACACGCATACATGTGTGCACTGATAGCAGCCCCTATTTCCTGCTAAACCATACACTGGCTTCAGGGAGCACTCTAGAAGGTTTTAAGGAAGGGTTTTCATTAAGGAAGGCCCAGAGAGCCATGAGCATCCTTGTTCTCCCACTGGAAATTCAACTGTATATAAGGAAGAGCAAATGTTCAATCATTTAAAGAGAGCTATTTTTCATAGTTTCCAGTACTTAAATTTGTTTTGGTACATGTTATTGTAAAATAGCGTTCTTACTTATCTTCTTACAAATCTGTTGTTGTGTTGATTCATCCTCTAAATTCACCTTCAGAAATAACAAAAGGTCTATTTTTTAATCTGTTAAAAAAATACTAAGCCATATGACTTGTTTTCTTACCTTACTGGTACTAAAATAAAAAAAAAAAAAAGAAAAGAAAAAGAGGTAAAAGAAATCTATACACAAAAATCAGAAAAGAAACCAGATCAAAAGGGATACGAAGTCCACGAGCAGACACAGCCTTCCCCAGACTTCACCTTCTCCTTCGCAGTCTGACTCTACAGCTGTAGGTGTCTGACTTCCCAGGTTTTCTTTGAAGTTCCTACTGACCCACTAGTGTTTGTAGGTGTGTAGGAAGACGGTGAGCAACTTTTCTGACCCTTAATTTCTCCTCTAGACTCTTTCATAGCCTCTGTCAGTATTGTGGAAGATCTTATTCCCATAGTCTTTTATTCCATAAAACTGTAGGGGAGGAAAAATAAGTTTCCCTCTATCTTTCCAGGTTCTTAACTAAGAGCCCCCCAGAAATAAAGACAGATTAAGAGCAGAAGATGTTCATTTCTTAAGGGAGCCCCACAAAGATGTGAGATCCAAAGGCAGCCAGGCAACTGAGGCTCATAAACCATCCTGAGCTAAGGAAAGAAACAGGGTCTGATGCTTCAAAGGGGAGGAAAGCAATTCACTAGGAAGTAAAAAGAACAAATGTTTGTAAACAAATATTTGCCCTTCCACGCAGATAAGTCTCAAATATAAAAAGGTTATACTGTATGCATCCCTGATCTCTTCCTGGTACAATCCCTCTTTTTCTCATTTCTTTCAGGCAGTTGAGAGGGAGGGAAAAAACATTTCCTGAGTCTGCTGGATCTTGATTGCCTTCAACTCAAAATAATTCACATGCCAAAGTGAAAGATTTTAAGGGTGGTATATTCTGCTCCCCTTTGAGACTCTTCTTGCTTCTTGAGGTAGGCCTGTGTTGCTATATACTTTTTTTTAATGATTGCTTCCCCTGCATCCCTTAGATTTTTGGACCACCGTGTTTTCATTCTCATTTGTTTCCATGTATTTTCTTATTTCTTTAATTTCCTGGTTAACCCATTCATTATTTAGTAGGATGTTCTTTAACCTTCATGTACTTGTGGTCCTTCCAAATTTTTTCTTGTGGCTAACTTCAAGTTACATAGTGTTGTGATTGAAAAATATGCATGGTATGATCTCACTCTTTTTGAACTTGTTGAGGCCTGATTTGTGACCAGTATGTGATCTACTCTAGGAGAATGTTCCATGTGCATTCAAAAAGAATATGTATTCTGCTGTTTCAGGATGAAATGTTCTGAATGTATCTGTAAGATCCAACTGGTCCAGTGTATCACTCAAGGCCCATGTTTTGTTGATTTTCTTAGATGATCTATCCATTGTTCTAAGTAGGGTGTTGGAGTCTCCTATTATTGCATTATTATCAACAAGTTTCCTTATGTTTCATTGGAAAATCAATTCAGTGATTTATATATTTGGCTGCTCCCAGGTTGGGTGCATAAATATTTACAACTGTTAGATCTTCTTGTTGGATAGAACCCTTTATTATGATACAGTGCCCTTCTTCATCTCTTGTTATAGTCTTTGGTTTAAAATCTAGTTTGTCTGATATAAGCATGGCTATTCTGGCTTTCTTTTGATGCCCATTAGCAGGATAGATGGTTTTCTATCCCCTCACTTGCAATCTGCAGGTGTCTTTAGGTCTAAAATGAGTCTCTTGTAGGCAGCATATCGATGGGTCTTATTTTTTATCCATTCTGATACCCTATGTCTGATTGGAGCATTTAGTCCAGTTATATTCAGAGTGATCATTGATAGATGTGAATTTAGTGCCACTGTATTACCTGTGAAGTTGGTGTTTCTGGAGCTTTTCTCTGTGTTGCTTTTGATCTTCCTTTCCCACTCAAAGAGTCCCCTTTAATATTTCCTGCAGGGCTGGTTCAGTGGTCAAAAATACCTTTAGTTTTTTGTTTTGTTTTGGTGGGGGGGGGGGGGACTCTTTATCTCTCCTATTCTGAATAAAAGCCTTGCTGGATTAAGTATTCTTGGCTGTGTACTTTTCATTCAGCACACTGAATATCCCATGCCACTGCCCTCTGACCTGACAAATTTCTGTGGAGAGATCTGCAGCTTACTTTACTTATCTTCCCCTGTAGGTTAAGGATTTCTTTCCCTTGCTGCTTTCAGGATTCTTTCCTTATCTCTGTATTTTGCAAAATTTACTATGATGTATCTTGGTGTTTTTGTTGATTTTGATAGGAGTTCTCTGTATCTCCTGGATTTGGATGTTTCCTTTCCCAGCTTAGAATCATTTTCAGCTATAATTTGCCCAAATAAACCTTCTGCCTCTTTTCCCCTCTCTTCTTCTTCTTCTGAGACTCCTTTGATACAAATGTAATTAAGTTTTATGGAGTCACTGAGTCCCCTAAGTCTACATTTGTGATCCAATATTTTTCTTTCCCTCTTCTTTTCAGCTTTTTTTAAAGATTTGAGAGAGAGAACACATGCACACACATGTGTGCACATGAGCAGGAGGGGCAGAGGGAGAGGGAGAAGCAGACTCTCCACGGAGCAGGGAGCCTGACACAGGGCCCTAACCCAGGACCCTGAAATCATGACCTGAGGCAAAGGTAGTCACTTAACAAAATGAGCCACCTGGGTGCCCCTCAGCTTCATTATTTTCCATAATTTATCTTCTATATCACTTAATCATTCCTCTGCTTCTTCCACCCTTGTGATTACATCCAGTCAGTTTGGCATCTTGGTAATAGCATTTTTTATATTGGCCTGACTAGTTTTCAGGGCTTCTATCTGTTCAGTAAGGGACTCCCTGGAGTCTTCTATGCTTTTCTCAAACCCAGCTAGTATCCTTATGATTGTTGTTTTAAATTCTGGTTCAGGTATATTACTTGTATCTGTTTTTATTAGCTCCCTGGCCCTGACCTCTCTTGTTCTTTCTTTTGGGATGAATTCCTGCCTCTTGGCACTTTGTCTAGTGTGTGTCAGGAAAACCTGCTATGTTTCCTGCTCCTGAGAGTAACAGCTACATTATGAAGAAGTCACACACTGCCCAGGGCCTGACACTTCAGAAAGGGTTTCTGGTGTCTGCTGTGTGCACTCTGCAGTTGTTTTCACTGCTCTTTCCTTCAGGTCAGTCCCCTGCAGAGTTCCTCCTTGCTTGCAGTGGGGAATATTTCGGCCTTGTCTACCGTGTAGCAAGTGTTAACTTGATGTGTTCTGGTCTGTTCCTTAAAAGCAGCCAGATCCTAACTCCCCTAGAGCTGAAGCTCTGCACTTTATGGTCAACACTGGTGGGTGAGAGGCTCGGGAGGTGGCGGGGGGACTCACTGCTGCTCTCTCAGGCACACTTGCCCTAGTGAGAGAAGCAGTGCACAGGGAGGCAAGGCTTGGTGTATGTGACTGAAGCCTCCACTGTGGGCACTGTGCTACTCACTGAAGCCCATCTGTGCTGATGGGTGGGGATAAAAATGACATCAGCCAGCTCTCTTGTCCCCAGAGAGGGGAGTTTGTGCCTGCCACTGTTGAGCAAACACTCACAAAAGAGAAAACAATCTCCGCTCATCTGTCCCAGGCTTCCCTCAGATCCCTGCCTTCACCCTGTCTTTGTCCAAGCTGTGTGCCCACCAGTGGCCCAGTACTCCCCTGTTCTATCTCAAGCATGCTGGCTGGGTTTCAAAACGCCACACTTTAGGGACACAGCATGGTGCTAACATCCGCTGATCCTCTGGGGGAGGATCTCACGGGGCTGTGGCTGGTACTGTTTTCTCCCAGAAGGGCAGATACATTGAACGCACAGGGGTTTGGAGCTTATGGTTAAACACAGCAAAAAGCCAGCATCCAGGTTAGAGGCCCTCAGCAGCTGTTTCTTTTTTTTCTTTTTTTTTTTTTTTTAAAGATTTTATTTATTTATTTGACAGAGAGAGAGAGAGAGATCACAAGTAGGCAGAGAGGCAGGCAGAGAGAGGGGGAAGCAGGCTCACCGCTGAGCAGAGAGCCCGATGAGGGGCCCAATCCCAGGACCCTGAGACCATGACCTGAGCCGAAGGCAGAGGCTTAACCCACTGAGCCACCCAGGCGCCCCATCAGCAGCTGTTTCTTATGCTAATGAACAGAGCAGCTCAATGGAGTCCACTGGCTCATCTGTCCCTGGAGGCAGTGCCATGTCTCCCAAATACACTGCAAGAAGGGGGACTGTCTCCCAGCGCAACCCAGGGGATCCTCAAACCACGCTGTCCACAACTGGGCCTCTGCCCTCCTCCTCCACAGAGCACCTCTACACCTGCCAGGCCCCACCCCAGTAACGGCACGGACTTCTGCAACTTCAGACTTAGAGCTCTGCTGCTTGTAAAAACCTGCCATTATCAGGCCCTCTTGTTTGGGGGACGTGTTCTTCTTGTGCAATGCCCTGCACCCTGTGTGTGCACTTGCATTCACGCTCAGTCTCATTCTCTCCTCTCTCCCTGATCAGGGTTCCCTCCCCTACAAAGCATCCATGATTCTTTTGTCCCCAAATCAGGTCTCCACACCTCCTATCTTCTACTACATGGCCTCTGTTCTCCCTCTAGTTGTGCAGTTCATTCTCTCAGTCTTCAGATCGACTTCCTGGGTATTCGGAATGATTTGATATCTCGCTGCGTTCAAAGGACAAGGCAACTTCTCCCCTTCAATACCCATAGTGGTTCTATTTCTTGGATCAACCCTTACTCATAGAAAAAGACAGAAAATACACTATAAAAGCTGCAGTTTTAGATATCCACATCATTTTCAATCTTAAAATACAGAAAAAAGTTTTCATATCATATAAACATGTTAAATACAAGTATTAATAAACTTTCTCTCCATACTAATTAAATTTGTTTGAACCAAGTGCAATTTACCAGGCCCCTGTCAAAAAAAGTTTCATGATCGTTTTCACTGAACAGTTTATATAAATTATCACGCATTACCAGAGGCAATCCTTTAAAGCTTTATTCTTTGGCTTCAGAGATGCTAAGAGCTGAAAAGATAGCTCAGAGATGTTGAGAGATGCTCATCGTGACCTTGTAACAAGAAAAAAGGCTGAACAGACTGCAAAGTAACGCTTTCTGGTAAGCTCAGTCAGAGAACTGAGGTGACAGGGCAAATGGCTGCAGTAAAATCTGGAGAGTGGCAGGTGCCTTCAGGGAGACACAGGACCAGAATATTTGCTAGCTGCAGGCAAAAGCTTTCAGGAAGATTAATTAGAATTTTTGAGGACTTGCTAGAGACCAAGTGTGGGCAAATGTGATAGTATGAAGCTCCTGGGAGTTACAGTCATGCAGGGATTTCCATCCTGGCTGGCTTTTCCTCCTGGAACCCAACCAGGCTCTCCCCCGGAAAACTGAAGAGAGCTCCTCTGTGTGGTGTTGGCTGGGGTAGAGAAACAGCAGGTGCAGCTAAATCCTTTCCCCTCATCTTCCATAAAAAACAAAAAGGCTAAATTTGCAGGAGAGTGAGGAAGGACTTCAAAGCCTATAGCCCAGGGTTCTAGTGGAGCCTCGCTGCAGTGGGGGGATGGAAATGGCGGCCTGTGAGATAAAAGCCTTAATCTCCAGGGAGAAGCACCATAAAACCATTGCCAAGGACGTCAGTGTTTACCAACCACAACTGCAGGGGGCAGGGGGTAGCAAAGAAAAAAAGCACCCTAGCCCTGGAGGAGGGACAGGAACACTCGTAAGGGCCACATCCCTGAAACTCTGGTTCAGAGTGTCTTTCAAACATTAAAGCTTAATGGAATACAACACCAAAAGCATGATCCATAAAAGAAAAACACTGATAAACTGAATTTCATCAACATTAAAAACTTCCATTCTGCAAAAGATACTATTAAGAGAATGAAAGACAAGCCAGAAATTGGAAGAAAATACTTGCCTTTCACATATCTGGTGAAGAACTTGCATCCAGAATACATAAACAACTCTTAAAACTCAGTAAGAAAGGGGCACATGGGTGGCTCAGTCAGTTAGGCATCCAACTCTTGATTTTAGCTCAGGTCATGATCTCAGGGTCAGGAGACTGAGCCCCGTGTTGGGACCCATGCTGGGCATGGAGCCTGCTTAAGATTCTCTCTCACACTCTCCCTCAGTCCCTCCCCACCAACCATTCACTCTTTCTGTAAGGAAAAAAAAAAAAAGAGAGAGAGAGAGAGAGAGAAAGGAATTAAAAAACACCTCAATAAGAAAAACAACCCAATATTAAATGGGCAAAAAAAAATCTGAAGATCTTCACCAAACATAGAAGGATGACAAACATAGGAAGTGCTCAAAAATCATCAGAAGATCATTTGCAAAATGCAAATTAAAACCACAATGAGGTAACACTACACACATTAGAAACCAAAAACAGACAACAACATGCAGCCAAAGATACAGAACAAGAGACACGCACATTCTTTGTTGATGAAAATGTAAAATCGTACGACCACTTTGGGAGACAATCTGGCAAATTTTTATAAAGTTAGGCAAAGACTTGCCATACAAACCAGCTGTTCCAACACACGCATTTACCCAAATGAATTGAAAAGTTATGTGTACACAAAAACGTGTACAAAAATGTTTGGTAGCATAAGTGATAAAAACTGGAAGTAAGCAAAATGCTCCTCAACACAGAAATGGACAATTTATCCCAAAATGGTATACCATTCAGTGATGAAAAGGACCGATTTTATCAATTCACATAGTATTTTGACAAATTTTGACAAAATGCATTTTGTCAAGTGAAAGGATCCAAACCCCAGAGCCCGTATGTCGTGTGACTCGATTCCTAAGACGCCGTGCCAGGGGCGAGACATTAGCGGGCAACACAGACCAGTGGCTGCTAGGGCGAAAGAACCACTCGTATCGTCTTGGGTGGAAGATGCAGGATGTAGGCGTCTGTCAAACCCACAGACACGGATGTCACAGAAAGTAAACCCCCTTCTTTGGTCTAGTCTGTATACCCTGAAGACGGCTACGATGCCATGGGATTCCAACACGGAATGCAGTCCAGGACAAATCTAACTGAATTACACACGTGTGACGCCACCTCACTGAGTAACCCTGGTGGTAGCTGCAGGGGAGCTGCTCTACGGAACTCTGGAAAACAGTCGTCTCAATACAAAAGGAACTGTACGTCAAGACTGTGCTCTGCTTGGTAAATTCGTTTTTCCTGGGGTGGTTCACAATCCTGCACTAAGGTGAAATGAGCCACAGAGCAAAGTTACGATAAGCAAGAAGGAGCTAGAACGAGCCCCGCCCTGTGGCACTGCGGATGTCATCAGTACGAACTCGGGCGAAGCTCAGACAGACACACGGAACAGGGAGACGACCACAGACAGGTACACTAGGGTTAGTGTGCCGTGTTCATATACTCTGCTCTACACACACACGTCACCCTTGCCCTGTCCCCTGGAGAAAGCCACCATCCCCCAGTATCAAAGAGCACTCCCAAGGGGCGCCTGGGTGGCTCAGTGGGTTAAGCCGCTGCCTTCGGCTCAGGTCATGATCTCAGGGTCCTGGGATCGAGCCCCGCCTCGGGCTCTCTGCTCAGCGGGGAGCCTGCTTCCTCCTCTCTCTCTGCCTGCCTCTCTGCCGACTTGTGATCTCTGTCTGTCAAATAAATAAATAAAATCTTTGGAAAAAAAAAAAGAGCACTCCCAAGGCGCAGATCTTGATTCCAATAAAGACAACCAGGGCTCCTTGAAGAAATGGCTGACTCCTGATAAGGAAAACGTGAGGAGCCCAGAGCACACCTTCTAGTACCAAAAGTAAGGAGGTGTTAAAAATATATAGCTATTAAAAGGACAGGATCATATCAAAAGGACACAAGAACCAAAAAGAAGGAATTCCTAATGGCCAAAGCAAGAAGAATCTCAGTAATAACACAATATAATGTGATACTGGAGTATAACCCAAAGAATAAAAGTCAATGAGTCCACTCTGATACAAATAACTGAATAAATAAATGGAGAATGATCTTCCCTACAGAAGATTTCTAAATAATATATGTAAAAATCCCCCTCCCAGTAGGCAGAGCTTACTCCCCTCACCCTCTGAGTGTGGGCTGAACTTGCTTCCAAAGAACAGAAGGTGAAAGGGGGAAAATAACTTTAGAAAGGAGAAACCCAACAAACACAACTTTAACCGAGTAATAAAGGTCAGCATCACCAGCTGTGTTACATGACTGTCACTCATCCCAGATGCATCCATCAAAACCCACAGATACTCTATCACAATGTGATGAGAAGGGCTTTTGCTTTGTGATACTCTCTTCAAAAAAAAAAAAAAAAAAAAAAAAAAAAAAGCTTTTAACTGCAGTCTGATGATTAAAAACAAACAAGAACACCAGACACAGCCCAGATTAGAGAATATTCTATAGGCTAATACTCCCCCCACAAACATTCAAGGTCATAAAAAGTAAGACTCAGAAACTGTCACAGACTACAGAAAACTAAGGAGACATGACAAAGAAATGCAATATGGTATTCTGGCTTGGATCCTGGAACAGAAGTTAAGGGAAAAAATGGTGAAATCCAAATAAAGTTTCAGGTTAATAGTAATATACCAATGTTCTTAATTTTGACAAACCTGGCATGGGGGCTGTATTCATTTGCTAGGGCTGTTGTAACGAAGAACCACAAACTAAATAGCTTCAACAACAGAGAGCTACTGTCTCACGGTCTGGAGGCTAGGAGCCCGAGATGAGGGTATCAGGGACCACACTCCTCTCAAGATGGCTGGGCCAGGATCTGTTCCAGGCTGTGGTCCCAGCTTCTGACAGATCCTTGCCTTGCAGCAGCTTAATTCCACTCTTCACATGGCCTCCTCCCGGTACACTGATCTCCAAATCTTTCCTTTATGTAAGGACAACAGTCATACTGGACTAGCCCAGTAATCCCTACTCCAGTCTGGCCTCCTTTTACTACGTACGTCTGCAATGACTCATTTCTGACTTGGCTGTCAGAATACACTACCTGCCATGGGCCCTGAGGTCTCCTTGTACTTTAATGCTAAGTACGTCATGAACCCAAGGGCCTGACCGTGCTCTTTGCACGGTCATTTTCAGGGTTGTATTTGCTGAAAGTAACTTTAAAAAAAAAAAAAGGGGTGATGTCTCCCTCTGGGACAGGAGAGCAGGTTCTTGCTACAAACCAGCAGACTCCCCATATTCAGCAGTGCTGTCCTATAACGCAATCCACTGCATATGTACGCATTCATCTGGGCCTTCCGTGTCACCCCGTAGAACTTGGGGAGCAAGAGAAAACCAACACAAACATGACGTTCAATGCTGCTCCATGTGCCACTAAGAACAGAATCCTTGGGCTCTAACTCAAGAGCTTCACATCTTCTGCCAACATCCATAAAATAGTAAAAGGCTAACTCTTAGTTTGTAAGCGGGGTAAAAAATTAAATCCCAAACCCAGTGTTGTCCAGCCACCCTAAAAGCCCTTGGCCCTCTACCCTACCCATCCCAATCCCAGCCCTCTCCCTTTCTCTAAATATATAACTATCCTAGTTTTTACAGTAAACACTAAGTGTACATGCAAAAACACATCATCTTTTTTTTTAAATAGATATATTTTTAAACTTTTTTTTTTTTCTTGAGTGAGAGAGATGGGAGGAGGGGTGAGGGAGAGAAATGATCTCAAGCAGGCGTCATACCCAGCACTGAGCCAAATGCAGGGCTTGAGCTCAACAACCCTGAGATCATGCCCTGAGACCAAAGTCAAGAGTCAGGCACGTAACCAACCGAGCCACCCAGGCACCCCTGTTTTTCGAGTCTTTTAATCTACAAGCTCTCCCTTCATTCCTCTCTTTTTCTTATAATCTGTTGAAAACAGGCCATTTAACCTACAGAATTTCTCAGGACTTTACTGAATGCACATGCCCGCTACCTATTTTGAACAGCTGTGAATCCTCGCACACCAACTGAGTCAGTACCCTACTGATAAACACGGAGTGATCTTCAACTTCTGCTATTACAGGGATGCACGAGTATTTTTAAGCATGGATCTCCAAGAACTATAGCCAAGTGTTTTTGTAGGACTTTTACAGAGAGTCAGACTTTGGGGAAAGAATATTCCAGAATCTCCTGTTAATGCTACTAGAATGACGGAAATGAATAGATGAATAAAAGGATTTTTTTTCCTACCTGGAAAGATTGATGGCCTTCTCAAAACCTAAAAACAAATATTAGCGCGGGCGCCTGGGTGGCTCAGTGGGTTAAGCCGCTGCCTTCGGCTCAGGTCATGATCTCAGGGTCCTGGGATCGAGCCCTGCATCGGGCTCTCTGCTCAGCAGGGAGCCTGCTTCCCTCTCTCTCTCTCTCTGCCTGCCTCTCCGTCTACTTGTGATCTCTGTCTGTCAAATAAATAAATAAAATCTTTAAAAAAAAAAAATATTAGCGCACTAAACAAAATTATTCAAGCAAAAGGGTAGAAGAAAAAAAGATGAACTTTCCAGTATTAGCATAATTTATGTTAATTCCGTAGAAAAAAAAATCCCTTTTCCAAAAGTATTGCAAGTTTTTAACTAAAACCTAGAAAAGGTTTCTCTGAAGAAAAATTTATCAAATTAGGAATTATTACAGACTAGAGTGAGAAATGAAATTCTCGTACAACTCAAAGTTGGGGGGCGGGGAGAAGGGAGCGACAGAAGGGTAAAGGAGAACACAGAAGGGAAGGAAGAAATGCTTCTAGCCAGGGCTATTTTAAAGAAGGCAAAGTAATTTAAGGTGGGAATTAGAACTTTCTTAAATCTTTATTGTTCATCCAGGAAAGACAACAGGTTCACATTTGCTTTTTTTTTTTTTTTAAGATTTTATTTATTTATTTGACAGAGAGGGAGAGATCACAAGTAGGCAGAGAGGCAGGCAGAGAGAGAGGAGGAAGCAGGCTCCCTGCTGAGCAGAGAGCCCAAAGCAGGGCTTTTTCAATCCCAGGACCCTGGGATCATGACCTGAGCCAAAGGCAGAGGCTTAACCCACTGAGCCACCCAGGCGCTCCTTGCAGGCTACATTTTGGAAAACACTTCAGAGCCTTCATAAACATTGTGAGAAATGAAACTTTCCTCTGAGGAAAAACCAGGACCTGGTACATAGGCGGCATTGCAAAAATGTTTAATAAGCTGAATGAGCAATTCATCATTCTAGTGATGCAGTCCTGCTGTGACATAAACCTAGAGCAAGCTGCACTGTCGATACCCAAATCCCAATCTTACACCTTTCATTATACGTAACATCTGCTGCCATCAAACCAGGTTGCAACCAAAGACACACCCAAGAAAATATCCTACCTGAAGCAGAACACAGTTTCTTTTGACATCTGACTTTCCTCTTTATCCCCATCACATAGCCTTCTCACTCCTAAGATTTTCATCAATTGCCAGCTAATGTTGAATGCCACTGAATTTAAGTTACTGTAACCCAAATAAGACACCAAGCACTATATAAGCAAGAGTCTTAGCACCAAAGAGCATTTCGTAAATGCGGACTATTCAAGCTTCACTCAGTCCTTCCTGACTTCAAACTGGGTCAGTAATTCTTCCACACGGCAATACTCTATTCTCTCACCTTTTGTGATACCTTCTCCTTTACATCTTCAATGATTACCTCTAAGCGCCTGGCTCAAACCTTCATCTGTATCTTTACTTCTCCAGAAGCCCACGCCCCTATTTCCAACTGCCTACTAGAACTACAGGAGCAACATGTGCCCCATGATCAATTTGGTAAAAACCAAATTTACCAACATATCTCTCCCCAACAAATCTATCTCTCCTCCTCTGTTCCCTATAACAGGTTAAGGCATCACCATTTTCTCAGTCAACAAAGCTCAAAATGTTGGCGCTATCCCTGACTCCTTCTTGTTCTCCTCCCCTCTCTGCCAACAATCTGAGGCAGTTACCAAGTACCAGAGAATCCATTTCTAAAATGGACTCTCTTATCTATTCATACTGTTCTATTCCCATATTGTAGCCACACAGGATCATTACAATTTTCCTTCCTGGCAGATTTCCAGAACCTCTGCCTGACAGTCTATCCTTCACACTGCCATCAGAGCAATTTTGCTAAAACACAATTGCAATCCTGTCCCTGTCATTCAGAAATGGTCTATGACTCCCTATCAACTTCAAAAACATCCACACAGTCTCTCCACATCCGATCCTGGGTAAACTCTTCACAGCCATCACTGCACCGCACTCTGTGTAACAGACACTCAGAAAGCCCTGAATGTGGCCTCCATTCTCCTATGTCACCATTCTTGCTGCCCGGAACAAGCATACTGTGCAACAGAAAACAGACTTTTGGAGTCCTACAGACTCAAACATTAGGGCCACAGAAGGACTGCATGGGGAACGGCCTATTTCTGAAGGGCATCTAAAAGCCAATACTGGGACCAAGACAATTCAGCCCTTAGGCCCTGATGAAAGTTCAGTTTACCTTCCTTCCTTCCATGCAGTTTGTGCCTTAGGTAACCACAGTCCAGGTGAACTGGATTCTGTCTTACCGTTCTACTCTACCTGGGGGCTGACGCGTAAATATGAATCAGCAGCATTGTTTTATGTTCTCTTTCCAGGAAACTCCTCAGTTCCTATGCCTACGTACTAAAATATCAAGGGGAGGAAGGGGGACTCCAGTCTTCACTTGCTCGTCTCCACTCAGGCCTGAGACGCATCCTACGATTGGTACCGAACACCCACTCTAGGTCAGCTTCAAGGGAGCGCAGCAGGGAAGTCTACAGAGCCAGACTCGACTCAAATCCCACTCTTATTTACCAGCTGAATGACACGGAGGCATATTACACAGCCTCTCCATCCCTCCATTTCTAACCCATTAAATAGGGATAAGGCCATAATCCCTTAACCAAAACCCCTTGGGTCTGGATGTGTTTTGAAATCCAGAAAATTTTCTTAAGATTTTGGAAAGGTAACACAATACGTATTAAAGAAAATAAAAAATCCCAAGTGGAACCTGGTCAGCACACTGCGATAAAACGCTTTAACACTTCTGCATCGAACTATGAACATCTGCACTTGTTAGAATAAAGAAAAAAGCTTCAAGTACGTTCAAGTCAGATTTTTGTCACAAAATGCACTTATCACAAACTAACCACAAACCTTTGATTCTGAGGTTTCAGAATTGCAGATAAAAGATCTGTAGTGCCAACTCTACAGGACCACAAAGAGAACCAACTGAGCAGTACTCACCAAGTGCTTGGAAGAGGACGTGACCTACAGTAAGTGCTACGGCAGAGTGACTTATTTTTATGTGCAAGGCGCTTGTCAGACTGTACGAGAGTATCTTAGTCCGTCTGCGTTGCTATAAGAAAAATATCACAGACTGGGGGGGCTCAGTACAACATGTCTCACAATTCTAGAGGCTGGGAAGTCCAAAATCAAGGGACCTGTTAATTCAGTGCCTCGTGAAGTCCCTCTTTTTGGTTCACAGAAGGCTGTCTTTTTGGGATCGAGCCCTGCATTGGGCTAATAAAATAAATTAAAATTAAAAAGGGGCGCCTGGGTGGCTCAGTGGGTTAAAGCCTCTGCCTTCAGCTCAGGTCATGATCCCAGGGTTCTGGGACCGAGCCCCACATCGGGCTCTCTGCTCAGCAGTGAGCCTGCTTCCTCCTCTCTCTTTCTGCCTGCTTGTGATCTCCGACTGTGAAATAAATAAATAAAATCTTTAAAACAACAACAACAAAAACAAAGAAGGCTGTCTTCTCACTGCGTCCTCCCTCATCAGTCAAAACAGGTGAGGAAGCTCTCCGGGGTGTCTCTTATAGAGTCACTAACCCCATTCATGAGAATAGCACCCTCCTGACCTAATCATCTCCTAAAGGCCCCACCTCCGAATACCATCACATTGGGCATTAGATTTCAACATATGAATTCTGGGATGGTACAAAGACTCAGTCCATAGCACAGAGAAACAAAAATGAATAAAAATTATTTCTTCCTCATAAAATGATAAACTAAAAGTATCTCTGAAAGGGTACCAAAGGCATCTAAGCTCCGGAAGACTATTTTAAGTACAACTGTAGCTAGCAGGTATGAAATGATTACATGCCAAGCACTAGATTTTTAAATGAAGTATTTATTATTCATAAGCACTCTAAGATAGATATTATTATATCCACCTTATGTCTAAAAAGAAGTTGAGAGAGATGAGGTAATCTACCAAAGATTAAGTAGTAGACCCATTATTTAAACCCAAGCATTCTGACTTAAAGGTCCATGCTCTTATGCATAACCTTACACCATCTCCTAGTTATGTGTCAAGCCTTGACACTATACAATTGGGAACCATGGTGCATGAAGGACACAATCTGCCAATATTCCTCTACTTCCCTAACAATGACATTTCACATTACACATCATAATCTAACAATGACAACAAAATAAAATGCAAACTTACCAAATGCTGCAGTATGACATTAGTCCTGTTCAATGAATTAAACCTGAAACAAATGTAGAATACAATGTCTCAGTGCATAAACACCACATTTCCTTTCGTTTTAGCCTCTTCTAAAAGGTATTAGGAAAAAAATGAATTTGAAACAAAAAAGGGTAGAGATTCTTTTCCCCTTCATTCTGTTCAAGGTATGTCCCCCCAAAACAAATTGGAAAATATGGTATAAAGGAGAAAGGACCTCAAAAAAAAAAAAAAAAAAAAAAGCAACTGAACACGACGTGGGGGAGGTGAAAAGACTGCAACTTGCTCCCAGGGCATGGAGAAAACTTTAGAAGGTTAGACTCCACTAGAATCCATCAGTCATTTCTACTTCTTCCTCCTCTCCCTCCTCCAAATCATCATCACCTTCACCCCCTTCATCATTACATCAAGAACCAAGGAGCACTGTAACAGATTCGGCCAAATACCATCTCTGATGACCTTCCCTGAACTCACCTGCACCTCCATCAGAATCATCCGCAAGGGGCACCTGGGTGGCTCTGTTGGTTACAGGACTGCCTTCACCTAAGGGCATGATCCTAGAGTCCGGGGATCAAGTCCCATATCGGACTCCCTGCTCACCGGGGAGCCTGCTTCTCCCTCTGACCTTTCCCCTCTCATGCTCTCTCATTCTCTCTCTCAAATAAATAAATAAAAATAAAATCTAAAAAATAAAAATAAATAAAAATCAGTAAACCAGAGTAAACTCATGCTCTCTCTTCCTTCTGACTTTACTCTGCATCTAACTTTAACATTCTGTCAAATCCTTTCTAGATTTCCATTTGATTTCAATGGACTTTGAAGATGGATCACCACTCTGATTTGGATGAAATTCTTGGGAAAGAACTTTACTTTCAAAGTAATGTTTTCCATCAAAATAAAGATCTATTCTGTAACCTGATTTAATA
The DNA here is from genome assembly GCF_902655055.1 of Lutra lutra. NCBI lineage: Eukaryota > Metazoa > Chordata > Mammalia > Carnivora > Mustelidae > Lutra > Lutra lutra. The sequence goes on from NC_062280.1 coordinate 3,279,445, forward strand.
TCTTAGAATTCTGTCACTTCAAATCCTGTCAAAAAATGCACTGCAAACACTTATGGGTAAGTGACAAATGTTAACCCAAAAATGTAGGATTTGGGAAATCAATTCCAACGTCTTCTTGGTAAAAAAAAAAAAAAAAAAGGTAGTCAGCAGAGTTATACGTCTGTTCTGCTTTCAAAATCTCATTGGCTTGTTCAAGTCTACTGCATTCTGTACGTCATTAATATATTCAACTGCTCCTTGCTGTTCTTCTTCTGCGGTGATGGGCTCCACTGTGGTTAAAGGTGAGTTCCTTTTTACTGACCTTGGGGTTGGGGGTGGGGAGGCAAAGGCTGCAGGCCGCAACTTGGTCCAGTCACCTCTAGTGAGATTTTATAAATGGTCATCTACACAAAACCGTTACAAACCCAACAAAAATGTTTAAAAATATTTAAGGGGGCGCCTGGGTGGCTCAGTGGGTTAAGCCGCTGCCTTAGGCTCAGGTCATGATCTCGGGGTCCTGGGATCGAGTCCCGCATCGGGCTCTCTGCTCGGCGAGAAGCCTGCTTCCCTCTCTCTCTCTCTCTCTCTCTGCCTGCCTCTCCATCTACTTGTGATCTCTCTCTGTCAAATAAATAAATAAAATTAAAAAAAATATATTTAAGTAATACTTTTGGAAAATAGTCATGATAGAAATTATAAAAAGAAAGCAAACTATAAAATAAACATAACACCTCTAAGTTTGTTTCAAAAGTGTTTGGCTAGGCATACAAAGCTTAGGACACAGCTTGGCAAAAGTGATTAATAAGAACAGAAGTCAAAATGGTAGAAGGTGGGGGAAGCTGGGAGGGGGCAGGAGGAAATCTGGAGTGGTAAAAATTATCTCTATCCAGATGATGGTTACAGGACTGTATACATATGTGCAAAAGTTAACTGAGCTAACAGACTTCAGAAGAGCACTTTTCAGTACTTCGTGAACACTACAATTAAATAAGTAAAAGCGCCACGGGAACGAATGGGCAGTGACTAGAAGGAACATGAGGAAGGCCTCTGAGATGCCTGTACTATCTTTTTCTTTTTTCTTTTTTCTAAGATTTTTATTTATTTATTTGACAGAGATCACAAGTAGGCAGAGAGGCAGGCAGAGAGAAGAGGAAGCAGGCTCCCTGCTGAGCAGAGAGCCCGATGCGGGGCTCGATCCCAGGACCCTGAGGTTATGACCTGAGCTGAAAGAAGAGGCTTTAACCCACTGAGCCACCCAGGGGCCCCATCGTACTATCTTTTTCTCTTGTTCCAGGTGCCAGCAAAATGGATAGGTTTAGTTTGTGAAAATTCATCAAATTGTAATTTTATGCTTCAAGCTTTTTTTTTAAATGATTTATTTATTTATTTGACAGAGAGAGATCACAACTAGGCAGAGAGGCAGGCACAGAGAGAGGGGGAAGCAGGCTCCCTGCTGAGCAGAGAGCCCGATGTGGGGCTTGATCCCAGGACCCTGGGATCATGACCCGAGCCGAAAGCAGAGGCTTTAACCCACTGAGCCACCCAGGCGCACCTATGCTTCAAGCTTTTTTAAGATTGTTTTTATTCGACAGAAAGAAAGAGTGCATGAGAGCACAAACAGGGGCAGCAGGAGAGGGAGAAACAGGCTCGCCACTGAGCAGGAAGCTTGATGCTTTGGGCTCCATCCCAGGTGGGATCAAAAAGTGAAATTGAAGATTTTTGAAATAAGGTCAAAGGTGGAAATCTGTAGCAGCAGCCTGATTAAGGACTGTGCATGCGGTTTGATACATATACTACCTGAGGGAAATTATAAATCATCAACGCATTAATTTTTCAACGATACTTTGAGCTTTGAGGGGCAACTGTTTAGCTGAGGCACTAAAAAAACATAATATAGGGTGCCTGGGTGGCTAGGTGGGTTAAAGCCGCTGCCTTCGGCTCAGGTCATGATCTCAGAGTCCTGGGATCAAGCCCCGTATCGGGCTCTCTGCTCAGCAGGGAGCCTGCTTTCTCCTCTCTCTCTGCCTGCCTCTCTGCCTACTTGTGATCTCTCTCTCAGTCAAATAAATAAATAAAATCTTTAAAAACAAAACAAAAAGGGCACCTGGGTGGCTCAGTGGGTTAAGCCTCTGCCTTCGGCTTGGGTCATGATCTCAGGGGCCTGGGATCGAGCCCCACATCGGGCTCTCTGCTCAGCGGGGAGCCTGCTTCCCCTTCTCTCTCTGCCTGCTGCTCTGCCTACTTCTGATCTCTGTCAAATAAGATCTTTAAAAAAAAAAAAACCCACAAAAAACGTAATATGCCCATTGTCACCACTGTAACCACATTTTAGGTGACTGAATTTATGAAAAATATTTGTAATACATCTCTCCAGAATTCTTTTTACCTTCTTCTTATATTGCCTTTAAATTGAATACTACTATCCCCCCAAAAAAGGGAAAACACTAATTTGTTTAAATCTGTCACTTCACATTTCTAGACTAGCATATTTTGAATTTGTCTTACCACAAGTAAAATACTTATTCTAGCCCAGTAATTCCACAACTTGTCTGCACATTAGAATCACCTGGAAACTCCAGTAAAACATTCCAAAGCCCAGTTCATACCCAAGACCAATTAAATCAAACTCTGGGGGTGGGACACAGGCATAATTAAGCATTTGTTTGAAGCTTCCCCAAATGATTCAAAAAAGTTGCCATTAAAATCAGTATTTTAGGGGCGCCTGGGTGGCTCAGTTGGTTGGGCCTCTCTGCCTTTGGCTCGGGTCATGATCCCAGGGTCCTGGGATCACACCCCACATCGGGCTCCCTGCTCAGCCAGAAGCCTGCTTCCCCCCCTCTCTCTGCCTGCCTCTGTCTACTTGTGATCTCTGTCTGTCAAATAAATAATTTTTTAAAAAATTTTTTTAGAAAATCAGTATTTTATGAAAAAATTAAACTTAAGTGACAGATACTAGCTTATTTAGGGGCATTTTCTAAATAGGGATTTCATATAGGCTTTTAAAATCTGAACAATATTTACCCTGAAGCACCATTTTTTTAAAAAGATTTTATTTTTTTATTTGACAGAGAGAGATCACAAGTAGGCAGAGGCGCAGACAGAGAGAGAGGGGGAAGCAGGCTCCCTGCCGAACAGAGAGCTCAATGCGGGGTTCGATCCCAGGATCCCAAGATCATGACCCAAGCCGAAGGCAGAGGCTTTAACCCCCCTTAGCCACCCAGGCGCCCCCTGAAACACCATTTTAAAAAATTTTTTGAACTTAAAAACCTCCAAAAAGATAAAACTGAATTAAGAAGGAAAAATTTAAGCACTAATTTCTTTAGATCCAGAATAACCCTGAACTCCTTAATGAGACCAGTACCCAAATGCCAGTTCTAGGTCTTATCAACAGTTTAAGCACCACCTGTGGCACAGAGAACCCAAACCTAGCTTCAAGTCCTAGTTTCACTCACGAGACAGAATTGTAGCTCATTCAAAGAAAGTTTATGTATACCTACAAAGTGCAAGTGCACAGCACCGTGAACAGAATTTTAAAGATCCCAAAAGCTCTGGACCAATTGCTACAAAACCGAAAAACCGAAGTACAAATAAGTTCCTTACCAGACTCCATATAATCACATTAATTTTACTTGTTCCAATTTCTACTCAACCGTTATCTAAAATCTGCTATTAACTTTAACATCTCAAAAAGGTATTTGACTATTCAGTCCCCAAATAATTCTGAATTGAAGGTCTTCTCTTTCCTTCCTGGTGGCTCCAGCACTGCCATCTGGTGGACATGACAGGGACACGCACCTTCCCGCTATGGCTAATTTACTGAATCACTTCATCAGACTTCCTTCCTCCAGGTGGTGCTCAACTTGCCTGCTGGGAGCAGCTGTTCTCAAAGTGTGGTACCTGGACCAGCACCATCAGCATCCCAGGGGCACAGGTCAGAAACGCAAACTGTCAGCCCCACCCCAGACCTACTGAATTCAAAACTTCGGGGTGGGCCCAAAAATCTGTGCTTAACAAACCCTCCAGGTGATTCTGATACATGCTGAAGTTAGAAACAACTGTCGTAGAAGGATGAGAACGCTAGGATTTAGGAGATTTCTGCAAATTACTCAATAAATCACACATGAGTTTAAAAAATTAAACTTTTCATCGAACTGTTTAAGATGAAATAATGAAAATAGTGCTTGGGGTGCCTGGGTGGGTCAGGGGTTTAAGCCTCTGCCTTCGGCTCAGGTCATGATCTCAGGGTCCTGGGATGGAGCCCCGCATCAGGCTCTCTGCTCGGCATGGAGCCTGCTTCCTTCTCTCTCTCTGCCTGCCTCTCTGCCTACTTGTGATCTGTCTGTCAAGTAAATAAAATCTTTAAAAAAAAAAATAGTGCTTAATGAAGGTTATAGCTGAAGTAGGCAAGGTAGAAGGTGAATAGAACAGAAAATCAAGCCCAAGACCAAGAAATTCAGGCATGAACTGATGAACAGCAGCTGTGGAAACACAGGAATGATTTCTTAGGAGATAGTATGAAGTTCAAAGTCAACGGAAAGGAAAAAAATTTTGCTAAAAACAATTACAAGAGTTCAAGTTAGGATAGCTAAGAGCCTACACGTACTGAAAAGGCTGGCAAGGAAACGAGGGGGTTTGTAGAATGAAATGTGAAGTCCGTTTTCAGTTTCTTGAGACTCTACTGACATAAATGGAAACATTCAACAGCAAGTAGAGAGACTGCAGTTTGAAAGAGAAGTCAGAACTGAAGCTAGGTCACAAAGTCACGCACAAAGATAACCGCTGAGGTGTAAGGACGTCTCACCCGTCCTTGAGGAATGAGGGAGCTGTAGTTGAAAACCAGTGGCCTGAATGCTGCCCGGGGCTACTCATGTATTTTGTCTGGTCAGCAGTGTTTTAAAACTAGACATTTAAAATCAAGAGATTTCACCAAAAAATTCAGTTTCCCAGAAAAAAAAATAGTTACAGAAAGCTTGGGTCTCCATTCTACAAGGGCAACAAGGCCTGCCCAGGATGAGAAGCCAGCTCCTTGAGACAGAGCACTTTCTCTAACTCACAGGTTCCCTACTAGTCCCCACCCTGCTGAGGTCTAGCCAGCATTCCTCAACGCTTCCTTCTTAGCCTCTGCCCTTGGGTCTGTGGCTCCTAACACAGAACAAAAGGTAACAGAATCAAAGATTGAGCCTCCGGAAACAACAATGTAGAGAAAAGTAGCCAGCTCAAGAAGCAAGAGCCGAAACAACGTAGTTGCGCAGTTGCGCAGGGCAGAGCAGATGCAGAAAGCCAGGAGTACTACGGGCAACTTAAAAGATCAACCTGTTGGAAGAGCCTCCCCCACCCTCTCTTTCATTTCCAAATCTCTTATACTTGTACTTTCCCCTCAAGACACTTATCGGGAGTTTGTAACTAAGTATTACCTTTGTTTAAATATTTGTTTCTTGTCTGCTTTCTTTTGGGACTTCAAGGGTCTTGCTAAGGAACAGTAGCAAGTAGCCCAGGTTGGCTACAGGTAAGAGAAGTGTCTAGAACTCCCAGAAGCTAGAATACAACCCTAAGTATTACAGAATCCGTGAAGTAAATTCGGGTCAAATCCTTGAAGTCGGGCTAGGAAATTCTTATTTAATTCCATAAGTAGGAGAGCACCTCTAAGAACTTCTTAGCAAAAGGATGGCAGGCCCTGAAGTGAACTTTAGCAAGACCACCTGGCAGGCACAGGCAGAAGCTACTCGACTCAGAAGAAGTCCACGAATCAAGTTTCTGCAAGACGAACAACTGGGGAATCGGAGAGGAATCAGCAGGACCCTTCCCGCTGATTCCTCTCCGATTTCCCACTTGGGAGGACTGGGAGTGCGGGGGAACTCAGAGAACTTCAACAATCTAGAAGAATAACTCCAAGACGCTGAAAACACCGATGAGTGCGGGTTACACTTGGGTGCAGCTGAGGAGCGGATGACCCGTGCGGGCGGTGGTGACTCGCACTCGGGGCAGATCAAGACGAGAGCTGTCTTCCGGGCGGTACTCGACCGGGGACGGCTCCCCAGGATGCCCAGGAGCTGCAGTGGCGCCGCGACGGGTAAGAATGAGTGGAGGCACAGGGACAGAGCCAGAGCGCGCAGGGACACAGAGTTCAGGAGGAGTCCAGGCGGCTCAGCAGTGTCCCCGCAGCGCAGAGGACAGACCTCCTCGCACACCACCCTGGGGCCCCCTTTCCTGCACACGTCTCGGGTCAGGCTACTGCAGACGAGGCGACGCCGGGCTCAGGTCTCTGCTAGGGCCGTACCCACCCCGGAGCCCTGGCACAGGCGTCCCCGATGAGCCCCGCGCCGTCCCGCACTCACGCACCGGCGGCTCCGTGAGGGCAGCGGAGGCTGAAGCCAGGCCGAGCTCCGGGGGTGGCCGATTCCGTCCCCAGGCACCCGATGTCATTAACGGGTCGGTCTTCCCAATCCGCTTCTCCAACAACTTGGGGTTCGCTCGGCACTTCGGGGAGCAACACGGACCCGCACCGACCCTCCCGAGCCGCTCGCACGCGCGGGGACACCGGACCTCGGGGTACCGGGACGCCGACCCGGCTCCCCTCGCTCCCCGCTGCCGGGGGCTGGTCTGCGGCCACGCGCCTCACCCGGCGCGCACTCGCCTGCGGGGAAGGACCTGGTCCCCGACACGGGAACGCCCACCTCGGCCCCGACGCGGACCGCGGCCCACCGGACCCTGCCCTGCGCGCCCCGCGCCCTTGAAGCCCCCGCGCCCGGACCAGCGCAGGCGGCCGGCAGACGCGAGCCTCGGGGCCGCCCAGAACCGGCCGCGGACGCCCCGCACGCCGAAGCCCCGCGGCCCCCACGCCGCACCGCACCGCACCGCGCCGCGAAGGAAGGGGCGGGGCAGGCGAGGCCGAGGGAGCGCCGGAGCGGGGGGACGGGGCGCGGCGGGGCCTGCGCTCGGGTCCGAGTCGTGCTCCCGACGGCCGCCGGGGACTTCGAGGCCGGGCCGTCCCCCCGGGCGCGCGACCCTCTGTCCTTCGGCGACAGCCCGGGAGCCCGCGCTAGGCCCCTCGCTCGCTCACCCGGACACGAGCCTCCACGTCGGCGACCCCATGGCTCAGGTACGCGCGCGTGGAAGGTGGCAGGGGGCGTTGCCCCGCGGGATCTCGCGATCTCGCGATCTCGCGTGGTCTCCCGTCAGACCCGCCCACCGCCGCCCGGCTCCGCCCTGCGCCGCGGGACACAGAGGACGAGTCCTCCAGGCAGCCAGAGAGGCCCACGACGGGCTTTCCGCCCCGCCCCCTCGCCGGCGGCGCGACGCTGAGGGGCGGGGCGAGAACTGCTGCTGGCGGAAATGGGTGGAGGGCGGGGGGAAGAGGATGGAGGTGGGGCTTGGTTAGGGGGCGGGGCTGAGGCGGAGGAGGGGTGGGGCGGGGCGGAAGGAGCGGCCTGGAGCGGAGCCTGGACAACTGGGAGGAAAGAGGTCGCTCCCAGGAGGGGCCCGGGGCGGCTCATTGGGTTACTCATGGGACTCTGCTCGGCTTTGGCTGGGATCGGGATCTCAGGATCAGGGTTCCAGCCCCATGTTGGGCTCCCCTCTCAGTGGGGGGTGCTCTGGAGATTCTCCCTCTGCCCCTCACCACTCTATCAAATAAATAAATAAATCTTTAAAAAAGAAAAAAAAAATTCTTTTTTGTTTCCTAGAGGCTCTCTTGGGCTGGACCCGACCAGCAGGCATTGACATGAAAGACTTTGCATGAATTTTAAGATTTTTTTAACGAAAAATAAAAATTTAGTATTCTCTTCTTTGAGAATCAGATGAAATACACACTTGATAATAGGATCCTGGTGTAGTTTATGACATCCAGCCTTACCAAGCAGAAGTTTTAACATTAGGGCTGGTACCTGTCAAGTTTTTTGGAAAAGTTATAGATCCCCCACTCTTCCTCAATGGCAGACAAAATTTGTCTTATTAAGAGGTGATAGACACATCTTTACCAACAAAACTGAAAGTTACTGTTATCAGTGAAAGCATAATTATATTCAGAAAGTAGCTTACTCTTAAATGAGATCAAAGGTTACCTAATCCATTAGGATTCACTGTTAAGTCGATTCAGAAGAATGTTTCTCTGTATCCAAATACACCCAGATGTCCAGCCCCAAACATTTCATCACCACGTAAGTATTGACACATTCGTCAGAAAAAAGGAATTCAGTGAAGAATTTCAGAGGGAGGAAAGTTAAAGGAATTAGTCTTAGCTAGTTAACATTTAAGAAGATACTATCAAGACTTTATGAAAAATTATTTTTCTCACTTAGGTCAAATATAATTACCAAATGCCCACTGAGCAGAAGACACACGGGCATCACAGAAGGAACTACTGACCTGTAATTCAGTTTTTTAACCTGCTCTGGAACATCAATATCTGATATCAGCATCTGACATGGCCATCGTGTCTCATTCAATGTGCCCCAAAAATGAACAGATCATTCAACCCAGTACATTTATTGGAAAGCATGAGCTTTCCTGTTAACCCAAGATTCAAACCTTCCCTGCTCCTGAAGCGTCATGTACATGTGACCTGCACCTCACAAAGCCCCATGCTTAGAAAAGCCCTGTGCTTGGTTTAATGTCCTACTTTTAACAGTTTTTTTAACAAGATGTCTCACATTTTCTTTTCGCTGTAGGAGGGTCTACAGATTATGTAGTCAGTTATGTCCTGTCCCTAGCATGCTAATAGTTTTGTGACCTTAGGCAAATTACATAATCCAAGATGTTTTTCAAAAGTGTTCATATCATCTTGGACTAAGAATTCTAGTTGCAGACAGCCCACAGAATAGGAAAAAAAATTCCAAATGATATATTTAATACAGATTTTGTAGCTATAATATATAAAGAACTGTTACAACTTAATAATAATTTAAAAAATCATTCCAAAGTGAGCAATGAATCTGAATAGGCAGTTCTCCAAAGAAGATCTACCAGTGATCAATAATCATATGAAAAGATTCTCAACATGATTAGCCAACAAGGAAGTACAAATCAAAACCATAATGAGATAATGACTTCATACCCACTAAGATGGTTATAATAAAAAAGACAGAAAATAACAAGTGTTGGGGAAGATATAGAGAAATGGGAGTCTTCATACATGGTTGGTGGGAATGTAAAATTTTATGGCCATTTTGGAAAAAATCTGACAATCCCTCATTTGGTTAAATATAGAGTGACCTTTGGCCTAGTAATCCCACTCCTATGTATATACCCAAAGGAAATGTTTACAGCTACTCATAATAACCAAAGAGTGGAAACAATTCAAATGTGTATCAACTGATGGATTTTTAAAAAGTAATATATCTGGCACACCTGGGTGGCTCTGTCGGTTAACATTTGCCTTCAGCTCAGGTCGTGATGTGCTACAACATAGATGAACCCTGAAAACGCTGTGCTAAGTGAAAGGAACCAAGGACAAACGACCACATGTTGTACAAGTTTGTTAATATGAGTGTCCGGAATAAGCAAATGCATAGAGACAGAAAGTAGACTAGGGTCTAGAAGGGGTGGTAGAACAGCTGGAGGATGCCAGCTAGGAGGTACTGGGTTTCTTTCTGGAGTAATACAAATATTTTTAAATGTATTCTGGTGATGGTTGCTCTATACTAAAAACCATTGAATTGTGTACTTTAAATGGGTGAACTGTATGGTATGTGAACCATATCCTAGTTTTAAAATCAAAGAATTCTGGTCTCTCCACATCCTCATCAACATTTTGTGCTGTCTGTCTTTAATCTTAGCCTGCTGATGTGTGTGTTAGCTCACTGTGGTTTTAATTTGCATTTCCCTGGTGTCTAATAATATTGAGCATCTTTTTGTGTGTTCATTATCTGCTTTGGTAAAGTGGCTATTCAACTCTTTTGCCCATTTTAAATGAGGTTATCTTTTTATTGTTGTTTGATGTAGTCATCATCTAATGCTGTTACAAATTGCCCCAAGATTCAGCAACTTAAAATAACAAACATTCATTATCTCTCTCAGATTCTGAAACGTGGGAATCAGAGAGAGGCTGAGAAGTGGTTGTGACTGAGTGTCTCCTGAGGTTGCAGTCCTGGTGTTTGCTGGGACTGCAGTCATCTGAATGCTCAACGGGGCAGGAGGACCCCTTTCCAGACCCACTCATGAGCTTGTTGGCAAGCTTCAGCTCCTCGCCACGTGGTCCCCTCCACGGAGCTGTCACACTGTAGTGGCTCTGTGTCTCCAGAGTGTGTGATCCAAGAGAGAGAACCACTCAAGAGAAGCCATAGTATCTTTCATAACCCAATCTTGGAAGTGACCTACCATCACTACCTCCTCATTCTGTTGGTCACACGTACCACACCTGGTACAGTGGGGGAGGGGACTGCAGCAGGGCGAGAATACTAGACGGCTGGGCTCACTGAGACCTGTTTGGAAGCTGGTTACTACTCTCGAATTTGTATTTTCTTTTCTCATTCCCAGCCAGTCATCAACTATTTCTTAGAAGCATCTCTCAGATTTGCCCTATCCTCTTAACACCCCAGTGCCACCATTCTGGTACCCATGTGAAACATTCAGATCTAACTTCTCTCTTCTCCCACAAGCATCACACCCTTCAATTCACTGTGCGTTTCACTGATGACAAATCCTCCCTGTACCATGTATCTTTGGCTTATTTTTCAGCTGCTAAGTCATCTCACAATTGTCTCTAGCTATGTAGTCTGATACTGGACACATGTGACACTGAACACTTGAACTGTGGTCCATGCCACTGAGGAACTCGATTTTTCCTTGATTTAAATTTAGTAACTGGAGGGGTATAAAACATTTTTAATATTGGTTACATGTCAAAATAGTAATATTCCAGACATATTGGATTAGGGAAAATATATTATTAAAATGAACTTCACCTGTTTCTTTCTACATTTTTAGTGTGGCCTAAAAAGTTTTCAATTACATGTGTGGCATTATTAGTGAACAGTGATGGTCTATAACATTGAGTTCAAACTGACTGACCTTTGAGGCAACAGAAACAAGAATCCGCCTTAACTATCCAAATGCATTTCCTGTGTAATCTGCCCTCTTCATTCCTGTCATAATCTCTTCTGGATGTCCCCAAGGCCATAGTGTTGATTTCCTGCCTCTGTGCCTGGGCTCATGTGATTCCACAGGCCAGGAAAGCTGTTCTTCTTTTATCCTCTTCTAAAAGTTTTCCAGCCTGAAGACCTGTCTTGAGTCTTATCTTCCTGCAATAGTCTCTTAATCTAACCTGTACTGGACTTTTTTTATTTTTCCTGAATTTGAGTTATACTTCTAATCAGCATCGTAGTTGATCACTCATTTCTTGCTTACTTATTTGTTGAATGCTAATTTTCTCTCTCAAATTATACATTCCTTCAGGATAGAAACTGTATCTTCTAGGTTGTCTGAATTCTTCAAAAACCTACTGTTGGGAACATGATGAACAGCCATACAAATCTGATACACTAATTAACTAATTAGGAAAGAGATTTTGCAAACAAATAACTCTGTGTGTATTTTGATCAGTGTAAACCTGGCACTAGTATGGAAAAATAAGGTTGTAAAATTTATTTATCAAAACACAGATGCTCCTCGCAGATGAATTAAGTACTCACAACATGTGAAAGATTATCCAGAAGCCAACACCAGGCCTGAATGGCAGGGACATGACCCCTCCTTTTTCCTGTTAGAAATCAATGATTGGTCATCTAGGAAAGGCTCTGAAAAGCTTGCCAAAAGGTCACCACTATTGGGTTGAGGTCCCTCAGATGGCCAAACACCAACCCTCACCGCTGAACTCCCCCACTAGAAAAGATCTCTTCCAATGCCAGAAATGAGCTGCTTACTTGGACTGTCCCAATAGCCCACTTCCACAACGGCCTCTGCAGCTGTGCCTTTTCTGAACTCTAACCAGGCTGAGGCAGTGCTGTTGGGTCAGATATACCCTACTTCGTTGCCAATGGGCTAGGTAGGAAGGTTTTAAGGCTCAACCTCTATCCCTCTCTATCAGACCTCGTGGAAAAATACTAACACCCACTCATTTCACCTTCTTTTCATTGCTGAACCTCCCAAAATTTTGAAGTGGCCTTTTGTGGGAAGAGTGTTTTGAGCCAATGCTATTTTTGTTTCATTTTTGTTTTTTGCCAAGCCCCTGACCTAGAACAATATCACTGATCCCAACCCAAGGCTGTGTAAGTGTGGTTGTCTCAGTGTACCCTTTTGGCCAGCACCGACTGCAGGATGCCTAGAGCATAGACCACCTGCACAGAGTCTCAGGTGTCTTCCCAAACAAAAGGAATCGAGTCACACAATTGGAGGCCAAGAAGCAAGGCACTGCTCAGCTATTACTAACAAGCAGTGCAGAAAACAGATCTTGATCCAATAATAATGTTGATCTCAACTTTTTGATGCCCACAGGGTATCAGTATGCTCTCTTACATGTAACAAGGTGAACAGTATGAGATACAGTAGAGCCTGTGACCCAAGAACAGTTCTCGTAAGGTAGTTACCATTTTCTCCCTTGAACTATAGCCAGGATGAGTGGCCTCATAGACCCCAGAGTTTTGGAGACATCCAAGGTGTAAGTAAGTAAGGAGTAAGGCAATCTGGATGCCTTCCCTTTCCTCTTGCTCAGGGCCCAGTGCAAGTTAAATAAGCCCTCTGCAAGGCTAATATCAGTAAATAAACATCAGTATAGCCATGTGATTGTTAGGACATTGAAATACTTCTAAACCAATCAATAAATACCCATGGCCCATGTCAGCAAATCTGGGCAATCTGGCCCCAAGAACCCCGGGTGGGCATCACTGAGAAAACCAACCTAACATCTGCCAGCCAGCAGGCCACAGCTGTCCACACTAGACCACACTGCCACGTGTTCATAGTGAACCAAGTCCTTTCAGGGAAGATAATAGTGCTTGTGTCCCAGAAGGCAAATGCCTGGTGCCCACCAGGCTGCATGTCCCTTGTCGAGACCACCTGCGCAGACTAACCCCAAGGTTGCTCTCACAGCACTGCAGTGCACCGGAGCTGCTCAGGGTTTTAAATATTACCCTTGGCCTTTTGTATGTTTGTGATACTCATTGCGTCCCCCCCAACAAAGAGGACTGGACTATATGCATTGCAATGCAGTTACTGCAAGGACCACGTAGGCCAAAGCTGGATCAGAAAAAATCTCAGAAGTGGGACTGCATCTGGGGGCCCTTTTTTCTCTATCTCCCTTTTCTTGGCCACATGCAATCTCATGCAGACTTGTGCAGTCATTGAGGGCCTGTTACGATCCAGGTACAATGTTAGGTGCTGGACCCTGCAGCCTTGGAGGCTACAGGGTGCTGTGGAAGCCCACAGTAAGGCCACCTGTGATCATCTAGAAGCCAGAGAAGGCTTCTCAGGAGAAGTGGCTGCTTGAGACAGGGGAACACTCTGCATGGATTGAACAGAGCCTGTGACTCTGGCATCCTGATAGTGGCACCGGAGAGGTAGGGTGGGATCAGATCACGAAGGGCTCATGAATCCACCTTTAAAGGGTATTTAAGCAGAAATATGACATAATCAATCGGATTTTAGTTCCGTCAGAATCACCTTGAAGTACAGCTGGTGGAGAAAACATTTCTGGTTCCCCACGCCCCGCCCTCTGTCTTTTCTACACCTTCATACTTGCTGGACTTGCACGAAGTTTCGATGTGCCCTGGCTTGTCTGGTCCCAACTGCATTTCATGACATCATCTCACAATATGGCTTTTAATAGCTATTTATTTACATATTCCTTTTGCTTTCATCGTATTTGCTGAGTAGCCAACCTGTTTCTCGTTTTCTGAACTAAGCAGAGCAATCTGATTAGCCAAACCTTAACTTTTCTGACCCATGAATGTGCCACCTTAGATCAAGGGGCTATGGGGCTTAATCATCTATTTGAGTACTGGGGATGTTTGCGGCTTTCAAGATCATGTGGGTTTGGCAGGGAAGGATGGCTTATTTCTCAGATCATCAACCGATCTCCCTGCCCAGAGTAATGATTCAAAGAGCAGCGGATAAAGATAGGACCATTAATAAAATAGAAACATTTAAAGATAAAAATGGTTCTTGTAAGAAAAAAAAAGTCACAGAAACATTCTACAAGCATATCTGCCCCAACTGTTAACAGCGGTTTTCCTTAAGTGGTGAAAATATGCATGATTCAGTACTTTTCTACAATTATTTATATTTTCTGTTGTTTCTCATGAGAACGGTTGTCTTATTTTTTTAAAAAGTGGTTTTAAGGAAATAACAAATACTGCATAAAACCTACCATATTCTTCTTCATAAGTCATTCTCAAAATATTTTTCAGACAAGTTTTCTCTTTACCACATGCACTGAATTTCTAGGGAGTTGCCCCCAGGTGGTGAATGTACCACATCAAAAAAGACTGAAAGGCTAAAAAAACAAAACAAAAAAACCAAAAGCCTTATGTTTTTTCCATAAAATGGTCTTTCCAAATAAAATTCTTAGAAATATGGCTGGTCCGAAGCTAGTGAGTTATCTCGGTTGACTGTTTACAGCCAAATTACAAAGTGATCTCCTTATTCTACTCTTTCCCCCCTTTTCACTACTGCATTTGACTAAAAAAAGAGAGAGAATTAAATAACAAAAAAGCTTTAATACTTTTCTTGATTATGATATACTGCATGTCAAATTGTATCTATCATTAAAAATACATACATAATGGGGCACCTGGGTGGCTCAGTTTGCTAAGCGGCTGCCTCCGACTCAGGTCATGGTCCCAGAGTACTGGGATCGAGCTCGACATCGGGCTCCCCGCCCAGCGGGAGGCCTTCCTCTCCCATTCCCTCTGCCTGTGTTCCCTCTCTCGCTGTGTCTCTCTCTGTCAAAAAAATAAATGAAATCTTTAAAAAAAAATACATACATAACACATACACAACATTAGATGTAACATTAACATTGTAAAGACTGTAAAACACATGAGCCTTGATACACAGTAATAGTACAATGTTTATTTGTATATTTGTAATACCTGGCATATTCCTCATATGCAATGTCAAATTATCTTCATTATTCAAAAATATGTACATTATATAGGTGTGGTCTTGAGAACTTCAGTTTAGCAGTATATATTTAAAATTACCTCCTCAAATGAGTAAATGAGTAAAGTGATCTGTCCTACCAAGTTTGGTAAGCTGGGTTACAAATTCTGTGCTGTTAGCAAGTCCCACAGAGAACTGTGTAATCAGGAAGATCTTTTGTAACAATAATGGCCTTTAAACTCTTCTGGGTTTCCCTAACACAGTTTGTATGTATGCATACGTAGCAATAATAGTTACAAAAATGTAAGTTAGTTGAAATTTGTTTGAAAGTATGCATAGACTTTCTTCTGATGAACATTAGGTTCCCTAATATCTGCTATCTCTTTTGGGGAGGAGAAATGAAATCAAATGAATGTCTAAATAATATGTTTTTCCACTCATACAGGAAAGCCTTGAGTCCTTCTCAGAGTCACTTTTATACTGTTCTGATGCTCAATTGGTGAGACTGTCTATATTCTTAATACTATATTCACTCTCCCTAAAAGCTGTAATTATCAGTATTTCTTCCACGTAGCTACAATGTTCAAAAACCCTCCTTGAGGCCTCTTTCCTCCAAATCCTAAATCAAAAAAATAAGAATAACTCATCCCATGATATGGTGGTGAAATCAACGGAAATTTGTGAAATTTCTGCCTATATTTAGGAGCAAAAGAGTTGCTTAGAGCAAACGGATGGTGGAAGGCAAGACAGCAATATTTGGTATGTGTTTTTAAGATTCAGAGTGGATGAAGTAGGAAATAATTAGGGGCTGATCCAAGACTGATGGTAAATGGTAACATCAAAGATTTCTCTCTTTCTCTCTCTCTTTTTTTTAAGTTTTAACTTGTGACTTCAGGACAACTTAGAGACAGCTGCTGCTGTACGCTGACCTGCTCCCAGACTCCGGAGTGTGTTGAGGACAGTATGTCCACACTTCTGGGAAGGGCTGGGGAATAGGAAGCCAGAAATGGCGTGGAGAAGTGCCTGGTGGCTGGGAATTCGCTTCCTTTTCCTCATCTTGGTGTCAAGAAATGGTCTCTACCTTTCACTTAACTCATTGGTCCTTACGGAGGAATCTGCTGAACTGCATTTACTATTATTTCCAAGATAAATTTGACTGTATTTGCCAGGTAATATATTTAACTTTTCTTGTGGAAAAAGAGGGGGGAAATCTGCACGAAGAAAGAAACTGTGAAATATATTTACAAAAAAAAAAAAGGAGACAAGTGTATGTTCTTTCTAATTTTCCGAGGTTTTATTTCATTTATAGCATTTCTTTTGTGGAAACTCAAGATTAGTCACAATAAGCAAACTTTTCAGTGTCGGTACATTCTATAAAAACAGTTGTGAAAATCATTTAGGGTCAGATTTAATATTTGTGAAGGCATTTTAAAAGCTAGGATCATTTTTCAGTTGTAAGGTATTAAGAGTCATAGCACAGTCCCATCTGCCCAAACATAGGTCTCCAAATATTACCTAAATAATGAGGCACTTAAATATCAGAGAAGGAAATTACTAAACAAATTAAAAACGCAGTCCAAATCAGCATATGAGAAATCCATTTCTTGTCTCCTCTTGTCTTTCCAGTCTTCTTTTGGCTTAACTTTTTACCAGAACGATTGGTAATATGATGTATGGAGGAGATAATATGGGTGCGGCTTAGGAAAAGAACTTGATTCTGGGTGTGACATTTTAAAGGAGCCTTTTAAAGTTCTGTTATGGAATGCCTAAGACATTAAAAGATCCTTCCCTATTCCCTATGAAATTCTGTCCTATTCCCTGGGAAATGAATTTCATAATTATCCTTGTCACATAATGTTCAAAACATAGATTATGAAATTGTTAACACTTCTAAAAAAAAAAGCTAGGCAAACTTATTCCAAAGCAAAGTTCACAAAAGGAATAAGCAATCTGGATGTAAATATTCTGAGATACTAAACTATGCAATAAAATGATCGTACAAACTCAAAAGTATCACAGAGGATCCAACAATAAGTTGATTTTAGGCTTTCTCTGAATAGCTAAGAAAACAAGAAAATATCCAGGAAAGTTGAAGAATTGGAGGAAATGACTCATTGATGGTGTGCGTGCTCTAGCAGGTAACCTTTGTCCTGAACCAGCAGAACACTCTGCACCTAATCAGGAGGGCTGGGCTGGGCAGTTTACTAAGGAATGTTCAAATGAAGCCCAGGGGAAGGCCCTCCAGTGTCCCTTCCCTGAACTTTTGGCTCTCAGAGTCCAGCATTTAATTTAATTTAATCCAGTGTTAACTGAGATAGAGGAGAGCTGAGACCCTAAGGATCCATATACTTCAAGGCTATGGCAATTACTCTATTCTACATCTAGCAACATGTCTGTGGGAAGTAAGTGGGAATGCATATAATTCCCATTTTATGAACATATAGACACTGTGTGTGAGAGTGTGTAGTGGTAGAATCAAGATGAATACCTAAGCCCAAAAAATTTTGTTAGGCAGAAGCTTATATGCCCAGCATTGGAAACCTCCTGTAAATATACCTGTGTGATTGTTCTAAAAATTTATCCTTTGCTTCTGATGCCTCAGCCTCTTGTAGCCCTTAATACCATATCCAGTTCCCCTTAGTTTATGTACTTCAGCAAATCTGCACTGTAACTGAAGGAAAACGCAAAAAGTTGTAACATTCTATCACAAATGTTAGGGATTTCTACCTCAAATCTAAAAAAAAAAAAAAAGCACATAGATATGCTTTGTTTTCACAAGGGTCATTTGGTCTTTTCTAAGACAAGCATAAACCATTCATACTAGTTAATGATTTAAAAGGAACACAGAAATGAGATTGCACAATATGGTGCTAGGAATTTTTTGCAACTAAATCTATTCAAATCTATTCCTTGTGCGGGTAACCTCCATTTTCCCTATTTGTTACATACATGATAGCCTAGAGTTAAGTCATCTTTACACATGCCTGACAGAGGCCACATGGATGGCAAACGCTGCATGACTCACTAAAATCCAGTGAACGACAGTCAAAGCCAAGTGTGCAGCAGCTGGTTGCTGGTTGAGAGTCGTGGCGGTGGCAGGCATGCGATGTTGATGTATGCGAGAGTAACTGGTGACTTTCCATGCTAGTTTGATATACCTGAGTAAGGAACTGAGCAGGTCTAGAAAGGCTGTGAGAGCTGCCTGTGGCCGCTGCTACTGCTAACCTTTATTTGAGAGACCTTGGTTAATGCGCCATTAAAAATCGTATTTCAGGGGCACCTGGGTGGCTCAGTGGGTTAAGCATCTGCCTTCAGCTCAGATCATGATCTCAGGGTCCTGGGATCAAGCCCCGCATCGGGCTCTCTGCTCGGCGGGGAGTCTGCTTCTTCCTCTTCCTCTCCCTCTGCCCTCCCCCTGCTTGTGCTCCCTCTCTCTCTCTCAAATAAATAAAAAAATTTAAAAAAAATTTTCAAAAAGATATAAAGCATATTAATGATACAGTGAAACGCTCATATATGATGATTAAACAATAGTTCACAAAACAATATGTTTGGTAATATTCATAAAAATAAATGTGCATGCAGAGAGAAGATGAAACCGACTCTAAAATGCTGATGTTATAGTATTGGTGGGTTTTGTTTCCTTCTTTCCATTTTTTCATATTTTTTGAGTTTCCACAAACATTTCTTCATAATGCATTCATTTTATAACCAGAAAAAAGTCAATAATTTCATCTGAAGGTGTTTATTTAGAATATTTAGAATATTTTGAAAAGGTGAATTTTGGCAGTTACTCTATTTTATTAAGAAGCTACGCCATTGGCACAGTAATCCAGAAGAGAATGAAAGAAAGAAAATAGAAGGTTCAGAAATATGGCCTAGTGCACAAAACAGCTTAATGTATACATTGGCCATCACACATTTGTGGGAAATGGATGTTTGCTCAAGAACAATGTCAGGAAAATTGGCTAGATATTTGGGGGGGTGGGATGAAGAATCAACTTAGAGCTTTCAAAATAATTTACAGATTAGTAAAAACTTAAATCCTAAAAATCAAATAGTTTATATGTTGGAGGCAATATAAGAATATTTCCTTAAGGATTCCACTGAAAACATAAAAGTTTGAAGACCACTATACTATACTATTTGACTTCAATAAAATGCAATGCACTGTTACTTCTCAAAAACTAGTGGAGACGTAGGAACAACGGTCAAAGCGTCACATTCCCCCAACACCGGCCTCACGGTCATTTAATTTCCTGCTTTAGGAAACTTGTAAATCTTTCTATAATTACCTTGCAAATAGTCCAAATCTCAGATATAAAATCTGAGAATATCTAGGCCTGTCTCTTAAGAAATAAAAGATTTGTGTACTAAGAGTTCACCAGCCTTCCCTAATGTGATCGGTCTGTCCTAACAAGAGCCGACTTCCACTCAGATGTCTCAACAGATGAGATTTTATGGAAGGGACTATTTACAGAAGTTCTGGGTTAGGTTTAGGGTAGGGTGAAGGGATGTAACACGACATGGAGGTGGTAAGAGACCCGAAGGTACCCAGGGTCTTGCAACACAAGAAGCTGTTACCACCACTAGGACTGACGGGATCAGGGGAGGAGATCAAATCAGCAGAGCAGTGAAGGGGAAGCTGCCTTGCCTCAGAGGTCCAAATGGAGAAAAGAGGTCAGAATAAATAACGCAGTTTTTTTCCTTTCTACCCTCCAACCTATTTTTGGTATCACCCAGTGGTCACTCTTACCTGGAAGCTTGCTGGCAAAAGAGGCCAGAGAAAATGGTTGATGAAAGCTCTGCCTGCAGAGACAAGAATCCAGCAGACAAGGGTGGAAAACGGATCTAGCCGGGAGCTGGTAGAAAATAACCAGCGCACTTACAAGGGTGAGGTATTGGGAACCCTGATCCGATCATAAAGCAATGCTTAACTTAATGATGGTATTAGCCATTCCCTAACGAAGAAAATAATGGTACTCAAAAGACCATTATGCATTCAAGGAGCACAGAAGAGATGGCAAACGGCTCCATCTGGGAGATTGAATTCTGGGTGGATTTTCTCAGTTTGACAGCTAAGGTGCTTTCTTGTTGCCTGTGTGAAGTTTCTTATATTTTTGCTTATTCCAAAAGAATACATATCCACTACAGGAAACACACACATATCAGAAAACCAAACATCTACAATCTCACCCCTACCCCAACACCACTATCAACATCTCAGTGTGTTTATATCTTTCCGGATCTTTTTCTCTGCACACAGACACAGGAGTATGTTGTATTCGGGATGATGACATAGACATGGTTTTCTTTATTGAATTTTTCCTATAATAAGTCAGGAGCACTATCTCATGCAATAAAATACCATTCTGCCACTTTTTAAAAGACTTTAAACTTTTAAAATACTTGTCTGGTTACAACTGATTTCTCTCCTCATTTAGTGTGCTTTCTCTTTTGACTATTACCAAATACACGGTGATGAGCTTTCTTATAGTCTACCCTGCACACATCACTGTCCTCATGCCAATTTCAGGCCACAGCCTGTTTTTCTACAGCCCTCAAGCTTACAGTTCTCATATTTTTACAGGGTTTTAAAAACAAAAGCACATACACAAAGAAGAAAAGCAACAGAGACACATGTGGCTTGCAAAGCCTAAAGTATTCACTATTTGGGCTTTTACAGAAAACATTTGTCAATTCCTCTACTATGAATTCCCAGAAATGCAGTTTTTGAGTCAAAGGGTGTGAACATTTTTGAGGCTTTTACTGCATTTGGCCAAACTACCCTCCAGAAACACTGAAGCAATTTATGTCCTTCTCAGTACTGAGTTTGGTCTCTTGCCACACATCCTGCCTCAAGGGTCCCTGGCCTAAATCACTAGCGTTTATTCTCAGTCAACTCGACCATGTATTAGCTTTTTAAGTTTTCGCTTCCCGTAAAAGTATGGCCATTTACATTTTTCTTTCATGACTTAACTAATTTACATTTTTGTCCATTTTTTACCAGGATATTTATACTTTCTTTGTACGATCTGTTTAAAAAAATGTTACTCTCAAAAAAAATTACTCTCCTATCTTGTAGATATTGCAAATTTTTGGTGGTTTTTACTCATCTTTCAATTTAATGGGTTTTTCTGATAAAAGAAATTAATAATTCTATAGTCTCATTTTTCCTTTGTAATTTTGTCCTTTGTTCCAATTTTACTTTCAGATTAAAAGCAATTCAGTTATATTTTATCTTTGAACTTTTAAGACTACTTTGTTTTTTAAAGATTTGATTTATTTATTTGAGAAAGAGCCAGAGAGAGTGCCAGAGCAGGCGTAGGGGCAGAGAGAGAAGCAGACTCCCCTGCTCAGCAAGGAGCCCCTAGTGGGGCTCCATCCCAGGACTCTGGGATCATGACCTGGGCCGGAGGCAGCCACCTAATCGCTTAACCAACGGAGCCACCCAGGCGCTCCAAACTTTGAAGACTTCTAAAAATTTTAAATCTTTTAATCCTTCTCAAATTTAGTGTCGGAGAAAGGTTTTTAAAGCGTGCATAACTGATATAATGTGAATCCTGGAGTCCTACTGCTGGGTTCGAATTTCATATCTGACTCCTGGAAGTCAAGTTTATTCTTCATTAAGTGGAGGTAACAGTAGGGCCTACCACGGACCCCGCAGAACACAGAAAGCACTAGCGCAGCGTCATGGCTGTTCCTCCTGCAGCCTCCTGCCGAGCTGGAGACCGCAGGAGCCACACGGGAGCAGGACGGTGAGCCCAGGCCGGGGATGTAGGTTTGCGCGCCCTTCCCGGAGCCTGACCGTCGGGCACTGCCCCAGACCGCGGTCTCGGCGGCTCCTCGCTGCCCCGGCCCAGGGCTCAGGGGAGCGCGGGCCGTTTGGGGAAACACAGACAAGAAACCCGCCCGCCGGAACCTCCCCACACCGTTTCCCGATTTCCTGCCGTAGACCGAGCTGCAGGTTCACAGTCCCCGGTGTCCCGGCCCCCCGGCCGACGAGCCCAGCCGGCCCCGCGGCAGCAGCCTCTTTCCCGGACCCTTCTCGGGCCTCGCGGGCGGCAAGGGACGACGCGGACAGCCGGGCGCTCCCCGACCCCGGACTTGGGGGGCCCGCGGGGCGCGTGTGCTCGATGCTCCGCTGCTCCCGCACGTCTCCGCCGCCGGTTCCCCCCGGGTCGCGGGCCGCCGCAGGCGAGGGCTGGAGAGGGGCGCGCCCCACCGCCCTGCGCCGCCCGACCAGGTGCCCCCGCCCGCGGCTCATCCGGCGCGCAGGACGCTCCGCTGCCGTGTGAACCGCCCGCACCCACGACCTTTCTGTCCCCATCGCGGGACCCACAGCCGCGGCGGGAAGCCCTGTCCTCCGGCTGCCGACCCTCCCCGAGCGTCCTCCCGGAGCCGCGCGCGGGAGCGCAGGAGGGAGCGGCCCCGGCGCCTCGCGGGCGGCTGCGGGGAGGGACCGGAACCGCGCGAGAGGGGACCCGGCGCGCTCGTCCCCCCAGCGCCCGCCCCGGATCGTCCCGCGCCCCTTGTGACGTCGCAGACGCCGTCCTCGGCCCGCGTGGGATGCCCTCGCGCCCCCCCCGTCGCCGGCCCGCCCCGGCCCCCCCCGACCCCGCCCGCGCACCCCGCCCCCCGCCCGCGCCCGGGAGCCGCGAGCGTCACGCCGCACCCACGCCGCGAGCCCGGGAGCCGAGGGGCGGCCGCCGGCGGATGCTGAGGTCCGCGCGCCGGGGACGACCGGGCACCTCCCCGCGGCGGCCCCGCCGAGCTCCTGCCCCCCGCGCCCCCGCCGCCCCGCGCCGCCGCCGCGCTTTCCTGCTCTCCTCGCCCGCCTCTTCCGTCTCCGGAGGGAAGCGCCGCCGCCGCCGCAGCCCCGCGCAGGGCAAGCGCCCTCCTCCTCCCGCGCGCCCCGCGTCCCGCCCGGGTCTGCGGCCCCGCGTCCCGCCGCTGCGGAGGCAGGTGAGTGCGCGGGCGCCGGGCGGCTCCGAGCTTCCCCGCGCGGGCCCGACTCGACCCCCGCGCGGCCGCGGGATCCCGGAGACACGGGGGTGGGCGAGGCCAGCAAACGGCTGCGTTAAGACCCGATGGCCCTGAGCGTTTCCCGGGGGGCGGGCGGGGGCGGCCCAGCAGGTGCGGCGCAGCGTCGGGCCCCGCCGCCCTGGGGATGCTCGTGCTGCCGCGGGGCTTCCGGGGAGGCCGCGCACCCCGCCGCACCTGCGCGAGGCCGCACCGCCGGGTCCGTCTCCGCAGGGGGAGAGGCGGGCTCGGGACGGGGCTTCCCGGTCGCTGTGGCCGGAACACGAGGGGACACTCGACGGGGTCTGGCCGGATCGCGGGCACCGTTCGACACCGAAAGCATGGGGGGGGGGGCCAGAAACCCAGATTATTTCGTCCGTGCATGAAGAGTGCGTGTGCACACTTAGGTGTGCATTTTGGAGGTTTCCGCCTCTAAAGCTAATTTTAAGGCGTCGAATAAGCAGGACTTTGCCCACTGTGCGACCGGAATTGACTTCAAAAGAACGGCGGGTTAAGGCTGCGTGGACAGACCTCTCAGGAATCCCACACGTCAAATAAACATTTTTTGGGGTCCTTTTCCTGTGATTCCTAACTTTGAAATCAAACAAGTTTAAGGATCTCAGCCCCATAACAGTCTAATGATGAAAATAATCCACTGAACTACTATTCACTGATGCATTACCTAAGTGACCTCATTTTTCGCTTTAAAAATAGGGAATATATTGGGGCGCCTGGGTGGCTCAGTGGGTTAAGCCGCTGCCTTCGGCTCAGGTCATGATCTCAGAGTCCTGGGATCGAGCCCCGAATCGGGCTCTCTGCTCAGCAGGGAGCCTGCTTCCTCCTCTCTCTGCCTGCCTCTCTGCCTGCTTGTAATCTCTCTGTCAAATAAATAAATAAAATCTTTAAAAAAAAAATAGGGAATATAAAGGAAAAAATGAAAGGGAATGGAAGAGTTCATTTCTCAACATGTATTTGTTTGAATTCTTATATATATACATTTATTTATTTATTTTAAAAAATATTTTATTTATTTATTTGACAGAGATCACCAGTAGGCAGAGAGGCAGGCAGAGAGAGAGAAGAGGAAACAGGCTCCCTGCTGAGCCGAGAGCCGGATGTGGGGCTCCATCCCAGGACCCTGAGATCATGACCGGAGCCGAGGGCAGAGGCTTTAACCCACTGAGCCACCCAGGCACCCCTGAATTCTTATTTAGAAGCTACTTTATTTTTAAACTTTTGTGGATTTTTCTACTCCTCCTGAAGTTAGTTCTTGGTCATGAAGAGGATTGCATAAGGTGCATAAGGTTACACTTTTTGCATAAAATAAGCTACCATTTCTATCCATGCTTTTGGACTAAACCACCACTTGCTTGGAGGTTATGCCTGGACTTGCCATTTGATGTAAAATATCTCATTACAGATTTAAATTATAACTATACTTGTGCTAGTCCAGAAAGAAAATGACATTATTAGACATACAAGGACTCTGAAATGAAAGTTATAAAATTATTCGTTATATATGTACTTATTTTATTTCTGTCTCTGATAACAATTAGGAAAGGTCTTATTCTACTTCATCTTGTAGGTAAATTGTGTAAAAAATAATTATGTTTTATAAAGTGACTAATAAAAACAAATGTTTTCATTTATTAAAGGTGAGGACAGTATATGAGAACTTTTTCTAGGTGTGTCTCCTTCATAAATGTCTTTGTTAAAATACTTTTCATCTTGTAGTGAAGCTAATCAAACTCTGTACATCGCTGTTTTTGTTTGGTTTAGAGTTTAGAAACAAGAGCAGAGTTGACAGCATTTTGCTTCCCATCTCTTGTGGTTAGCATAGTTTCCCAAATTTGCCTAATTTAAAAAATTACTTCAGGTGGTGGACAGCTGGGGGAGGGGGAAATGAATGTGGTTTAAAAAGATTCCAGGGTTGCAACTTGAGACTTTCTGAATTAGAATCTCTAAGTTTAGGAGATGATACTTCAAATAGGTGAAATGATAAAATTTTTTTAAAAGGCGAGGTTGGAAAGCACAAGTGGGAAATACCGCTGCTGTAATGAAGAGCTGACATAACCCCTTCTCATTCCTGTGCATAAAATGTTCTTAAATGGAAGCTATGGTTTTACTAATATGATGATGTCACCCATTTAGGAAACCTGAAACTTTTATATCGTTTTGTAGTTAGGCCTCCTGGTGATTGAACCTAGCAAACATTTTTGCATGTTTAGTCTCTTTTATGTAGTATGCAATGTTAATTCAAGTCCTCTAATGTTATAGGAACCTTTTATTAATGGGCTTTTAATGTAGATTCCTGTGACTAGTAAACCACAGCAAAATACTGTGCTTGATCGTTTCTCTTTCATATAACAGATTTATTTTCTACCCCTTTTGTGCTCCTAACTAGAGAAGACAAGCTCGTAAATTTTAGTAACTTATTTAGAGCTTTTATTAAAATGACCTAACCCCATCCAAAAAAGAAAAAGAAAGTTTTGGGGGAGCATAAAATATGGTCAGTTTTATATAAAAACAAATTAGCAAAAAACAGAGTATTAAACAACTATAAAATAATTTGTTAAGATGAATTACCACAATGGAAAGGGTCAGAGTTTTCTCTCCTTTTCTTCTCTCTCCGTTCCTTTTCTTTATTTCTCTTGTTTTCGTTTGAGGGGTGGAGGGTTGTTTGCTGGCCTGTTTTTTTTTTGTTTTTTTTTTTTTTAAAGATTTTATTTATTTTATTTGACAGAGAGAGATCACAAGTAGACAGAAAGGCAGGCAGAGAGAGAGAGAGAGAGAGGGAAGCAGGCTCCCTGCTGAGCAGAGAGCCCGATGCGGGACTCGATCCCAGGACCCTGAGATCATGACCTGAGCCGAAGGCAGCGGCTTAACCCACTGAGCCACCCAGGCGCCCCAACTGCTGGCCTGTTTTTTAATCAAATAAATATTTAAAATCTCCTAACAATTATCCAAGTTTAAATTCATGTAAATGTTTGCTAACTTTATCAATAGATACTTAAACCTATCCTTTACAGAGCTATGATGGTAGGTTTCCCACAGTGATAATTAGAGTTAAAACTACTAGCAAAAGAGTTAAATTCAAATGACCAAAGGAAACTGGTCTCTAATACTGCTAAAGGAGAGCCTAATTTAGTTACAGTGATGTCATAATTTTTCATTATCTGTTGCTTTTTAAATAGCATCTCATCTTCCAAATTCTAGAACACTTCTCAGGGTTTTTTTTTTTTTTTAGGAGTTTGCAAGAATCTCTTATAATCACAAATAATCCCGGTTTGATCTGGGAATAACAGGTTTGTTTTAAAAATATGGCTGATGGTTGGGGCACCTGGGTGGCTCAGATGGTTGAGCGTCTGCCTTGGGCTTAGGTCATGATCTCCAAGTCCTGGGATCAAGTCCCAGGGCTGGCTCCTAGCTCAGTGGGGAGCCTGCTTCTCCCTCTGCTGGTGGGCTCTCTCTCTTTCTCAGAGGGATAAATAAAATCTTTTAAAAAGATATGGCTGCTGGCTAGCATCATTAGTAAGGGAGATAGAAATAAGGAATCAGATCAAGAAGATAAATATTACCCAGCTTAGACAGTTATCCATGGTGCAGGATTAGCAAGAATGCAAGAGAATTTAGTAGATTTACATATTGGCTCTACTGAAACATTTATGTTTTTTACTATTTTGAACTTTTCAAATAAAAGGACTATATTCTTTTATTAGTTTGTGTTTCTTTAAAAGCAAGTGTTACATTCAATATTGGGTATTGATTTATTCAACACTAGTAAATATCTGTTAAAAATCAACTTTGCCTCTACAAAGTGGAAGTAAAATGACACGAGGTATCCTGCTAAACCCAGTTTGCAAAACATTATATATAACATGACCTATGACCTTTGCTTCCCTAATAATCAGAGAATGTATTTTGGTCATGTTATTTTATCATTACAGTTAAAAAAAAAATAGTCATCTTCCAAAAGGTCTGTAAAGAACTCCTTTGAATCACATTCTCTAACAGTTATAATCTGAAAACTTGCATGAGTAATCCCTTCCAGATGAACTTGGGTGGAAGACAATCCTTTTAAACATGTTTATCTCCAATGAAATAGAAATCAGTTGACTAACAAAACTCCCACTGTGTGTCGTGAGGAGATGGAAAAAAAATGTGTATCCTGGTCTCAAGGGATTTATAGCCTATTAGAGAATAATGGTTCCCCTGGGGCTGGCTTGGATGGGGGGTTTAGGCCCTCATAATGTTCATTAACCCTCTGCCCACACCCAAACTACCGCATAGGAACGTAGAATCTCAGTGTTAAAAACCAGCACGATTCCTGTAAAAAATCAACTTCAAAGCAATAGCCTAGAGCCCTTCTTTCAACAATTGTTATGCCCCTCCCCAGCCTCATTTTTTCCATTCGATCAACAAATATTTATTATGCCCTCATTAGGTAGATGACAAATGCCAGCAGTTTTGAAAATGTGCATTTTTGGGGGCTTCTGAGTGGCTCAGTCGGTTAAGCATCTGCCTTCAACTCAGGTTGTGACCCCAGGGTTCTGGGATCGAGTCCCGTGTTAGGCTCCTTGCTCAGTGGGGAGTCTGCTTCTCCCTCTGCTTCTGCCCCTCCCTACCCTGCTGGTGCTCTCTCTGCTCTTTCTTTTTTTTTTTTCAATTTTTTAAATTTTTATTTATTTATTTATTTATTTGACAGACAGGGATCGCAAGTAGGCAGAGAGGCAGGCGGAGAGAGAGGAGGAAGCAGGCTCCCCACTGAACAGAGAGCCCGATGCGATGCCGGGCTGGATTCCAGGACCCTGGGATCATGACCTGAGCTGAAGGCAGAGGCTTTAACCCACTGAGCCACCCAGGCGCCCCTCTCTCTGTTCATTCTTGCATGCACACGTACTCTCTCTCAAATAAATAAAATAAAAAATAAAATTGCATTTTTCAAACCTATTAATTTTATTTTTTACTCTTTAAAAATTGTAATAAAATAGATATAACACAAAATTTACTATCTTAGCCATTTTCAAGTGTATGATTCACTGGCATTAAGTACTTTCCCTTTGCTATGCAACCATCACCACTATCCATCTCCAGAAACTTTTCCTCATCTCAAAATGATACTCTGGACCCATTAAACAGTAACTCCTCACTCTCCTCTTCCCCTAGCCTCACCAACCACCATTCTACTTTCTGTCTCTACAAATTTGGCTACTCTGGTTGCCTCACGTAAGTGGAATCATACAATATTTGTGCTTTTGAGTACGGCTTTTATCACTTAGCATAATGTTTCCAAGGTTCATCCACATTGTAGAATGTACCAGAATTTCATTCCTTCTTAAGGCTGGGTAATAGTCCCCAACCTCTTTTATTTGGAAAATAAATATAAAGAACAGGGAAGTTTTGAACTAGAACAGACCATAGAAATCATCTCCTTCAAGCTCTGTGTCCCTCCTTTCCTTTCTTTTTTTATGTTTATAAAAATAAGGAACACAAGTCCCTTTTGGGGGGACTTTGGACATCTGGTTGGTTCAAGGCAAAGCAGAGCCCAAGGACCAGCTTTCTTATGGCCTAAACAAAAGCTCTTCACACC
The DNA here is from genome assembly GCF_902655055.1 of Lutra lutra. Taxonomy (NCBI): domain Eukaryota; kingdom Metazoa; phylum Chordata; class Mammalia; order Carnivora; family Mustelidae; genus Lutra; species Lutra lutra. Next base: position 3,308,069 of record NC_062280.1, read on the forward strand.
AGGGAGCGGAGGCAGACAGTTAAAGGCAAGTGTTAAATGAGTTGGTGCCAAAGTTAAGTGTTGCAGGTGTTCAGAAAAAGAGATGAAGTTATTGAAAAATGTTACCTTTGAAAGGAAACATTGAGACAGATTTGAAGAGTATGAAGACTAGCTTCTAATCAACAATTACCACAACTATAAATTGTATCCTACTGGAAAAGATTCTTTCTACAAGTCATACATCTGCTGTCTTTTCCTTCTGCCTTGAAATATACATTATACATTACATTTGTATTCTTAAAAATATGTATTCTTCAGTTAAGATAGTTACACTGAATCTGCTATTTTTCATATTCTGTGGGATTTCAGGCTACCTTTGTGACACCACAGTGGTTCTGAACACATCCTTGACCATGTATATACACTCAGTTGAAACTCAGCAGAAAGAAAACTATCTAAATGGATAGAGTTTCTGTTTAGTGAAAATGTTCCAAACTATGGAGAAGAGGCTAAAAAGGGGTCACTATCAGATTTAAAAGAATTTCTGAATGGAATACTTTTTCGTAGTTTTCAAATGAGTTCTGGAAATCTTTGCTACCTCATGCAAGCATCGTGCTGATATGGAACACTACTTAGATAGATGGGTTTGCATTTGCTATTGTTGTTATTCCCAGCATTTAATTTGTGTTACAAAAAAGGCAATATAAGTTGACCCTTTGCTGACCAAGGCCCATCATTCTTGGTTGCAATAGCCATAGGATTCCCTGTTCTACTTCTCAGTAACAAAGGGGATACAGAGCTGACTGGTGCATCTTCTATTTCCTTAAACTGTCAGATAAAAATCAGCTAAGCGATGTTCCCTGTCCTCACTCTAGATCTCCTGAATCAATATATCCTAGGGGAAAGTGTAAATATCTGTATTTTTTTAAGATTTTTTTTTAAAGATTTATTTATTTATTTATTTATTTGACAGAGAGAGATCACAAGTAGACAGAGAGGCAGGCAGAGAGAGAGAGAGAGAGAGAGAGGGAAGCAGGCTCCCTGCTGAGCAGAGAGCCCGATGCGGGACTCGTTCCCAGGACCCTGAGATCATGACCTGAGCCGAAGGCAGCGGCTTAACCCACTGAGCCACCCAGGCGCCCCAAGATTTTTTTTTTTTTTACTTTTATTTATTACACACACACACACACACACACACACACACACACACACACACACAGCAAGAGAGGGAGCACAAGAAGAGGGAGTGGGAGATGGAGAAACAGGCTTCCCGCTGAGCAGGGAGCGAGATGTGGGGCTTGACCTGGGGCTCGACCCCAGGACCCTGGGATCATGACCTGAGCTGAAAGCAGACACTTAACCCCTGAGCCACCCAGGCACCCCTGAATGTCTGTATTCTTAACAAGTGTCCCAAGGAGTTTTTGGTTTTCCTGATTTGGAAACGCTGCTCAGCACAAGATCCTGTTTGTAAGTTACTAGAACATTGGAAACAGGACATTTTTGTGGTCTCTTGCTGTAAGCAGCACCAGTGAGCAAAAATATGGACCACTGTGGTGCGCTAGCAGCCTTGATAGAGCTACGGTGAGGCAGACTCATCAGCTTAGAAGTAGACTGTATGTCAAGGGCACCTGAAGGTCAGGAAGGAGGGAGGGAGACAGGCGAAGGTTAAGTAGATGGATTTACATATTCCATATTTAAGGTCTTTTCTAACAAAACCAAATTAAACTTACTATTTTGGTCTTTAATCAACTACATTAATCTTGTCGAGATAGGTCACCCTAGATGACAAGAGTCACTTCAGACTCTGAGCAGGCACACAGTGTGCTTCAGCTGACAGTCGTCCAGATACGGCTTCGGTTTGCTTTTGTGAGTGCGTACGGGATACGTGCAGACTTGTACGTCAGTAAGTGTGGGCCCACATGCCTAGTGGCACCGGGTGATGCTGATAAAAGCCAAGTACAGTGAACAATACTGCGAGGACGAACTCTGTGTTCGCAGAGCTAAGAGCCCACACGTATCGAGCACCTCTCACGTATGCGCTAGAGTTATAGGAAACCACAGGCACCTTTAAATCTCCTGCCAGGCAGAGCACAGATAAGCAAACCAATGTGCAAGTGTCGGTGAGTTGGGCTAGAGATTGGCCTGCCTCTCTGCTCCCACGGCCCAGGTGCACGAGACGAAGGAAGGTCAGGAAGGGCTCCCGAAGGATTGAGCTGTTGAACAGACTCCTCTCTCTCTCTCTCTCTCTCTCTCGCTCTTGCTCTCTCTTTCCCTCCCTCCACACACATACTTTTAAAAATACTTATCAAGTTAGAAATACAGGAAAGTATACAGGTTCTAAGTGCACAGCTTGATGAATTCACAAAGTCAACCTACTCATGCAACTATCACTTAGAACCAGAATTACCAGTGCCTAAAAGCTGCTTCCTATCCCCCGGTCAGTAATTCCTTCTCCTTCTCCAAGGGGAGCCACCATGGTGACCTCCTACACTATAGGTTAGTTTCACCTATTTTCTTTTTTTTTTTTAAAGATTTTATTTATTTATTTGACAGATCACAAGTAGGCAGAGAGGCAGGCAGAGGGGTGGGGTGGGAGGTGGGGAAGCAGGCTCCCCACTGAGCAGAGAGCCTGACTTGGGGCTCGATCCCAGGACCCTGAGATCATGACCTGAACCGAAGGCAGAGGTTTAAACCACTGAGCCACCCAGGCACCCCTCACCTATTTTCAAACTTCAAATAAATTGAATTGGATGGTATACACATATTTTGTGGCTGACTTTCACTTAGCTGTTTCAGTGGGATGCATCGACTTTGTGGCCCATAGCACTAATCCATTCATTCTACCCCTGTCTGGTGTCATCTTACGTGAACATGCCTCACATTATTTCACCTTCTTAGCCATGATTGTTTGCATTATTCTAGTGTTAGGTCATTACAAATCATGCTACTCATGAACATTCTTGTGTTTGTCTTTTAACACATGCAGGAGTTTCTGTTGGATATATGTCTACAGGGAAGTTGATTTCCAACACCAACTTCACCAATTTCATTCCCACCCCGGTGTAGGAGTCTCATTGCTCCACATCCTCACCAAAACTCGAGATTTTTAGACTTTACATTTGAGCGATTTCATCGGTTATCCATTGGTACCCTGCTGTGACTTTAAGTTGCATTTTCCTGATCACTAATGAGATAGACTGCCTTCCCATATGTTTGTTGGTCGTTTGAATATCCTCTTTTATAAAGTTATCTGTTCAAATTTCTTGCCCCTGAACTGATTATGGGAGGGTAAGTTAAACATCAGGCATAGAAGACAGGGGACAGGCGTTATCAGAGGGAGCAGCATTGACAATTAAGATCCTGCCCAGAGCAAAGGTGTAAATGGACAGACAGTGGGAAATCAATTACTAAATGCTAAACTTAGAACCTGTGGATTGATGACAGCAATATCACACAGATCGAAGTAAAATAGCACCAAAAGAGGACAGATGGTCCCACACTGTACAACTTGATGGATCTGAGACATGTTAGACAGTCGAGTACCTGAAGGTTAAACGCGAGTTATCCACTGGAAAGATAATTTCATTTCCTGCGACGTAAAGGTCGTATTGAAATAACTAGTGATGCTTAAGGAATAGTTCTGCTCTGGCCTGGGTAAAGGATAGGCAGCTGCAAGGCCCCGGCGGGGTCAGGAGAGGCGACCTTTAGCGAGTGGCGGGCTAGGCCTCGCTGGCTGCTGGGCTGAGCCCACGGATGCCCCAGCATCCTGTAGGGGCACTTCTGCCCCCTTTCCTTTCCGCCAGGGCGGCCGCCGCCGTCAGCACTTGTCCTCAGAGCAGCACCAAGTATGGGCCAGAGCCCGAGGGGCCAAGTGCGCTTCCCTGGCAACAGCCACGTGTGCTCCACGGGGCCCCGGCCAGCCGCTTGGCGTGTGCCCGCCAGGGACACTCCCGACACCTGCACCCCCGGACAGAGGCCACCACACACACCTTCTCTTCTGCGCCCGGGTCTCTCCTGGGAGTCCGGCCTTCTCCCCCCGCCGCAGCGTTGTCCCGCAGGCCCGCCACACAGCGGCTTCACACTGTCCCTGCTCGGGGATGAGTGAAACACCGAGTCCCGCTGGGAACGGGGTGGGGGGCGATCCCTGCCGCCCGCGAAGAGGTGGGCTGTGTCCGAGCTGTGGGTTCTCCGCAGGAAGAAGTGAGCGTCCTACTTGCTTCCTCCTGAGAGGGCCCCCCGTCCTGTCGAGGGCCCCGTCCACATCCGCGGCTGTCACTGTGAGCAGAGAAGGGCATCGCCGGCCTCTGGCACATCCGGCCTCTTTGCACAAGAATGGACACACTTGGCCCCGGAATCCCCACAAAATATCCTGACAAAATGCCCCCCGACGGTATTTCGATCCTGCCAAGCGCCCCACAGACGGTCTCCTGTGAGGCCAGAGTAGTCCTTCGGCCTCTGGGAGCCAAGTTTCCAGCCAGACGCCCGGAAACCGAAGCGGTCAGACCTGGCCCACATAAAGGAACCTTATTCTGGGTCATTCAGCGAATTACAAGTAGCTTCCAGCCTTTGGGATTTAATGGACTAGTAAATTTGCAGAAAAGATTTCGGTGACCCACATAAAGCTGCCAGCCTCTTATTTTCTCCGGTTAGGACTTGTGACTGTGGTTTCCGTGAAGTTGTATTGAAAAGCCCTCGCTGTCATTTGTGATCCAGTATCTGCAAAGTTAGAGCTGGGTGCTTTTCCAGAAATACCTTATTCGATCTTCACAATGTTCTGGCTACGAAAGTATCATGTTCATATTACAGAGGAGGAGAGAGGCTCAGAGAGGGTAAGGAAATTACCTGATGCTGCACAGCTAGTTTATGGCCAAGCAAGGCTGGGAGCCCACGTTTGTCTCCAAAAGCCCATGTCTTTCCCACTATACTATTTATCACATTGGAAATATGTATGTACCATTCAAATGTCATTTTTTAAAGATTTATTTATTTGAGAGAGAGCAGAAGCTGGGGGGGAGAGGGAAAGGGACAAGCAGTTTCTCCGCTAAGCAAGGAGCCTGATGTGGGGCTTGATCCCAGCACCCTGAGATCATGACCTAGGCTGAGGGCAGATGCTGAACTGACTGAGCCACCCAGGTACCCCTCAAATGTGATATTTCTTTTTCTTTCTTTCTTTCTTTCTTTTTAAGATTTTATTTATTTTGGAGAGAGAGAATGAGAGAGAGAGAAAGCACGGGAAGGGGAGGGTCAGAAGGAGAAGCAGACTCTGCTGAGCAGGGAGCCCTATATGGGACTTGATCCCAGGACTCCAGGATCATGACCCGAGCCGAAGGCAGTCACTTAACAAACTGAGCCACCCAGGCGCCTTCAAATGTGATTTTAAAAACAGTGCTGTCTTGATGAAATGACAGTGGTTAGGAATTAAAATTGAGTTTTGTCTGTGTGGAGAGATCTGGGCTTCCAGGAAAAGTCTTAAGAGCATTTTTTGCCCACTTCAATTTAGCCAGCATTTCTCCAGCTGGAGATGAAAAATCTACTACAGAAACTGTAGTAGGAAAAGCTACAGAGACTGTTTCTAACTGACGTTGTGATATGCGCATGTTAACATACGTTTGCTCTGAGATGGTGACGAATGTGACTTCTGTAAACCTGTTCTGATCAGGGGCGCCTGGGTGGCTCAGTCGGTTGAGCGTCTGCCCTTGGCTCAGGTCATGATCCCAGGGTCCTAGGATGGAGCCCCGCACTGGGCTCCCTGCTCAATGGGGAGCCTCATTCTCCCTCTGCCTGCCACTACTACGGCTTGTGTGTTCCCTCTCTCTCTCTGAAAAATAAACTCTTTAAAATAAAAATAAACCTAAAAAATTAAAAAAAATAATAAAATAAAAATAAACCTGTTCTGATTAAATATGCCTTTAAATATGTTGTCACAAGTAAGGCTTATGAGAGGTTATTTCAGTGTTCACTACATCATTAAAGATTTGGCTATTAAAGTGAATGGCTCCTAGTAGGAAAGACTGACTCACAGAATTAAATTTATTGACCATATAAGTGGGGAAGAGAATCCCACTCCACTTCTGTTTGGCCAGAAAACAAAAGACAAAGGAATAGATTTTGTTGACATTTGCTAAAATTATCAAGGTCTCTCTTTCAGGAGAGGTGTTAGGGAATAAGGTGTAGTCCCCCCAGATTGTGTGTTGAAGCCATAACCTCCTGTGCCTCATGATGTGACTGTGTTTGGAGACAGGGCCTTCAAAGAGATGAGTAAGGTTAATGCAGTCATATAGGTGAGTCCTAACCCAATCTGGTGTCTTTTTAAAAAGAGGAAGGGATGCCAGGAATGCTCGTGCATAGAGGAAACGCTGTATGAGGACACAGCCATCTGCACGTAATGGAGAGTGGCTTCCAGAGAAACCAAACCTGCTGACACCTTGCTCTTAGAACTTCAGAACTGTAAGAAAAGTAATTTCTGTTGTTTATAAGCCGCCCAGTCTGCAGTAGTTATGGCAGCACCAGCGCACTACTACAGGAGGCACTGGGTTTCGGGCATGAGCCAAGCCAAGGCAGCCAGTTAAGAGAGACGTCAGTAGACTATGATAGGTGAGAGTTTATTATCCAGGAAAGACGGTAAACCTCAAGGCTTACCTTGAGGATCAGGGGGAAAAAAGATTTTTTTAGGAAGGAAGTCCATGGTCAGATAGTGATTTTTAATAGTCAAACTAGTGTCTGTTATCAGCTGGGTGTGTTTCTCTACTTTTTTGCTATAAAATGTACCTTATAATAATTGTATGCTTATGATTATTTACCCAATAATGACTCCTTCACTAACAGCTAAGAATTTATGTAAGAATTTTATTGGCTAGAGTGCGGTGAACAGGGAGGGCTGCCAGTTCCCTAGGACTTGAATCTTTTCCAAGTCACTTCCTAGCTGGGTGACTTGGGGCAAACTACTTAACCCCCTCATCTTGGTTTCGTCATCTGTACAATAGAGATGGGAGAACCCTCCCATAAGGTGGTGTGAAAAGTAAATGACTAATACACATAAAGTGCTGAGAAGGCTCCGCGTACAGGCAGCAGCGGGTGCACGCCAGCTGTTATTTTCACTAGGACCTCTCTCCGCACTCGGATGACAGGTAGTGGAACTGTCCCGCCTCGTGGTTCCACAGGGATGTCTGCCAGCAGGTGCCAGCCCCCGCGGATCTGCCGGCGTGGTGGTAAAGAAAAATGAGCCGGCGGGGCGCCTGGGTGGCTCAGTGGGTTAAGCCTCTGCCTTTGGCTCAGGTCATGATCTCAGGGTCCTGGGATCGAGCCCTGCATCGGGCTCTCTCCTCGTCGGGGGGGGCCTGTTTCCCCCTCTCTCTCTGCCTGCCTCTCTGCCTGCTTGTGATCCCTCTCTCTGTGTCTAGTAAATAAATAAAATCTTAAAAAAAAAAAAAATGAGCTGCCCGGAAGAACAGCAGCTTTTAAATCTCAGTGTTCGACATCATCTAGGAGGCTGACCAAAATGCAGATTCCCAGGCCCTGTTCCCAGAGATGCTGATGCACCAAGTCGGGATAGAGCCCAGGAATCTGTCCCTTTAGTGAGCCCCTTGATTAATTCTAACGCAGGTGGTTCTCAGATCCACTATTAAGAAATACTCATCAAAAACAATTTCTTCTGGATTCAAAGCTATTAAATTATGGTAAATGTAACTTACTAATCATGAGTCTATAATACATCTCATTAAAAGTATTTGAAATGTTTAAATAAAACTAACTTAGGTCAAAAATGAGTATGTAGACTTGCTTTTAAAAGTCATCTGAGGGCGCCTGGGTGGCTCAGTGGGTTAAGCCGCTGCCTTCGGCTCAGGTCATGATCTCGGAGTCCTGGGATCGAGTCCCGCATCGGGCTCTCTGCTCAGCAGGGAGCCTGCTAAAAAAAAAAAAAAAAAAAAAAAGTCATCTGAAAATGGGGTGTCCGGATGGCTCAGTTGGTTAAGCGTCTGTCTCTTGCGTTTGGCTCAGGTCGTGATCTCAGGGTCCCAAGATTGAGCTCTGCGTTGGGCTCAGTGTTCAACGCGGGGTCTGCTCGAGAGTCTTCTCTGCCTCCTCCCTCCAGCACGCTCTTGTTTTCTCTCTCTCCCTCTCTCTCAAAAATAGATAAATCTTTTTTAAAAAAATAATCTGAAAGACAGCTTCTGCAAATGTTAGTAAGAGTTACGGATAAACCTGAAGAAATCGAGCATCGAATGCAGACCTCAGTTTCTTCACGACAACTTGGGTCACCCCGGTTGTCTCAGCCTGGCAGCCCCCTCAGGGTTATGGTCTTAAGGAACTGAGTTGAGGACAGGTGGGGAGAGAGATGTGAAAGCAGATTACAGAGAAGCAGGGAGAAGCAGGTTTGGTTCCTCTGGAGGAAATGGTTCATTCGGCCAGAAAGTAGCAGGTTATTGTGCGAATTAGAAAGCTTTGCATGCAGATAGTGATAGCCGTGAGAGGTATTTTTAGGGAGTCAGGACCCTGAGGAAAAATACTGCTGGACTCTATATGATGCTGGAGAAAGCTTCGCCGTACAATAGCCCCGTGTGCCTAATAGTAAAGGAGGATGTATTGTTTTTATTCACTTTCCTTTACTTACTGTTGAAGCTGAATATGTTTTCTCATGGTGGTTAACCCGTAATCTTAAGAAAACAGCATTTGGGGGGCAAACTTCAGACAAAGCAGCTGTGACCATTCACAATTAACTCCTAGAGTCCATTAAGGGGATTTTTTATTTTATTTATTTATTTATTTAAGAAGGAGAGTGTTAAGAGAATGGAATAGAGAGCCTGGGCTTGTGTGTAGGACTGACTCTGAGCCGAGCCGTTCAGTCTTGTGTAACGCTGCAGAAGTTACCCAATCTCTCCAGGCTTTGCTTTCGTGACGGTAAAACCAGGCTGACGCCTTCACAGTAGTTCTCGCAATGACCGCGCGTGCTAGGCCTGTGCAAGCTTTCGATCCGGTGCGGCTGCTACTGAAAGATTGGAAAGGTCTCTCTCCTAATTACGCACCAGCAATGTCGAGGGGGGACAGCGCGCCTCTGAGAAGCCAGGACTGTTCAAGTCCCCGAGAGCCGCCTGCTTTCATTCATTCTTTCAACTTCTGTAGCTCCGCAGAGAGTGGGACTTTTCGTCTCTGCTTCAGAAGGAGGCGGCCGGGCGACGGGTTGGCTGCCAGCCCAGGAGCGGCCCGGGTCTGACAGGGCCCGGCAGGGCTTGCTGGCCCGCTGCTTAGTGCGTTAGCAGGTCGGCCCCAGGCTGTCCGGCTAAATCCCCCTGCACTTCTCTCGTCTTCCCCAGAAGGACAGAAAGTGCCCCTGCAAGTGCCGCGAAGCGTGTGGTCATTCTGAGGTCATCCAGGACCTGGGTTTCCCTTTTAGCATCGCGCTTGTGTCCACCGGCCTGTCAGTGTGGGGGTGTCTCGTGTCGGGTCTCCAGGACTCTGCTTCACTGAGAATTCCGTTCTTTGCACCACGGATTTTTGAGACTAAACGTACTTTGGGAAGCTTTTAAACAGTGAGTTTCCAATGTCGAGCGCTACCTGGTCTTCCCAGCGAGGCGGTGACTCTGACGCGCGGGCTGTTCGGGCCGCCGACCGGGTGGCCGCCACACGGGTGCTCCGGCGGTGCCAGCGCACCCTGACGTCCCGCCCTGACCCGCTTTCTCTTTCGCCTTCTCGCACTTTCCAGCCAACGGCCCGGAGGGCGGCCGCCGCGAGGTCGGAAATGTCCGCGGTCCTGCGGGAGCTGCTGCGGGTCTCCGAGAAGGCAGCGGACATCGCCCGGGCGTGCCGGCAGCAGGAAGCCCTGTTCCAGCTGCTGATCGAGGAAAAGAAGGGGGCGGAGAAGAACAGGAAGTTCGCAGTGGACTTCAAGACGCTGGCGGACGTGCTGGTACAGGCAGTGATCAGACAGAGTGTGGAGGACAAGGTAAGGAAGGTCACAGCCAAGGTGACTGCAAATTATTTGCCTTGTGATTTTTTCATTAGAATAGCATGATCTCTCTCTCTCTCTCTCTTTTAAGATTTTATTTATCTGACAGACAGAGACCACAAGCAGGCAGAGAGGCAGGCAGAGAGAGAGGAGGAAGCAGGCTCCCGGCTGAGCAGAGAGCCCGACGCGGGGCTCGATCCCAGGACCCTGAGATCATGACCTGAGCCGAAGGCAGAGGCTTTAACCCGCTGAGCCACCCGGGTGCCCTGCATACTCTCTCTTTTTCCCTTCCCACCTCAGAATACTAGCACCTAGGATTCTAATAAACAACTTGGGTTCCCTCCCGCCCTGTTTTGACTACAAAATTACTAAAAATGTTCACTGCAGAAGAAATTAAAAATACAGAAAAGCAAATACAGAGAAAAAAATTACCGTTCTGACAGTTGAAGAGAAACATTTGGATATGGAGCTTTTATTTATTAATGAGTTTCTTTTTAATAAATAATACATATTCTCCAGAAAATAAGCAAAAATAAGAATCCTTAATCCTACACCTAGAGAAAACCACAGCTATGTTTTACTAAATATTGCAAGGACATTTTTCTTCTATGCTTATTTGTGTGCATGGTACATAGAATTTGTCTCAGCAGAAATGGGAACATTTATTGACTTCTTTTTTTTAACTTGACATATCATGTTCCACCTTCTTTTTTTTTTTTTTAAGATTTTTATTTATTTATTTACTTGACAGAGAAATACAGCGAGAGAGGGAACACAAGCAGAGGGAGTGGGAGAGGGAGAAGCAGGCCTCCTGCAGAGCAGGGAGGCCAATTCGGGGCTCCATCCCAGGACCCTGGGATCATAACCTGAACAGAAGGCAGATGCTTAATGACTGAGCCACCAGGCACCCATCATGTCCCACCTTCTGATGTAAACTTTTATCTAATGGTTGCCTCCGTTATAAGCTGGTACAGTCCTGAAGACTGAAAATCCCCTTTTATTCTAATAGAAAATCATTGTTTATAACTAACAATGATTGTGATTCAAGGTATCTTAAGCTGGCTGGGAAAAGAAACTACTCATAAGTAGTAATAACAAGTAATAACACCAGCAGATACTTATGAGTCCTTACTATGTGTCAGGCCCTTCTAAGGGCTTTAAATATATTGATTTATTTAACAATTCTAATAATTTTATGAGGTAAGAATTATTATTCCAATGTAATGGATGAGAAAAGGGAAGCACAGAGATGTTAAGTAACTTGCCCAAGGTTGCACAGCAAGTGAATGGCAGGAACAACTTTTGAACACAGGCTGACTGGCTCCAGAGTTTGCACTCCTTGCGATACTATGTTGCCTTTATATGATAATCTAATAATTACACATTTTTTAAGATTTGGGAGGATAGAACTTTATGGCAGAAAACACTACAAAATATTGGAATAGCTTCTATTGAAATTCTCAAAATATTGGGAATCATAAGGAATCATTTAAGTGAATTATTGACCATGGGCAGGAAGAGATAATAAATGGTCCCTTGAAATCTCTACAAACTACGCTTTGTCATGCCCTGTAGTATCTAGCTCCAATAAACAAAGTAAATTTATTTTTGTTACTTATCAAGGTAGTCGGGTACCAGGGATGGTTGAGCACTTGAATTAGAAACTGATCATTAACTTGTATTAGTTAATATTTGCCCCAAAGCCCTGTGACAAGCTCAGCACTTGTTCAATCCTAAAGTATATGCCAGGACCTGTGAACAAAGAAACGATGTTCACTTTCGGCTCACTAAGACCTCTCTGTTTCATGACCCTTCTATCCTGTAACCTCAGAAGCAGGTCCTTAAGGCTTGGGAGTGGAGCCGCAGCCCCTGCTGAATGGACTCATTGGCAGCCGCTGGTGATGCGCACTGTTCTTCAGAAAAGGGAAAAACAACAAGTTATTGTGGGCACTGTTAAAATTATTGGCCATCTGCAAATGACTGGGTTCAAATATTTGAAGCATTTCCTTGCTTTTGTTCCCTGAGAACATTACACATATCATAATTCAGCACACAGTCAGAGAAAAATTCTCTTTACTACAGAGAGGATCAGAAGCAAAATAGGTCTGAAAGCTTCCTGGTTGTACAGACGTGAGTGAAGTTTCTTACTTAGCTCCATTTTTTTTTTTTTCATTCTATGTTGAAGCATTAATTATCAAGGTCTTTCCCTTCTGTTTTTGCTATAGTGCCTTCCTTGGTGAGGAAGTAAGGTGTAGAGAACATGTGAAAATAAAAGCAAACGCTAATGTTATCCTCTAAACTTAATTAGCAATCGGCTTAAGTACTTGGGCAATGCTATTAATGCACATAAGTAGGGCTGTTGAAGAGCAGCAGTTAGAATACCTCCTTTTTTTTTTAAGAATTTATTTATTTGACAGAGAGTGAGAGAAGGAGAGAGAGCACAAGTGGGGGGAGCAGCAGAGGGAGAGGGGGAAGCAGGCTCCCCGCTGAGCAGAGAGCCCGATGTGGGACTCGATCCCGGATCCTGAGATCATCACCTGAGCCGAAGGCAGAGGCTTAACCCACTGAGCCACCCAGGTGCCCCAAAATACCTCCTTTGTAAATACGCTAGTTCTGTGGCCCTGAGAGGGAAGGATGAAGTGTCTGAGATCCGGCAAACTCGGAAGCAGATGTCTGCCGTGATGGGGACTTCCTGGAGGGGTGGGGGAGCAGGAAAACATTAGGAAATTAAGTACTGAACCACGCTGACTTCACTATACTTGGATTGATGTCTGGAATTGTAAATTTTTTTTTTTTAAGATTTTATTTATTCATCTGAGACAGAGAGAGCATGAGCAAGGGGAGAGGGAGAAGCAGGCTTCCTGCTGAGCCAGGAACCCGACATGGGGATCAATCCCAGGACCCCAGGATCATGACCTAAGCCAGAGACAGACGCTTAACCATCTGAGCCACCTGGGTGCTCACATTGTAAATTTCTGAATTTCAGATCAAGTTGTGCTACTCGATTTGAAGCACAAAGTGAAAATATGGTCAGAATTGAACACGTATGTGGGATTTGAGAGGGTTTTCTGTCTGTTTTTGTTTTGTCTTTGTTTTGTTTTTTGGTTTCATTATCATACTCTGAATCATTCAGTTTCCAGGCTTGGGAAAAAAAGTTTTGGGAGAAGAATCGAATGAGTTCACTAATGATTTGGGTAAGTAGAAGAATTTGAATGTATTTTTATAACTTAATTATCATATGGTATTCTAATTTTCAGCAACATCATGAAATAAATGAATGGGAGCCTTTCATGTAAATAACATATTTGAGTGTTAAGCTTCTTCCAGCACCTCAAAATATCATGCCTTTTAAGTTAGAGAGAGGTAGTATCTTAGAATTATTGAGCAAGTCCATATATATTCTTTTAGATATAAATCTGTAGCTCTTTTTTTTTTTTTAAGATTTTTATTTATTTTGACAGACAGAGATCATAAGTAGGCAGAGAGAGGGTGAGGCAGGCTCCCCGCTGAGCAGAGAGCCCGACAGGGGGCTCGATTCCAGAACAACCTGAGCCAAAGGCAGAGGCTTTAACCCACTGAGCCACCCAGGCACCCCAAATCTGTAGCTCTTAAGATAATATATGACCATATTTGGAGAAGTTCATGGCCCTTTGAAAATCTAATCGAAGGTACAGATGCTCTCAAGAAGATGCACACATGGACCATTTTAGGCCCAAATTTTAAGCCCATTCATGGACCTTCTGGGGAGTCTACAGACCACGCCTGAGAATCGAGAGAGGCCCCATCTTTGAAATACTGTGTGTTCTTGAGCAAAGAAAACTTGTTCACCTCATCAGTTCTCTGGTCTCAGAACCTCTGTAAAAGGAGTTGAGTTAAACAAAAGTTCCTTTTAGCACCAAATTTTAACTCTTCTTTGATTAGTTTCCTCTGGGCCAGATTCTCCATTGATGTATCTCCCCATTTCCTGGATGGCAGAGAGACAAATATCAAAATCTCGGATCCTTTACAGCAAAACAAATTATTTTAAGTTTGCCTGGCTGTTTTGTTTGATTAATGGTAGAAGATTAAAATAGTGAACTTTATCATTGATCATGTGACCCATAGTTAAACAGCTACAGGCACAGTTGCAAAGGAAAAAACTAATTTCTGGATTAATGCTGGAAGATTGTCTCCTTCATGGCTATGTATTGCGATGCAGTCAGTTCTGTGACACTCAGAGAAATCTCATTGAGATTTCTGTTCTTTTTTTTTTTTTTAAAGATTTTATTTATTTGACAGAGAGAGATCACAAGTGGGCAGAGAGGCAGGCAGAGAGAGAGAGGAGGAAGCAGGCTCCCTGCAGAGCAGAGAGCCCGATGTGGGACTCGATCCCAGGACCCTGAGATCATGACCTGAGCTGAAGGCAGAGGCTTAACCACTGAGCCACCCAGGTGCCCCGAGAGATTTCTGTTCTTAAGGATAAAAAAAATCTGTGACTAATAAGAAATAGGATAAAAAAAGGATTAAAAAAACATCTGTGACTAACTAATAAGAAATCCAATGCTTGAAATCCTGTGTTCGGCTACCTCAAAACCGATTATTTTATTCTTTCATTTATCTAGAATTATAGGGACAAAAAGTCATTCCACATGCACGTTCCTGAGAACCTGAGGGGAGAAGGGGTCAGCATGCCGGGGGCAGAGAAGTGGGAGCATGGGGGCCGGGGAGGCGAGTGCAGGCTGGAGCTGAGCATGGACGTTTGCAGAAGGAGTTTGCATTTTGCAAACGTGGTGGGAATTCAGTGGAGAATTGGAAGCAAAAGGAGTGATGTGAGAGGATTTTCTCCTTGGATTGATCCCGTGGCTTTACCTGAGCCCCGAGTCCCGGCTTAGTTACGTGGCAGTGATTAGCCTTGACATTCCCCGACTTCAGCAGTTTAATGTGATTTGAATTTAACTTCACTAAATGCAATGGAAGGTTTCCTGCTGATTCAGAGGCATCTCTGTGACAGATTCTTACTGTGCTTCCCACCCGGACTGAGCACCCGAGTCCCCTGGGGTCGTCTGCACTCGGCTGTGGGAAGGAGCCTGAGGTCCCGAGTGTCTGACAAGCTCTCGGGGATGAAGGTGACGCGGCTAGTCCTCGAACTGGCCGGGGTAGCTGGGAGTTCTCACCTACTTAGCATGGAAGTGCCATGTCTTCTGCGTCTTCTATCTTCACCACCGCCGTCACTTTCTGCTGCTGTTCATTTGCCTGTTTTTCCAGCCTCTTCCGTCACTTTTGGTTGGAGCTGGAAACCAGAGTAACCCAGGGTGTAAGGAGCATGTTTAAGAGGGGCTGATCGGGTAACCTGCGTCACCGGGAGCCAGAAGCATCCGTCCCGATTCCCAGTGGGGCTCACAGAGGAGAGGTAGTCCTGCGTGTCCTGTCACACAGTTTGCCACATGTGACGACGAGCCGCACTCAGCTACTGTACTCTACTGAGCGGAAACAGTTTTTAGTTAAAAGCAGTATCCTGGAGAGAGGCAGAAGCACTTGTAGTGCTGATAAAAGCTCTTCTTTCCCATAATACATCCATCCATTAACAGGCTGACCGATAGATATTAAGAAGCAAAAGGCAAAAAACATAAATATCACCAAGGACTCAGGGTTCAGGGGTTCTTAAGTGGTTCACCAGCCCCTTAGATTGGATACAGAATTGTGTGCGGGTGCCCATGGGGACATTTTTCTGGTAAGACAATGTTTTTGATACTGGGAACCCATCCCTCACTTCATATTAGGTATGTGCATGACTTGTGGGCGGCCGTGACCTTGGCAGCCCCCGGGGTGACTCTGGCAGTCAGCTGGGTTAGGACCACACGTGTGAACGTGTCACCCTCACCTGATCTGAGTGCGTGGCCTCTGCCCCTCCCCATCCCTGTCGTTCTCCTCCCTGGAAACTCTGGAAATGTGGCAGCTCAGTTTGTCTTCACTCTAGGGGAGAAGATGATCGTGAGGCTGTGTCCGACGGAGGAGGGGACAGCTGAGCTCCTCAGCAGGGTCCTTGATGGCAACAAATCGGCGTCTGAAGCATTAGCCAGGGTTGTTCATCAGGACGTCACCTTTGGCGACCCGGCTCTGGACGCAGTGGAGGTCGACATACCGCAGGACACCCTGGGGATCTGGGTGGACCCCATAGGTAAGCCGCGGGGGGGGGGGGCGCTCGCTTCCATGTGTCCTCAGCAGTCCCTTGGTCGGGGGAGGCTTGGAAAAATGAGAACGGAGCATGGGACCGAACTGTCCCCGCAGTCTATGATGTTTTAAGGCTGGGAAATGAATAGTGAGGAGTTGAGGTGTGTGTGTGACGCGTTGTTGCTCATGCAGGTGCGTTTGTGACGTCTCGGGAGTGGGTGTGTATCTGTGTGTGTCTGGGGGGTGCACACTCACACACTCGTGCACCAATAATGCGGAGTTAACTCCTCTTCTGGAGGCTTCGGGGCCAGGCCACCAGGACAGCAGAGTGACCGAGCCGTCCCGGTCCCCGGCGAGCGCACCTGCCGGTTCAAGAACGCTCCACTCCACAGACGGGTCCCGCGTGCGCACACGGTCCAGATCATCAGGGCTTTAAAGAGCCGCCCAAATCCCGGTTTTAAGCAAAGCCTCCCAGTTTTTAACCACTGACTGCTGACCGAGCCCAACAAGCAAGCGGTCAGAACCACCGTGCAGACGAAGCAGAGCGCGGCGAATGGGACGCGGTCCCTTCGTGAGCCTCGCGGTCTCCACCATCGCCGTCCGGGTCTTGGTGGTGCTAGAGCCCCACTCCGCGCTCTGGGCTGCAATCCCGCATGTCTGCTTCAGGCGTGCTGTGTGTGCGGCCCCGGCTGTCGGCGGTGGAAACTCTCCTTCTTTTCATTCCCACTTGCCTGACGTCTCCCACCCACCACGACTGGGGCCACTCGCAGGCAAATGCCCATCGTCCCGTCGTGCGGGTGCGCTAGTGCCGCATCCGAAAGGTGCCTTTAATCATCAGGAGTTGTAGCATGTTCATCAGTGGATTCCATAGGCAGACTAAAAATCCTTCCCAAAATCGTTTCTCACTTAATGGTAAATTACCATGAGTTGAGGTTTCTGAGGGACGGGTCTCCCGTTTCTTGGTTCTCGCCTGAGTTGATTCTGTTAGCCAGCTATGTGGATTTTTCTGCAACCCACACCCTTCACCGGCTGTGAACTCACCAGTTGTTGGCAGTCAGCTGCTGGCATGTGTGTCTTTTAAGGAGAAACCTGGTTCCTTGGCTTTTCTTCAAGGAGCACCATCCATTTCTTCCGTTTGTGCCACCATCACTGTCTCTCTCCTTCTTCTTTGAGGGACCAAAAAAACCCCATAAAAATAAAAAAAATAAGGTAATCCCACCCCTGAGAGCTTTCTGGAAGGAGATTTTCCCATCCACCCATATTATACTTTGCCCTCTGGTTGGTAAGAGCTCTAAGGAATCCCACCAGTTATCCTGAGTCATTAGCTTTTAAGTGCTTTTGACCTGTGAGGATTATTTGAGTGCTTATCATAGACAAGGTGCTGGGTTAGACACCACAGGAACTATAGGCACGTCCTCTCCCTTTAGGACTTCCCGTAGGGCTGGGGAAAATGGAACTCAAGCATCTTAAACATGAAGCACAAGAGGTCAGAGAACAAGTCAATACAAGTGACACCCAAAGGTAACACGTGATTGATAACTCTCAGTCTGTTCAGCTGCTGTAACAAAATGTCGCGGACTAGGTGGCTCAGAAACAACAGAAACTTCTTTCTCAAAGTTCTGAAGGCTGGCAAGTCCAAGATCAAGGTGCTAGTGTGGTAAGACGAGGACCCTCTTTCTGCTTCGTAGCCGGTAGCTTCTCGCCGTGTCCTTGCATAGCACAAGGGATGAAGGATGTCCCTAGAGCCTCCTTCATAATGCAGTAATCGCATGACTAAGGGTTCCACCCTCCTGCCTTAAGTACCCCCCAAAGGCCTCACTGACTAATCCTATCCTCTTTGAGGGGTTAGAATTTTGGGAGGACACATTCAGACCACAGCCATCACCAAATAAGTGGGAAGACAGAAATTATACAGGACAGAGTTTATGGATATATCCCTCATTATTTTTGAAATAATCACTGCCTGAATCCAAACAAATCTGCTTCATTTTTTTTCAGATTCCACTTACCAGTACATAAAAGGTTCTGCGGACATTAAATCCAACCAAGGAATCTTCCCCAGTGGACTTCAGTGTGTCACCATTTTAATTGGTGTCTATGACCTACACACAGGGGTGCCCCTAATGGGAGTCATCAACCAACCTTTTGTGTCACAAGACCTAAACACCCTCAGGTAAAAGAGGAGTATTTCCAGTATATTTTGGTTTGGGGAAGTCACCCCCTCAGCTTTGCATATTTTAGTCAGGATGGTCCCTTGACATGACATTACCATGACTTGGTACTCTGAGGTGCTCCTACTAAAGTCTGCAGGTTTGAATTAAAATTCTTTTTCTTTTCAGTCTCAGGTTAAATATAATTTTGGTGGGGGCTTAGGCGCAGGCTGACAGAAACTTTTAAAAGAAAGTCTATCTTGGAGAAAGCTTAGTTTGGCCTTTGGAATATAGCAATCCTGTTCCCTGTTTTCTAGAATCCATTCGAAACCAGATTG
This sequence comes from Lutra lutra, assembly GCF_902655055.1. Taxonomy (NCBI): domain Eukaryota; kingdom Metazoa; phylum Chordata; class Mammalia; order Carnivora; family Mustelidae; genus Lutra; species Lutra lutra. The sequence goes on from NC_062280.1 coordinate 3,326,629, forward strand.
CTAGAACAGTGGTAACAGTCTTCTACTACATTTGAAACAAGGTAGATGCTATCCCTATACAGCCAAGTCAAACATTTAGGCAATTTTAGAAGAAATTCAAAACAAATACGAAAAGTATCCAATCAAAAGGTGAGTAGGTATGGCCAGGATTAGACCCTGACCATGGGGCACCCTCCCTACAAATCCTGCCTCTCCCCCCTCCCCTTTGCACAGATTCTGGCCCAGAGCCTGGAGGTGGCCAGGCTGTCTGTGCCACTGCTCCACGGCCTGTACGTGGGTAGACCCAGCACATGGCACAGTCCAGATGGAAGTAAGCGGCTTTTCTTCTGTGGTTTCCGTTTTGAAACGGCCCTATTTTTCCATGTCTGTATGACTACACATTTTTACTGAACTTTGACTTGCTTCATGCCACTAAGATTTATTCTTTTTTTTTTTTTTTAAGATTTTATGTATTTATTTGACAGAGAGAGATCACAAGGAGGCAGAGAGGCAGGCAGAGAGAGGGGGGAAAGCAGGCTCCCCGCCAAGCAGAGAGCCCGATGTAGGGCTCCATCCCAGGACCCTGAGATCATGACCTGAGCTGAAGGCAGAGGCTTAACCCACTGAGCCACCCAGGCGCCCAGATTTATTCTTTAATGAACATAAACTACACCTCTGCAATCTTGACTTTTTCTTCCTCTCTACCCTGCCTTCTTTCAAACTGAAAACGTGTCTCTGGTATCTTTAAAGGGTTGTTAAGAATTAAAAAGATCTGGGACTGGAGGCAGACATACCTGTGGCCTAGAAATGGCTGGCACAGTAGTCAGTGGTGCTGATTCCAGAGTGAGGGTTTCTGGATTTCCGTGCAGAGCCCAGCACTGACTAACACACTTACCACTCTGTTCCCTGAGGCCTGCTCCACTCTCTGTAAACAGCATAACGACCAACATGCTACAATAAGTTAAACACGGAGACAGAAGTGCTGTTGGTGGTGGCGTGGCCACAGAGCATGAGTCCCTCTTTCTTGGTGTTAAAGCCAAAGCGGGGCGGGTGACTGAGACGCTGAGAAAGCCTCAGCAAATGAAGAAAAACCAGTAAGGATGTAAAAGATTTGCAGGTTGAAAAGAGAGATGGTTGATCTGCTCATTTTGTTCCCAATTTAACTTTAAATGCCAAAAGTGGTGAATGAAATTCTGCTGTGTTCCTGGAGGCCAGAAATCCCAGAGTTATTTTCCCATTGCCCGAGATCACGTCTCAAGCCCGCAGCAAGGGCGCGTGCATGGCTCAGCTGAGGAAGTGTCCCCCTGCGGCTCAGGTCAGGATCTCAGGCGCCTGCGAAGGAGCCTGAGCGCCCCCCCCCCCCCAACCTCACATCACGCTCCCTCTCTCTCTGCCCTTCTCCCCTGTTCTTGCTTGCTCTCTCACACTCTTGCTCTCTCAAAAACATAAGTAAAATCTGAAAAACAAAACCCCCAGCATTCCTGATCAGCAGCGACCCGGCAGCCAGAAGCATAAGAAGTACTTTTACAGACCAATGAGCCACTTGCTCTCTGCTTCTAGGCTTCGGGGCACGGAGACTCACTGCGTTATGTATTTTCATGTCATTAAGTTGGAAAACAACGTGAGTAATACAAACAAGTGTGACAGGCTTCCTCTCCCAACTGAAAAGCTGTCTTCCGCAGGTGGAAAGGACAGTGCTACTGGGGCCTTTCTTACGAGGGGACCAACATCCATTCGCTTCAGCTTCCCGACCCCAAAAGAAAGAGTAGTGACACGCAGAGCCGAGGGACCGAAGACACCAGTTCCGAGGGCGAATGCCCCCACGGGCTTTCAGCTGTCATCAGCACGAGTGAGAAGGACTCCGTCAGAGCCGCCTTGGCACGTGTGTGTGGCGAGCGCGTGTTCCCGGCGGCCGGTGCCGGCTACAAGAGCCTCTGTGTTGTCCAAGGTCTTGCTGACGTTTACATCTTTTCGGACGACACCACGTTCAAGTGGGACTCGTGCGCCGCTCACGCCATCCTGCGGGCCATGGGCGGGGGGATGGTGGATTTCAGCCGGTGCCTGCGGGCACCATCCGGGCCGGCGCGCGACTGGCCGCAGCTGGTGTACCACGCGGGAGACGAAGGTGCGGCCGGCGTGGATCGCTGGGCCAACAAGGGCGGACTGGTGGCCTACAGGTCCCAGAAGCGGCTGGAGACGTTCCTGAGCCTCCTCATCCCCAACCTCGCCCCTGCGGATGCGCGCACGTAGAGAACTCTGTCCTCGTGCGCTTCAGAACCCACCCATGAAGCAGTTTCCCGCGTCTCGTACCCTTGGGAGATACCTTCGTCCTGTTGATTGTCAGGCTTCTCCCCCTCTTCTGAGGAGCATTTTCCCATTGTGTGTCCGTAGGATGTTCGTTTCAGTGAATGAACCATGTCCGTGCGGCCGCTACACAGCTGGGCGGGCTTTCAGCCGAGGGCGTTGTGCCATTCGTGTCGCCTGAAACACTTCAATAAAAACCCAAGAGGAAGAATTCCGGCTGCCTTAGTATCACTCCTCTCAGCATGGAAATCCCGCGGAGAATGTCGCTGAAATGTTAGGGAGAGCGTGAGAAGGGCTGTGCTCGGATTCTGCTTCCTGTCCTGAAGGGAAAATCTGCAGCTTTAGCCTTTGGCAGAACGTTTAGAACCTTGAATCTGATGCATAATTTAGCCAAGTTCACGTACGTTCAGTCTCCTTCTGCTTAAAAGAATCATAGCCTGGAGCACTGTGTGTCCCCTCCTCCTCTCGCTCACGGTCTTTCACGCGCGCGCGCACATATCCTCTAACAGCCTCAGGCGCGCTCCGTCCCTGTCGCCCGGGCGGAAGGGGATGAAGAGCTTTCTGCAGTTCTTCCGTTTTTAAACCCCAAACCCGGGCTCGAGCCGCACGTAGGCAGTCCTCGCGTCTGCTGGAGTCCGGCGGGGCGTCCGCCGGGGTGAACGTGGACCTCTTTTCCTGTTCTCCTGAGCGGCCTCGGTGAAGACCCAGGCCCCCATCCAGAGGGATCCAACACTCAGCTCCGATTTCTTCCTGCCTTGCGCCCTCTGGGGGCCAAAGGGTATTTCTGGAGCATTTTCTATTTCTCTATAATTACAAACGAATGAAAAAGACAAACTGATTTTGATAGTCTGGCGTTGCAAACAGCAGATTCAACAGTTACTGATAATCGAGTTACAGCATTTAAAGCCATCGTTGTGTTTTGTGACAGATTGTTGGCTCTCGAGCTATATATTCTAAGCCCTTAGAGTGTTCTCTTAAAGGTTGATTTTAAGTAAAAGTGAGCTCGTTCTTCACAAACCGCATTAAAAACGAAAGCCCAGAAACTAGCCCTGCTCCCTGATATGCGCCAGAATGGAGATATGGAATATGTTCCAGGAAAAACATTTATTGTCCACATGAACATTTTAGAGCATGTAAATTATCAATAAAATACAGTGAAAACAGTCCTTTTCAGTGTGATCTGAACAAAGCAGTTTATCAGTTTATGAGAGACGAAAAGCTAGGAAATCATGTCTATTCTGTTAACATCCATTATGCACGTTCCCTGCCCATGTGCAGGGAAACCAAGGTCCTTTCTTCAGGGTGTGTCTGGGAACGGGTCTGCAGTCTCTCTTGCAGGAACTACACCCATGGGAGCATGATCTCTAGTGTCGATTTCTTTAGAAGAAAAATCTTAAAAATGCTTGCAAAGTGATCTGAGGACATATTCTGGATTTAAATTTTTTCCCTCTATTTTTACAATTGTCTCATGCTCTATTTTTTTAAGACTCACCTTTATCAGGGTGCTGGCTGGCTCAGTCAGTGAGAAGATGTGAGTCTTGATCTTGGGATTGTGAGTTTGAGCCCCATGTCAGGTATAGAGATTACTTACAAAAATAAAGTCTAAAAAAAAAAAAAAAGGACTCACCTTTATCAACCCTTTCCAAAGCCTTTAATTCTTCGCTTTCAAAATCATGTTCCATCGTGTTATCTGTAATCTATTGAAAGTACACTCAGAATATACAGTTTTGGGAAGTAGTCAACAACTCTCGGCAAACACACAACTCACTTGACGGGAACGGGATTTGGGAGTAGTGATGGAGGGAATGTCAGAGGAGTCTGTTGGCCATGAGGGTCAGGTCTTGGTGCATTAGCCACTGTGGTTTACAGGAGACCAGAGAGACGAATCCGCCAGTCACTTACAGGGATGCTGGTAAGAAGACAGCTGCCACTGCACAGCGGGAAGGGCAGGCTCTGGGAAGCCAAGTCACTTTCCCCCACTCTAGTGTCTTCCACGGTGGGGCAGGAATGAGAGAGCTTGCAGTAGCTGGAGTTTGAGGGAAAACTGGCCACATCTCCCTACAGTAAAAGCTAAGCCTTTTCCACTGGGTTTAGCAATCGGTAGCTTGAGGTACAATGCGGTGTAAATGCATCTGCCTTAGGCCAAGTATGTCTGTAAGACCACAGTTCCCACGCCAGGCCAGCTGACCAGCCTCACACTTGGAATGAGCCCAGCTATGCTCTGGTGTATTAGGACAGCTCGCTGCGAGGCAAACTCAGTTAGTTAACTTCATGCATCAAGTCCTGGAGTATAGAAGTAGGCAAAAGAATGAAAAGCCAGAGAGAGTTAACGTATTTTTATCCTTAGCATACAAGGAGGAGCACCATTACAGTGAGAAATTGGTAGCTTTGATATTATTTTTCCCCCAGGAAGATATTTCTGCCCATTTGTCATGCTAATATAAGCAAGGTCATGCATGTGAGAAGTTGTTTTTTAAAAATAAATTCTTAGGATTATAATTGTATTATCCAGATTATTTTGAGAATCGTAATCCAATCTGTAGATAATCTAGGCTTGCACGTCCGGAATGATATCCCCTTGCCCTCAGGTCGCTACTGAGTCCTTAAAACGTGGCTACTCTGAATTGAGATGTGCTATAAATGGAAATACCTACTGGATTTCATGGGAAAAAAAGTAAAATATTCATAATTTGTTATAGACATCTCTATAACACAATTTTTTGCAATGGAACAAAAATCTTAAATTTTGGAACAAAATACTTTAACTTGCAACTTTATGAATATTATAACAAAGCAACAGTTCAGTAAGGCATTAAGTTCACTATTCAAGGTAATTAGTAAACATCTAATAATGGTTTTATTTTCTAGGTCCTATCTGTAAGTTAATCATTTACATTTTGTTGTCTTATTTCTCACATTCCCTATGTTGTAACCACTGATTTATTCCTTCTTTCATGCAATCATATGCAGATGCACACGTATCTCCAATAGCTGATTTAAATTCTGTTAAAGAGAACATGACTATGGGGTAATTCTTGTCCACCATTTTGTTTCAGTAGGCCAAAGGGTATCACAAACCAAACTTGACATATACCTGCTACCAAAGACAGACTTAACAGTTGGGACAAGGGAAAGAACATGGGTTTTAGAATAAACAGACCTGGGTTCACGGCCGCTCACAATGTGATCTCAAGTCAGATATTAAACCATGTAACCTCTTTGAATCCCAGTTTCTTCATCCAGGAATATCATCAATGCCATCTCTCTGGAATATTGTAAGAAGCAATGAAATAATGTATGTACGTCTCTAACACCGTAGATAGGTGCTCAATAAAAATAGCTACGAATACCTTTGGTATTCATAGAGAATGCAGTAAGTCTAAAAATTACCAGGAAACAAAAACTAAGTTAAAAGTGAGACAGTGGGACGCCTGGGTGGCTCAGTTGGTTGGACGACTGCCTTCGGCTCAGGTCATGATCCTGGAGTCCCGGGATCGGGTCCCGCATCGGGCTCCCGGCTCCGCGGGGAGTCTGCTTCTCTCTCTGACCTTCTCCTCGCTCATGCTCTCTCTCACTGTCTCTCTCTCAAATAAATAAATGAAATCTTTAAAAAAAAAAAAAGTGAGACAGTAAGTTAGAGACCTCACTCTCTTCTCAGCCATTTGTTTTGCTAACGGATATGGACAATCTGCCAGGCAACTTAGACGGAGGGTGGCAACGAGTTTCCCTGGCCAGGCGGTAAGGGCGGTCTCCAGGAAGCTTAATTCTTCTGTTGTAATATAATAACATCATATTATACTCGCGGTTAACACATAATGATCACTATACTCCAAGTGCTGTGTTAGACATTTTACTTTCTTTTCTTTTCTTTACGGTAACGAGCTAATTTGTGTATTCCTAGATGTCACGGCATAACACTACCTTTTCCTCCTCACTAGATATTTTGCTTACATTAAAGAACGAAGTCAGGGCCCCTGGGTAACTCAGTTGGTTGAGCATCTGCCTTCGGGTCGGATCAGGATCCAGGAGTCCCAGGATCGAGCCCCGCATCAGGCTTCTGATGCCAGTGGGGAGCCTGCTTCTCCCTCTCCCTCTGACCCTCCCCCATTTCGTGCTGTTTCTCTCTCAAATAAATAAAATCTTTAAAAAATAATTGTTCAAGGTCTTCTTCTTAGAACGTTTTCTACACATTCTTTTCACCTGTTACTGTATACCAGCCACTTGCTTGTTCCTATGAATACCCCTAACTCAGCCCGGCTGTTCTTCAGGACTGTCTCCCACGCTGAGTCGGGTCTTGAAGATCACGGCCTTTGAACGCATTTTATATGCTGTCGGTCATCGCCCTGGCTTCGGACCCCTCCGAGGCTCCCCGCATGAAATTCTGAAGTGCCAAGAGATGTGTATTCTACAAAGGGCTTTCTGTGATGTTATAATGACGGGAACAGAAAAAGCAGAGCTTTTGGCCTGTGCATAGAGTCTGTAAGACAGCCCTTCTGTCGGGGGGAAGGCCAGCCAGGCTAAGCCTGCAGTTACGCTTTATATGGACTTTATAAGAACCACGTGTAGCAAAATGCCAAATTCACAACAACTTAAATAAGATACAAGGGGTTTAGGAAGCCAAACGGTGGCTGTACCCTAACACCCGCGGGGACTCAGGCTCCTTCCATCCCCAGATGACGGCCCTTCTCCTGCGACGGCAGCAGGATCTGCAAGACAGAGGGAAAGACAGGAAGGAAAGAGCAGGTAATTTTTCAGCTCATTGACCAGAACCTAGTCATGTGATTGTACTTGCACATAGGAAGCTGGGAGGTGTACCCAGCCGTGTGGCCAGCAGCCATGCACCCGGCAAAACCAGGCATTTCATCACCCTGGAAGACAGGAGACAGGCGTTGGAGAGCAACCGGCAATCTCTATCGCTCAGTCCAACCGGGCTGTCCGGGCTGGCCTCGGTCTGACCTCTGATCACACATCCCTGTTCTTATCACTAATGTCTCATGACGTTTCCAGCCACATTACTCCCATCCTTAGCCGCACACGCTTATCTATTTCAGCTGCACTTATCTACTTCATCCCCCAAAGAATTAAAAGTGTCATAAATATATACTTTTATTACAATGATAAAGGGAACTTCCGGCCAGCAAAAGCACAGATGAAAATACAAGATGAATGGAAGTGGTTATTTTTCTTCCAAGATCTACGGTAAATATCTGGGCTTCTTGACCCTGCCAAATCCCCGCCTGCCCCCCTTATGAGCAAGCTCACGTCCAGTCTGTTCCCTGCTTCAACACTCCACTCCGGAGTCTGCCCAGCCCATCCCCAGACGCTGGTTGTGACCCTTTGTCCTGCGTCCGCAGCCGCATGTGCGTTGCTACGACCAGCCTTGAACAGCTACCACCCCGCAGCACTGCCCCTTCCATGGCGGGAAAAGTCAAACCGAGATACACACATTTGCTACCTTCCCCAAAGGAGAAAAAAGCAAACGGAAGGTTACAGTTGCCTTCCTGTCCCTGGTTTTGTTTTCATTTTTTCCTCTAAGTGTGAAGAGAGAATAAAAACCGTCAGTTGCAGCCTTTCACACCCACAGCTGACAGCTCGAACTGTATCCAGCTTGGTACAGACTGGCTGAAAGACACACCCGGAGAGCAAGTCTAGGGGACTGCGGGTGTCCCCTCGGAACGGCAAGGACCGCATGGGAGTCCGGTGTGTGCGCAAGTAAGAGTCGGAAACTGATCCAGCGGAAGTATCTGTGTCCAGCACCGACATTTCTGAAAAGGTTTTGTTTACAATTTTATTTGATAATCAGAGTAGCCAGAATTCCGGCTCTGTAACAAAATGCCTATAATCTTAATATGATTTTTCCTTCTCGAGCTGTATTTTCAATGCTCCTGTTTCTGAAGGAGCCATGCCTGTGCAGGATTAAGAGCTTGCTTTCTGTACCCATTAGAAAGGAGGGAGGGGAGAGGGGGAAGGGAAGAAGGGAAGGGAAAGGAAGAAGGGGATGGGGAGGAGGTGGGAAGGGAAGGGAAGAGAAGGGGGGGCAGGAAAGGGAGAGGAGAGGACTCCTGCAGCTATACCAGGCTCCTCACTCAGAAAGGCTTGTACTTGGTTCTGCTATTACCATCTCAAACTTCTCAAAACTTTTATTTTTAAGGAGGTGGGCGGGAAGGGGGGAAGTAGGTGATGGTGATTAAAGAAGGAACTTGTGATGAGCACTCGGTATTGTATGGAAGTAATGGATCAGTAAATTCTACACCAGAAACCAGTATTACACTGCATGTTAACTAACTGAAAGTTAAGTAAAAATCTGGAGGAAAAAATAAAATCCTCTTCTTAGAAAAATAATTTATGTTTGAACTTGTGAGTTAAGTCAGGACAGTGGAGCATACGCATTGATGGGGACACGGCATCCAGTGTGTGTCCCCACCCCCGGCTGCCCTCATCCCATTCACCTAACACCACGGTGCCCTGTGAGCGGGGAATTCTCAGGGGTCCATGACGTTCAATGAGACTCAAAGTGAGCACAAGGTAAGTACGTTACAGTCATGATTACGTGGAGACATCAACAGCCCTGGAGATCCAGAACTTGGCTCCAGTATGAAAAGAAGACAAGGACGTTCTGAGAAACATGCGTGAACAACCAGGTGAACCTAACACCCCCTTTCTTATCTGTTATGTTTCTGTATTAGCAAGTCACTTTGGCTGAAAACCATGGCGTGGAAGGAAGGGGAAAGGCAGGGTCACCTATAATTCCTTCCCTTTCTTGACCTTGCTTGCCAGTAAGCCACAGGTAGAGAGATTTTGCAGAACGTGTGAGTATCAAGAAAAGAAATAAAAACAGTCGAGTTAGTTTCATTTAGTGTTTCCACTGTTCTGGTGAGAATTAAATATGAATTCATGTAGGAGCGATGAAAAATGGATCGTGTAATTTTGGCAACTCCACACATGCGTTAAATGCTTGTATCTGCATTTAAAACTGGCATCACACTATATATAGATGAATAAAATCCATGCTGATAAGTTACATTTTTAAATTTTCTTTACCTAGAATGACATTAAATAGCAAATAAATGATACATGACAGGTTGAGAGAGAGACTGCGGAAGAAAGGAAAAATGCTTTACTTTGATCCCTTGAAGTATTTAAATACTTGAGTACTTTAGTACTCCCCCCCCCCCCGCCTTTTGAACGAAGGCCCCATATGTTTGTATGGCAGGTTCATTTGTGGCACTGGCTGCCCCAATTACGTAGCGGGCCCCGTATCCACCTCCTTTTCACTTCTAACCTCATTGTCTTTCACTCTGGCTGAAATTTTGTCATATCTGTTGGTCAGGCCCAAAGCGAGCCCCCAGTAAGGGAGGTCTCCCCCAACTGAGAGCAGAAGGGTCTTTTCCGTTATCCCAAAACTGAGGTGATAAGGGAACCAAACTGTTGTGTACACACATTTCCCGCATGGCCCTTTATGCTGTGGCACTTCAAGCACATTTGTTGTAAACTTATTAACACCCTCCACCAGGGGCCTCCAGCAGATCCACGCCGGCCCTTGTGTGATATTAAAGGCAAATTCTAGCAAGGTTCTTGTCTTGGCTAACCTCTTCCAATAGGTTCCTTTTAAACTACATTATTATGGTTAAATATGCTGCTTCCTTTGAACAAATCATTCCTTTTACTGTGCTTTAAATGTTCTTTTCATCACGTGCTTCTTGAAGAAACAGAACATGAGAGGGAGTGAAAAAAAACAAAGAGGAAAACCCGTCACCCAGCCACAAGGACTGCTGACATTTTAGTCTGCTTCCCTAGAGTTGGTTTCCTTTGGTGCAGAAAAGAGTGAAAACATGAGCCACAGAGCGCGAGAAGATGTGTAATATGTATCTGGTGAGGGACCTGTACCCCAAAGAGAGAAAGGCCTCCTACAGGTCAACCAGAAAGATAAAGCCCAATATAAAAATGGCCACAAGCTTTTTTGCAATGGGTTTGCAGCCAGAACACAGGTTCTGTGAGAAACCTCAACCACAATGGGAGAGGAAAAGACTCCTATCCACACCATCATCGCTGGACATGTAGGCTTGGGCAGGTCTACCACTACTGGTCATCTGACCTCCAAGTATGGTGGGATTGACAAAGGAACTATCAGAAATTTTGAAAAGGAGGCTGATACGAAGAAAGGCTCCTTCAAGGATGCCTGGGTCTTAGATAAACTGAAAGCTGAACGTAAACATGGTATCACCATTGATAACTCCGTGTGACCATTCAAGACCAGCAGGTATTATATGATCATCATGGCAGCCCAGGACAGAGACTTTCTCAAAAACATGATTGCAGGCACGTCTCAGGCTCACGGAGCCATCCTGATGGTGGTGGCTGGTGTTGGTGAGTTTGAAGCCGGTAGCTCCAAGAATAGGCAGACCTGTTAGCATGGCCTTCTGGCAAAACAGTGAAGGGCTGGGTTGCAAATGGGTTCCACCAAGCCACCCTACAGCCAGAAGAGATACAAGGAAATCGTATAGGAAGCCAGCACCTCCATTAAGCAAATTGGCTACAACCCCGACACGGTAGCATTTGTGACAACTTTTTGGTTGGAATGGTTACAACATGCTGGAGCCAAGTGCTAACATGCCTCCATTCAAGGGACAGAAAGTCACCCATAAAGATGGGAACGCCCGGGGAATCACCCTGCTTGAAGCTCTGGATTGCATTCTGCCTCCAACTTGTCCAACTGACAAGCCCTTGTGTCTGCCTCTCCAGGACATCTACAAAATTGATCGTACTGGCACTGTCCCTGGGGGCCGAGTGGACACTGGTGTTCTAAACCTGGCATGGTGGTCGCCTTTGCTCCTGTCAGTCTTACAACTGAAATAAAGTCTGTTGAAATGTACCATGAAGCTCTGAGGGAGGCTCTTCTTGGGGACATTGTGGGCTTCAATGTCAAAAAGATGTTGGGGTGCCTGGGTGGCTTAGTGGGTTAAAGCCTCTGCCTTCAGCTCGGGTCATGATCCCAGGGTCCTGGGATCGAGCCCCACATTGGGCTCTCGGATCAGCAGGGAGCCTGCTTCCTCCTCTCTCTCTCTGCCTGCCTCTGCCTACCTGTGATCTCTATTTGTCAAATAAATAAATAAAATCTTAAAAAAAAAAAAAAAAAAGATGTCCATCGTGGCAGTGTGGCTGGTGATAGCAAAAGTGACCCACCATGGAAACAGCTGGCTTCATGCCTCCGGTGATTATCCTGAACCATCCAGGCCAGAGCAGCGCTGGGGTTCACACAGCTCACATTGCTTGGTAGTCTGCTGAGCTGAAAGAGAAGACTGATCGCCGTTCTGGGAAAAAAGCTGGAAGATGGTCCCGAGTTCTTGAAATCTGGTGATGCTGCCATCATTGATTCAGTTCGTGACAAGTCTGCCTGTGTTGAGAGCATCTCTGATTATCTTCCTCTGGGCTGTTTTGCTGTTGGTGACAGGAGACAGACGGTTGCCATGGGTGTCATCAAAGCCGTGGACAAGAAGGCATCTGGAGCTGGCAAGGTCACCACGTCTGCCCAGAAAGCTCAGAAGGCTAAATGAGTATTGTCCCCAACACCGGCCACCCCAGCCTTAACTGGTGGCGGAAGAAGGGTCTCAGAGCCATGTCAGTTGGCCATTTAGGTTTAATAGTAAAAGAGTGGTTAATGAGAGCAGTGCACCATAAAAGCTTCAGAGGGAAAGGAGAATGTTTTCTATGGGCCATTTGTGTGTGTGTGTGTGTGTGTGTGTGTGTGTGTGTGTGGCAGTTTTGTTACTAGTTTTTAAAATCAGCATGTTTGAATGGGAACAACCTGACCAGACATCTGTCACAGAATTTTGAGACCCATTAAAACAAAAATTTAATGAGAAAAAAAAATGATAATGACATAATTGATTGACATATCATTGATAAAATAATGATAAATCATTGATAAAATTTTGTCATTGATAAAATAAATGAATGACATATCATTGAGAAAATGATAATGATAAAATAAAATAAATATTTTATTTTTTAAAAATGAAAAATAAATGACCACAAGACCCCTTACAAAAGAGAGTGCTTACACGGCCAATAAGCATATGAAAAGGAGCTCAACATGGCGTATCACCAAGAAAATGCACTTAAACCACATGACCCGCCGGCATAACAAGAATTAGCAAGAGTTTGGAACAACAAAAGTCTCCTTTCTTGCTGGTGGGAGCGTAAGTGTGTACAACTACTTTAGAAAACTAACACATCGTGGAACTTTAGAAAAATATTTAATAAAGCTGAGCATATGCTTATTGTATGACCTTTTCCTAGGTGTGTGCCCCACAGAAATGCATGTAAATATACATCAAGAAACACTTCAAGAATATCCATGGCAACGGTGTTCATAATGGCTAAGTCCTGAAAACCAAGCAAACGCTCAAACCACGGTAGAAAGAGAAACCACTTCATGGAATGAAGAACTACAGACCAATCAAGGCACATTATGCTCTAAGAAGTGACACAGAAAAAGTATATACAACAGGACATCATTCATCATTCATACGATGTCCAAAACCAAGCAGAACTAATGGAAAGCACCATCACGAGCCCTCTTCAGGGATGGTCTTCTTGGGAAATGTCTCAGCGGACCAAGATCACATCCCCCACCCTTGGCCGGGCATGAAGGCCTTCAATGAAATTCAGGAGAACTCATCAGTGTCTTCTGCACCTTAGAGTTCCCGGACAGCTGGTTGAAGACTTTCGGAGTTGCAGTTCAACTCAGCTCCTACCTCTGCTCAATCGTGTGGCTTTCCTTCCCCCTCACTTCCCTCCCACAAAAACCGGTCCCAGCTGCACAGTAATCTGAGTCTGCTTCCCTGGGAACTTGATCTAAGTGAGAATAGTAGCTGCCTTTGGGGCGGCATGACTGGAGAAGGGCAAGAGAGAGATGTGGGGTGTCAGTAGTGTTCTATGCCTTGATGGCAGATACACGGGGCTGTTTACTTTGTAAACATTCATTGAGCTGTAAAAATTTTGTGTATTTTACTGTATGTATGTTATACTTCAGAAAAAAAAAGCCAATGAATATACTTGAAGACTGTGTATATTTGAGCATTTTTCTAATTATTCCATCAAGGTAAATTCCTAGAAGTGGAAATGCTAGATCAGAAACAGACATTCTAAATTTGGGTGCCTACTGACAAAGGGTCCTCCAGAAAAGGTTTACCAACTGATGCGTCAGCAGAGGATGGGAATGTTCATTCCCCATGTGCTGGCCAACACCAGATAGCATCACTTGTCCACTCTGATATGTGAGAAAAAGTAGATCAGATTGTTTTAATATTCTATTGCTTTTCTTTAGAACTAATTACATGCTGATGATTAGTTGGCTAATTTTATGTAATTAGTGAAGTCTAGTGTAGTCCTTGAATTATACCATTTTATCATGCAAAGTAGATAAAAGCTTAAATATTTGTATTAAAAAAACAATATGCAGACATGGTAGAAGGGCAAGTTTGAACTCAGTACAAGAAGCTTTGGAAGGATTCAAGATGTCCACTCATGGAATGAATTGTATTCTAACTACCATTCAGCCTATAGGCATTGGGCAGGGACTTATAAAACCTAGATGATCCTTTCTCTAGGATTCAAGGCATGAGATCTAGTTTTCATGATGAATCAGATTATATATATTGGGATTTTTAAATTATAAAATTCCAATATACCATGCTTTAAAAAATTTTTTTCTTCATGTAGTTTTTCACTTTAAGAGCTCATTCATTTTTGCAACTTCAACTATATATTTGATTCCCAAATTTATAAAAGGAAACATGGAAAAGAGGAGGGCATGGATTGGAATAAGGAAAAGCCCTCATCTCTCTTTCAAACCCCTGACCTATATTTCTAATTGCCATCCCACCATTTCCACCTCCTAAGTAACCACCAACTCCCGAAGTAGCCCTAAGTAACCACCTTTCTTGTCCTGCCCTCCCCTCCACTCACACTCTAATTTTCTAATTCTAGGTCTTTTCTTCCATATCCTGCTCTGAGAGAGAACTCTGGGTCCTGTTCTCTTTCTTGAGCTTTTTCTCCCCACTCTCTCCTCATTTCCTGGCCTCCCAAATCCTTTCATCCTTCAAACTCCCAGGTCACCCCTTTTGGCCGACCTCTCCGTGCCTTTGGCTTGCCCTTACACAGGTACTGTGACAGGGCTTTGAGGAACCCGCATACTTGACAAGAACCTAGACTAGGGGTCAGAATGATATCTGCTGCTGTGGGTCATTCGTGACTGTGGATGGTCATTCCCGGTGCCGCGGCCTCTTCACTGGCAGGACAGTCACACAGGGGCCCTTTTGATGCCAATACCGTACAACCGATTCCAAGTCAGGCTCTCATTTCCCTCAAAACCCTCTGGTGACTTTCTATGACTCCCTGGCTTCAGCTTGGCCTACAAGGCCTTCCCCCTGTCTCCTGCTCCCCGCCCACCCCCCCACCCCCAAGGAAATGAAGAAGGAAAAATAGGTGAGACTCTCAAAATCTAAGAGAAGATTTTGAGACTCTTATCACCTAGCTGCTTTCCACTGGGCTTCTCATCCTTTTACCCCCAGCATGTACAACTTAGGAACTTAAAAAAAAAAAAAGCCTTCAAGGGAAATTGCATGGGGAGTCCCAGGTTCACTGCTTTACATTCTTCTTTTCTCTGGGACATTGAGCCCTCAGATCTTGGCTGCCCAATCTCCAAACTCCAATTTCCATTTCCCTAGTCCAGTGAGACAGGTGTGAGCTGGAGCTCTGTCTTTAGGTCTCACGGGTGAATTTGGGAATACCTTGTGGTCAGCAAAAATTTCTTGAGCAAAATACTAATCATAGTGGGAAAACTGGAGATAACCTCAACGATCATCAGCTGGAGAATGGCTGACATAACTTGCAGTCTCTACACAATGGTCACGTTGTGTAACCAAAGAACAGAAAGAGTTAGGGCTCCATGCCTCGTTAGAAAAACACTCTCTGGGTACAGGGTGATGATGTGTTGTATATGGTGTTGTTAAGTGAAAAAAAAAAACAATGTATGAAAGAGTGATTTACTTTGTAAATTTAAAAAATTTTTAAGCCTGTAAGTATATAGACCAAACTATTCATGGTAATTATGCCAATGGACAGGATTACAAAAGAACATTCATTTTCTGTATCATTGTAGTTTGTTTCCATGCATACACAAGAATTACTTTTATAAATAGGGAAAAGAGTGAAATCAAGTTGATATAACATTTCTTTAAGAAAAAAGTAACATTCTGGTACTCTTGGGGCTAATAATACATTATATGTTAATTTAAAAAAAAGTAACATTCTGGGGTGCCTGGGTGGCTCAGTTGGTTAAATGTCTAACTGTTGACTTTGCATTAGGTCATGATCTCAGGGTTGTGGGATCAAGTCCTGCGCTGGGCTCTGTGCACAGCGCAGAGTCTGCTTGTCCCTCTCCCTCTGCTCCTCCTCACTGTCTGTCTCTTTCTCTGAAATAAATAAATAAAATCTTAAAAAAAAAAAAAAAACCTTGGGCTACAGGTTATATACACCCTCTGGAACATAAACCTGATGAGAGTAGGGACTTTTAGAAATATGTGGCTGTGTTCCCAGCACCTAGAACAATGTGAGTCACGAAATGGGCACATAGTAGTAAGTATCAGTCAAATGAATGAATACGTCCAAGTCTTCGACCTGAATGTGAAACAGTGGAACTAGTTTCCTATATTTAGTAATACACAAGGAGTAATACACATGGTATTATGGAAAATATATTTTAAGGGGGATCACTTGAATATAGACATGTACTTTTCCTCAAATAACATACATTCCTAAAATATGCTTTAAGTATATTTTTTTTCTCTGCTAAGACTGCAAGCTCCTTGACATCATGGCCTGTTGTTTTTCTGCATGCTATGTATTATTCCATTTCAGTAAGGACTGCACCAGAACTTTGAGCACCTAATAAATATTCTCTGAATAATTGCTCAATAATTGATATTTTATTATTTATTATCAGTGATAAAGATGATTAATCACTGGTATGTAAGGATGTAAACTTTATTCCTATTTTATTTTAGCAATATTAAATGTAATAGAAAGTCAAATTATAGTTAAATGAAGATAGATGGAATTATAGTTCCTTTTACATTCCCTATGTGTCATGTCATGATATTTTCAATATAGGGTACACAGAAGATATTTGATATTACAATCAAAGTTTCAAAAACAGTGATGCAAAACTTCTGTATACCTCACAGGACTTTTTTGTTTCAAAGGGAAATACTGTTTACTGCATAATTTTTTATTTTTTTGCTATTTTTTAAAAACATTTCATTTATTTATTTTACAGAGATCACAAGCAGCCAGAGAGAGAGGAGGAAGCAGGCTCCCCGCTGAGCAGAAAGCCATATGCGGGGCTCGATCCCAGGACCCTGAGATCATGACCTGAGCTGAAGGCAGAGGCTTAACCCACTGAGCTACCCAGGCTCCCTACTGCATAATTTTTTAAAAGCAGGGATGAAAATACTTGACAGGTACAGATTCAGAAAATCACAAAAATGTTTACGAAGAGATCCTAAAGATTATCAATTCCAAGTTCATTCATTTTATATAGGAGACTGTCCTAAATCTAAAGGGTTAGCTATCTGCATACAATGGGGGAATTCAGTGCCCTCAGGCCTTAGGGTCCCAGAGTGAACAGTTGGTATGTTTTCAATAATAAATACTATTTGATTCAACTCAACTAAAAGGCAACTTATGGAATGGGAGAAGATATTTGCAAATGACGTATCTGATAAAGGGTTAGTATCCAAAATATCTAAAGAATTTCTAAAACTCAACCCCCAAAACATGAATAACTGAATTTTAAAAATGGGCAGAAGACATGAATGGACATTTTCCCAAAGAAGACATACAGATGGTTAACAGATACATGAAAAATGCTAAAAATCACTGATCGTCAGGGAGATACAAATCAAAAGTATAATGAGATATCACCTCACCCCTGTCAGAATGACTAGAATCCAAAACCCAAGAAACAACAGGTGTTGGTGAGGATGTGGAAAAAAAAGAACCCTCGTGCCCTGGGTTGCCGGGAACATGAGCTGGGGCAGCCACTCTGGAAAAGAGTATGGAGGTTCCTCAAAAGTTCAAAACAGAGCTACCCTATGATCCAGCAATTGCACTACTGGGTATTTACGCAAAGAATACAAAAGTATTAAATCAGAGGGATACAGGGTCCCTGCTTTCCTAGCAGCATTAGCTACAATAGCGAAACTATGGAAACAGCCCAAGTGTCCCCTGACAGATTAATGGATAAAGAAGATGAGGTACATACACACACACTCACACAGACACACGCGTGCACGCGCACACACACACTCACGCGCACACACACACACACACACACACACACACATACACACTGGACTATTACTCAGCCATAAAAAAAAGTCTTGCTATTTGCAGTGACATGGATGGAGCCAGAGTGTATTGGACTAAACAAAACAAGTCAGTCAGAGAAAGACCGATACCATATGATTTCACTCACTCATATGTGGAATTTAAGAAACAAAACAAGCAAAGGGGGGAAAAGACAGGCAAATCACGAAACAGACCTTTTAAAAAAAGACTTTATTTACTTTTTAGAGAGAGAGCAAGTGAGAGGAGGGACAAAAGGAGAGGGAAAGGGAAGCAGAGTCCCCACTGAGTGGGGAGGCCGCTAGGAGGCTTGATCTCAAGACCATGAGATCATGACCTGGGCCAAAACCAAGAGTCAGGTGCTCAACCACCTGAGCCACCCAGGCGCCCCAGGAAACAGACTCTTAGCTGTAGAGAGCAAACTGCTGGTTACGGGGGCGGGGGGACAGGGTCGGACAGTGAAATCGGTGATGGAGATTAAGGAGCGAACTTGTCGTGATGAGCACTGGGTGATGTATGGAAGTGCTAAATCACTTATTGTACACTTGAAACTAATATTACACTGTGTGCTGACTGACTGAATTTAAATAAAAACTTAACAAATAAAAGCAAAAATTAATGGAAACAAAAAACACTATTTGACTTTAAATGACCAAGAACAGTTTATTTCATACTTTCATTTTAACATACATTCTAAAATACCATACAGCAAAAGTTTTAAGTTCTATTTATACAAGTTACTGAGGAAACAAATATTTTCTTGCTGTTGTCTACACAGCTCTCCTGAATTATATGAGTCCATCGTCATACAGAAAAATATTCAATATGAAGAAGGATACTTTACATAAATTAACTCATTGGTAAATTTCTAAACAACCAATGGTAGGATTGGTCAGGCTATGGACCGTAGCTGTAGGAACATGGTTTTCAACTGATCTGTTGAATGAAATAGAAACCAAGGCATTACACTGAATAAAGAGGAGACAATGACCCTTTGGATCACACAGTGAGAGCTTCTCCAGAAAGGCTTTAGGACCATAAACACATTCTGGCTGATTCCCAACATAACATTTTGAGAAGGACCCAGAAGTAGAAAATGTTCAGAAGAAGTGACCAAGTAGTGAGAATTTCATTGTTCTCAGTGGTATCAGCTTTTTTCCATCCTACAGTGTTTGTTTTCTGCATATTTAGAAAATACCGAATTCTGTATATTAATTTTGTACCTTGCCATATTACATAAACCTATTTTTCTTTTTTTTTAGGATTTATTTATTTAAGAGAGAGAGCACGTAGGGGTGAGGGGCAGAGAGAAAGGGAGAAAGAGTCCAAGCAGATGCTGAGCTCAGTGTGGACCCTGATGTGGGGCTTGATCTCAGGATCCTGAGGTCAGGACCCGAGCTGAAACCAAGAGTCAGAGGCTTAACCAACTACACCACCCAGGCTCCCCAACCTAATTTGAGTTCCAGTAATTCTTCAGTTTGATTCCCCTGAACTGTCTAGGTAAACAATCAAATAGTACACATAATACGATTTTGTTTCTTCCTTTCTAACATGTATAACTCATCCGCTACTTTCTTACTGCTTTGCCTGGATGGTCTGGAAGAAAGCGTCCGCAAGCATGTGGAGGACAAGTATGAGTTGGTGTAATTTTCTGGTTCCTTAACACGCACAGACTAGCCTTAGTCATGAGAGTTTATTATAAAAATAAATAAAAACTTTAGATAGCAAGGAAGTGAAATTTCCTAATTTCTTATACAGTATCCGGGTCCTCTGGAAGCCTCCAATCTGAGCACTCCTCCTGGACAGTTTAAAGTTAAGAATGCTCTGAGGCACTGACTTCCTTTCAGTCTGGTGTCGCAGAGGTGAGTTGGGCTTGTAAACAGATCTGGTCCAGTCTGGAGTGGCCAGGAGGGAAGCATGACCTTCCTCACTGACACAGAACAGGAGCCACAGCCTTCCCACCCACCCAGTGTGCTCCCAGTTACACTGACATGTGATAAGCTGCACATATTTCAAGTACACATTTTGGTAAATTGTTTTATAAACCACTCCTGAAGGCACTTCCACAACGGAGGTAATGAACACATCCATCGTCCTCCCAAATTTCCTCATGTCCCCTTATAGTTCTCCCCTCCCCTGCCCCCCTCACCCCCATCCCCGGGCAATCACTGATCTGCTTTCCATTCCCACAGAGCAGTTTGCAGTCTTTGGAGTTTTGCAAACGGAGCTATACGGGACTCTCCATCTTTGGGGCAGTGTCTGGCTTCTTTCACTTAAGATCACGCCTTTGACATTCACCCCTGTATCCTTACCTACTTATTACCACGTGTGTCGGCAGGTGCATCTTCTCACTGTTTTGCAGTGTTTCCTTGTGCGACTAAACCTCAGTCGTTCCTCCATCCACAATCGATAGACACGTGAGCTGTTACAGGTTCCGGCTGCTGCAGATATAGCCGTGATGTCTGGTCCCGCGTGAGTCTTTACGCGAACGTGTGCCTTCGTGTCGCTCAGAGAAGGACCGAGAGTCGAGCCACTGGAGCAGGTCTGTGCTGAGCTGCTAAAGAAACGGCCAAGTCACCGTCCGAAGTGGCATAACTACGACACCCCCGGCTGTGTGAGGTCCCGCCTGCTCCACATTCTCCCCTGTGACAGTATGTTCCGTCTCATTCACCCTTTCTTCCTTTCTTTCACGTGTGCTGCTGTGTGGCTGAGGTTTGATGTGCATCTTTCTAACGCAGAGTTTCTCCCTTATTACTACGGACATCTGAGGTCAAACGATTCTTCGCGTGGAGAGCTGTCCTGTTGCATTGCAGGAAATGCAGCTGCTTCCCTACGTGCCACTGGCAACCTCCAAGCCAGCGGTGACAATCACAACCGTCTCCAGACATTGCCAAAAGTCTCTGCGACAGAGAGGCCAAACGCTACCCAGTGGAAAAGCCTGCTCGCGTGACTAATGATGTTGAGCATATTTTCATGTGCTTATTTGCTATTGACATGTTTTCTTTGGCAAAGTGTTTCTGACACGCTTTGCCCACCCTTAAATTAGTCGTTTGTCTTGGTATTGTTGAGCTGTGAGAGTCCTTATGCATTCTAGATACAAGTCATTTGTTGGAGGCATGTTTGAAAATATTTCCCCCATCCTATGTCTGGCCTTCTAATTTTTATAACATTGTGTTTTGGAGAGGAAAACTTCTTAATTTTGATAAAGTCCAATTTATTACTTTCTATTATCATTTGCATTTTTAATATTCTATTTAAGAAAAATTGCCAGATTAAATGTAAGTAAAGTTTTCCCTTGGAAGTTCTATGGTTTTATCTATTATATTTAGGTGTATGATTAATTTTGAGTTAATTTTGTATGTGGTATGAGGTAAGGTGGATCTCTACTTCTTATTTTTTTTTATTTTTTTATTTTTATTTTTTTAAAGTAGGATCCACAGCCAACATGGGGCTTGAACTCAAGACTCTCAGATCAGGAGTCGCACGCTCTACTGAGCCAGTCAGGACCATGTAAGCAGCAATACCTTGTAAATGCAAATTACTTGTAAAACACGGTTAATTTTTAATTGATTGTTGTGTCCAGCTAACTGGATATTCCCACCTACTAGTTCTATCGGTTCTTTCATTACAGATTGTTTAACATTTTCCACGTAGACAAACACATCATCTATGAATAAAGACTGTTTGATTTTTTCTCTTTTCAATCTTGATGATTTTTATTTTTCTTGACTTATTATATTACATAGAACCTCTAGTGCCGTGTTGAATAGAGGTTGGATTTTGTCAGTTTGTTCTGTTGAGATAATCATGTTTCCTTTTTTATTCTGTTAGCATAGTGTATTACACTGACTAGATTTTAAATATTGATCCGACTGCATTCCTAGAATAAACCAGTGGGTCATGGTGTGTTATAATGTTTAATATATTGCTAGATGTGATTTGTTAAAATTTCATTAAGAATCTTTGGACCTTTGTTAGGGATGTTGGCTTGTAGTTTTATTTTCTTATAATATTTTTGTCTGCTTTAGGGACCAGGGTAATGCTGGGCTCATAAGTTGAGTTGGGAAGAGTTCTCTCCTCTTTGGTTTCTGGAAGTAACTGTACAGAAGTGGTATTATTTCTTAGCTAGAAGTTTGGTAGAACTTAACCAGTCAAGCCATCAGGTCTAGAATTCCCTTTGTAGAAAAGTATTAAAGTACAAATTCAATTTTGTAACAGATATTTGACGATTTATGTTTATCTATTTCTTCTTTAAGTAGCTTTGATAGTTTGTCTTTGAAGAAATTTACGTATTTAATCTAAGTTGAAAAATTTACTAGCATAAAATTGTTCATAATATTATTATCTTTTTAATAGGATTGGTAATGATATCTTCTCTCTTTTTTTTTTTGTATTGGTAACTTGTATTTTCTCTTTTTATTTCCTGTTCAATCTGGTTTGAAGTTTATCAATTTCATTGACCTTTTCAAAGAACCAATCTTTAATTTTATTGATTTGGCAAAAATCTTTTAGATATGATACCAAAAGTATAATCCATAAAATTAAAAATTTTGGTAAGCTGGATTTTATTAAAATTAAAAAACTTTGCCCCACAAAAGGCACTGTTAAGAGAATGAAAAGACAAGCTAGGGACTTGGACTAACATTTGTAAATCATGTATGTGGTAGAGGACTTATATCCAGACTATATAAGGAACTCTCAAAACTCAATAATAAGAATATAAACAACCCAATAAAGATGGGCAAAAGAAAGTGTCTCCCAACAGATGAATGGGTAAAGATATGATATACATATATATAATACAATAATATATTATATATATAATGAAATATTAGCCATAAAAAAGAATGAAATCTTGGGGCTCCTGGGTGGCTCAGCTGTTTAGACATCTGACTCTTGATCGCAGTTCAGGTCTTGATCTCAGAGTTGTAAGTTCAAGCCATGCTCTGGGCTCAATAAATAAATAAATAAATAAATAAAAATGAAATCATACCATTTATGATAACATGGATGGACCCAGAGGATACTATGTTATGAATTAAGTCGGACAGAGAAAGACAAATACTGTGTGACTTCACTTATATGTGGAATCTAAAAAACAAAGGAACAAAACAAAACAGAAACAGACTCATAGATACAGAAGCACAGCTACTGTTGGTTACCAGAGGGGAAAGGAATGAGATAGTAAAAGCGATTAAGAAGTAGAAACTTCTAGTTATAGAATAAATTAAATCATGGGATGTAATTCATAGCATAGAGACTATAGTTATAATATTGTAGCAACTTGTATGGTAACAGATGTTCACTAAACTTATCCAGGGATCATGTTAGAATGTATAAAAATATAGAATCAGTAGGATATACACCTAACACTAGTAGGCTATTGTATGTCAATTGTACTTCAATTATAAAAAGAAATACTTATCCCTTCTTCTTTTTTTTTTTTTAAGATTTTATTTATTTATTTGACAGAGAGAAATCACAAGTAGGCAGAGAGGCAGGCAGAGAGAGAGGAGGAAGCAGGCTCCCTGCTGAGCAGAAAGCCCGATGTGGGGCTCGAACCCAGGACCTGGGATCATGACCTGAGCCAAAGGCAGTGGCTTAACCCACTGAGCCACCCAGGCGCCCATACTTATCCCTTCTAAATAAACTTTCTAACAGAAATGTTTCTAAGCCTCGAAAGAAAGCTAACAAGGCCTAATGGATAATACAGTCTCATCAGTCTAGCTACGTGACCTTAGTGAGATGAAGATCTGTGACCTCATGTTTTTCCTCTGCAAAATAGGAACACTAATAACTACCTTGGAATGCTGTAAAAATTAGAGTTTGTGCATATTAATTAGCACTGGTATATGTTACCTGTCTGGCATAGGTCCAGTCTCATAGTAAGTATTCCATCGGTGGGAGCCATCAGGAGCTTCCTATGCTCATCATCACAGTGATTCCTTTATCTGCATATACCTCCCTCATTAGACAACTGGCTTCTCTTCCTTCCTTCCTTCCTTCCTTCCTTGCCTGCCTTTAAATTAACTTCTGTATCCTTATCCCCACTCCACGTTTACTAACGTACGGCACAGCACCTTGTACTTTTCATTTCAATAATGAAATTCTTTTCTTTTTTCATTTCAATAAAATTTTCAATAAAATTCAATAAAATTTTCAATTCAATAAAATACTCATTTCTTTTTTCATTTCAATAAAAGTTGCCTAAACTTACTTAATTAAAAAAAATGGGCAAAACATCTGACAGACACTTTACCCAAGAAGAGATATGTAAGTATATGTAAAGATGCTCAATATTTTTAGTCTTAGGCAAAGGCAAATGAAAACCACAATGATAGGCCACAGCCCACCAGCTGAGAGGGTTAGAATGAAAACAGCCACAGTAACAAGGGCGGGGGAGAGGGGCCCTCTCTGGCCTGGGAGAAGGCGGCCCTGCAGCCTTGCAGCCGCACTGAGGAGCTTGGCCCTTTCTTACAAGGTTAAACATGCAGTGACACCACGTGCCCCAGCAATCCCACAGTCAACGTCTTTACTCAAGGGAACCGAAAACTTTTCTTTACAGAAGATTTGTATACAAATACTGACAGAAGTCTTACTAATAATAGCCAGTAACTGGAAACAGCCCAGACAGCCTTCGATCCGTGCGTGGGCGAAAAACCGTGCTGTGCGTCTGGGACGGGCCACCGCTCAGCAGGAAGAGGAGGAAAACCACTGACTCGTGCGGCACCAAGGATCTTAAGCAGATGGTGCCAGGTGAAAGCCGTCAGACCTAACAGGCTACATTTTCCATGACTCCCTTTCTGCGACATTCTGGAAAGGCAGACTATAGGTCCTGATGTGATGAGGGGTTGGCAGGAACTGGAAGTCAATGATAAGGGACACAGCACAAGGGAATTTTTCAGGTGAGGGAACTGTTCTTTATGTTACTGAACTGACAGGTACACGACCTTATGCAGCTTCTAAAAACCCACAGAACAATACACCCCAATCAGAGAATCCTGTTGTATGTGGGAAGGCAACTCAAGACAAAACGCAAAATGTTGGCAAGTGATTCGAATTGCAGCACAAATTAATCTAATTCGTTATACATGAGTGACCACATTGAAGGGTCGGGTGAGAAAGGAGCTGACCCAAGCAGCTTTGGAAAACAGTGTTTAAAATGTTTTTTGGGTTTTTTTTAAATGATATTTTCAATTTGTAAGTCTTTATTTGGGGGGACTTAATTTATCTATTTTTAATTTAAATTCAGTTAATTAATATATACTGTATTATTGGTTTCTGAGGTAGAGGTCAGTGATTCATCAGTCATGTAATACCCAGCTCTCATTACATCACACACTGTCCTTCATGTCCATCAGCCAGTTACCCCATCCCCCACCCCCACCCCTCCAGCAACCCTCAGTTTGTTTCCTATGATTAAGAGTCTCTTATGGTTTGCCTCCCTCTCTGGTTTCATTTTGTTTTACTTTTTCCTCTCTTCCCCTATGATCCTCTGTTTTGTTCTTAAATTCCACATATCAGTGAGCTCATAGGATAATTGTCTGGAAAACAGTGTTTTGACTGGATATTGTAAGGCTAAACAAAAAAATTTCCCAAACACTATACTCTAGTTGGTAAACTTGTTTCTGTGCAGTATTACTGAAATGACTTAGACTACTGGTTTTGAACAAGTGAGTATCTTGCAGATAAAGCCAGCTGGGCTTCTCACTGGTCCAGAAAAGTTATAAATAAGCAAAGGGTAATGCTAGAAGGAAACCCATAACACTGGCTTGGAGTGGAGTATATCAATATGAACTTGTGTTTGTTTTGTTTCTCATTTTACGCACAGTTAGGTAGGGGCGGAAATAAACATAGAGCCATATGGATAAATGGGTTAATGAACATACATACATTTCCTACTCTGTCTGCTGATAGGACCTAGAAGCAGTGACATCCCAGTTATAATGAGCACAATCACTTGGTTTCTAAATACCATCCTCACATGAAAAGAACCACAGCTCTTTGCAGAAGGAGTTGATCCTAGTGTCGGGATATTTAAGATGAGCCTAGAGCATCTTGTAATGCCAAAGCTCCTAAAAATAAATAAGTAAAAAGGCCCAGAATAAACACAATGTGGTATATCCCTACACTGGAATATTACTCAACCGTACAGAGGAAAGAAACTCTGACGTGCACTGCAACATGGAAGAACCCTGAGAACATCACGCTGATTGAGCCAAGCCAGGCACAAAAGGACAAACTGAGTGATTTCACTTATATGACGTACCTAGAGGAGTCAGTTTCAGAGAGAAACCAGAATGATGGTTTCCAGCGCCTGCCAGTGGAGAAATCTAGGGAAGGTGGGACTTACTGTTAATGTGAATGTAGTTTCAGTTTGGGAAGATGAAATCGTTACAAAGATGGACGAAGATGACAGTTGCACAACATACTTCATGCTATTGAACTACACAGTTAAAAATGGTTACAATAGTAAGTTTTATGTTATGTATTACAATTCTTAAAAATGAGTTTATGAAGCAACTAACGTGAGGAGTGACTTTAGAAAACTTTTCGGCAAAGTTTATGGCAAAATTGTACTGATTACATATTTTAAATTCTACTAAAAATAATAAATTATACTCAAATTCCAGCCTGAAAAAACAAAAGACACAGAAGTCAATCTAAAAAGAATACCCAATGGCTAAATATGGAACAATTTGAGAAAGGAGATAAATAATGAAAATATTGAATTTTATTTTATTTTCTTAAAAGATTTATTTATTTAATTGAGAGACAGAGTATAAGCGCAGGGAGGGGCAGAGAGAAATTCCCAATTCGGCTGTATGCCCAGTGTGGAGACCAACTCGGGGTTTGATCTCAGCACCCCAAGATGACCTGAGCTGAAATCAGAAGTCAGACACTTTACCAACTGAGCCACCCAGGGAGCCCGTTGTTTAAAAAGATGTATTTGAGGGGCACCTGGTGGCTCAGTGGGTTGAGCCTCTGCCTTCGGCTCAGGTCATGATCTCAGGGTCCTGGGATAGAGCCCCGCGTCGGGCTCTCTGCTCGGCAGGGAGCCTGCTTCCTCCTCTCTCTCTGCCTGCCTCTCTGCTTGTGATTTCTCTGTCAAATAAATAAAATCTTTAAAAAAAAGATGTATTTGAGAGAAAGAGACTGAATTTTAAATCACAGAATAGAATATCCATGAATCAATACTGATATAAAAAATTGATTAAATAGTAAATAAATGGAGAAGAGGGCACCTGGTGGCTCAGTCAGTTAAGTGTCTGCCTTCGGCTCAGGTCATGATCTCTCTGCTCAGTGGGAGGCTGCTTCTCCTTCTAGCTCTGCCCTCCCCCTGCTTGTTCTCTCTCTCTCTCTCTTTTGCTCTCTCTCAAATAAATAAATGCAAAGAATAGAGTAAACATCCATGAGGCAATACTGATATAAATAATTGATTAAATAAGTAATTAAGTGGAGAAGAAGGGAAGATTTTTCTCTACAAAAGAATTCCGGTTAATAAATGTATAAGTAATAAGGACACTGTAAAATGTCCATTAGAGTATCACAGTAATAATAGCTTCCAGCGAGAACCACCAACGAATGTTAAATTAGTGAGTAAAGGTTGGAGGGAAGTGGCATATAGATATGAAGCATGACGTTGTTAATCAGAAAGGGAACGAGAGTGACTTGACAGTGGAGAAATCTAGTAGACATCACCTTTCTCAAAGGATCAAAACTAACATTACAAGTAATGGGACATGGGAAGTGTTGTGTGCCTGGTGTGATGAGAGAAGGGCACGCACCTCAAGGACATTCTTCCCACAAAGATACAGCCTCACTCTAGCCATGAGAAAGTATCAGTAAAACTACATGGAGCCATTCTATTAACCACCGACTAGTATCCGAGGACAAGTAGTGAGGTTTAAAAAAGGGACAGGGAAGACTAAGGAGCAGTCACAGATCGAAGAAGAAACTAGAGAGACACAAGTGGTTGGGTGAAATCCTGGATCAGACCCTGAAACATAAAAAGGATGTTGGTGGAAGACTGGTGAGATGCAACTGGGATCTGTATCAGGGTTTAGCAAGACCAGCGTCTGCATTTCGATCATTGTACTGTGACTCTGCAGGATGTAACTGACATGGGGGAAGCTGGATGACGGACCTCTCTGCTCTATCTTTTTTTTCTTTTTAAAGATTTTATTTATTTTTTTGACAGACAGAGATTACAAGTAGGCAGAGAGGCAGGCAGAGAGAGAAGGAAGCAGGCTCCCCGCTGAGCAGAGAGCCCGACGTGGGGTTCAATCCCAGGACCCTGGGATCATGACCTGAGCTGAAGGCAGAGGCTTTAACCCACTGAGCCACCCAGGCGCCCCCTCTCTGCTCTATCTTCACAACTTCTCTGTAAGTAATAATTTATCTCAAAATAAAAGATGAAAAAAAAAGAAGACTGAAAATACCAAGTCAGAGCAAGGATGTGGAACAAGGAAGGAATATAAATACAACCCCCTTGGGAATTTGTTTGGTGCTAATAAAGGTGAAATCCTGCACATCCTACGGTTTAGCAGTTATACTCCTAGGTATGTAGGATAGAAATTCATACATATGTGCATCAAAAGACAAGTACAGGAATGGTCACAGCAGCATTATTGTAATTGTCAAGGAATATAGATAATCCAAATGCCCATCAGCAGAAGAAAACAAAACAATGTGTCTTCATATGTTGGAAGTGAAATAACTAGACACACAATGTAATCTTGAGCAAAAGAAATCAAGTATAAAAGGCTATATACTTTTAATTCCTTTTACATAAAGCTTAAAAACAGGCAAAACTAATGTACACTAAGTCTGAAACTTAAGAGGTTACAAACCAGAACGACGGTACCTTCAGGTAGAAGGGAGGAGTAGTAACTTGTAAGGGTCACAAGGGAATCTTTCGGGGGTCTGGTCATATTCAGTTTCTTGGTATTGTGATGATGACACAGTGTTGTTATTAAATTTATTATAACTTTGAATTTTACCCTTTGATTTGTATACTGTTCTACATATCATACTTTCAGAAAAAGTTTTAAAGATGAAGAAGTAAGTATATTGTTAAAAATTACATAACTATGAAGCATATTGAGTGCCTTGGTTTGTACTGAAGAGATTTGCAAGACTGGAGACAGGGAAGCCAATTTGGACACCTTTTCATGCAGTGTAGGGACGGGTAAGATGAAATAGCTTCAGAAATGCCAAGGAGATAAAATTGGCAAGACTTAGTGTTTGAAGGTGGTTAAGAATTTGGAAATTTGGGCACCAAGCCATAAAAAGCTAATGAATTTTTTGTTTTTGTTTTTTAAAAGATTTTATTTATTTATGAGAGAGAGAAAGAGCACGAGAGGAGGGAGTGTCAGAGGAAGAAGCAGGCTCCCCACTTAGCAGGGAGCACAGTGTGGGGCGTGATCCTGGGACGCCAGGATCATGACCTGAGCCCAAGACAGACGCCTAACTGACCAAGCCACCCAGGTGCCCCTGAATTATTCTAAATAGGGGAAGAACGTGATGGAAGTGATATTTCTGAAAAGTTAGTCTGTGTGCCACTCGTAGCATATGCTACCTTCTATTATAATCAACCTATTTATAACCATGCCTCAGCTAGTAAGTAAACCACAAGCCTTCTGATGGGAAGGACCTGATTCCATACTTCCTTATATATCCAGGACGTAACTCCACACCACACTTCTGTTAACTTACTGTCATCTAAGAAACAGTATGATGATGATATGGTACTGGACTGCTAATGGACAAGAAAACATTTTAGAAAGTATGTGAAGAAAATTACATTAAAACTCTTACTCTTGGGGACAACTGCGTGGCTCAGTTGTTAAGCGTCTGTCTTGGGCTCAGGTCATGATCCCAGGCTCCTGGGATCGAGCCCACATCGGGCTCCCTGCTCAGCGGGCTCCCTGCTTCTCCCTCCCATTCCCCCTGCTTGTGTTCCCTCTCTCACTGTCTCTCTCTGTCAAATAAATAATAAAATCTTTAAAAAGAAACAAAACTTACTCTTAATTTTTAAAACTCTTATTACATCAAAAACTCTTGTTTACAAGAAATATATAAAGAGATATTTTATTTATTTTTTTTAAGGATTTTATTTATTTGACACAGAGAGAGTGAGCACAAGCATCGGGAGCAGCAGGCAGAGGCAGAGGGAGAAGCAGGTTTCCCCTTGAGCAGGGAGCCAATGCGGGGCTCGATCCCCAGATGCCAGGGTCCACGACCTGAGCCCAAGGCAGCTGCTTAGTGACTGAGCCACGCAGGCCCCCCATGCAGGGATATTTTAGTCACCTAGTGAAGAACTATCTACTGTGCAGTGCTAGCTCGTCTGATTGTCAGTGGTGAAGCAAGAGGGACACTCAGAGTAAAAAAAAAAAAAAGAAAGAAAAAGTAATGACACAAGGGAACAACTAACTCTTGGCCATCATGAATATTTATAATTGTTTTGTCAACGTAATCATATTTTCAAATATACATGTATGAAGTCTGGAAAGGAGACGGCAGTATTATTATCTACAGATTGAGAAGATCATCCACCCAGCAAACTCCAGAGGTGTGAGCGCAAAGACAGCAGCGTGGAGGATGTCTCAGAGCCTTTTCCTTCCGATTTACATTTCACGACTGCTTTTGAGTCTAGTGTAAGTCGCACTTTCTCCATGAAGCCAATGCCACGGAAAGAAGGCCGGATGGTGGCGGGAGCAAGAAGGCACGAGCTCGCGACTCTTGTCACCCTGGCATTTAGCCATTTATTCAACAAATATTCATCAGGTCTCCCTCTGCGCCCTTCCATGTCCTCCCAGCCAAGGCAATCAGCCTCAAGGGCGCGGGGTCAATCTCCCCCACCTTTTCAGCAGGGCACAGGTCGAGGTCAGGCTCAGCGGCGAGTGACAGTGAATGGCACGGGGGGCTGCTGGCTGTGTCTGGAGTCTGTCCTGTCTGCCTCCCATGGTGACAGAAACTGTGCCTGCGCACGGGCCACTCGGGACTGCCGCCGCCCGTCTTCCTTGCGCTGGGTGTGGCCGGACGCGGTGCTCTGCCCCAGGAATCCAGGCGTGAGGAACGAGCAACTTCTGGTCGTGTCCCTAAAAGAAGGAACATGCCTTCCTCTTCTTCTTCTCTTTCCCAGTGACTGGGATGTGAACGTGGCAGGTGACGGTGGCGAAGCTGGGTTGGGTTTTGAGACGGAAATCTTATTGAAAGTGACAGAACAATGAGGTCAGAGGAGCATAAATCTGGTGCCTGGTACCCCTGAGCCTCCCAGGGCGGAACCCTGCGTCGGGGGGGGGGGGGGGCGCGGAGAAACAGGTTTATCCTGCTTCAGGCACTGCATGTGAATGGTTACGTGCGCACGAGTGCAAGTGATACGAATCTCGAACACGACAAGCTGTCCCTGTCTGTACGGAGCTCGCGGCCCGGCATGAAACTGTTGTCTGATGGGCGCCAGGGGAGAGCCGGCACCCCGGGCGTGTCACCCTTGAGGGACAGCCTGGTCTACACTGACATCCTGTTTTATGTGGTGTGGGAAGGAAGCCCAGTGATGTGCTGTCTGCTCAATCGTGCTTTGGAAAAGCTCTTCTCAGGCGCCTGTGGGGCTCAGTCGGTAAGCGTCTGCCTTTGGCTCAGGTCGTGATCCCAGAGTCCTGGGATCAAGTCCCGCCTCAGGCTCCCTGCTCACTGGGGATTCTGCTTCTCCTTCCATCCTTCCCCCATTCATGATCTCTCTCTTTCTCAAATAAATAAAATCTTTAAAAAACCCCATTCTTCTCTAGGCTTCAGTGATAACACCTTCCTGAAATTCCTCCTTCCGTGGCAAATCCTTCTTCATCCCTCCTCCCATACCAACTGGTGACAGTTGGCCTTCCCCGGGACTCTGGTATCTTCTCTCTCCCGGTGGTTCCCTTCGTTCCCCTCTGCCCGCCGGCCTCCTGGTGCCACCTGCGCGTCTCACAGGCCTCTCACGCGGATGATGCCCAAACGTGAGCTCTTCTTTCTCCCTCCAGCCTGCTCCTCCCACAGGCTTCTCCCGTTCAGTGACCGTTACCAGCATCCAGCCGGCTCATGCGGCCAGAAACTTCCGAGTCAGCTCACTGCCTCCTTTCCACGGCTGCCCGCACCCAACAGATCACAGAGCGAGCGGGTGTCTCCAAACCCTCAGCTCCCCCAACTTCTCTCCGGCCCCACTGCTGCCACGGCTCTGTGCCCCTGTGAACGTCTCTGCTCCTGGACGGGGCTTTCCAAGGGAGCCTTGCCCTCCTCTTTCCCCCTCCGCGCCAGTCTCCACACAGAGGCCACGGCCATCCTCTAAAGGCACCCGTCGGACTGCTTCAGTGTCCTTCAGGTGACCGTATCCAGTGTCAGGTGGAATCCCAAATGCCTAACATGAGGTGCAGGTGGCCGCCTCCGGCCGACTTACCCAACCTCGTCTCTTGACAGTCACCCTTCGCTCCCCACAGCTCAGCTCCTTGTGGCCTCACAGCTGCCCCCGCTGGGGGGAATGGGGTGGCCCAAGCTCTTTCCCAGGCCATTGCCCACTTACGTCTCGGGTCTTACTCCACTACTGCCTCCGAGGTCCTCTGCACCCTCCAATCTAACTTAGGCCCCTCCGTCTCTCTAGAGCTCTTTGGTTTCCCCCCTGAAGACTGCTGGTTTGTTCCCCAAACCCACTCACCCAGTTCTCCCGCTGCGACAGAACTGGGCTGGGCATAGAGCTGCTCAGCCGAACTGTCTTCCTCCTTTGCATCCAGACGTAGACGTGGGGCTGTTTTAGCCAAGGGGATGCGAGTGGATGTGCCACGCTCGAACTAGGACTTCCCCTTTAGGTAACTGGGCTTGTACGTCCCCATCCCACGCACTGGGACTGGTGGGGTCTGAAGCGGTCACCTGGGACCAGGACTGGAATCCATGTGTTGTAGAGCTGGTGGGACCCAATAACAGACGGGCCACATGTGGCCTTATGTGGCCAAAAGGACTCTGCAGATGTGGTTAGGTTAAGGCTCTCCAGAGGAGATCATCCCGGATGATCAGGATGAGCCCAGTGACACCACCAGTGTCACCACCAGGGTCACCACCAGGGTCCTTACAAGGGGAGGCGCAGGAGTGTGGAGCCAGGAAGGCAAGAACCGAACCAAAACGGCAGGGAGACAGGCGCGCTCCGAAGCTGCGGGAAGGGGCTGTGAGCCAGGGGCGGGAGCGGCCCCCAGAAGCCGGAGAGATGAGGGGCTTCTCTCCTCAACCGCAGATGCAAGACGGTTGCAGAGGCCTGGATTTTAGTCTAACGACGCCCGTTGTGAACTTCAGACTTCTGGGTTTGTGTTGTTTTGATTTGCTAAGTGTACAGCGACTTGGTGTAACGGCCAAGAGAAGCCGATACCCGGGGCGGGGGGAGGGGGCACCAACCGGGCGCACCAGAAGGAAGTAACAGCGGCGGAGACGCGGAAGGTGAGGAAGGGCCGGTGCAAGCCTCAGGGCTTGTGAGATGACCGACTGGACGACGGGTCTTATGCAGGCGGCACTCGAAGGGGACATGGCCCCGAGACAGGGATTCGGAGGAATTCTCAGCATTCTGTGACTGAGCGAAGGGACGGGGTCAGCAGGCACAGAAACAACGAGTTAGAAGAGAGAAGGGCCTAGAACAAGAGCTAAGTGGAGCACAGAAATGCGCAGAGGAGGACGGGAGCATCAGCCCAGCAGCCCTCCCCCACGGGGGAGACTCTCGAGCCCCGAGTGCGCGCCTGAAACGTCGGACAGCACCAAACCCTACAACCCGACAACACACATTTAGGATGAAGTTTAATTCATGAGCTGGGCCGGGCTGAGAGATCTCCAACACTGACCAGCGCTGACATAGAATGATCGCGACGGTAATACCGTATGAAGGCTACGTGAGCGCGGTGTCTCCTCCAAAACACCCCATTGCGTGGTACTCGCCCTTCTTCTTGTGATGATGGGAGACGAGGAAACGTGTCAGGGACGAGATACGGCGAGGGGAACAGCCCGGCGCGGGGCGTAGCACAGGCTCCCAGGAAGAAGCCGCCTCGGCTTCCAGACCTCGGTTGGCCTCCGCAGTGGACACTCAGGAGAGCAACACTGCCGCCGCTAAGCGGGGCGGTGTGGGTCTCTTGTGCCCAATGTTGCTAACGGGTGGACAGAGAAAAGCACATGACACCGTTTGCTTAAAAGTAAAATCCTCAGCCCTCCGAATGGGAACATAGATGTTTCCCAGTGTTTCTCCGGTCCAGGAAGAAGGACCGGTTCCCAGCCAGAGCCGTGACGCTAGACGACGCTGGCTTGAACGCGGACGCTTCCACTGAGCGGTGCGATCTCCGCCAGGTCACGTAACCCTGCTGCGCACCAGGTTTCTCGCCTGTGACCCGGGAGAGGATCCGCAGCTCCTCGCGGCTGCCCGCGGGGAGAACTGAGTGAACGCGAGAGCGCCCGCAAGGGCCCGGCCGGGGAAGTCCTACGAAGCGTTAGCCGCTCCTGCTGTTACCATTCCTACACACCGTGCTGCTCTGTCTTGTTATTTTAGAATAAAGTCTGCCGAAGGCCATAGGGCAACAAGCACTATATGAAGGAAATACAAACTCGAGGCGGGAGCGGGCAGTGGGAGACAGGGCGGGGCGCGCCCGCAAGCGCGGAGGAGGGGCCGGAGGTCCGAGTGTGCCCGGCTGCGCTTGGAGCGTCCGCACTCGGGAAGCGCGTGAGGCACTCCGTGTTAGGATCATAAAACGGCTAAAAGGTTAACCAGGCTACTCGCCGGTGACCCCTACGCAGCCCCCGTTTGTTCTTCGCCTGAGAAACGCGGAGGAAATGCGCAGCTGCCGCTCGGCCTAACCGGTGAGCGGGAAGAAGAGCCGGGGGTCCTCGTGCGCGCGTCTCGGCAGACGGTGCCTGCCTGGGCTCTGGTACCGGCAGCGCCTGCCGGCCAAGCCCCCTGGTTCCGCCTCGGTTCTGGCCCTTGTCCCCACACCAACACCACGAGGAAGGCGGAATCACGGAGAGGGGCAGAGGGAGAGGCCCAGGTTCGACTCGTGTTTCATCAGCGACGCCCCCGCGTGCACCCGGCCCCACGTGCGTCCCTCTACCGCTCTTCCTCGCCCGCCTGCCTGCTCGGTATTGCGCGTTGATTCGAACCGCACGTGATCTCAACCTCTGTGTCCCTGCCTCTCGGTGCGGCGACCTCTGGGACAGCCTGCGGGGCAGGGTGTTGGGAAGCTCACACCACACCCACCTCAAGGGGGCAGGGATTGGCGGACCAGTCAGTTCTCTTTGGTGCACGTGTATATCTTCTCCCTCGCAAAAGGCGAGGCGCGTCCAGGAAAAAGTTCCCGCCCTAACGAGGCCAATGAAAACAACATTTTCTGCTGTGCTGACCCCCGAGGCCACCCTGCCCTTTCCGCGCAAATCTCTGGGTGAGTCGGCTTCGCTAGTCCCCACGCGGCCACCCCGAGCCCCTGCGGTTTAAGAGCTGCCCTTTCTTCCTCCAGTTTCTCGCTGGTCTCCCTGCCCTTCTACTACATGCAGGAGAGAATCGGAGCCATGTCAGACCATGTTTTTTTTTTTAAAGGTTCCTTCTTTAAGAGCCGGACAGAAAAGAATGACAATTCTGTTATCATAGCTACCAGCTGGGTACCTTGTGAGCCGTCCGTTCCAATGAGGCAGTAGGAAGCCACACTAGGCCAAAATGTCTCGTTCTCCAACAACCCACCTTCATCTCTTTCATTTGAAATTGCAGCATTTACTGCTTTCAATCGTTTCTGCTTTTCCGCATAAGTATTGCAACTGGATTTGGCCTGAAGCTAATGTAGTTCAAGCTTCTGGGACCCTTCCTGGCCTCCAGGACTTCCCATTTGTAATTTTGTTTAATTTTTCCTCAAGAGGGACCTCAAATTCTAAGGCTTCGGGGCCTGTGGAATTCTCATCAATATGATTTCATGGCTAAGAGCCTTAAATCCTGGAGATAAGACTTCCCTTCCTTTTAGTATTCAGTAATTTGGGGTTGGTCACTTTAAGCTTCAGCCTCGGTTTTATCGTTGTGAAATGGGAATATTATCTGTATCTTTAGATTACGGTAACGTTAGATGCCCGGAAGCAGTTTTTCATACACAAGAAACGTTCCTAAATGTTGGCTGTCATCATTGTTGCTATTGTTGTCGCCTGAACAGGAAGGACCGTAAACTTCCTGAGAGCAGGGTGCGGCACCCTGGAGCCCATCACAGGCCGGTGGCCGAGGGATGTGGCCTTCCAGCGCCGGCGCCCGCGTCCCCACCTTCTCACCGCGTCTAACCAGAAATGCAACTTTGGTTACGTTCTCGTTGCGACACACACGGTTACCTCCTCGGCGACGCGCCGGACACTCAGTGGCCCCTTCCCACCTGGAGAGGCTGATGTAGCTCCGCTGCGTCCCTGCCCGGTGAGTCCCGGAACCCGCTGTGCGCCCCGGGCTCCGGCCCCCTCCCTCTCCGGGTCGGCCGGGGCCAAGGTCGGGCGCGCGGCGCCGAGAGCTCGGGCGTGCGTCAGCGCGTGTTTGCGCCTCACGAGCGCCCGGCGAGCGGCGGCGATGCTGCTTCCCTGTCGGCGACCATCTCCGTCCGTCCGCGCGGGAGCCGGGTGCGGGGACCGAGCCGCACCTCCCCTCCGGCGCGCGCTGCGTCCGCAGGACCGGGCCGGAGGTCCTCCGGGGCGCAGGGCGGGCGGGAGGCCGGGAGGAGCGGCCCCGACGCATCCGCCGGCGCCGCAGGAGGCGGAGCGCTGCACCTGGCTGCGGGTCCTCGGGCCTGACGCGGGTCCGGCCGGCCGCGAGCTGCGCGCCCCGGGCCGCGAGGAGGGAGGCCGGAGTCCGCGCCGGCGCTGCGCCCGGCTGGCCGCTGCGAGTCGCCCCTCCGCACGCGCCTCTCGACCGCGCCCCGCCCGCCGCAGCCTCCGAGCAGCCCCCGCCCGCCAGCGATGGCGCGCGCCGCCCCGACAGCCGCCGCCCCGGCGCCCCGAGCCGCGGCCCCGCGCCGGGGGGAGAAGGCCCCCCGCGTCCCGCGCCTCTGAGCGCCGGCGCCGCCCGCAGCAGGTGAGTCCGGGCCCCGCGCGGGGAGGGGGCGCTCGGCCGGGGAGGGGGGCGCGGCAGCCCGGCCCGAGCTTTCCCCGGGGGCGTCCGGCTCGGAGGGCGGGGGCTCCCCTGCCGCACGCGCACCTGCTGGGGGGGTCTCGGAGCCGCGGCTCGGGGCGGGCGGGCGTGGGCGGCTCTGCTCCCGGCTTGCCCGCCCTCCCCCTTCCCTCCCCCCCGGCTTCTGGGTCGCTTGTCATCCTCGTGGGGCGCTGGGGGGGCTGCAGCGGGCCCCCCGGGCCCGGGCGGCACTTCCGCAAACGTAACTGCGGCAGGAAAACAAAGGCGCTGCCGGAGGGGCCCCGCCCGGCGCCGGCAGCTGCGGGGGTGCGGGTGCGGGGACAGGGCCGGGCCCCCAGTGCAGGCCCTTCTCCTCCGCGCTCGCCTGGCTCCCTCGCGGTCAACACTCTCAGGGAAGGGGGAGCGAGAGTCTCCGGACAGATCCAGTGACAGGCCGGGGACCGCCTCTGCGCCGGTAGGACTGACGGCGCCGGATCCCGCAGGTGAATAAACAGGAAAACTGCCTCCACCCTCAGCCCTGGGCCTCCCGTGCCTCCCCCCTTAACCGAATCCTGCCGTGCTCTGACACGTCCCCAGAGCCCTTTGCGGATACTAATGGGGGCTACTCGCCTTTCGGGGTCCTAGTTATTCCCCACCCCCCTGTAATTTTAAGTG
Organism: Lutra lutra; assembly: GCF_902655055.1. NCBI lineage: Eukaryota > Metazoa > Chordata > Mammalia > Carnivora > Mustelidae > Lutra > Lutra lutra. Next base: position 3,364,115 of record NC_062280.1, read on the forward strand.
GGAAGGTGAAAAATTGGAAACGCAACTTACGCCTCATTTCTCCTCCTCGGAGACAGACAGGTGGATTAATTCCGCTTAAGGCAGGAACACGGTGCATTTTGCTTCTCCCACACACGTTCAGGACCACAGGCATTTCCTTTTCAACCAAAAATATTTAATAAACACCTTACAGAGCTCCTGGAACATATAAAACCTCACCTGATAGTTGTAGGAAAGAACCTTAAGGTGTCGAGGTTCTGGTAACAATTGCTGTCTAGATAGTCATGCGTCCTTGCGTATGTCACATCTGCCCCAGCCTCAGTTTCCTTGCATGTAAAAGGAGATGGTTGGATAGTATGGTGGCCAGGTTTCCCCTTCACTGTTCTAGAAATAAGGATTTTGTGGAAATCTAACCTCTTCAATATAGAGGACTACAAGGGGTGGGAGGACAGTGGGCCAACAGAGGTGTATTTAGTAGACTTCTGGGGTCGGCAGAGCATCCCTTCACTGGGGACTCGGGGAGCTGGCCCGCTGAAGGCGCATGCATCCTTGATGGCCTCGCCAAGTAAAGCGAAAGGACAGGAACCCTAGTCATTGTTAAGACTGGCTTTTGACACCTTGAGCAGCTGGCCATTAGCAGACATCAAGATATTCTCAGTTATTTCGATAGCCAGATGGCCTGTGTTTATCGCAGGTTGGAAGTAGAATTTAGGATTGCTTAAGAGCAGGCTGGGACGTTGCTGTTGAGCCCAGAGCAAGACACGCGGTGAGTAGGAGAGAGGATCACGTTTCAATAATGCATGAAAGGTACTAAGCATGTTTCCAGTAATTTATTTCTAAGGCCCTTTGTGTTTCTGTACGGATGAGGCCAACTAAACCATAAAGTAGAACAACAGCAAGGTTTGCCCGTTTGGTGGCCGGAGGCCTGGGACCCCCTAGTCTGCCTGGATTGCTGACAGTAAGAAGGTACTTTCTGAGCACTTACTATGTCCAAAACACCATCTTACACACTTAATTTCTAAGTCTCTGTGAAAGAAGTCTTTTCCCCAGCACTGAAAATGATGAAAAGGAAGCAGAGAAGAGTTAAAGATTTTACACAAACCACATCATCAGTGAGAGTTAGATGGGACCCTATGTCTCTGGCTCCAAAGCCTAGGAAATTTCCACATGGTGTTCCTCCTTATTCAGGACCCATTGGGCCTCACTACCCAGGCAGATTCCCTCCTTCACTTTTAGACTTTGAAAATTAACTACCTTTCAGGGTACATATATTACATATGTTCATACCTATGTCAGATAATCTGTAATTTGCATTGCACTCATATTCATGCATATACACCTGTTTGTTCTCACCATTTTTAGGTTGAAGGCAAGTGTAAGAAAAATGAAAATAACCAAAGATATATTTAGTATTAGGCCAACAGGATTTTTTGGCTTTCTTTTTTTGATATCCAGGAAATCTTGATTTAGCAATCACGGTGTAGGTGAAAGGAGATAAGCAATAAATGTAAATATGTCTGTTAGCCACCTTGGCGCATTGTCTTGGGAAAAATCAAGATACAGTAAGAGAAAAGAGGAAATAGAAAAAGATATTTAGATGTATGTACTTAAACATGCACGCAGGCCCATGTACACTTCATTGTCCCGAAACCTTTGACATCGACTGCATGGAGGAAGTAGGATGGGCTGGGGTGAAAGGAGGATGCTTTTACTTTTTTCTTTATGAGGTTATGTTTGGACTTGTTTTTTAAGGGTCTGTGTTAGCCTGATTTGTTGCCCTAAATCCCAAATAACACATTTATGTAGTCATTAGCCCTGTTGTTGATTTCAGTCACATTTCTTTCCTAGCTGCTTTTCCCTCTCTATATTTAGAAGACAGTTATTTACCATTTTGTAAAATGGCACTATCTTAATTTAGATGACCAGGGAGCTTTAGGAAACTATCAGAGTCCTTTGTTAAGGCAATGATTTCCTGGTGCAGAGCCCCAAGGAGAAAACCAAACCCAAACAAAATAACCTAAATGTGAAACACCTAAACCTCGAGCCTGTATATCAGTATGTATTTGCTATAGATGCTGCAACTCGTCTTGCTAGTTTCTGGGTCTAAGTAGGTCCCAAGCAGACCCACAACCCTACCTCAGCACCAACAAAAACCACGCAGAGTGTTGTATTAAAAGTAGCCTCCATCTGCCTTGGTCCAAGGTAATGTAAATGCGGCTGAGTCGAGAATGTGCAGAGGGGTGTCTGAGGCTTGGAAATGTGAATGAGAACACTGCATTACCCTAGGACCTGGCGGTCCTGCTGCATTTGAAGCTGGGGGGAGAGGTGGGGCAGATGGAATGAAACGTAGGCTCAGAGGAAAACCTGTATTCCAGAGGTAAGAAAGAGGATTGGGTAAAGGAGGGCTGAGACACCTTTTTTGACATTTGTTCTCATGTGTGTTTGGGAAGGGAAGACCAATCCAGGGAACATGTCACAAATAGAAAACAGGAAAGTACAACTTTTAATAACTCAGGGGAAATCTTTTGATCTGAGACTAAGAGTGGGACTGGGGGGGAGTGGGAGTCTGGCCCTCATGAGTCAGCAGTGGCCAGAGGGAGCTGCTCTGTGGCTTTGTGGAGGATTAAAGGAGAACTAGAAAGGGGAACTGGTGTTGTCTCAACAAGCCTGATTTATAGGTTAATCGTGCCAAGGGAAAGTGAGTAAGGAGCTTGGGGTGGTGGTGAGCTGCCTGTGTGGCTATGTAGAGAGACCTCTGCTGCCCAAACAGGGGCCCTCTGCCCTCCTCACGGTGCCTCAGAGTGGGCCCTGCCGCCTGTGGGGTGCCAAGCAGTAGAGGACGTCTGGAATCCAGAACAGTGGAAGAGCGGGTCCCTGGGAGCCTTGTGGCAAATTCTTGTCTCGTAACTGCACTAGGTACTTTTAGGGACCAGATTGAGAGAACACGCTTGGGCTCGAGGTAAACAAGGTGTCTCTTAACAGAGCGAAGTCTGGAGCCCTTACCCTAAGCATTAAGCAGAACCATACAAAGGGACACGCACACCTTCCACGATTTAACAGGATGCACTGTTCTGGTCCAGCACAGTCAAGCTTCTGTGTGTGGCTGACGGGGAGCTAACAGGGAGTGCCTTCTTGATTCTGTTTCAAAATAAGTTCTGCGGAGCTGGGTTTGATGAACCAGTGAAACTCAAATTCACCTTTATGAGGGAGTTTGAATAAAAGATTTTATTGTTATGCTTTCAGGGGGTAAAAATGACACACATTTTTAACTTACTGTATAATCAGGTTCCTTATGTTTTGAAGGCATGACATCTTTTTAAAAATTATTTTTTATTGAGGTATAGTTAACATACAATGTTACATTAATTTCAGGTGCATAACACAGTGATTCAACACGTCTATAGTTACACAATGGTTACTACAATAAGTACTAGTTACCATGCGTCACCCCACAAAGTTGTTGCGATATTATTGACTGTACTCCCCATGCTGTACTTTTCATCCCCTGATTTCACAGGAATTTGTACCTCCCAATCCCTAACCCTTCAACATGCCTCCCCTGTGGCAACCACCAGTTCTCCCTACATATAAGTCTGATTCTCTTTGTTTTGTTTGTTCCTTTTGTGTTTTACATTCCACATGTAAGTGAAATCGTATGGTATGTGTCTTCTTGTCGGGCTTACTGCACTTAGCATAATACCCTCTGGGTCCATTCATGTTGTCGCGAATGGCAAGATTTCATTCTTTTCTTGTGGCTGAGTAATGGTCCGTTGTGTGTATGGATACCACCTATTCCTCATCCGCTCATCTGGTGGTGGACAGCGGTCGCTTCTACAACTTGGCTGTTGTAGGTAATGCTGCAGTAAACAGATGCGTGTATCTTTTCGAATCTGGTTTTCATTTTCTTTGCGTAAACACCCAACAATGGAATTACTGGATCCTGTGGTAATTCCATTTTAAATTTTTCGAGGAATCTCCGTAGTGTTTTTCATAATGTCTGCACCAATTTATATCTCATCAGCAGTGCACAGGGGTTGTCTCGCTATTGTGAAGATACACAACCCTTTAAGGGTATCTCAAAGCCCTTGTAACAGGGCTCAGTTGTCTCTACAAGTAAGTGGGATCAGCCCAAGGAAAAGCAGGCTTCAATTTAGCAACTCCCCGTGACTTTTCAAGAGCTCCAGGATCAAGGGTGTCCTGATTGTAACTCAAATGCCCTGTTTAAAAATTTTTTTTAAGGGGCGCCTGGGTGGCTCAGTGGGTTAAGCCACTGCCTTCGGCTCAGGTCATGATCTCAGGGTACTGGGATCGAGTCCCGCATCGGGCTCTCTGCTCGGCAGGGAGCCTGCTTCCCTCTCTCTCTCTCTGCCTGCCTCTCTGTCTACTTGTGATCTCTCTCTGTCAAATCAATTAAAAAAAAAAATCTTAAAAAAAATTTTTTTTAAGATTTTATTTATTTATTTGGGAGAGAGAGAGAGAGCATGAGCAGGGGCAGGGGCAGAGTGAGAGAGGAGCAGGCTTCCCGCTGAGCAGGGGGCTCAGCCCCAGGCTGGATCTCAGGACGCTGGAATTATGACCTGAGCTGAAGGCAGATGCTTACCGTTAATGGACTGAGCCATCCAGGTGCCCCATCAAATTCCTTGGTTTTAAAATAACGCCTCTTCTGTATTTTATTTTATTTTTTCTTAAAGATTTTATTTATTTGACAGAGATCACAAGTAGGCAGAGAGGCAGGCAGAGAGAGAGGAGGAAGTAGGCTCCCTGCTGAGCAGAGACCCCCACCCCCACCCCGAATGCGGGGCTCGATCCCAGGACCCTGGGATCATGACCTGAGCCAAAGGCAGAGGCTTAAACCACTGAGCCACCCAGGTGCCCCCTCTTCTGTATTTTAAAAGTGATAAATGCTCATTGAAGGAAAATCCAGCAAAGTAAAAGAAAAAATTAAAGTAATGCCTAACTTCTCAGAGAGAGCCCTACTGATATGTTATTACTTTCCTCGGGTTTTTTGCAAAACATACTTCATTATGAAGTACATAAACTTGCAGGTAGAACTCTTGCAGTACATGGGGGTTTGTGTCGCGCCCCTTTTCACTTAGTGCAATGCAGAGTAGATTGTGAGCGTTTCTCTGTATTCTATTAATGCCAGTCTATTGAGTTCTGTTCTGCTCTCGTTGGATTTACCACGCTTTATTTAACTTTATTTAACTGCTCCTGTCCCTGACTGCCTCCTGTGCTTCAGTTTGGTTATTATGAAAAGTGCTGAAATGAACATCCTTATACTTAAATTGTTGCATTCTAGAAAGGTTTTGCTCTTCTCAGTCAACGAGAGCCCCTGTCGGTCTTCATCCTGACCAGCACTGAACATTTTCATTCTCAAAAGCATTGGTGTGGCGTGTGTGTATTTGTACTTTAATGGGCCCAGCGATCAGTCTTTTTCTGAAAGAAACTGATAGCTCGTGTTAGCTGTCTGTCGGAGTTCTAACAGCACAAGAAACAACTTAGGTTACATATACTGGAATGTGTGTAGGATATAAAGTATTGTTTTAGATGCTAGCATCTAGGGGATGTAAATAAAAATCAGAGATAGGAGTTCATGTGCTTAAATGTACTTTAAGTCTTGAGATCTATATTTTGATCTAAATTATAAATTCATAAAAGATGTGCCTGAGCACCTCTAAATTTCTGTTTAAAATGCCTTGTCTTGGGGCGCCTGGGTGGCTTCTCCCCCGCCCCCGCCTGCCTCTCTGCGCACTTGTGATCTCTCTCTCTCTCTGTCAAGTAAATAAGTAGAATCTATTAAAAAAAAAAAAAAGGGGGCGCCTGGGTGGCTCAGTGGGTTAAAGCCTCTGCCTTCGGCTCAGGTCATGATCTCAGGGTCCTGGGATTGAGCCCCGCATCGGGCTCTCTGCTCCGCGGGGAGCCTGCTTCCCACTCCCCTCTCTCTCTGCCTGCTTCTCTGCCTAGTTGTGATCTGTCTGTCAAATAAATAAATAATTTTAAAAAAAATTTCTTAAAAAAAAAAAAAAGCCTTATCTTATGGGTAGCTTGTACTTTCCTTAGCCTTCTTAACTTTTCCAGTGTCTTAACAGTGTTGGAACAGCCAGGTAATAACACCAGTCATTTACTGAATAAGCTTTCATCAAATACCCCTTATAAATATAACATCATTTTTCATTTGTATGCCCACATGCACATAAGAGCTGTAACGTAATGTTCTATTACTAGTACCTGGAATTGTGTTTTTATTTTTCCTTATAATTCTTATTTTTCCACAATCTGCTTTTCCTGTGTTCCTAGTATTTTTAGATCTTGAACTCATACTCTTATGTTAATATATGTAGAGTCAGCTTTTTTCTGAAAAGATTTGAAAAAAAAAAAAAAAGTCTGTATGTATAAAACAGATTCACATAACAAGGTTTAAAAATAAACCAAAAAGCATTTTAATAGTTATAATTTGTCTTTTTTTAAACGAATGCATCTTCTCTATAAATTGCTCCTCAAGTATAGCAACCAAAGATTTATTGAGAAAAATCTTTCTCTAAAACTGTAAATCTTTCTTTCAGTATCAACCTTTTAAAAACCTTTTGTTTCATGCTTTGAAAATATAAGTCTGAGATTTTCCATGTTGGCTTCTTGGCAAAGAAACAAAGGTTGCATTTATATTCATTGAAACAGTAAATCATTTCATAATAGAGATTGATAATAGGGAGGTAAGTGTTGACTTGCTGAGGTGGCCAGGTTCCCTGTGGTCTGGGCTGGGGCTGGCAGGTTCCACCTGCCCCCTGCGCCTCTCTCTCTCTCTCTAAATAACCCTGTGCCTCTTCTGGTGCCTAGAAGCTGTGTGAAGACACCGTTCAGTGTCAGTCGATTCTCCAGGCTCTCACATGGGAATAACAGTGTGTGTAGGGTTCCCTGTTTGAGAAAAGCAAAGAATTACATTCACATTTGAAACTGAGCAGGCAGCTTCTGGATGACATGTATTTAGCTTTCGGAGACTTCTGGGAGAGACTGCACGGCCCCCCAGGTGGGAACCCGTGGCCCGGAGGACCCGAGGGGCCGGGACGGCACACCGGCCGCTGCGGCTGGAGGGGAGTGACAGGAGCGCTCTGGATGGGCCTGTCTCGGGAGACTGTTGTCTGTGTGCCAGACTGCAACACAGGATTCCCTCTGGTTTAGAAGTGATGCACTGGGGGGCGCCTGCTGGCCCGGCCGATCTCGGGATTGTGAGTTTGAGTCCTATGTTGGGTGTAGAAATTACTTGAAATAAAATCTTTAAAAAAATAAATAAAAGGTAGGCACTCCGTGGCGCCGCCGGGACTCCAGCCCTGCTCATGGGGTGGCTCAGAGGAAGCCCTTGCCAGGCTCCAGCGGCTGCCGGCCCGTGAACGAGGGGACCCTCTTCCTCCTGTGCTTGTGCTCAGCCCTCCTCCACTGCGTTTGCTTTCTGGCTGGTGCCGGTGGCTCAGGGACGGGCTGAGCGGGGTTGGCGTGCACAGAGCTCCTGGGGCCTGTCCCCACGGGTAAAGCAGCGCGAGCACCTGCACGTCCGCTGGCTCCCGCCCGGCTCAAACACACACTGCTTTCTGCTCCTGCTGGAGAAGCTCACGGGATGGAAGTAGCTTAAAACGAAATTCTGTTCGTGGTGTGATTTGAGCTGCTCACTGACTCCTCATGCTGGGCTTGTGAATAAAGGCATCGAAGGAAGCCGGGTTCTGGGCCCTTTTCACGTTGGCACTGCGAGCCCCTGGCCCAGCCCTTCACCGGGAACCCAAAGCAAACAAATAGGAATTCGCCTCCATGATGCTCACCAAGGTCTAAGGCCACCAATTTTTGAATCCTATTTCGTGTGTCTTCCACAAAGTGAAAGTGAAAATCCACTCGGCTTACTGCTGAGCTACATTTAGGATTAAAGACTGTTTCCTTCCCCCACACCCACACCCTCCAGAGATGAGAGTAACTGGTTCCTTCCTCTCTCTCAGCTGTGGAGGGGAATGCTCTGGATTTCAGCTCCTGTCCCTCACGGTTATTATGTTACAAATATAATTGAAATGTTCCTACAGGTGGCTCTATTCTAAATGAATAGGTATTTCTGGCTCGGAGATACCTGATTATCATTCCAGTCCCTAAAGAACACTGTGTCCTCCTGGGAGCCGGTGTGCTGCTCCCCCCTCCCCACACACCTCCACCCCTAGAAGAAACTAGGCTGACGATGCAGAAATTGACAGAAACGTGAATTCACTCTTGCTCTCTCTAAAATAAATAAATCTTTAAGAAAAAACGAAAAATGCTTTTTCACGCATTATTTCGGTTAAGCCTTGGAAACCCTCTTGGGTTTGTGTTTTGATCCCCTTGTTACAGTGAGTAAAGCCAGACTCAGAGGAGCACGGATCTGTCGAAGTCAGGAGAGCACCTGGAACTTCTCTCTGCACTTCCTAAGATTAATCTCTGTCACGTTAAACTTCAGTAAAACATCCATCAGGCTCCAGTATACGCCATCAGGTGCTTGTCAAAAATAATCTTTATTGTGAGCTTAGAAGAGTAAAGGGGATATGCTTAGTACCAGATCCCTCATTCAAGTAGTTTATGATCTAGTCAGGAAGACAGGAAATACCTATAAAAACAATAAAATCATCCACAAGTCTTGCCACAGCTCAGGTATGAGAATAATCAAAGGAGTTTCTTTTATTTCCAGATGTTAATAAAAGATTGCATTAAATGCAATTCATAGAGACTATCTAAAGCAATTCTAGGGTCACTTGGGTCCCGGGCTTAGTCGGTTAAGTATCTGCCTTTGGCTCAGGTCATGATCTCAGGTCCTAGCCCGCCTCTCCTCCTCCCACCCTCGCCATCCCCACTGGAGCTCTCACTCTCTTTCTCTCAAATAAATAATCAAATGTTTTTTTAAAAAAGTAATTTGATCAGGGTGCCTAGGTGGCTCAGTGGGTTAAGCCTCTGCCTTCGGCTCAGGTCATGATCTCAGGGTCCTGGAATCGAGCCCCGAATCGGGCTCTCTGCTCAGCAGGGAGCCTGCTTCCCCCTCTCTCTCTGCCTGCCTCTCTGCCTGCTTGTGATCTCTCTCTCTGTGTCAAGTAAAGAAAATCTTAAAAAAAACAAAAAAAGACCAGTACACTAATATGAAAGATCAAATGTTAGGAAATTCTTAGGGGTTACTGTAGTAAAATATTGCCATTCTGTTTTCCACACTAAAGCTATAAAGATCTTCATAAAATACAAACGTAGCCATTGTATTCTAATTCTCTTCGGTGGCTCTCTGTCGCGCCCAGAATAATACCAAGAAGTTCCCACCATAGATCAGGTGCCATAAGAGCTCAGCATTACACTTTTCCATCCCCCCCCCCAAATGGAGAAGTATTAAATTCCTCATTTTGTCGATGAGGAGACTAAGAGAAGTAGCTTCCTCAAGGCCACACAACTAGTCCGTGACAGAGCCAGGATTCCAGTTGCTGCCAGTCTCTCATCCCCTACTCAGCCACCCCTTCGGAGCGTGTAGAAGGCCCTTCTGGATCAGGCCCTCCCCTGTGCCTCCTCTTGTGGGCCACTCTCTCATCCTTGGAGACCTCCTCACGTTCCCCCGAGAGTCGCCTGTGTCAGCTGTGCTTGCTCCTGCCTTAACAGACAGCACGGCGCCCTGTGGCTGTGGTCGTCCTCTCTTACCACTGGACTGGACAGCAAGGACTTGGTCTTCACCTTTGGAATTACTGATCACCAAACACACATCCCATCCAGTGGTTGGTGCTAAGTTTATATTTGTTGGGTTAAAGAGCCTCTTTAATTTTCAGTAGAAGTCTCTAATGTGGTAGTCTGTGTTCTCTCCTGTCACCCCTCGGTTGATTTATAGGGCCTCTGTGATCTGTTCCTGAGTGCTACCGTCAGGTGCCCCTCAGCCCCAGCATCAACATTTTCAGGCTCTCCTGTTATCTCTTCTTTTCCCCTACCGTGGAATAGTTTTCCCATTCATCTTTGCCCAAGGCAAATCCTACACATCTTTCGGGGTTCAAGTTAAGTCCTTCATTCTCTTGACAACATCTGTGTGAAGTTTGGGCTCTCTGCTCGAAGCTCCAGAAGCACCGCATTGTCTGTAACTTTTCCCATTAATTACTCTGTGCTCTGTAGCTTCCGTTATTCTTGTCACTTGCCATTTAAATCCTCCTCATGTTTTGGGGTCGCCTTGTCAACTATAAAGCAAGCCTTTAAGGCCCAAGACCATGTTTTGGACATCCCTGTCCAGTAGCTGCACGCTGCCTTGAGACACAGCCCCGCACAGACTGTCTGGGTTTGTGTGCTAGCTCAGCTCCTGGACTCACACTGGGCTCATCATTTTCCTTCTCTGGGGCTCACTGGCCTCATTGTAAAGTTGGGAAGGTAATCTGACCCCAGAGAACTGTTGAGATGATTAAAGGAGTTAATTTAACATTTTAAATCTATAGCAGCTATTACTTAAGCCTTGTTGTGTTGTAGTTAGTAGTAACTGTGATGCTAACATAGCCCACTGAGCCCTTATTAAAATACAAATATGTCATCAAGATGGCCAACCACGAGGTATATATTTGCCACTGTATGAGTCAGGTTGTTTGTCACCCAGCAGACAGGTTTTGCTATGAGCCTGGGAAAGGTCCACCAAGAATAACGGAGGCACTTTCTGGGAGGAGTTTCCTTCCAGGTGGAACGATGTTGGCAGCAGCTGTGGGGAGCGGTGAGTGACTGGAGGGCTCAAGCTGGACCTTGGAGCATCTGGCTGGGCTGACAGGACTAGAACCAGTTTGGCTCTTTTACAACTTGGTTTAGCTGTGGAAGAGCCATGTCAAAGTGCTCCAAAAGGAAGGAAGATTCCAAAATAGTCATTCACCTCTGTAGACCTTAATGCCCTTGTAGTTTGGGTGACTATTATAAAACCAACCTTGTGTTTCTTTTTCGTGACATCGGCTAAAGGTTTAGCAGATGCTCAAGCAATCATTATGGGAAAAAGATCTGTTGGAATTGACATTGAATGCTAAATAAGCCTCTGAGGGAAGCTCTTTCTGGAAAATCTGGAGGGTGAACTCAATGTTCAAGATGCAGTGGCCGAAAACCAGGACTGTCGGTCTTGTTTGGGTGGTTTCTCTGCATCTGTACCACTAATACAGTGCGGCAGTAGTTAGAGACCTGCCCTGATGCTCATATCGCGTGAAGGCCTAGAGAATGGTCAGTGACAGTTGACAATGTAGAGCCGGCTCTCGGGGTTCCAAGTGTGAATTTTCCCATTTTGCAGCCTCTGTACTGGTCTCTGAGCAACATAGAGCTGTGACAGAAGTGGTGCTGAGAGGGGATTGGCCTTTATGTGTTAGCCGGTCACTGCTTCCTCTCCGTCACCGAGAGTCATGTTGCTGCTCTGTTATAGTGTTTGTAAATCTGGCCTTCGGTGATTGCTACTCCAAACGATATATTCAGGTTTAAGGTGTTTCCCCCCCTGAAAAGCTGAATCCAGTTCCATACTCACGTATTTGTGGATACCTCTGTATATGTTTGAGTGGTTTCCAGTTAAACGCAAAATGATGGTAGCTGTCAATTTTAGCAAGAATTATTTCATCACCGTCATCAGTAATTCAGAAATACCTGCTGATTGAATGACTCAGTGTAAGTACTGATGGAACGTCTTTCCACATTTAGAAGGCTGTGTTCTATTTTCCCAGTGACGATGTTGGTTACTATCATTAGAGAGTGCTCGGTGAGAAAAATTTTCGGCTTTTCTAATAAATAAAAGCCCTTCTTATCCAAGTAGTATTAACTGTAAGTCTACAGTACAGATTTCCCAGAGAAGTTCATAAATTTAATTCGGTGTCTGAATTGAAATGTCTTCTCTCCTTTTTAGATGTTGTTTTTTAAAAAATCTAAAAAAAAAAAAAAAGGCTCAGAGGTTTAAACAAAGTGTTAGCTGAATGGGTTCATATTGTTAGACTACTTAATACACAGTACCTCCCCTTGGGGTAAACAGATGAAGTACTTCATCCAGCATATAAATATTTTTATTGCTCTTTATACTTGCTCTATCAATTCTTATGGCGAATGAAATGTAATCTAAGTCAGCCAAAGCATGCCCTACTTTGGGGCATATTTTAATTTTTTTAAAATACAGAGTTTGTTTTGGCTCATTTGCTTCTCTTTGTCCCTGATCCCATGATTGCACAGATGACTGCATTTTTGAACTGTATTTTGTTACTGTGTTTTATTTAATTAATTAATTTTTAAAAAAGATTTTATTTATTTATTTGACAGACAGAGATCACAAGGAGGCAGAGAGGCAGGCAGAGAGAGAGAGAGAGGGAAGCAGGCTCCCTGCTGAGCAGAGAGCCTGATGCGGGGCTCGATCCCAGGACCCTGAGACCATGACCTGAGCAGAAGGTAGAGGCTCAACCCACGGAACCACTCAGGTGCCCCTGTAACTGTGTTTTAAATGTGATTGTTTTGGTTCCTTTTCCTCAAAATCAAAATATAACCTGAGAATATTAAGTCTAAACATTAGTGTCCTGAACTGAAACGAAAAGTTTTTGTTTATATTTTTAGAATTAAAATTCTTAAAAGAGTTACTGGATGTGATATTCATACAAAGGTACTGCCTGTTATAGAAGACATTCCAGTAACTTTGCATTTGTTGGTACTTAGAGAACTACTTAACATCTGCATTCATGGAGCAAGAGAAATTTTTCATGGTCTTATGATAATCAAAAATCTTTTGAATAAGATGGTGAGGAAAGAATGGTTTGAGAGAAAGTCGGTCATCAAGATTGAAATTGACGGTCGAATGGAAGGTATTTTGCAACTTTGAATTAGCATTTGGGCATCGGTTCTCAGCATCGCTTGGACAAACCAGAGACTTAACGCCCTTTTAAAAGGACTTGGTGTCCTTCTGTGACCTACTTGTTAAAGACTCAGTGACTGATCTATGGAGGATAATTAATTAAAGCCCACCTGATTGGAGTTCAGGTCGGAATTCATTGTGTACAATTCTGAAAACTATTTTTCGTCTGGGATAGAAGGGCATGGTAGCTGCTTTTAACTATCATCTTCTGTAGAGGTAAAGCTCGTAAGATGGCATACTACCTTTTTAGTCTTGAGTTTTATTTTTTAAAGCAGAGAGGCATGTACTGTTTTTTAAAAAGAAGAACAAGCTTTAAAAGCTTGTTTTAAAGTAAAACAACAACCAGATTCTACCCCATCGCTCATGTCCCCTGTTGGAGGCAACTGCTTCCTCTGCATTTTGGGCTGCTGTTGTGATACTCACCTGTGTATTTTGAAATAGAATGCTTGTATTCTTAAAATCTTCATTTTTGAGTAAAAGCATTAGCTGCTGTCTTCTCACTGTGGAAGATACGGAGTTAATTCTTCTCTGCTGCCCCAACTCTGGGTACCTGCTCAGCCCCCTCCTTCCGCATCTTCCCAGTGTGCTGATGGGGCAGTTTCGTGAGTTCGGAGTCACTGTTTGCATTAGTGTATGACTGTAGTCACAGCTGAGACTTGGAGCAAACTCTGATTATTTTCTTTTCCTGTGCAACCTTTTGTTTTCCTGTAATGTTGTGCTTACTTCGCTTTCCCTGTACTTACACTAATTCACCCCTAAACTCCTCCTTCATCTGCATTTCCTCCTGGGACATTCCGATGTGCTGTTCCTGTCGGGGTCATCTCGCTGTCAGAGGCCATCTGGGAGCCTCCCACCCGCCTTCCTGCTCCACCCGAGGCCCTGGGGCTCTGGCGTGCAGCTGTCACGCGGGACCTGCAGTCACCAACGTGCCTGTGTCCCTTTGCCTCTCTCCCACGTCAGGTCTTTTGTGTCCTGTATCCCCTGTCTTTCTCTTGATTTCGTCCCTTGCTTGGTGGCAACCTGAGAAAGGGCAAAGAAGAGGTATGTTTCTTGAGAAATCACATAGGTTAATGTCTTCATTTCACCTATGAACTTGAATACGATTTGGCTGCCCATAGCTGCCACCATTGTTGTTGAGAAACCATCTCTGGTTCCTGATCCATAGTACGTGACACAGTTTCTTCTCTGAAGCTTTGTGGGGTCATGTCTGTGTCCCAGTGCTCTGAAATCTCCACGATGTGCTTTGCCCTGGGTCTGTTTTATTCTCTGTTCTGGGCCCTCAGTGGGTCCTTTCAGTCAGATAATTTATAGCTCTCAGTTCTGAGAAATTTTTTTGGATTAAAAAAATTTCCTTTTCTTAGGAAATTCCTTTTCCTTTCTCTATTTTCTCTTCTTGGAGTTCCAATTTTTTAGATAATTGACTTTCTGGATGACCCTATATTTGCCTTGTCCTTTTTCTCATACTTTCATCTCTTTTCTTTTTTTCTTCTTATTTTAAGGTCTTAAGTTTCATTCTTAATTTCATTAAACTTTTCTTTCTTTCCAAAAAAAGAAAAGAAAAAAATGATATACCCATTGAACACATCCATATGTTAAAGACCCAGATCAAAAAATCATAAAATTCTTAGTACCCTAGAATACCATGTAGTCACTACTTTCCCCAAGGGGAGCTACTATTTTAAAAATTAAGCTTTTTGTTTTGTGATAACTGTGGATTCACATAGAGTTGTAAGAAATAATACTGACGGCCCATGTATCCCGTGCTCACTCTTCCCCAGGGGTAACATCTTGCACACGTTAGTACAACACCACAACCAGGGTACTGACACGAATATGGTCAAGATATAGGACGATTTGTCACCACCTGAATTTCTCATGTCTCCCTCTTGTGGCTGCCACTGCTTTCCTCCTGCCTCTGCTCTCTACGGAACCCCCCACAATCCCTTATGCGCTCTCCATTTCAGTAATTTTGTTGTTCCAAGATTGATATGTGAATGGAATCATAGTGTGTAATCGTTTAAGATGGGCCTTTTTTCATTCTTCACAGCTCTCTGGAGATCTGTTCAGGAGACTGTATGTACCAGTAGTCTGTTCCCTTTTATTGCTGTGTTGTAGTCCATGGCCTGGATGTGCCACAACTTGTAGAACTGTCTGTCTGCTGAAGGACATCTGGTTATTTCCAGTTTGGGGTATCACAAATAAAGCTGTTAACGGTATTTGTGTCTTGTTTTTAGTGTGAAATGTTTTCATTTCTCAGGTATAAATGCCCAGAAGTGCGATTGCTCGGTCATATGGTTGTCATGGTTTCGATTGTTAAGAACTGCCAAACTACTTTGCACAGTGGCTCTACCATTTTATGTCCCCACCAGCAATGTATGAGTGAGCTGGTTTCTTCCTCTCCTTTTCAGAATTTGGTCTTGTCACTATTTTTACTTTAGCCGTTGTTACACATGTGTAGTGGTATGTTTCTAATTAAATTTACATTTCCCTAATGGTTAATGACAAGGGACATCTTTTCCTATGTTTATTTGCATCTGTATATCCTGTATCTCCTCTTTGGTGAAATGTCTTGTGTCCATTTTCTAATTGGATTGTTTGGATTTTTTTTTTTTTTAACTGTTGAGTTTTGAGAATTCTTTACATGTTCTAGATACTAGTCCTTTGTTGAATGTGTCTTGCAAACATTTTCTCCTATTATAATTTGTCTTTTCATTCTCTTAGTAGAGACTTTTATAGAACAAGATTTTTAATTTTGATGAAGTCTGATTTAGCACTTTTTCCTTTTATGAATCATGCATTTGGTGTTAAGTCTAAGACCTCTTTGTCTAGCACTAGAGCCTAAAGATTTTCTCCTAGTTTTTTTTTCCTTAAAGTTACGTGTTTTTACATTTTACACTTAAATCCACGCCCATTTTGAGTTGATGTTCATATACTATTCATATAATATTCATATAAGGTGTGAGAGTTAGATTGATGTTCATATTTTGCCTGTTGATATCTAATTGCTCTGGTACCATTTGTTGAAAAGGTTATCTTCCCTCATTAAATTGTTTTTGTGGGTGCCTGGGTGGCTCAGTTGGTTAAGTGACTGCCTTCAACTCAAGTCATGATCCCGGAGTCCCGGGATTGAGTCCCACATCCGGCTCCCTGCTTGGCAGGGAGTCCGCTTCTCCCGCTGACCTTTCTCCACTCATGTTCTCTCTCAAATAAATAAATAGAATATTTTAAAAAATTAAATAAATTGTTTTTGCATCTTTGTGAAATATCATCTTGACATCCTTATACAGATTTGTTCCTGGGCTCGGTGTTCTGTTCCATTGATCAGTGCGTCTCTTCTTCTGCTGGTGCCACGCAGTTGTCATTATTCTGTAGCTGAAATAAAGCTTCTTTTTCAAAATTGCTTTAGCTGTTCCTGTTCCCTTTTTTTCCATAGATTATTCATAGGGAATCTTCTCTGTAGCTACAAAGAAATCTTGTTCAGATTTTGGTAGGGATTGTGTTAAACCTGTGCATAAATTTAAGGAGAATTGAAATCTTTGCTATGTTGAATGTTCTGATTCATGAACATCATTTGTCTGTCCTTTTTTTTTCTTTTAAGTGGGCTCCATGCTGGGCCCAATGCAGGGCTTGAACTCATGACCCTGAGATCAAGACCTGATCTGAGATGAAGAGTCAGATGCTTAACCGACTGAGCCAACCACACGCCCTGTCCATTTTTTTAGATTTTTATTTCTTTCATCAGCATGTGGTAGCTTTCAGCATATAGTCCTTTGCATTAACTTATATTTAAATATTTCTTCTTTCTAGTAGATTTTGTAGATTTCCTGGGACTTCCTATGCAGACCATGTCAGCTGCAAATAGATACCATTTCTTTCTTTCTTTTTGATTTGTATACCTTTTGTTTTCTTTTTTTGTCCTTACTGAAATGACTAGAGCTTCCAACACTACATTGCATAAGACTGGTAAGACCAGATGGTCTTGCTTGTCCCCTATCTTAGAGATAAAGCATTAAGTCTTTAACATTACACTTAGTGTAATGTTACCTATAGATTTTTGTAGATAATCTTTATCTAATTGAGGAAGTTTCTCTCTATTCCTATTTTTCTGAGACTTTTCATGAATGAACGTTTAATTTTGTCAAAATCTTTTCCTATACGAATTAATAGGATTATGATACTTTTTTTTTGTTAGTTAATATGGTGGATTTACACTGATTGGTTTTCAAATACTGTAACCAGCTTTGTATCCTTGGAGTAGATCTCAGTTGGTCAAAGTGTACCATTCTTTTTATATATTGCTAAATTTTCTTTTCTAATATTTTAGTAAGGATTTTTGTCTGTGTTTATAAGGGATATTGTTCTATAGCTTTTTGGTGTTTGGGCTGTTTTTCTTATGGATATAAGATTCTGGGTTGACAATTGTATTATGCCACTTTCTTCTGATGCACACAGTTTCTGATGAGAAATCTGCTATCATTTGAATTGTTTTTCCTATATTGGTTAATTGTGAGTCTTGTCTCACTGCTTTCAAGATTTTTTTCTTTGTCTTTGGTTTCCAAATTTGACTATGATGTGTCTTGGTGTGGGTTTCTCTTGTTTGGAGTGCATTCAGCTTCTTGAATCCGTAGGTCTTTTGCCAATTTGAGAAGTTTTCAGCCTTTATTTCTTTGAGTAATTCAGCCCTGCCCTTTTCTTCTCCTTTCAGGACTCTAATGACATGACTGTTTAGTCTTTTGTTATAGTTGCATAGGTCCTTAAGTCTCTGTTAATTTTTTTTTCCAGTCTGTTTTCTTTCTGTTGTTCAGATTGTGTAATTTCTACATTCTGTCTTTCAGTTGGCTCATTTTTCCCTCTCTCCTCCATTCTGCTGTAGAGTCCATCCATTGAATTTATTTTATATTTTGGCTATTGTCTTTTCAAGTTCTAAAATTTCCATTTTGTTCCTCTTTATACATTATATCTCTTTCTGGGACTTTCTATTTCTATGCTTCAATTTTCTCCTTCCTTTCTTTTCATTTTTTTAAGCATGTTTTTAATTGCTTTTTGAAGCATTTTTTTGAAGTCTAACTGGTTCTTGGTATGCATTATTTTTGTTGAAACTTGGAATTTGGGGTATTATGTTATGAAACTCAGGATCATATTTAAGCCTCCTGTTTTAGCTGGATTTTTCTGACATGCTCTAGCAGGTGAATTGGAGATATTGCCTCATTACAGCTAGATGGATGTTGAAGTCCAGCTTCCCCACTCACCCTCTTGAGGGTGAAGGAGCTCCTTGTTACTGTGAAGTAGATATGGGTGTTCTGGCTCACCATTAGGTATCCACTGACACTTCCCTGGCTGGGAGGAATAGGAGTGTCTCATTACTGCTCCCTATGTGGTTTCCACTGATACCACAGTGGGGGTGGGGAGAGGAATCTTGTTATTGCTGGGTGGTGGGAAAAGTTATGAGTCTCTACTAGGTCTCTTCTGATACCACCCCAGGTGGAAAAGTAGGGATATCTTATTACTAGTAGGTGGGGATGTAAGTCCAGGATCCCCCAGTGTTCCCCACTAATGATGTCTTGGGGACATGACCTCATTACCACCTAGCAATGATGAAAGTCCCAGCTCCCTACTTTGTGGTCTCTGATATTGCCTCAGTTTAGGGGTTGGGGTGCCCTGTGATAGCTTGGTGGAAGTCTAGGCTCCCCCTGTAGCCTTTGCTGGTGGGGGTGGGAGTTAAGATTCATTATCCCCCAACCCCAAATCCCACTCTGTGCTATTTGGCTGGAGTAGAGCTGGTATTATCTAAAGTTTTCTGTTTTTCTAGGCTGCAGTTTTCCTCATCCTTTAGTCAGAGAGGACTTTGTGGGGTTTTTGTTTGTTTTTTATTGTTGTTTGTTTGGGGGTTTTGTATTTTTTTGTTTTATTTTTTTTTGGTTTGCACTCATTGGTATTTCCAAGTTCTTTAGCCCCATTCATCCCCATGTTGTTCTTTGGGTAGCAAGGTCCCTAGCTTGTTATAGTCCCATAAGTCCTTGAATTCTGTTAATTTTTTTTTCCAATCTGTTTTCCAGCTGTTTTTTCCAGCCTTTTCTGTCTACCTTTCAAAGTGTTCTGTATTTGCTTTCTATATAAAGTCCAAGATTTTTAGTTGTACTTAGCAGGAACAGTAGGAAAATGTGTGTCTACTTAATCTCTTTGGAAGCAAAAATGAACCCTGACTTTTAATACCACAAATTAGTTTTGCTTGCTTTTGTAACTCTATATAAGTGAAATCATATGGTATATGTTCTTCTGCTTCTTGCTTTTCTCAGTCCATATTAGGTTTGTGAGATTTATCCATATCATTGCATGAAACTGTAATTGTTGCTTTTTTACTGCTGTACAGTATTTCGTTATATGAATATAGCATAGTTTATGTATTCTGCTATAGATAGGTTGTTCCCAGTTTTGAGCTATTAAAATTGTTCTGCTCTGAACATTTTTTTAGACATCATTTGTTGAATACATTACTATTTTATACACATTGAGGAGTTGTCATCAGGTAAACCTTCAGGTTTGGTAGCTATTTCCAGTTATCAAAGTAGTGTATCAATTTACATTCCTAGCAGCAACCTATGAGAGTTCCAGTTGCTCTACATCCTCACCAACACTTGGTATTATCTGTCCTATTTATTTTAGCCATTTTGGGAATATGTTGTATTATTGCATTCTGTTTTAATTTGCTTTTACTGCTCGCTTGACTCAAGCTGAGCATGTTTTTACATATTTATTTTCCGTTTGCATAAGCTCTTTCGTGAAGTGACTGTTTAAGTCTCTTACTCATTTTTCCTATTAGACTACCTGACATCTTTCTATAGATTTTTAAGAATTCTCTATATATCTGGAGACATTCTTTTGTCAGATATATATAATATTCATCCTCACCAGAATACCTTACTTTGCTCTTTGGCTTGACTTTTCCATCTTTAATATTGCCTTTTGATGAAGTTTTTAATTTTAATGTAGTCCAATTTACTTTTTCTTCCTTAACACGGAGTAGTCTTACATCCTATTTAGTAAGTCTTCTTCTATGCTAAGATCTTCAAGATATTTTTCTGTTTACAGTCTATCAGGAGTTGATTTTTGTGTATGATGTGAAGTAAAGGATCTGTTTATTGTTGTTGTTGTTGTAAGTAGTCGCCTTAAATTCTTCTTTTACATCATCCCTTACTTTATCATTTATGCTTTTTTTCCATAACTTTTTCATTCAAGCTTTCCTTTTCTTCCCCTTCATCCTCCTCCTTCTTGAAAAATAGGTATTATCTTATTTTTGTTTCATAGTTGCATTTCTTTTCCTATTTCTGAAAATAATATATTTAGGAAATATTTTCCTCCTCACACAGCTCCTATTTTCTCCAGGTTGATTTTTTGTTTTTGTTTTGTTTCCGACTTTCATGGAAGGCACTTTCTTCAGACGTCTTATGGTTCTGAATGGCTGCCCATATTTAGTGGCAGAACTCCATGACTCTGAACTTCCACATAGAGTGATTGGGTGGGTAGTTTAGTGGGGAGGTTTTGGTGTCGAGATCCTCAGAGAAGAACCTTCCAGTTTCCTGCCTGGAGGATGATAGCCTTGCCAGCCTCTGGAAACCTTGTGAGGGAAGTGGGATGGGGGTTTGGGGCAGGGCTAAGGTTTGGAATCAGTATGTATGTGTTCACTTAATGCCCTGTTTGCAGTACGGTACCCCTGCTCTCAATTACAGCTGTTTCTGTAAGACAGCAGAACCTGTTTTATTCTCTCCAGAGGGAAAAAGCCTCTAGTTGTCTGGTTCGACATGTGGAGTAGAGAAGGGCACTGAATGATCTTAGCTGGAGCTCAGGCTTTCAGTCAACTCCGTTAGCAGCAGCCTCCCCTCCTCGCCTCTACACACACACACACGCACACACACACACACACTTCAACCTAATGTGGCCAACCCATGAGACTCTGAAGGATTCAGAGTAATAAATTCTGTTACTGGCTTTCCCCACTGTCAACCAAAGTTTCAGTTTTCTAAGATCTACTAAGTTAATTACCAGCTGTCTAATTATATTCTGGCTTCCAGAATCTTATTGCTCCATTTATGGGCTCTTTAATTCTCCTAGCTTGGATTATGACTTTAAAAATGTGTGTGTGTGTGTGTGTGTGTGTGTGTGTGTGTGTGTGTGTGTGTGTTTATTTTAGTGGAGTTTAGGGATGAAAGTCAGATGTGCTCCATCTTTCACCTTCACCCAGACGTGTCATATAACTTTTATATACTGTAAAAACAAATATTTCTTTTAAGTTTGAGCTCAGAAATGAAATTAATTTAGAAAATAAGTCCAAGGAGAGTTATTGTTCTTTTCAGATGATGAGATGGGATTGGAGCTGCTGATGTGGATAGGGGAAGGCATGGATGTCGAAAGAAACATAAGTTTAGAACATTGAGAAAAATCAGCTGGATAGCAAAAGATAGGATTTTGCTTTTCCTTGAAGTTTTGTGGGGAAAACAGATTTTCCTTATACTAAAGAAAACATGACTTGGGAACGAGATGGAGTTGGGGGTGGCACAACTTTGGGAATGCACTAAATTCCACTGAATTGTCTACTTAAAATGGCTAATTTTATGTTGTGTGAATTTTACCTCAAATAAAACAATTGGTTAAACCTAAAAATAAGAAACACATGAACATTTAAAAAACTTACAGCTACACTGACATTTGGCTTCGGAGAGGAGGAGTAGAGGACCAATGGACTTATTACACAGGTCTCATTACGTTGTGTTTCACTTCCTCCCTAGCAGCAGTGTTTTTAAATGTTTGCAAGCCTGATTCTGGAAGATTTTCAGCAGGTTAGTCTTGTTTTGGGAGAAAGGGAGAACAAGATCTATTCCAAGAGGGTAACAAGTGAAGTTATTCCTCTCTGGTATAGAAGGTGGAAGGAATTTCCATGTATTTAATGTATATGCCTCCTACCTCAGAATATGCTGATTGCAGCTTGACATCTCTGGATGCCAGCAAGACCTTTGGACTCTTCAATTATCTGTAGAATGGAAAAAAAGGGAAATTCTGATGGAATGTGGCACAGTTCCTATAAATTTATGCCGTCGATAATGCCATTTCATATGAAACACCCTGTCTTATAAGAAGGTTTAATAGCATTTCATTATCCAGAATGTAGCATTTGGCCGTTGATGGTGATGCATTAGCGTGTGCAGCTTAAAGCCATGATATTAGGGTTTGGACCCTCACTCTGCCACTTCTGAGTTATTGAAGCTCACCACGCCTCATTTTTCTCTTCTGTAACACAGGGAAATTAATAGGGATATCGTGCAGTGGATTTGTTTGAAAAGTAAAACCAAGAAACTGTAAATACTATTTATTTTCAATTTCTATATTTGGTTTAGACATAATCCCTATCATTTGTACACTTTCACCAGGAATCAATGAAAAGATATGAGAATGAACCTGAGCTATAAGCCTGCCATTAGAACATGTAATTAGTCAGTCAGTGGCCACAAAAAGTATTTGGTTCTTTGAAAGCTGTTTTTCTTTTTTAGTATTGTGTGGCTGTAAGTGATAAATGGGAGAATTTTTCTCTCACAATTATTATTTTTAGCTGTAGTTTGAAACTCCTCAGCTAAGATCTTGCAAGATGAAATTCTGGGTTTAAATGTTATTTTCATACTAAGCCATCTTTAAAATTTTACTCTGCAGATCAACAGTCGAGATTCTGAAGGTCATAAACTTTCTGATGGTGGTGGTAAGCCATGGCGTCAGATGATAAAGTTGCCATCTTAACTGACGATGAAGAGGAACAGAAGAGAAAGTACGTGCTCGCTGACCCCTTTAATGGTATTTCCAGGGAACCAGAACCA
Organism: Lutra lutra; assembly: GCF_902655055.1. Taxonomy (NCBI): domain Eukaryota; kingdom Metazoa; phylum Chordata; class Mammalia; order Carnivora; family Mustelidae; genus Lutra; species Lutra lutra. The sequence goes on from NC_062280.1 coordinate 3,386,810, forward strand.
CCTTCCAATGAAACGCCCACCTCCACAGAAACCGCTGCTCTTCCTGAGGAGGAAATAGACTGGATAGAGAAACATTGTGTCAAAATAAACAATGATCTTCTGATATCCAAGGTCTTCTATTTTTTCTTCTACTCTGCGTACGGCTCTCTCTATCCGCTCCTGCCGGTGTACTACAAGCAGCTGGGGATGTCGCCCAGCCAGAGCGGACTGCTGGTGGGCATCCGGTACTTCATCGAGTTCTGCAGCGCCCCCTTCTGGGGTGTAGTTGCAGATCGCTTTAAAAAAGGCAAAATCGTCCTCCTCTTCTCTCTTTTGTGTTGGGTGTTATTCAACCTGGGCATCGGATTTGTCAAGCCTGCTACCTTGAGATGTGTACCAAAGATCCCCCCAACATCTCATCCCACTAACTCCAGTCACCTGCTGACCATCCCGCCAACCAACTCTTCCCTTGCGGCGTCCCCACGAATTCGGGAGAAGAGGGCCCTGCTCCCTTCCACCTGGCCAGTGATGCGGGAAACGGAGCCCAATGTCACAGAAACGGTCATCTTTTCGACAGCTCTGAACAAGACCAGTGGGCCCACTCTGCAACCTCAGACAGATGAAATTACGGACCATATTACAGACTTGACCTTGAGTCCAAGCACAATAACGCCTGGCTTCCTGGGAAACACAACCAGAGAGACAACCACCGCTGTTGTCACCACCACCAAATCTTTACCGTCCAGTCAAGTCACTCTTGTTTACGATCAGCAGGAAGTGGAGGCTATATTCCTGGTGATCCTGGTCGTTGTCATAATCGGAGAATTTTTCAGCGCCTCTTCGGTCACCATCGTGGACACGGTAACGCTCCAGTACCTGGGCAAGCACAGAGACCGCTACGGGCTGCAGCGCATGTGGGGCTCGCTGGGCTGGGGGCTGGCCATGCTGTCTGTGGGCATCGGGATCGACTACACGCACACGGAGGTGCTCGTCGACGGGAAGGGGTGTAGACCCCCCGAGTCCCGGAACTACCAGGTCGTCTTCATCGTCTTTGGGGTTCTCATGACCGTGGCTTTGGTCGTCGCCACTCAGTTCCGGTTCCGCTACAACCACTTCAAGCCTGACGAGAGCCAAGGGAAAGCGGAGGAGATCCCTGCGGCGGACAGGAGCAGCTCCACCGAGTCCTCCGAGGGGACGCCCGCCGGCCCAGGCCGCTCGCCGGCCTTCAGCTTCTGGGCCCTGGTGCGGCTGCTGTGCGGCGTGCGCTACGGCTCTGTGCTCTTTGTCGCCTGGTTCATGGGCTTCGGCTACGGCTTCGTGTTCACCTTCCTCTACTGGCACCTGGAGGACCTGAACGGGACCACCACCCTCTTCGGGGTCTGCTCCGTCCTGAGCCACGTGTCTGAGCTGACGGCCTATTTCTTCAGCCACAAGCTCATCGAGCTCATCGGCCACATCAGGTAGGAGCGCGCGTCTCTCGCTGCCCTCCCCCGCCCCCCCCCACCCCAGCCGCTGCCCCAGGCCTTCTGCAATGACCGCTCCCAGGAGCGCATCTAGGAAAATCGGTTTGTTTGGGGCCGGGGCTGGAGTGGGAATGGGGCTTGGTGTCGCTCTTCCTCCTTCAAATGGAAACTAAAGGATGGAAGTAATGAACCTACTTGGGTGACGTGAACCAGACGCAAGATGCTGCCTCCGGCCGCGTGCAGGAGGCTCTGGTCACTGGCTCCTGTGCAGGAGCCCTAATTCAGGGAGCTGGACTGGCCTGCGGCCCGGAAGGGCCCCTGGTCCCAGGCATCTATGAAGCAGGTTTTTGTTTGTTTGTTTTAAAGATTTTATTTATGTATTTGACAGAGCTCACAAGTAGGCAGAGAGGCAGGCAGAGAGAGAGAGGAGGAAGCAGGCTCCCCGCTGAGCAGAGAGCCTGATGTGGAGCTCGATCCCAGGACCCTGAGATCATGACCTGAACTGAAGGCAGAGGCTTCAACCCACTGAGCCCCCCCCCCCACAGGCGCCACAGTGAAGCAGGTCTTAAGTGGGTAGAGCAGATTCGGTTCTTCCAGCTTCAGTTTTCGTCCGCCTCCCGCCGACGCAGATCGGGCTTGGATCCGTGGTTGATGAGGACATCGGTTGTGTCTAAGAAGGCTGGAGCCGCCATAATTGCTCAGCCATGGTGCTACCCAAGGAGATTCTTGTGTGTTTTTTTCTATTACATCCATCTCTGCATTTTTATCTGCCATGAACACATGGGACATGTAAAAATCTTCCTTTCACCCTAATTTCCCATGGCATCTTTTTAGTCAAAGAACAATCTACCAATGCCCAGTGTTTCTTCTGTGATGTTGTTCATGTTAATGTTTGTCTGAAGTTGACCGAACAGTACCTTGCTTCCAGTCAGTCCTCCGCCAACTTCCTGTCAGTCCTCCTGCTCTGCTGTCGGCTGGAAGGCTTAGACCCAGCTACCCGTGAGCACTCTTATCTCAGAGAACAGCGCGCAGGTCTCTCCCTAAATTTGAAATCACTGTAACTGAAAGAATGCAACCATGTGTGTCTGTGTGTGGTGATTGTCAAGTCTGTCTCTGGCAAATTAAAGAGAAGGAATAGATATGGACAAGATTTAAGAAACAGTGATTTTTTCCCCTTTCCTGTTAACTGAAGATTTTAATTAATTAATAACTTACATCATTTGATTTAATTTAAAGCTTCAGCCTACAATCACTCTTTTTCCTAAACAATCGTGAATATTGTTTTCTTGTCTGGTTGGTTTTGCTTCGGGAAGCTGTGTCCTCATGCTTTTGTTTCTCAAGTCTTTGACCCTTTTGTTGTCACTAAACAAAGTCAAGCATTGTGTGGATGGTTCCCAGACCCACAGGGTCCCCAAGGCACATTCAGCGGAACCAATGTGAAAAGAGTCTTGTAATATCAGGGGCTTGGAATGTCCTTCAACTTTGTCCAGGTCATGTTTACATTCTCTGAGCTTTGTGGATTGACCACGATGCATGTAGACACTTCTCTTCAGCTCAAGTGTATGAGGGGTTCCTCTCCTCAACGAAGCAGCTTTTTTAAAATAAATATTTTATTTATTGATTTGTCAGAGTGAGAGAGAGAACATGCAAGCAGGGGGAGCAGGAAGCAGAGGGAGAATGGGACTTGATCCTTGGACGCTGGGATTATGACCCGAGCTAAAGGCAGATGCTTTACCAACTGAGCCACCCAGGTGTTCCTCAAATAAGCATCATTTGTTCATTTGTTCCCAGAAAGGCACTCAGGTCTCATAAGTGAGCAGAGTTCCTAGATGTCATGGTTTAATCAGTCACTAGCATTAATTGAATACTGACTCTGTACAGAATATGAATATGCGTTCTATTTTCAAAGAAATTGTTAGGCTCTTCTAGCGCGCTGAGAAAAGGAAGTTTATTTTTTGTCTTTGCCTTTTGTCTGAGGTGTATATTTTCATGATAAAATCCTAGCAGTTAACTAGTAATTTTGGTAAGTACATGAAGCTTATACTTGTTTTTTTTTTTTCCTTTTTCTCCTGAGCATTATTAATTACTCATTACTTAAAAACCTACAGCTCAGGGGCACCTGGATTGTTCAGTCGTTAAGCGTCTGCCTTTGGCTCAGGTCACGATCTGAGGGTCCTGAGATCAAGGGCCATCATTGGGCTCCCTGCTCAGCAGAGGATTCTGCGTCTTCTTCTCCCTGCGCCCCTTCCCCTTGCTCGTGTTCTCTCTCTCAAATAAATAAAATCTTAAAAATGAAAAAAAAAAACAAAAAAAAACCCCTACAGCCCATTCTACTTAAATTTTCTGGTTTCATGTACAGAAAACATCTTCCTTTCGTTACTTAATGATGTGATGGAAGAAAAAGGCTCTGTGGTCACATTGTTGTCCAAGGGTCTGCTGGGATTCCATCAAGTTGTGGTCATTTATCTCTTTTGGATTTTAATTCTGTCCATTGAACATATTATCTGAACTACTTTTAAAGATTCTCTTAGCTGGCCTGTGATTATGCCCACTATTCAGCAGAACAGGTAGGTTTCTTTTGGTAAGAATTTGGGGAGCCCAGTCAGATGGTGGCGGTTGAGATTTGGGGCTTTGAAAGCGGGAGGTTGACCGTCTGACCTTCTTCCTGGAGCACTATCAGACATTAAATAGTTGACAAAGGGAAATTATCTTTCCATGATTGATAGTCTTTTATGTTTGCCTCATAGACTCATAAGGAGGGATCTTATATATGCATGGCTCTTATATATGCATGGATGTTTTTTCAATATTCTGTGACTGTTTTATTAGGAGCTTGTTTTCAGGAGTCAGTGCTACCATAAAAATTAGAAATAGCCTCATGTGGTCAGAAGTAGATTTTGCCACAACTTTTTAAATATGGATTCATAAGAAAAATTTATACCAGAAAATAGTTTTTTAAAATAGCATGTCCAATTTTGAAGTACTTAGTATTTTAATAGTTACATAGTGGGGCCCAGTTTTTCAGGGAATAAAGTTTCAGTCTAACAAACACATGCAGAGACACACACACGTGCAGAGTAAATGATTTCTGGTTTTGATCTTGGATTTCTCTCCTTCTCTGGAAAGTGGCTTTCTCAGGCAAGTAGGATAATGCTCAATATTTGCACACAAAGGTAAATTTCTTTTGATGTGAAATCACGAGACTTTGGAATTATAGCAAGTATATTTGTAAGCTAATTTATGTAGAGATGATAACTAGACTTTTTAAACTAGAAATGTAAATGTATCTTAAGGGTATATTTATGCTGCTGAATGTTTAACAGTCATGAGTAGGGTTGTGGTCAAAATGCATTACAGTTAGTCATGTGTAAATTTGTAAATCATTACTATCTAATGTTGCACCATCATCTGTTATTTGATTGAAATATATTTATATTTTAAGGGACACAAAATCTATTCAGTCAACTTGACTTTGCCCTAAGATTCTTATACTCAAGGTCAGTTTTGCCATGCAGATATTTACGGATAGGGGTAATAGAGTTAACCACTTTTAGCCATTAATTACTACTTAATAGTAGCTAAGTATCCCAGTGAGCTGGCCGGTCAGTTTGGGAAAGAAGGAAATGTATGACGCAAATATCAAGAGGAGGAAAACAAGTTTTCCTAGTGTGGGAAGACCGAGAACAGAGAACAAGACACTGGGCTACCCGCTGAGGTCACAGGGAAGTGGGACGTGACATTTTTGTCACTGGAGGAACAGCAATCGGCATTATAAGAAGGAAGAAATTCTGCTGTTGGCGCGTTCAGGGATGGCTTCACAGAGAGGGGGAGTTTGAGCCTGCCACGAAGGATCTGGAAAGATCTTGTTCATTTACTTACGTTTTGCTGCTTCTCCTCTCCCCGTTGTTCTTACCATGGTTCTGTGCCATATTAGCTGACTACCACAAGCTTGAAGCTTAAACCATATGCCCAAGGGATACCGATTTGCGGCAGTTCAGACTGTGAACATGGATAAGATCAACAAGGAGATTTTGTGGTCAAAGAAGAGAAATGGGCCGAGGAAAATCAGTTATGGCTGTCTCCAGATTGTATTCCAAATATCTGATCTTACTGAAGTGTTGGTCTATGCTTTATTGCTTGAAGTAGGTAGTCTCATGCTTCAGGATATTTTGTGTTGGGGGAAGGGTATGGGTACGGTCTTTACTGTCACCTTTTGCACATCTTGCTTCAGGAGGAACTGGCTTCCTGAGCTCCCCTGCGTGCCATCAGCTGGGCCAGGTGCCTCTGTGAGTGCTTATGAAGCCAACCTGAGACTTAAACAGGGAAGAGAGGAAAATAGAGGGAGAAGGAATGGAAAGAGCAGAAAGGGAAAGGAAAAGAAAGAAAGAAGATGCTGATTCCTCAAGGGGAAGCTTTCTTCTTGCCCTCTCTCCTGAAAGGCCGTGCTCCACAGCAGTTCTGAGCACAGTCTTGCAGGCACATCGCCTGGTTCAGAGCCTGGCTTTGCGTCTGGAACTGCGGGCTTTGGGCAGGTTATATAAGTTTTTGCATCTCTGTTTGTCATCTGCAAATATGGAAACTGTCAGTACCTACCTCTTAGCTTTGGGTTTTTTTTTCTTTTTCAATGAAGATGAATGAGATAAAACATGGCAACAACTTAGTACGGTAAATGGCATATATTAGGAGTTCAGTTGATTTGTTAAAATTATTACTACTTTGTTAATCTTCAGGTACATTACGTTGCTGTAAGGGCCACTGAATATGAGAAAAACACGGACTTAGTACAATATCATAAGTGTACAGACCATTAACGTTGCAAAGTGAAAATGTTTGTGATTTTCAGAACTAACATTCTTTGTCAAAGACGACCTGGTCAAATTGAGTTTTTCTCCTCATGTTATGTGACTGGATTATTATAGACTCCTTCATGCCATTTTTTAGAGCTGTGAACGGCCGGCATACAGGGTGGTTACAATTGTTGCTGTTGTTATATGTGATTTCTGTTTTTTCTATTGCTTTCCCGCTTACCTTCAAAGACAGTATACCCATTTTTATAGGAAAAGCCTTTAAGGGAGCTGTTTCAAGCAAATACAGATTCTCACTATTAACAACGTATAAGCCATAGAATCCCAGAAGTAGAGGAATTTATGGTCAAGAGTTGAAAGGCAGTGATTTGAAAGGCAAGTCCCTTGAAAAGAACAGCTTCGTAAAGAGAGATTACACCATGTGACAGTGGTCAAGCTGACTCGCTGGTAACCGCATTACGTTAATCGAGCAACTCACAGTTCAGAACGAAAGGCCGGGTACTGCGGGGCAGTGCAAGTGAGGTGCAGGGCTTCTGGTTATTGGTGTTGTATCTGGCTTGTTTTCTCTTTTCCCTTTGGTTGATGGAGGCACTGAGTGAAGGGAGCAGCTCTCACTCCATATAAGCTGCACCCTGGTGGTCGCACAACAGCCCCCTTCCCCAGCTCACAGGCTGCAGGGTGTTCATTAGGGTGTGCACCGGGGACGGCAAAGACAGCACCCGCAAGTTCATTACCTAGCCAGCACAGTGGAGACGAGGCTGCCGTCCAGGGTGCGCTCAAGTTAGACATTCTCTATGGCCTGAAGATTGCATTGTAAGGTATATACCTATCTGGAAAAACACCACACATGCAGAAAGACGTGTTCGTGGATGTTTACTTGCTTGTCCAGCTTCCTAAGTGGAAAAGAGAAAGAGTCTAAATGCTGTCAGCTGGAGAATGAGTGTGTTCGCTGCAGTACAGTCGTAAGAGGGGAGATGATGCAGAGGTAAAAGGAAGGGACTAGATCATATAGTCAATATGAAAGTTCTTAAAAATATGTTGAATGGACAAAACAAGTTTCAGAATGAGACATAGTTTTGGTACATTTATACACATTTTAACAATGCATATTAAAAGTCATATTTGGGTGGGTACACCTATATGCATGGAAAGACATTTACATTTGGAGAGGAAAAACTTCATTTCAAATTCATATTAGCTCTTGTTTTCTGGACAGGCTGTAGAAAAGAGGGGACTGGGATTGGGGACAAAGAGGATAAGGAGAACCTCCACTTAACCTGCAATATTTCATTTTTTAAAGGACATATGGAAAAATACTCATAATTTTCCATTCTTGGCACTGGACATATGTATTGCAGAAGTTTTCTTTTGGATTTCTTATTGGAAAATAGCTGAAAGCTTGTCTACTTATAGTGAATCTAATATAATTATCCTCAGAAGAATTGTGTGTGTGTGTGTATGTATAACTATAGAGACATATTATATCCAAATACATCAAACATGGAGAATTTGTACCATATATATATACACATGTGTGTATATATGTTATCATATATATATATATATATATATATATATATATGGCCCATGTATTTCCCCCAAGCATAAATATAAATGACTAAAAATCTACTTTACCTAAGTATCATGGCCTCATGTTTTCTTTAAAATGAGATAGGGTGCAAATGTATAGTATCTTATTGGGAATTAATATCAAAGTGCCCAACATCCCTGATTTGGGCAGTAATTATATTTCTTTACATAAAGAAAGAAATTAGGGTACAGAAAGCCGCATGAGCTCCCGAAGACCGTCCTTCACCGCAGACGGTTGAGTCTAAGTTCGGGTGTTCGCTCTGGCTGTTTCAGTGTCTGGAGTCATTCGGTGTCCAACTTACCGCCTTTTTTGTGTGGACAAGTCAAAAATCAAAGTAATCTTGCTAATTATGTTTCTACTTATCCACGGAAGCATTTGGTGGACTGCAGTTATATATCGTGTGGGGTACTCTGAAGAGTGGATCAGAACGGAGATTCCCTTAGAAGTTTGCCTCATAGCACACCTGTTCACAGTCACAGCCTTCCCAGCTGGGAGGCAGAACCCCACTCCGTTCTCATTTCTTGATGCACTAAGCATCTTTTCCTCACCTTTTCTCTGCTGAAAACAGCATCTCTGCACAGTAAATCTGTAAGCAAATAGTAGCTTGTTAACTTTTCCTGGAAAAGATAACCCGTAGACCGACTCTCAGGCGTGATGGAGAAGAGAAGCGATGTCCCATGCGTCTGGGCACTGTGTTCCCATACCGCGCCGTGGGGTGCCGCTGCAGGTTTGAGTGCGGCTAGGGGTCCTGTGGACAGGAGCTGGCCATGGGCCTTGCAGGATCCATGGCATCTTGGCCACACATCTCATTCCACTTAGAATGAGAAAGAGATGGGAGCACATTGGTTCAACCTTGGCTTCAGCCACCTTCTCAAGGCCTGGTGGGACAGCTGGGTGATGCGCTCGCTGTCCCGTGTCCTTTTACTCCTGTACCAGTCCACCTCGAAGGGGTGTTGCGCACGTGAGCACATGCACATTTGATCTAGATTCAAATCCCACACTTAGCATGCGTCTGACCTTGGACAGCTCAGCAGTTTAACTTGGATAAGTCTTTTAGGTTCCTCACTTATAAAATGGGGTTAATAATTGCACTAAGCTTCACAGCAGTAGATTAAATGAAGTAACGGCTGGCGACCCTGAGTGCTCAACCATGAGCAGTAGGTGGTTTTCTTACCGCTCTCATTAGCTGAGTCCTCCAGTGACATTTATGAAGCACACACTCGGCGACAGGCACTTCTTCTCGACCCTGGGGCGGACAGCAAGTGTGGGGGAGACGATAAGCAGTGAACAGGTTATTTTACTCCCAGTGGTGATGAGTGGCGTCCAGCAGAAATGATGCAGGAGGGGGGCCCACAGAGTGACCGAGGAGACACGACTGCTTTAGCCTGGGCAGGCTGGGAGGCTTTCTCTGAGGAAGTGACATTTGAGCAGGGTCCTGACTGGAAGCCACCCAGTGAAGACGTGGGGTACAGGGGACACCACAAGTCTGAATGGCATGAGGCAGGGTGAGGCCTCACGGGAGGTCAGCAAGGTGGCCAGGGCTCCTGCAGCACCTGAGGCCATGGTAAGAGCTGGCACGGCTATGCGTCCAAGAGAAGTGGGAGCCTTTGGTGAGGCTGAGCAGGGGGTGACAGGAACAGATTTTGGCTTTTTGGTGTTTTTTTTTTTTTCCAAATGCCTACATGGGTGGTGAATCTATCATTACTATTTACCTTGCTCTAGTTTAGAAGGGACCCATTTTACAGTCATTCTCTGAATTACCAGAAATAGAATCATTTCTTCCTGAGCCCTGAGCTGGTGATGACACGCCACCTCTGTTGACTAATGCTTTCCAGCGATCCAGATGAAGGGCTCAGGGTTTTTAGGTTTTTGTCTTTTAAGCAACTTCACAATTTCAGAAAGCCATACAATCTAGAGGATAAAACAAAAAATGAAAATTAAAAAATTAAAAAATCTCCAGACTTAACAAGAAATATAATTCCAACTGGTATGCTGTCATCTGAGGGCTTAGTCCAGAAAAGTGGTTAGAAAGGCGCATACTGAATGCTTTACCTCCGAGCCCTCTTTTAACCCTTTTGATGGCCTTCTGGGGCAGGCACTGGTGTGTCTGTCTCAGGGAGGAGGGATTCTGAGTGGTTCCATAAGTTGCGGACTATGACACAGCTAGTAAATAGCTGAGGTAAGACTCGAACCCAGGCCCCTCGGACCTCTAGAACCTGTGATCTCAGCCACTTTATTTAGTTTTGATCTCAGCTACTTTGTAGATTCATGGGCACAGGGGCGGCGCGGCAAGTATTTTGTCCCTTGATGCAACCCAATCTCACCTCTTAGTCTAGCATTTTCTATTCTGAGACACAGTGTCCGGTGTTTTTCACCTGTCTCAAGCACTCTCCCATGTCTTGCTCGTAAGATCTTCATTCCTCTAAAATGTCCCATTCTCTCCAATTACTCCTTCCACCCCCACCCAATAAAATTCTCATCCCTCAGAGCAGTGGCCTTCCAGTAGTGTGAGGATGAGAGTAATGCAGAACGCACACTGAATGCAAGTGGCAAAAACGAATGTTTCTAAAGAAGACCGTGTATCACACAGAGTTAATTCACGATTAAATATTATGTTCGCGCAGTGTTTTTTTTGAAGGAAGTCTTTATTAAAGACCAGGTTCTCCTCTAGGATACAGCGTTGAACAAGATACCCAAGGCACCTCTCTCATGAGGTTCATGTGCATGGAAGACCACGAAACAAACAAACGAAAATGTTGAGTGCTACAGAACGTTAACTTAGACACCTATGATATGGGACTGGGAAAAGAGTAAAGCAAATGAATGTGAGAGTTCTTTGGGGGAGGTCTCAGTATAGATGGAGCAAGGGTTACTTTATGAACCAAATGCCAGATCAGTGGTGGTGCCACTCCCCAAGGGAGGGACCCCAGGGTGGGGGAAGAGGATTCTGGAGTATGGAACTTACGGAAATCTTACGAGACGGTGGAGATGCCATTGAGAAGTTGCATTTGTAAGTCCAGATCTTGGAAGAGGGGACAAGGCTAGAGATGTCTTTTGGGAAACATTGATGTGTACATAGGACAGCAAACGCCATCCCATGATTTGAAGTTTTCTGCAACCATCTTCCTCCTCTACTTCCCTCCCTTCCCTTCAGCTAGTCAATCTATTTGGGAAATCATCTACCCCAACAAGGAAATTGTTACTATCAGTGTTACCTCTGGAAGCGATGTCACAGAGCAGGACTATTGAAAAGAGACAAGTTCAGTGCTTCTAGGATGGGGATAAAAATTATATCCTGAAGTCAGATCGGTAGTCTTGATAAATATATCCATAATATTCTCTTGAGGTTACTCACTCATAACTCAAGACTTTCATCCTAGAGTGAGTGTCCATTAGAAGCGGCCCATTTACGTCATTCTCTGAATCACAGAATCCCAGGGGGTGGGGGCTGGGAGGGAAATGTTGGCTAGCAACCCTGAGTGCTAGTGGACCCTGCATTTCTGTGCGACTGGAGAAACACACTGCTGGAGGGAAGATGATGTCCCAAATAGCCTCTCGGCTGTAGGTGTGATTTTTCTGTGCCCAGGGCTTATTTGATAAGTGCAATGTAAACTAAGACAGCAAACCAAGATAGGCAAACAAATCAGTTATTATTTTCAATACACATGCCTGAGCGTAGCATTATTTTTTCATTGTCTTCCCTCAGGAATGCTTATAGCTGGAATATACATTATGCAGCAGAGAAGATTCTTCTGTCTTTTAAGGGAACCATTTTCTTCTCTTTCCTAATTAGGCTAAATCAGAAAATCACTTTTTCCATTTCTAATTTCTAGATCACCAAGAAAAATAAAGGGAAACAATATTATTGTAGGCCTTACAACTTACAGTTTTCATAAATATTTTTATTAGTACAACCACAAAACAGTGAAGTTTTGCTGTCCTCATTTTACAGTGGCTGGATAGAGCTGGGTGTCCTCCATTGGTAGAAAGACCATGTTGGCTCCCTGGGGCTCTGGGGCGGAACACCTGAGAACCTGCAGCCGGGCTTCATGGAGCCCCAGGGTGGGTTCCTAATTGCGTCACAGAGCATGGGCAATTAAGAACAAGGAAGCCTGTTTCTGTAGACTGGATTGTGTTCCCCCTGAAATCCATGTGTTGGAGCCCTAACCCCAAGCGTGATGGCATGTGGAGATGGAGCCATCAGGTGGTGACTGAGGTTATGTGAAATCAGGGCAGGGCCTTCATGATGGGATTAGTGCCCTTATGAAAAGAGACACCAGCAAGCTTGCTCTGGCTCTTTCTTTCAGCCATGGCAAGACAGTCAAAACCAGTGTTCCTAGAGTAGTTGTCTCCTCACAGCGGCTTCCGGGAGGTACTTCAGGGATTAGGAGCGGAACAGATCAGGGATCCTTTCAACCCATCGGTAGGCTAAGCCATCTCTGAGATTTCCCAGGCTGTCTAGAGACCCACAGTGTTGATGAACACGGCCTCTGCCTGTGGTCGACGGACCCAAGGTGGAGATTCTTAGCCCCTGTCTGCCCTCCCTCATAGACCTGTTAGGGGTGTGTGTGGGGGTGCCGCTCCCTAGTTCCTGTTCCTTGCCCAGCCCAAGCCAGAGAGTCAATTTCTGAGAATTTGACTTCAAAGTCATCATGCTCCGGGGCAGAAATCCTGGCTTACCTTGTGTCCTACCTCAGCGAGACACCTGAGCTCTCTCAGGCTACCTCAGCAGAAATGGGCTTTTGGCCCATTTTATCACATAACAAAACTCTGCTTCTCAGTGAACTTTTCTTTTGTGATCCAGGATATGGGACAGCTGTTGACTGGCATTTACTTTACTGCTTTCCTCTTATGCCTTTCGTCCTCATGACTCATCAAGGTTTAAAATGTTAACCGTCTTCTAAAGCCAACTCAAACATACAACCAACTTCCTTGATCCAAGTGCACAGCTGTCACCGGATACAACCACGCCAACACTGCCAGGCCCTGTCGCTGTCCGTCCAATGCAGAGGTGCTTCTCGGGCCCTTGTGTAGGTCTGACTTCATGCACGAACACAGCCCCTTGTTATTATCGACCAAAAGAGCCATCAGCAAGGCACAGGGACCTTGGCCTTACACTGGCCCACGATGTGGCCCTATTCTGCCTCTCCGGACCCTCTGTGTCCTTATGTCTGTAAAAGGATTGGACTGATGCCTTGGCTTCTTTGAGATATGACTTGAAGGGTCCCCTTTCTACTGCGGTTGGTGTTAGTATGTGGAAAACCACGCAGTGGACCTCACTTCTCCCTCCCCACCCCCATCCCCGGAAGGACTCAGACTCCTGATCGGAATGGCCTTTGCTGATAGGTCACAAATGTGCACTAAGCCACTCGTGCACACTCATCCTGGCCGGTGTCCTGATGAACAGACCTTGTCAGAAATGAGCGACGTGGGTTATGAGGAGAGTCACTGGGAACAGGACGGAGGGTTTTTTCTGGAAAGCCAGTTGACTTGAATCGAGGTTAGAATCCTCACCCAGGACATTTCACGGTCTGGCTCTGAAAGAGCGTGTCAGGGACTCGGCTGCCCTTGCTGACATATTTGCATTTTAGTCAGTGGTAGTGGCCACGTCTGCACCGTATTGCGCGGTTTCTCTTTACACGTTTATTCGACTTCTTCAGAGCCCCAGAGTGTAAGCGAGGCGGTCCTGCCAGTTCCTGATGGGTGTCTGTCCCCAGGGGTCTGCGCTGCGACTCCCGTGCCTCAGCCCAGTCAGGCCGTGGCCGCATGCAGCCGCCGAGCCGACGTGCCCGAGAGCGGAGCCGCGGAGCCCGGGAGGAGTAAACCGCGCTCAGATGAGCGAGCGCGGACAGACAGACCGACGAGCGCGGGCAGACAGTCTGACGGGGCCGCGCAAACCCTGCACGACTCTTTCCGAGGGCGCGGCCTGGCTCTGGCTCTGGAGGCCCAGGGCAGCCGCCCCGCCCTCAGTTCACCTCTGACGCAGCCAAGCGCTCTCGAGCACAACGTCGGCCTCTTTACCGAATTGTGCTGGAATTTTCGGTAACCTCGGAGCTGGACGTCATTGTGTGGCCTGAGCTGTGCCCCCCAAATGCACTCGTTGAAGTCCCGAGCCTGGGGACCTCGGACGGTGGCCGCGTTCGGAGGCCGCGTGTGTCAGGGGTGGCGGAGTGACGTGTGAGGTGACGTTGTGACGGAAGGCGGAGTGGACGCCGAAGCCGTGGCGGGTCGCGGTCACAGAGTGGGGACAGCGCGGGGTTCGGGGAGAGGAGCCGCGGGAGCGACGGTCCGGCCGATGCAGTGACCGCAGGCCGCGGCCCCCGGCGCCGCGAGAAGTCGGTTCTGCTGCGCTGGTCCCGGCTGCGGTGCTGGTCGCGGTGGGACCCGCGGACGGACCCGTCGCACGGGCCTCGCTTCGGCCCCGTTCCGCGGCGCCCCGTCCCGGCAGGCGGTTGTTGAGCCTTCGTGCGGCCACTTCAGCCGCCAGAACCTGCTCCTCGCGTGGCGTCACCACCGGCTCTCCGTGGGACGCGGCGGAAAACCCGCTCAGGGCGGCGCCGTGGCCGCGCCGTTTCCCTGAGAAGCCGGCGAGCGGCTGCGGCCAGAGTCTCACCGGGGTCACGGGTGCGCTCAGAGCCCGGTTGCTTCTTCCCGCGGGCTTCCCCCGCGGGTCAGGCGTCGGGGCGGCCGAGCGGGGCCCCGCGGCTCCCTCAGTGCCGGCTTCGCGGCCGGAAGCGCTTCTGCTGTGGCGACGGCTCGCGGGGTGACGCGACTGGTCCCTCCTCAGCCGCGTGGCCCTTGGCCGCGGGCCAGTGTCCCCTCATCGCCTCGCCGCCCCGGTTTGCTCCCGGGTGTCCCGCAGAGCGTCGTACCCCGGACGGTTCTTTTCCCTCGTGGTTCTGCTCCTTTTCGTCTCCTCAGCTATTCCTCTTCCTCAGCGCTGCATCCTGCTGTGCTCGGGCGGAAGCCCGCGCGGCGCAACCGTCGCTGCTACAGAACAGTAACTCCTCCCGGCCCGGTCGTGACTCTCCCTCAGCCTGGATCTTGATGAACGTGTTTAATTCCTCAAATTTCGCGTTGAAGCCCACGAAAACTCTGAGGCCTTTTTCAAACGAACGGCTGTACCGAATGTCGGTGACCTCTCGTCTGGAATGACAGGGTTTGTGTTTGGACACGTATGTCGGTCATCCTACGGGAAATGTTTAAAACAAAAATTTATACAGCGCGTGCGCCTGTGTGTGTTTGATCACTGTTACTCAAGCGGAAACTGTAATGACGCAGCATATGTGCTTTCCGAGGAGTGGGTTCCATTAGTTAAGGTTCTGTTTTCGTTTGAACATCCTTATTTTTCCACCTAGAGATACACACAACCTAAGAAAAAGTAGAGAAACTAAAGGAACAACAGAGAGAATGTAAATACGGCCAGGACCGATGCAGTGACCTGAGTGATGGCTCCCATAGTTAGGCTCTTAGCTTATCAGGCACTGGGAAGAGGAAATATTTGAAGGCAACAAAATAAAGAATAAAGACCAACAGAGGCTCAGACTTCACTTTCACTTTTTTTTCCTAACAGAAAAAAATGGGAAGCATTGGTAGCTGCACAAAACATAGGTAAATAAATAGGCTTTTTCTCCATTCACTCTTCTGACAATGTGTTCTTCTTACGCTCTGTTGTACAAGGACGAGCACAAGCCCACTATAACGCGCTTAATGATGGAAGCTGAGGAGCTTGGTGTCTATTGGGTGATCCCCTTGTGGTGCTGTGGTTGGTATGGGAGTGCCGTTGGCTCTTTGAGCTTTGGGGCAGGGATGCTCACTCAGTCTTCTAGTGAGGTAGGCGGGTGGGTTTCCCAAGAACTCTGTTACCTGCTTGTGCACCATGTGTTGAAGATCTACTGTGTGATGCTTCAGGAGGCCCACATAACCAAACCACGGAGAGCTAGTCCTTGAATTACTGCTTGTTCCTACAAATGACTTAATATGTATCTTCAACCATAGCCTAACATTAATCACAAAATGGTGCCAAATATGGGCATCCTTTTTTTTTAAATCATCCTAGTTCTAGGTCTTTTTGTAGGTCGATTCATCCTTTCACATGCCCATTTCTTATATACATACACACACACATAAAATTATAGACGGAATACATTCATGGAGCACATTGCGTTCACCACCATATCCCTGGCACTTAGCATAGTGTATTCAAATATTGTTGAGTGGTGTTCTATTCATATTTTCACTCTATTGAGGAATATTTATTGAGTGCCTGCTGTATGCCAAGCACTGGGGATCAAATTCAGCCAACATTAAATGGAATTTGACTTTACCCTGCACGGAGCATACATGGCTGGAGGACAGAGAGCTGAGCAGAGCACTGTGCCAAATAGGCTGCAAAGAAAGATGTTTCCTAATGGAATCTTGTTTCTACTAGAAGCTTTGATTCAGAGGTTCCAATTGTGTTACATATTATACTTTTTGATGAACCAAGTGGTCCTTGAAGCAAATAAGCACTTTTCTTAAGACTCTCTCTATAGACTGCCACTTCCTTTGTCTAGAAAGAATACAATAATGGCAATGCTGATTATTTCATGTGCTTTTCTTAACTATATGTTTATGTGGTTTACTCGCACCCCATCTCACATAAGTTCAAAAGATAAAAATAATACTGAATACTAGCTAGGATGTCATATTGTTTTAAGCCAAAATAGAGACTCAGATAATATCCTTTCAGGTTGGAGGACTATGGGTCAAACACCATACATCATTTAGCATGGTTATTTATAGCTACATGAAACATAGTGACTGATCTCTGTTCATTCTTTGAGAAATAACGCATGGGAAAAAATTCAAGAAGTATTAAAAGATACCCAGTAAAGTCTCTCTCCCACCCATGGGACAGTATTTCCGGTCCTCCTCCCTGGAGAGAATCATTGTTATGAGGTTTTAGTGTTATCTTTCCAGAGATATTCTGTTCACATGTAGGTGCAAACACGTATGTGAAACTCTCCTTCTCTGACATAAATATTAGAACGTCATACTTAATATTCTGTAGTGTTTTTTAGCTTGCTTTAGATGGCAGTGTCAAGGAGTTAGAGTTGGCAGATTGATAATAAAATGTACATATTCAAAATTTAAATATTATAAAACAAAAATATAAAATTTGCTAGTCTTTGATACAGGGTCAGATTTTTTCTTTGAAAACAGTGTTGCTGGTTGGGGTTAAACCAAATGTATAATCTATTATTTCTGTCAGTTTCGGTATCTTTTTTTTTAAGATTTTTATTTATTTGACAGACAAAGATCACAAGTAGGCAGAGAGGCAGGTGGGTGAGGGGAGGAAGGCAGGCTCCCCGCTGAGCAGAGAGCCTGATTGCGGGGCTCAGTCCCAGGACCCTGGGATTATGACCTGAGCCGAAGGGCAGAGGCTTAGCTCACTGAGCCACCCAGGTGCCCCAGTTTTGGTATCTTTAATGTGGAACATGAACTTAAAGGTACTTTCAAAATAACCTGAGAGCTGAATTCTTTTAGTTTTTATTTATTTTAACCCAGATTTTAATGGTTGTCTTTCCTATGTCTAATTTGACAGTTTTACCTTTTAAATTTTGATTATTATATAATTATCAAGAATACATAACTGCACAGCAAAGAAAGCAGTCAACAAAACTCAAGGGCAACATGCTGAATGGGGAGAAGATATTTATAAATGACATATCCAATAAAGGGTTAGTATCCAAAATATATAAAAAACTTACACAAAATACAAAAAAATCACATAATCTAACCAAGAATGGGCAGAAGTCATGATCAGACATTTGTCCAAGGAAGGCATCCAGATGGCCAACAGACACATGAAAAGATGCTCAACACCACTCATCATCAGGGACATGCGGATCACAACCACAGTGTAGTATCGCCTCACACTGTCATGATGGCTAAAATTGAAAACTCAAGAAACAACAAATGTTTGGTAAGGAAGTGGAGAAAATGGAACCCTCACATACTGTTGGCAGGGAATGCAAACTGGTGCAACCACTCTGGAAAATAGTATGGAGGTTCCTCAAAAAGTGAAAAGCAGAACTGCCCTATAATCCAGCAAGAGGAACAGCACTTCTTTTTGCCCCCCCCATGTCATTAATTTACTTAAGTGTACATTAAATTGTGTTACTGTAGGTTCATTGAGCTCTTGAGCAAGGCAGGCTCCTTTTGAGGACAGAGATAAAGACATCTTCCTAGTCTTCCAGGAACTCACAATCTTCTGCACACAAGGTGTAGACTGTGACAGATAGTCTAATGGAAACAAATAGTCTAATAGTATTAATGGAAGAACAGAAGGAGATAGGATCAGTTGCTCTTGGAGACATTTGGAGACATTTCTCAGAGGGGATGATCTTTTTCAAGAATGGACTCTTACGGGACTGGAAGAGATTATGCTGAGTGAAATAAGTCAAGCAGAGAGAGTCAATTATCATATGGTTTCACTTATTTGTGGAGCATAACAAATAGCAGGGAGGACATGGGGAGTTAGGAGAAGGGAGTTGGGGGAAATTGGAAGGGGAGGTGAACAATGAGAGACTATGGACTCTGAAAAACAATCTGAAGGGTTTGAAGAGGTGGGGGGGTTGGAGGTTGGGGGAAGCAGGTGGTGGGTATTAGAGAGGGCATGGATTGCATGGAGCACTGGGTGTGGTACAAAAACAATGAATATTGTTATGCTGAAAATGAAAAAAATGATTAAAAAAAAAAGAATGGACTCTTAGAATCACAGATGCCAGTGCCCAAAGTTGTGTCGAGGACAGGTGAGTTGTCAGCTCTGGCACTTCTAGGTAAGCACTTGGTCTGAGCATGGGTGGTGGGAGCTCCTGCCACATGTTTTTCAGGTCACCGACTGTGGCCACGTCTCCTTCCCTCTATCTGGTTGCTTTCGCTACAGTTGGGGCATGAGAAGAGTGTACCTTGATGGAGGCTTGGGTCACCTTCTTAGAGTTGGAATTCCAAGGAATGCCAGCTATGATCCTTTCAAAGCAGCGAGCCATGGGAATGGAACACAGGACAGCAGGAAATGACATAGAACAAGAAGAGGGAGGAAGGAGAGGAGATTCCAGATAGTGATGGTAAAAACCTATTCTGCTAGACAGGGCAGAGAAATCCTGGCAGGACGTCCACAGTAATACTGATAGAGATTGGTTGGGAAGAGGGAGATGGATTTGAGAACACATGAGTTTTCTAGACTGACATTTAACTCTTTGAAGGCCTAAACCTTATATTTTAATTATTTTCTAGAGAGTTTGGATATATTTTTTCAACCTTTTTAAAATTAATGACTGTGGGAAACCTCATCATCTTAAGGTCATCAGTATAAATTGGTGGTCATGCTTGAAATGAGTTTCATTCTTGGGGAGGAGGGCAATGCTTCCATGAAGCTCTAAAATCTTGACTGTAATTAGCAGCTGATGTCTGCCTGGTCTAGAAAGACATCGGTAACAGTATCTGAAAGAGTCTTTTTTTACTGACAAGTTTATATAGACTGTGAAAGGATGACCTTGCAATAACGGAACCCAAATCAGGGGTGAGACCATACACTGTTTACCACACAGAAAATCGAAGCGGATTCATACGCGAGGCAGACTGTAGACTCTGCTCCCAAGCGTCTGATGTTAATGACCAATTCTGTCTCATGAGGAACTGCGAAACTCCAGCCAGTGCTTGTCCGAGTGCTTTGTAACCTGTTCGGAATGTTCTCTGAATCTTAGTTTGTTGCTCGTGTATCTTTGTCGCCCACTGGGCCCATAGGCCACAATTCCTCTGCCCTGGAGTGCGTGCATCCCCATGTGCAGGCCTTGAACATGGCGGCGTGGAACCGCCAGAACTGTCTGCAAATACCCTCCTTTTGATTTTGCTGAAGACAGTCTTCATCCAGAGCATTTTGTCTTATTTAGGGGCCTTTCCTTCTTGGGAGGTTTATGTTTTTCCCAGTAGAGGCTTGCAAAGGCTTGCTGCCAAGTCATATTGCTGAGAATGGGATCTCTTCGTGTTGTATGGCTCTTCTGTCTCCCAGAGCTGAGCATTATCTGGTAATCCTGCTTGGTCTTTCTTTGAAGGCTCAGTGCCTGTGCTGTCTCTGGAAGAAAAAGTGGTTTCCGGATTGGAGCTGAACTGCAGAAGGTCACTCATCGCTTCACAAATCCTGGACTCTGATTCTCCTGTATCTTTCAGATGCCCTGTCTGGTTAATGGTTTTCTCATTGTTTCTCTGCCTGTGATTGTCCTTCCAGTTACCTCTGTCCAGCTAGTTCCAACTCGGTGTCCTAGGCACCCTCAGGGATAGCTAAGAGCCCTCCTTTGTGCTCCCTATTGTTTTGTGAATACCTTTTAATATTAAATTATTTGCTTATATTTCTGTCTCTCTTCTACACTGTAAGTTCCTTGAAGTCAAGGAGGAATTCTTCTTCATTTCTTATTCCCCTTGAGTACAGCCTCGTGTATGATACATATGGTGTCTCGATAATGTTTACTGAGCAGAAGTCACGTTCTTTGTGGCTTAGAGAGCTACAACTCTCTAAGTTGTGGCTCTCTAACAAGGGGAGAGTATTCAGCCACATTATAGAAGGGTTAAAACTAGACAAGTGGCCTCATAACGAATCTACACTTTGTAGGGCATTGCAGAGTGCTCACAATGATATCTGCCAATACCATGAATTGTAGTTACGTAAGAAATCAGAATCTCCTTTTATATTTTTGCTCAAATACAGAATCAAGGTGTTTGAAGAGTAGTTGACAAGTGATTTGCGTTTTCCGTGGTGTAAGTTGTTTTCTACTAAATCATTTGCTTCTTACAATTGTGCTCCTCCTCTTTATAGTAAGTTCACTTACACCAACAACCTATCCTAAAATTGCCTTTATTTCTTGCTTAATTTTATACTTATGGACTTCTTGTTGTGATATAGGAAAGCGATGATGTCGTCTTCGGACTTCTTTACTTTAGGGGTTCAGTAAGTATCTATCTCACTGAGAAGTGTTTTTCAGCCTATTCTTGGTATTTCCAGACCTCTTAGTGCTTAGGAATATTCTAGGACTTTGAACAAGTGCTCTATATTCAGTGTAAACACTTTGATTGTCCAGAAAATGATTAGTAAAACATTTAGATTTCTTTTTATTAGAAAGTCCCTAATTCATGAGTGTGCATGAATTCATTTTCTAGGGCTGCAGCAACAAAGCGCTGACTGGATGGCTTAAAAACCAGAAATTTGTTTCCTTAACGTAAGTTCTCGAAGCCACAGTCCAGGCTCGAGAGGTCAGCAGGTCGTATTCCCTCTGAGGGATTTTCCTCCTTGGCTTGCCTTCTTCCCATCTGCACCTGGTCCTCTCTCTGTGCCTCTCTCTGAACTATTTCCTCTCCTCTGACCAGGACACCAGTCATACTGGCTTAGGACCCACCCGTATGACATTATTTTACCTTAATTACCCCATTACAGGCCCCATCTCTTTCACAGTCACTCCAGGGTACTGGGGGTTTCGGACTTGGACTTCAACATAGAAATTTCATAGGGACACAATTTAGCCCATAACAGTGAATAATGTGGCAGTTTAAAATATCACATTCAGGTATTAAAGAAATTCTTGGGTTGCTGAAATACTTCTAAGTGACTATTTAATAAATACACACCTACTTCTTCCCTTTCCATAGATCAAAATGTTGCCTTCCTTTCTGTTCACAATTTTACTCTTGCCGCTTTCTTGATGCCACTGGCTGCCCCAGAGTGGTTGGTGAGGACGAAATGCTAGTGCTCCTCTCACTCTTGTCAGAAAACAAAGGGGTACTCGGATCCTGTTCTTTAAAATGATGATGGTGATGATGATGGTGATGATGGTGATGATGGTGATGATGGTGATGGTGATGATGATGGTGATAATGGTGATGGTGGTGATGATGGTGTTGATGGTGATGATGATGATGGTGATGATGGTGATGGTGATGATGGTGATGGTGGTGACGATGGTGATGCCACCGCCAGTGCGATTTACTGAGTACCTGTTTTGAGTGAGTCACTGTATGGGAATCATCACAGCCAGCCTGCAACTGGAAGTGATGATCTCTGCTTGATACAGGAAGAAACTGAGGCTCAGCGAGAAGAAGTAACTTGTCGTGGAAACTTCGGTTCCCTTGTCTCCTGTAAGGTTTGGTCCTGAAGGACTATCAGTTGTGAGATTAGAAATGCGGGACAGAAGTGAAAGATATCAAGCTAATAGTCACCTGCTTCTTGGTGGCCATCTGAGACCCAAGGGTCCCAGGTGTTACAGTGACTGGATTTCACATGGTAGCGGTTTGAAGGCACAGCACCATCGACCTCTAGAATGGGGCTGAGTGACTTCAGGTTACTTTTAGGCTAGGACCTGTGGATTATGGCCTGCAGTGAAAACCAGTTATCAGGATTACTGATTCAGAGGTGGTCTCAAAAGAAAGGCTCAAAAAGAAATGCAGTATGAACACAAGGAAGTTGTATTATCAACATTTTAAATAATGGGATTATGGGAAAGTATCAGTGGGAGCTGCTTGACCCGGGTTGAGCTAGACCCGTGGTTCTTCATCCTGGCTTAGTATCAGAAAACCTGGAGGCTTTCTAAAGGACAGTGCCTGGGTTCCAAGCACAGAGATCTTTATCGAGACTAGCATGGGCCTGGACATCTGTTATTTTTAATAGTTACCTGAGTAAATCTGACATAAGCCAAAGTTAACAAGAACTAATGAGCTAGATCATGGTTAGCAAGCTATAGCCCATGGGCCAAATCTGGCCTGCTACCTGTTTTTCTATGGCCCAGAATTTAAAAAAAAAAAAAAAAAAAAAAGAATGGTTTCTATACTTTTAAGTGGTTGAAAAAAAAAATCAAAGAAAATAATATTTTGTGATGCATAGAAATTACAGTTGTCCCGTGAACAACGTGGATTTGAACTGAGCAGATCCACTAATACACAGAATCTTTTTCATAACTATAGTACAGTACTGCAAATATATTTTCCTTATGTTTTTCTTACATTTTTCTCCATCTTATTTTAATAATGTAGTATATAATACGTACAACATATAAATCTGTGTTAATTGACTTTTATGTTATCGGCTGGGCTTCCAGTCAATAGTAACTACTTGTAGTTAAATTCTGGGGGTTGTCAAAAGAGAGATGTGGATTTTCTACTGTGCAGGGAGACTGCGCCCCGACCCCTGCCTTATTCAGAGGTCAACTGTCCTATGAGATTTAAATTTCACTGTTCATAATTCAGATTTTATTGGAATACAGCCATGCGTGCTCCTTCATGTACAGTGTCTGTGGCTGCTTTCATGCTACAGTGGAAGGTTGAGTAGTTGCGAGAGACATACAAACCCTCAACTGCTTATGGCATGGTCTGGCCATTCATAGGAAATGTTTTACTGACCCCTGAGTTAGGCTATGTCAAGATCATCAACAGAGCTAGATTAGAACTGAAAAAGAAGACATTGGTCTGGGTGACTTGTATGTTTTTGTGTGTATTTTGCACTTTAGCGTCCTGTGGGGCTTGTTATGTTGCTGTTGTTTTCTAGCAGTGGGACCCTGTTGATGGATCCAAGCTAGTTTGTTCAGGAAGTCTTTTACCAAACAAGGTTGAAACAGATACTTTTTTAAAAAAATAATTTGTAAAAATTTTTTATAAACATATAATGTATTGTTAGCCCTAGGGGTTCAGGTCTGTGAATTGCCAGGTTTACACACTTCACAGCACTCACCATAGCACATACCCTCCCCAATGTCCATAACCCCACCACCCTCTCCCTATACCCCTTCCCCCGGCAACCCTCAGTTGGTTTTGTGAGATGAAGAGTCCTCTTCTGGTTTGTTTTCCCTCCCGATCCCATCTTGTTTCATTTATTCTTTTCCTACCCCCCAAACCCTCCATGTTGCATCTCCACTTCCTCATATCAGGAGATCATATGCTAATTGTCTTTCTCCGATTGACTTATTTCACTAAGCATAATACCTTCTAGTTTCATCCACGTCATCGCAAATGGCCAGATTTCATTTCTTTTGATGGCTGTGTAGTATTCCATTGTATATATATACACTACATCTTCTTTATCCATTCATCTGTTGATGGACATCTAGGTTCTTTCCATAGTTGGATTGCTGCTATAACATTTGGGTGCACGTGCTCCTTTGGACCACTATGTTTGCATCTTGGGGTAATACCCAGTAGTGCAATTGCTGGGTCATAGGGAGCTCTATTTTCAACTTTTTGAGGAACCTCCATGCTGTTTTCCAGAGTGGTTGCACCAGCTTGCATTCCCACCAGCAGTGTAGGAGGGTTCCCCTTTCTCTGCATCCTCGCCAGCATCTGTCGTTTCCTGACTGGTTAATTTTAGCCATTCTGACTGGTGTGAGGTGGTATCTCATTGTGGTTTTGACTTGTATTTCCCTGATGCAGAGTGATGTTGAGCACTTTGAAATATATACTTTTTCCTTAAAACATACCAGTAAAAAGAACATAGTGTCCACAGAATATGATAACCCAGAACTTTTCAATACTGAGTTCCCCTAAAATCCCTTTTATATCCTTTCCTCTCCCATCTCTGCCCCTCAACACTTTTTCTCTTTCTCCCATCCTTCTGTTCCATATTTGCAGGTGATACCAGCTGGATGCCTTGAAGCTTTCCTTTCCCTGATTCAAGGATGGGCAAAGAGAACTGTGTTTGCTGGAATAATTTTAATATAAAAACGTAGTTGAGCAAGATGAGGAAAATACCACTGACTAACCTATTGGCTTATTTCTTTTACCTTCGAGTTTTCACCCACTCGAACTTAGAAAAAAAGAAAAGCGTTAAGGTTAGGAAGAGTAACAGAAAATGGAAAACAAACTAGAAACAGAAATCCCCACCATCAGGTTGCGGTTTTGTGCAAAGACGCAGCCACCATTTGCTTCCAAGCCGCTCACTCAGCTCAGATGGGAGAGACCATAACCCTGTGCTTGGAGGCATCACTTAAGGCCTTTTTTTTCTCTCGTAATTTTGGTTGGTGGTGTTTGTGAGGAGGAAGCGATGTTGACATATATTCATTAGTTCGGTCAGCATATGATATCATGGATTTATTTTTAAATAAGGAAGATGTATCCGTTGAACTGATAGGAAGAAAGTATTTGATTCCAGATCGTTTATTATTCATCATTGGATGATAGTTTTTGATGACCTTGAGAGTCTCCTTATAAAACTCATTGGTGGCTTGGGTATTGCATGTGGGACCATGTTCATGTTCACGTTCTCATTTCTGTCCTGCCCTTCCCCATCATCGTGAAGTAGCTACAGCCCCCGGCATGTTTCCCCTACAGCCGTCTGGAAGGAAGCCAGTAAAGTCATTACAAATGGCCGTGTGCCCAGACTATCTTAAAAAAGCATTGACTGTGCTTACTAATTCAGTTTCAGGAAGGGTGATGTTCGCTTTTATATTAACGAGTGTTTTGAAAAGACAGAGGGCAGATATGTTGGGAGCAGTTTTCTTCTCCTTGGAGGCCATGGTTAAATTAGTTGTCCTTTAGCTTCCCAGATCCCAGGTCCAAGCACTGCTGGCTGACGGAGGATGTGGACGGGAAATGTATGTAATGTTGGTGTGTTTTATGTCTCGTACAGGGTCTCGACTTACTAACCGTTGCTTGTTTGTGTTCAAGGGTTCTTTACATTGGCCTGGCCTGCAACACGGCGCGCTATATTTACATTTCCTATCTGGAGAATGCCTGGACTGTTCTCCCCATGGAAGTTCTTCAAGGTAAGCCAACAGCTGGACTTAGAATTATTTTTCTCCCTGACTGAGCTAGGACTATGTAAACCTTCAGTGGCCATGAGCATCTGACTCTGAAAAGAAGGGCAGACCTGCTGTTCTGTATGGTTCCGAAGGGTTCAGGAAGAGGTGACATCAGGGGCTGGTTCTTCAGCGACTCTGAGTGTGCTGTTTGTGCAGCCAAACAAAGCTGGGTTGTCTATGCCCTTGTGATTAAACAAGAGGAGGAACTCGAATGAACTCCAGGTACAGTTAAGCCTCTACATCCAAAGGGTTTTAAAGTATAAAAGATTGATCTTTTAAAGACTTTGGTGTTTTGGTGTTTGTAGGTTAATTGTACATGCTGAAAACAGGTTGTCATAATTATTTTGATTCTTCAGCTCTTTTATCACATCTAGTGATTTACAACCTAAAGGTTTATATTCAAGCTGTTATTTTCCCATGAACCTTTTAAATCTTTGCTCAAATGTCCCTGACCAGGGTTCTCTTTGCTTCACTGGACTGCTTCCCTCAACAGATTACAGTGAAAAAAAAATTTTCTAGGAGCCTCTTACCATGGGCTTAGGAGCAGTAAAAACTGGGATTTCTATCCAAAGCTCATTGACATATTAGCTCCTATAATCTATATACTGAAGACTCTTGTTAACCGCTTGGCGGAACCATTTGGTGGTTGGCATGATGATTACAATAAAAGTTTAG
Organism: Lutra lutra; assembly: GCF_902655055.1. Taxonomy (NCBI): domain Eukaryota; kingdom Metazoa; phylum Chordata; class Mammalia; order Carnivora; family Mustelidae; genus Lutra; species Lutra lutra. The sequence continues at coordinate 3,413,139 of NC_062280.1, forward strand.
GCCAAGATTATCAGAGTCGAGGCCTCTGGGACAGCCCAGGCTCCAAATCATTAATTCTCCTGAGTAGTCTGTGGTTATTTACAGTTTCATTAGCTTTATAGGTTGCCATTCTCACTCTCCCCTAAACCTGAGGAAACAAATACAGTACCATCTACATAATTTCTCATCATGATATCTAAGAGGACTCATTATTGTACATCTGAACAAAAGGTACAAAATGCAAGAGCATTCATCAAATCCCATTGTGGCAATTAAAAAAATTATCCTTATTGAAAGGAGGTATAATTTTTATTCACATGATAATTATAAAATTAAAATATATGCATATTCTAAAGATGCTATTCTCAGGCCTGATCCAATGGTATAATTGTGAAAGGAGATTTGTTTAAAACAGAAAATGGAAATTTGTCTTATAATAAATTATTGTTTATAATAATTAGAACTCTGGAAGAGTCTTGAGGTAGAGCATGTCTCAGCACTGTGTCACTTAAGAAGAACAAAGCACTAACTGTGGACTGTAGGAAAGAATTGGCAGCAACGAGGTCAATGCAACGCAGTTCTCAGGATTTTCCCAGCTCTGGTTTTACGAGGCAGGACCCCCCCCTTACATAACCGCTTTACTTGTTGGTGTCCCACAGTGTGCAGACTCTAGATTAAAAAACAAACTCACTAACTGGTGCCCACAGAAAAGATATTGTAATAGTATGTGCATATATATTTTTCCTCCTTTAATTTAATATAAGTTAGATGGAAAAGGACATAAATGACTCAAGAAAAGAGAGCAAAAGAGAAGCTTTTTAAATGAAATGCAGTGAGACACTATGGACTCTGAAAAAACAATCTGAAGGGTTTAAGAGGTGGGGGGGGGGGGGTGGGGGAAGCAGGTGGTGGGTATTAGAGAGGGCACGGACTGCATGGAGCACTGGGTGTGGTACAAAAACAATGAATACTGTTATGCTGAAAAAAAATGAATTTAGCATAGTAGCACAATATGAGGACAATATGTAAAAATCAGTTGTATATGTACACAGAAGGTATAAAAAATAAAACATGAAATTTAAACTAAAAAAAAATGAATACTTAAAGGAACAACAAAGGAATTTTATAAGAGAAAAATGCTATTATGAATCAAAATACTTTTTTCCTGTTTATCAAAGATCAATGAAATAGCTATAAGAATCAGGTAGCATGCTGGGAATGTCATAAATATAATAAAATATAATAAGGAATAATATGTTAACTTGGGCCCCAAGGACCCACCATCTGTGTGGAAGCTGGATGTGTGAACACAGAATTAGTGCAGTGTGTTAGTAGAGAAATGTGCCCGCTCCCAGAGAAGACGCTCCTTGGGATGAGAGGGCATGGAATGATGAAGATATTATTGAAAAAATTCCCCCTGGGAAGTCACATGAGCTGGATTTTGAAGACAGCATAGAATCCGCTGTGGCGTCGGGAGACGGCCACAGAGCCATGCGCCAGAGCTAAGAAGCAGAAAGCAGAGTGGCCACTTTGGGGAGACAAAGTGTAGCCGTGGCATCCACTTCAGTATTTCTGGGTGCCTCAGGGGTGTTAGCCTGGCTTTTGGGGAGCTCGCCGCGTTTGAAATACAGACGGGCATCCTGTCTCCTGCGGTAGGCTGTGATTGTGCCTCTCTGCTTCGTTTTATTTCCCCTGTGCCCGCAGAGATCTAGTTACTGATCTGAAGCAAGTAAAAGGAGTATCTGGAAATACATAGAGTCTCCTTGTCTCCCAAAGGACTCTGTGGCCACTTCTGAGAGCTCTTTGTGTCTGAGACTGGAGGAGACAGTCTCATTCCCTGGCAGAAGTGAGTGCTTAGTATGTTTGGGCTATACAACGAAATCAAAAACCCTTTGCCTTTGTTAGACCCATACCCCCCCTCTCCGAAAATAGTGGAATAATCCTCACTCCAGAGATACACCTGTGACTGAATAGGGTTGTTTTGCCCATCTAGATTCTTCTACCTTTACAGATACTACCCACATGACTTCAAAGTCTTTGTGTTTGAGGCAGTTCTACTTAGGATAGGGTAAAGGCAAGGGACCATGATGACAGAACACTGGTTTAATTATAGGACAGTCCCATTGTCATGATACAGATTCTCCTTAATTCCTGGACTGTAATTATTAGCTGAGGATCACCGAAGACCTAGTCTCCGTGGGACGGTGGCTGGGAAGGGGACTTTGGCTCTTTTCATTGACCATCTTGACTCGGAACAGTCAGCGCTTCCACTCTTCGATTCCCAACCAGTGCCGCAGCAGACGGTCTTCTTAAAAAAGTAGAGGTGAGGTGAGGTCTGTCTCTTCATGCTGTCGCCCCCTCTTCCCCCAAACACCAGGAGAACTAGTGTCACCTAGTGGGCTCCTGAAGGGGAGGAGACAAGGATGCACTTTACCCCCGGCCTCCCTGCCCATCTCTTCCTCTTCTGGGAGGAAGGACTCCGTGTTCTCCTTCCTTCCTTCTTGTTCTCCTTCCTTCCTTGGAGCGCCTGAGCATCGTCTCAGCATTGGTCTCCTTAGGTCACGTTGCTAATAATGAGCAAATGAGTGGGGATGAAGTAAACTTCCTCCTCTCTAGGCCCCTAGGAAGGAGGCTCTGCAGGTATCCACGCGGGGTCGAGGTGAGGCTACCGGAAGCTCCTGGGAATCCCGAGGAAGCTTCTTTCCCACATGGGGGGCTCTCTGTCACCCATTGCGGGCGGCATCGCCGCAAGCTCATCCTTCGCGCGGCCGGGCCGGCGCCCGCGGCAAACACGCGGCTCTGCAGGCCATGGGCAGCGCCGTAGAGCGACGCCGAAGACCCGCCTCCTGCAGTTTGTTTCAAAAGACGCCGTGAGTCTAAGTCCCGGAAGTGCCGCTGGTGGCGCGAGGCTGCGCCTGCGCACATGTCTCCCGAGTCGTTCGCGAGGACCCGCAGGCGTTTCTCTGTTGCCGTCGCGATGCCGCGCTCCTGACTGGGATGGGGCGCGTCCGTGTCACTGTGTAGACGCCGTCGGACCCGGGCTGCTTATGCCCCTTCCTGTGCCGGTCGCGGCTGTGAACCCTTGCAGACTTCGAGAGGAACGTGGTCCAAACCGTTCTTGCTGCTAAAATGCACGTAGGAAACGCGGGCGGGCCCCGCGGCTGTGACTACAGAGATCGTGTCCAGGTGCTTGACTGGCTCGTTCGAGCCCGGGAGGGTGAAGACGAGTCTGTGTCGGGTCCTTCCCTGCAGGACGCTCCATCAGAGGGGGCCGCGGAAGATTTTTTTTTTTTAAATAATTTTTTTTAAGACTTTATTTGACAGACAGAGATCACAGTAGGCAGAGAGGCAGGCAGAGAGAGAGGAGGAAGCAGGCTCCCTGCCGAGCAGAGAGCCCGACGCGGGGCTCGATCCCAGGACCCTGAGATCATGACCTAGAGCCGAAGGCAGAGGCTTAACCCACTGAGCCACCCAGGTGCCCCCGGAAGATGGTTTTTTAGTGTCACCCATAGGAGAGCTTGAACGGGTATTCAAATAAAAAGGGTATAAATTCCCTTTTTATTTAGCCTCTTCAGCAAGTGAGGACCGTGTTTTCCGTCCCCTGGGGGTTCTGGAAGGCCGTAGAGACAGGTACGGCAGGATCACTGTGCAGCGCTCACCTGACAGTGGAGTCCCGGGCGTGAGTCGGTCTGTGAGCGTCCGTGCGGGAGTTTCCGCGGGCTTAACCCTTGAAACACAAGCAGGCTGCGGGGGACGATGCTCTCGGTCCCGCATTTCCGTCCACTCACCGGCGTGTAAAAGTCCCTGGTGCTGTCCGAGTCCGCCCTCATCAGAACAGTCATGAATACAACAGAGCGGCCTTATTCTTCCGCAGGGCCTTGGTTACAGTTACATAACCTCTTCCAGAACCGTTTCTTCGAACTGGCATTAGTTTGTTCGTTTAAAATTCACTTTAAATGTCTGCCTCCAGGGTCCTGTTCTGGGGATTGCACGTCACACGTAGCAGTTCTTTCCTGAACTGTTGTGATTCACGGGCTGCAGCACTTGACGGCCACCCGGTTCTTTTACAAACACTCGTTTTACTTCCTCCGTTTTAACTCCTAAATGCAACAAACACGAACATGCTTATGCTGTTTGAAATCTCCAAAGAAACGTGCACAGAGGAAGATATACCATTTGATTTCATAGTCTCCTGCAAAATGCACTGTAATTATATTTTCTAATTTTTAGAGCTCTTGAGTAATACAGAAAGTTCTATCTCAAAAATTTATAAATATGTAAAGAAAACTTGAAAACTAGATTTAAAAGCTAAACCTTCAATATAATAACTTTTTCTCTAGGATATCATCCTTTCTCCACTGCACATTTATAAAACATCAGTTTTTAAAACACTGCCCATTTAGAAAACATGTGTTTTTAATCATTTATGTTCCCATCTCATTCTATAAATTATATGATAACTTACCAAAGTATGCACTAATCTACAAACTATTAAGTTCTTAGGCCTGAATTAGACTGTCTTGCATTCCAGCTCCCCTATCAATAATCTAAGTGTTTTGGGGCAAGATACTTAGTCTCTCTAAGCCTCTGACTGTTACGCTATAGAACAGGCTGATAACAGTATTAAATAGCCTAATCTATGCAAAGTATTCAGCATATTAGCTGGCACATAGTTTGCCTTCAATAATGTCATATAACAATGAAAGTAAAATAAAAATTATAAATAAAAATCAGGACCAAGGGCAATATAGTTTAAAATTAAGATTCTGCTCTATGAGCTTAAATTGCAGTTATGCGTTAAAACCTGGCTGTAAATGACAGTCATGCACACTGGTCTCAGAGTTATCTTTGGGAAGTGAAAGTTTTACTGTCTTTGATTGACAGCAGTTCTCACATGAGGCTTGATACGGGGAGATACTGAGCCCGGAGCATACATCGTTGGCCAGTCTTGACGCTAAACACAATTTGGGTGGCAGTTTCCTAAAACTTCTTCTAAGGCATGCTGAAGGCATGGTGCCGGCATGTAAAATTCACAAGGGCCTGTAAAACATTGTATCAGTTACACACCTTAAAAAAACAAAACAAAAAAAAACAACAACTCACTTTATTAACTTGTAAAGTGAAGTTTAGGAATTTACAGAAGCTTCGTTTCCTCTGTTCATTTTTCCTCATACGTGGGATCTGGAACTCTTCTCCAGCCTTTTCCAGGGCACCTTTTCTCTCCAAATGCTTTCTCCCTCACACCCCAACCGCTGACCACCGCCTGCTTACTTTCAACATTGTTTTGCTTGGCTGCCCGTCTGTGTCAAGGCCCTGTGAATGTTTGTTCTCAAGGAGCTCAGTGTCTCTCTCAGAGAAATCCCGGCCCTTTTCACCCACCAGACTGTAAACTCTGAGGCGGTTTAAGAAGATGTTGTGCATTTTCTCGTCCTCAAAGCAGAGCAGGGGTCTGGCACACAGTCTCCTGCTGAGTGAACTCATGAAGGTGATTCTTGAGGGGCTCTATGTTGGGGGATAAGGGAGCTTCGGATTTTCGCACTGATTGTCGCACGCCCCATAAAGTCGTGTTCCCGCAGGTGCTCCGTGCCGATGGCTGCAGGGTCCACGGTTCTGTGGCGTATTCTCCGCTGTTTGCAAAAGGTCCGTTGCTGTTGGTGGCCCAGACTTTGGCAGAGACACTTGCTGTTTACCTGATGTTTCTTGTTCTTCATGGAAACATAGTTAGATTCTGCTTCCCAGCCTCCCTTGCAGTTACGTATGACCATTTGGCTAATTCTTCTTAGCAGGAGGTGAGCAGAAATGATGGGTGTCACTCCTAACCCCAGACAGTAAAATCTTCCCTATGCCGTCCTCTCCTCCCCACTCTGCCAGCTGCATACAGGTACCCAGGGCAACGGGTGTTGAAGGCTGCGGTGTCTCCGCAGCCTGGTCCCCACGTGACTGTATGGAGCACAGCTGCTACTGCTCTTGACCCCTGCCCACTGGACTTCATTTGAGCAGAAAAACAGAAAACAAACAACATCGAATGTATGAAACCACTAAGATTCCAAGGTTTGTCTGTTACAACAGCCGTCATTACCCCAATCAGTACAGATATGTTATTGTGAGCCCAATGGAGCTTTTTTTTTTTTTTTAAGAAAGAACAGCCTCTTTTCACTAGGTTTTTTTTTTTTTTAAGATTTTATTTATTTATTTGACAGAGAGATCACAAGCAGGCAGAGAGGCAGACAGAGAGAGAGGAGGAAGCAGGCTCCCTGCTGAGCAGAGAGCCCGATGCGGGGCTCGATCCCAGGACCCTGAGATCATGACCCGAGCCGAAGGCAGCGGCTTAACCCACTGAGCCACCCAGGCGCCCCATCACTAGGTTGATTTTCAGAGCTTTTTTTAATCCTAGCATTCGAGAGGCACCCCGAAGTAACTGAAATGTACTCTTTGGTCCACCAGTGTGTAAGGTTTGTCACAACTGATTAAGTGTGCCAGCACTGTGGGGATACTGATGTTTTGTTTTGTGAGCATAAGTCAGGGGAAGAGCAAGAAAAACAGAACATTCTAGTTCTCCAGTACCTTGTCAATTCTTACCCCTCCCAGCCATTCTGATGTGATTTCCTCAAGCTAAGCAGCATTTTACATTCCCAAGAGCAGCTGCCCATCAGAAGATATGAACAGACACTTCTCCAATGAAGACATACAAACGGCTATCAGACACATGAAAAAGTGTTCATCATCACTAGCCATCAGGGAGATTCAAATTAAAACCACATTGAGATATCACCTTACACCAGTTAGAATGGCCAAAATTAGCAAGACAGGAACAACATGTGTTGGAGAGGATGTGGAGAAAGGGGAACTCTCTTACACTGTTGGTGGGAATGCACGTTGGTGCAGCCACTTTGGAAAACAGTGTGGAGATTCCTTAAGAAATTAAAAATAGAGCTTCCCTATGACCCTGCAATTGCACTATTGGGTAGTTACCCAAAGATATAGATGTAGTGAAAAGAAGGGCCATCTGTACCCCAATGTTTATAGCAGCAATGGCCACGGTCGCCAAACTGTGGAAAGAACCAAGATGCCCTTCAACGGACGAATGGGTAAGGAAGATGTGGTCCATATACACTATGGAGTATTATGCCTCCATCAGAAAGGATGAATACCCAACTTTGTAGCAACATGGACGGGACTGGAGGAGATTATGCTGAGTGAAATAAATCAAGCAGAGAGAGTCAATTCTCATATGGTTTCACTTACTTGTGGAGCATAACAAATAACATGGAGGACAAGGGGAGATGGAGAGGAGAAGGGAGTTGAGGGAAATTGGAAGGGGAGGTGAACCATGAGAGACTATGGACTCTGAAAAACAACCTGAGGGTTTTGAAGGGGCGGGGGGTGGGAGGTTGGGGGAACCAGCTGGTGGGTATTGGAGAGGGCACGGATTGCATGGAGTACTGGGTGTGGTGCAAAAACAATGAATACTGTTACGCTGAAAAGAAATAAAAAAAAAAAAAAGAGCAGCTGCCTATTTGGGAAGAAAGGATTTTTTTCTTGCTCATCCCTGCATACATTTATTGCAACAGAACATTCTTCTGGGTCCAGACTGAACAGTCTTAAAATTTGTGTTACAGGATCAGACACCAGTGTTGAAGCTTATAAGGTAAAGAGTTGTTTGGGGCATATAAAAAACGTATGATGTGAGCTCTTTAGAGGAGGAGAAGTAGGTAGTAAGAATACACTTTTTTTTTCTTCTTTTCTTGTAGAGAAAGCAGGAGCGGGAGAGGCAGAGGGAGGAGAGGAGGAATCCCAAGCAGGCTCCACACTCATTGCAGAGCCCAGTGTGCGGCCTGATCTCATGACCTGAGCCAAAATCAAGAATTGGAGGCTTAACTGACTGAGCCACCCAGGCGCCCTGAATATACGTTTTTTTAAAATTGACAGATTGTTGGACATGCTTGATATTATCAAAAACCTCGTAAAGTTGATTCCTATAGTTATGTTATAATAACTTTGAATAAGGTTCAAATCCTATTCTCCTATCCTATTGTCTGTGTAACTTTGGACAAGGCACTTTAATCTCTCTGTACCTAGTTTCCTTTTTTGGAAAAATTAGAAAAAAAATAATACTTGTTACTGGGAGGAATAAATGAGATAACGCATATAAAACAGCCCAATTCCCAGCAAACTGCTATAGTATCATTAATGAAAAAAATTTAATATTCATCATTTCTCCTGGTTCTTGGTTCTTCATATGTAGTGTATTCCCAGGCAGCTCAGGTCTTGGTTGTAGGTGCTGTGAAGCTATCTCTGTGTTTCTGTTGGGCCTTGTAGGTGATCCTGAGGGGCCCCAGTAAAGGTAAGGAAAGACTGAGAGGCTGTTTCTGTGACTAATGTGGTTGGTCTTTGAGAGTCAGTTGTTGTCAGGTAACATTTGAGTTGAATTGCACTCAAACATACACATTAAGCACCTATTAATGTGAGTTGGTGTTTGAATTGCCATTCACAAATACTAGTAGTTTCCTGACAAGGAGCGCACAAGGGGTTAACACATATTTCAAGGAGAGTCAGTTCACGTATCTTTGTTACGGGAGATGGATCCTTCTTAATCTTAGAGGACTTGATATTTTAGAAAACCCTTAGAATTTTGAAGAAAAAGAAAGAAAGAAACCCTATTTACTGCTATAATTGCGTTTGACCTGGAATTATAACAAAAATGTATTTGTCATTGTTTTGGTTACATAGATATGTAGGGCCATCTTTGTCTACTTGTAAATCCAGCAATGGAGCGGTCACACACAGATGTAACGATAGATTTGTCTTCACTATTCAAGTTAATTTATAATCATCTAATGTGGTTTCAGGTCTTTGATAATTCATCTTTAAGAAATGATTTCCACATCCATGTTGGACTTTACCCATAAATCCAATTTGGAATACATTCATCTTATTTCTTACAATATTTGAGTTTTTTCCTTAGTGTTGTTAATGAAGAAATATGTGTATCTGAAAAGAAGTGGAATTATCAGCAGCATCTTTAATATAAAGGGAAATATTTAAAAATATTTCCATTGTTACTACTGTGTCAATATTTATAATTAAGACTCTAGAGGTGCCTGGATGGCTCAGTTGGCTGAGCTTCCAACTCTGGATTTCTGCTCAGGTCATGATCTCAGGGTCCTGGAATCACACCACACATCAGGCTCCACGCTCAAGGGGAAGTCTGCTTGGGATTCTCTCTCTCCGTCTCCTTTTCTCCCTGCTCGCTCACTCTCTCTAAAATAAATGTCTTAAAAACAACCTACCTAGGAATCATTCAGTTCTGAGAAAACTGGCATTACCTAAGGTACTTCGGTTATTTAAACAGTCAAATAAAGCAAATACTTTATTTGACTTCTGTGGAAATTAAATATGCATACTATCTCTAACCGTCTAGTCCATTTTTTCTCGTTAAAAAATAACCTAGTTGAAATGATTACTGAAACATATAAACCTCATAAAAATTATTTTTATGATTTAACTATAGGGCATATAACCTAAGGTGTCCAGTAAAAAGTGTTTATTCCATTATTGGATCCACTTAAGATCATCTCTGGTCATTTAACTGTATGCTAGACATCATGAATTTTACTTTGTCGGGTGCTGGATATATTTGTATTTCTATAAATATACTTGAGATTTGTACTGGGATACAGATAAATTACTTGGAAATAGTATGATCCTTTTGGGTTTTGCTGGTGAAGATGACTTAAGTGGGACCAGAGCAGTGTTCAGAGAATTCTCATTCTTTCATTAATACTAACACAAGGCCCTATTGAGTACTCTCCCAATCCCAGGAATCCTGAGTTTTTCCAGTTAGGTGGAAACAGGTGCTCTTCCTGGCCCTGTATGGGTTCGGAGTACTGTTCTCTGTGGTGCTTTTGGGTGGTTCTTTCCCTGGCCGTGGACAGTCTGTACCCTTGCTTTTGCGGCAGTACTGTGCTGAGTGCTTGAGGGAAAGCACGCGCAGACAGCTGTGGTCTCCCTCTGTAGAGCTCCCTCTCTGGTGTCTGCCGTCTCTGGGACTCTCGCTGTCCTGGTCTCTCCAGACTGTGGGCTACCTTTCCTCAACCCAGTTGCTCCCGCTCTGTGCCTTACAGCTTTTAAACTCTAACCAGGCAGTAAGCTAGGGTTGTTCGTTTGTTTCCCATCAGTCAGAGACCATTGTCCTTGTTTTGACATCCAGGGTCTTGGGAACTGTTGTGTCCAATTTTTGACTGTTTCAGAAGGAGGGCAGATCCAGTCCATTGTTTCAGTTTGGTCAGAAGCAAACTAATGTCATATTAAATCTTAAATGAATATTAGTCTTTTAGTTTAGTTTTTCAAAACAGAGGTAATGAGATGCTATTATCTCTAAATGAGATTATTTTTCAGGGATTAAGCTCATGACTTAATCTAGGCAGAACCAGATGATTTCTTAACCCCTTCTAGCTCTAAAACCTGCTGTGGCAGTATCTTTTCATTACATTTAAAGCCGTGCTGTAATAAAGATTCAAGTTCAGACAATGTACAGTTATTATACCAAAATAACCTTTCATCTGTTATCTTTATCCTTCCCTCCCTCCCAACAAATGGTGACAATATAAGGAAACGGGTATTGAGGCACTGTAAATGGTCTCTATGCTCTTTTGGAAAACAAATTGGAACTATATATTAAAGGCATACAAATCATTATATGCTTTGAATCAGTAACTTTATTTGTAGAATTATAGCTAAATCTCACATATATAAAAAGCTGTATATCTAGAAATGTTAATCATGGTACTAATTATAATGGAAAAAATTGGAAATAATCTTAAGTCATAATAGGTGTCCAGTGAAGGGTTAAAACCCAAAATATATAAGAACTAGAACTCAACAGCAAAACCCCCAAACAACCCAGTTCAAAAATGGGCAAAGGACTCGAACAGATATTTCTCCCAATTAGATACACAAATAGCCAGTAAACATATAAAAAGATTTTCAGCATCACTAGCCATTAGGGAATGGAAATCAAAACCACAGTGAGATGACCACTTCACGCCCGTTAGGAATGCTGTCACAAAAAAGAACATGAAAAATGACGAGTGCGGGGAGTGGAGAAACTGGAACTAACTCTTATTTCTCAGGGTATGTAAAACAGTGCAGGGCTTGTGGACAGCAGGCAGTTCCTCAAAGTGTTGAGCACAGCATGACCCTGTGACCTGGTAATTCCACTGCCGGGTGTATGCCCCGAACCACTGGCCGCGCCGGCTCGAGCAGGTTCGAGCCCCCACATTCGCAGCAGCAGCATTCACGAGAGCCAAAAGGAGGGAACAGCTAAAATGTCCAGCAACAGATGAATGGATAAAATGTGTTATCTCCGTGCAAGAGAATATAAAAAGGAGGGAAATTCTGAAACATGTTACAACTTGGATAAACTCTGCTAAGTGAATCAGCCAGACACAGAGGACAGGTACCAATTCCACTGGGAAAGGATGCACTCATGGGAGGTGCCCTGAGTAGTCAGACTCAGAAAAGGAAAGTGCGATGGTGGCTTCCAGAGCTGATGCGGAGCTGTTGTTTAATGGGTACAGAGTTTCAGTTTGGGATGATAAAAAAAAAAGATTCTGGAGATGGATGGTTGCATACGACTTTGAATGTACCTAATGCTACTGAACTATGCACTTAAAAATGGTTAAGCTGAAAAAAAATGGTTAAGCTGGTAAATTTTATGTTATGCATATTTTACACTAGAAATCAAGTCTTCGTCTTTAATAAGTGTGTGTGTGTGTGTGTGTGTGTGTGTGTGTATGTGTGTGTGTGTGTGTGTGTAATGAAGTATTCCGCACTCCAGGAGAGAGTGGCCTACGGAGCGCTCATCAGACCCTCCCTCTCTTGTCCCTCTACAGGAGTGACACACGCGGCCATCTGGGCAGCCTGCATCTCTTACCTCAGCGCAGCTGTCCCCCCCGAGCTGAGGACCTCTGCTCAGGGCATCCTGCAGGGCCTCCACCTGGGCTTGGGGAGAGGCTGTGGTGCTATGATCGGAGGCGTATTAGTCAATTACTTTGGTAAGAATGGCTTTTCCCCTTTTCTCTTTCTTTGTTGAAAAATTACGATTCTTCAGCAGCACCTCAGCAAACACTCAGATTATTACTAAGATTGCCAGAGGCCAAACTCCCGGATTCATACGATCTTACTCACTTTCACCGTAGTCCGTCATCATGAATCCGGGTGCTCAAGTCCTTAAGACGGGCAGCACCAGCCCGTACCTGTGCCCGCTTCGATGACAGGCTAATGGGGCACTACACGGATACCTCAAAGGAGCCAAACGATGAGGAAGCGCCAGTGCTTTGGGGTTGGAGCAAAGTACCCTAAACCTGCTGATCATGATGCTGGAGGAGAGAAAATTAATCCTTGTTATTGCAGAAAAACCTAGCTACTTGCTGCCTTTGGTAGGTCACTGCCTCTCTGACAACACAGTCTGTCCTGTCCGATCTTCCTGTCGGACACCCCGGGGTGGGCTGGAGAAGAGAGGACCCTGCACGAGGCATCTGCGCTGCTCAGCCACCAGGGAAGGCGGCCCAGGGTGCCGGAATTTCTAGCAGTATTAGAGCGTTGCTGTTCCAGCCGCTGATTAATAGGGCTGCTTGGCAGGTGAATGGTCTTTATGAAGAGAGCACCGCTGAGTTTTATGGTAAGAGGGACTCAGAGACGATCCTTTATAAATGTAGTTTTAAAATCTGATGACTGACCAATCCAATAGCAGCATCTGGGGCTCCTGGCACCTACCAGACCTGTCGTCCACTGTACGGGGGCAATGGTTAGTCACCTTCTCTGGTTCGTCCCCAGCGCTGCTGCCTCTGGCCTGGGCTCCGGCACCTGGGCAGTGCGGGATGAGGGCTCTCTGTGGTGCCTGGAATTACCCGAGAGGGCGCTGCCTGTTTCCACAGGGGCTGCCGCGACATTTCGAGGAATCGGCATGGCCTGCCTGGTGATCCTCCTACTTTTTGCCCTGATCCAGTGGCTGGCAGTGCCGGATGAGGAAGAAGGTAAACCTGTCCGTTCTCTCCTACCGGGTCCTAAGGCTGAAGCCCTGGAGAATTCTATACGTAGCCCTCAGAAACCCAGAGGTGCTAACAGACCCACGTGGCTAGATTTTCTCAGGGGTGTGCATCAGTGAATTTTTGTGTACCACTGCGAGGGAGAAGCTATCTCCTGTGTGGAAACGGATGCTGGTCATTTTAAGTAGCTCGGGATTTTCTTGTTTTTGTTTTGTTTTGTAGTACAAGGAGTGTGGGAAGAACTGGTTTTAAATTCCTTTGGCATTCTAAAGGAATGTCAACTTTAAATCACATACATTCGACCGATACAGTAATTTTACTCCTAGGGATGGGAGTGGTATTAATTGCTAAGCTTTTACATTCATTTGAAAAACAGTATCTGAAAACTTAAATTTGAAGTTTTCCCTTACCCAGGCATGACCCTCATTAAAATTGTCACACAGGAAGGAGGTTATTTCAAATATAATGTACAAGTTGAATCAATTTTTTTTTTTAATGAAGAAAACCAACCAGTGATGGAAATGCTCTTGCTTAGATCTTGGATCCCAGAACAAAGCTCATCTTTCGTGTCCTATTCTTCTTTTCTTTTTAAAGATTTTATTTATTTATTTGAGAGAGAGAGAGAGAGAGCGAGAGCATGCGCATGAGCAGGGGGAAGAGGTAGGAGAAGAGAGAGAAGCAGACGCCCTGCTGAAGAGGGAGACTGATGCTGGAACCCTGGCACCATGACCTGAATCAAAAGCAGACACTTAACGGGACTGAGACACCCCGGTCCCCCTGGAGTCCTATTGTTTAAGGAGAATTTGCCTCAGGCACCTCAAGTGCTTGTGCTTAGGGAAAAACTAGCTTGTTACACAAAACCCCAGAGGCAGATTTTAATGCTAACAGGTTATACGGAAAGAAAGACAAATGCTGATTTTTCTTACTAAAAAAAAAAAAAAAAAAATCCTAAAGGGATTATACAGGGTTAGTCCAGGCCTTTAGTAAAAGGCCAATAAAAATAGCTATTACTGTATAGATGCTTTTCTTTAAAAACTCAGTCCTGTAAGTGGGCTTAAGACCACATTCACGATAACCCATGCCCACAGATTAAATTATATCTAAGAGTAATAGGTAATACATTCCATAAACAAATACAGTGTCTATTAACACCTATAAAGAGATCTGGAAGGGAAACATCACATCTGTTATTCAGTACTTGCACCAAGAGGCCCTTGATACACAGCAATTTAGTTAGTAATGTCGCCAAGTACTCTAGAATGGGCTTCTGGGATTGTCTGCTTATTTATTTTTATATTTGTTTAAATACGTAGAAAACTCTGAAAAATGATTTAAACATGATTTTCTCTCCAGACAAGACAATGCTGGCAGAAAGGATTCCCGTTCCCTCTAGTCCTGTTCCCATAGCAACCATCGACTTGGTACAGCAGCAGGTGGAGGACGTCCTGCCGCGCGTGGAGTCCAGACTTCCGCCCAAGAAGACCAAACACCAGGAAGAACAGGAGGATGTGAACAAGCCGGCCTGGGGGGTCAGCTCCTCTCCCTGGGTGACCTTCGTCTACGCGCTCTACCAAATTAAAGAGATGGTGCAGCTGATGAGAGACAGCCGCGCCCCCGAGATACAGCCTCTGCAGGTAAAGGTGCTCCCCCAAGGGGCTCAGCTGTGGTGCTCATACAGCAAGGTTTATGGAGTCTGGCGGGCGAGACAGGCAGGCAGACAAGTAGTTGTGGTAGTCTGTGACGAGGGCGTTACAGACGTGGACACACGGTTCTGCAGAGGGAAAATTCTGCCTTACGGAGCTCAGGAAGGCTTCCCAGAGAAGATATTTCTTAAAGAAAATAAATATAAGACATTGTACATTTCTTTAAAATTTCAGTGTTGACAGTTCCAGTGACGATATATGAGTCTTGCCATGGGAGACCGTTACTTGTGACTCTCTATAATTCTGAAGTTATAGTGAGGACATTATATATGCTAGGACTTCAGTAACTAGCTGATGAATTCGTACCCTGAGCCACCGTAGGAGTCTAAGGGAATCCTCAGCTTGGGGAAGTGTTGTTTGGCTGGTGGCCTCACATGAAAAATTGTTTTTTTTTCCTCATCCCTAGAGATGTGGTCCCTCCTGTGTAAAGTCAGATCATGTTGCTCAAACGGTGTGGGTGACTGTTAACTGATTCTATATTCCGCCTTTGGAAACGATCAAGTGTAACTTCTATGAATAGTTCGGCTGAAGCAATGAGTCTACTTCCCTGTTTACATTAATCACATCCTTTTACTTGATGAGTCATGTCAGCTCTATATCTAGAGTAGCTTCAGAGGACACAGAGGAAAGACAAAAATAAAGAGTAATTGGATAATTTCTCTTTTACAAAATTTGAACTACCTTAATTAAATTTATCATGACTTTGTAAACCTAACATGTAATATTTCCATAACGTAAATCAGATCTGATTGCGCCCCATGTCGTAGCGCACCCTGATCCACGCACCATCTTGCTCACTGTCAAGATTATAAACTCACATGAACGTCCTGCTCAGTCAGAGAGGAGAGTCTTGGGGGCAGGAGGAGTGTATAGAGGACGCGAAGCAGAAGAAAGGACAAGATCTGCCACGCGAAGGGCGGTGTCTTCATTACTCGGGGCACTCGTCCTCCTTTTCATGGAAGCCTGGTGGGCCTCCATATCATCATCACATTTGTTTCTCTGTTATGTCAGGATTACGAGAAACTGGCTGGGATGGCTTAGTTATTCTTACAAGTAAGAAGTCATATTAAGATTTCTTTACATTTTAGAATCCATCACAGAATAAATCACAGAATTAAAACATTTTCTTTGCTAGTCAGCTATTTGAAGTGATGTATAGTGACTCAGAGGAAAATGTGTTTTTAAAAACACACGTTCCCGGACTGTGGCGATGGGGCATCTTACAGACGTGCTAGGGGAGAAGCTCTGCAGCACGTGCCGACTCACATCACTTACAACTGCTGACTCGAGTGCTGCTCCCGATCCCCTTCTTTACGCAGATTTCTGTCTTGTTTAACTTAACGTGTACACTTTAAATCCCAATATTCATCAGGATTCTGAATTTCGGGACACCTTCTGCTGGCCTTGTCTCTGAGGCGGAGAATGCCTCACTTACGTCCAGCAGGTGCTCCCAGCTCTCGAGTTCTGTGGTCTCAGCCAATGGCCCGAGTTTCAATTCCATGCTGCTTGCTCAGTGACTTGTCACCACGGTGGAGGCTCAGTAAATATTTGCTGATGTAAATTGTCTTCCTCGTGATACCAGGCATTTTGGTAGTGATGTTCCTTCATGCACAAGATACGTCTGCTTAAAGTGTTTGTGTTTTTCATGCGGCTTTGGCAGTTGCACATAGGAAAGGAGATGAAAGGTAAGACGTTCTATCTTTATTCCTCTCTCATTTGTTCCCTGAAGTTACTTCGGGATGATCTCCCCATGTTTCTTATAGCTGATTTGAAGGCATATAAAAAATGTTGGATTTATTTGCAAGCAGCCCTGACTACAGAACATCTTCTCTTTTTTTCCTTCCAGGGGACCAGTGAGAATCGGGAAAATTCTCTAGCTGGTGGAGTCCGGCCTGTCCCACGTGAGACTCACTCTGACCCATCTAGAAACCAGCCATCCCCTCAAGCAGCAGCATCTCAGACGCGGAGCGTGGCCCAGCGTGTGGAGGAGAGGGAGGACCAGCAGGCTCAGCCTGCCGCTGGGGTACACTGAGGGCTCCACTCATCTCACACCCTGCATGGAACCGGGCTCCTCTGCCGGGACAGAGGGAGAGGCTCCCCGAACCTAAGACATGCCTCATCCTGAGAAGCATAGCACTGTATACGCTTCTAAATACCTAAACTCATCAACATGGAAACACACACACACACACAGGCGCTACAGTACATACTGGCAGGAACAGGTAAACTCCCATAATCCCGTGGGACTCGCAGAAGGGGAATGGGAGTTCGGTGAAGACGTCCAGCTCCCCGGCTGTTCAGGTTCAGGACTATAGGACTTCCTCGCCAGTGCAGTAAGGGTTGAAAGCAGCAGTTACACTAAGTGGAGGGAAAGGAAGTGTTTCAAGGTGAATGCTGATACAGTTTCCCTCTTCTGATTATTTATTCTAATTATTTGGTTCTTAATGCAAACTGGGAAGAAATAAAATATGATTTTGAATCTCTTAAAGAGAACTGTTTCAAAAATGACATGACATATTTAAAAAAGTAGCCAGATAAAAGTTACTAGCTTATATGCTTTTGTTTAAAAAAAAAAAAAAGGAAAAAGTTTCATTAGAAACTTGGCATATCTCTAGCAAATATATTTTTATATGTATATGGTATATAATGAAAACAGTCAATTCTTTGAGCAGCAAAAGCCGCATTGACTACTGCAAACTAAGCTGAGCTTTAACATGCCTTTTGTTTTAAATGGGCTTTAAGACCAGAGGAGGAAATACTTCAAATCAACCAACCAATTCAGTATCCCGTGGCTTGACAGACAAGGGTTTACTAATATTATTGATACTGTAAATAGCCTCTATCACTATCCAATAATTTTATAGTGATTTGGGCTCTAAGTAGCTGATGGAATTAAAAAAAAAATCACTGAATTCCTAAGGGTTTCTTTAATTAAACAGTACTATTTACAAATAACAGTATAAGATTTAAGTGCCTGGGAGAGGGATACAATTTTTAAAAATTACACAATGGGTAAGTTTTTGTTTTGTTTTTGGTGAGGGGGAAAAGGTGGTGAATAGGAAGCCGGGAATGGGAAGGATGAGAATCAGTAACTGTACTATCCGATCACTGACAGAACAGATCTCAGTATGTTCTTTTCCATGAAGACTCTGGCAGACCCTGGACAGATCAGGGAGAGGGGTGCGGCTGTGAACATCACAGCTACGTCAGAACAGGGCAGGGTGGCTCATGGGAAAAGCTGCGGATGGGAGGAAGCCTCGGGGGAGGGCTGCTGCTTTAGCTGAATGAAGGTCAGCAATGGTATGTGTGATAACTGAGTGAGCAGAGGAGGAAAGGACAGAACAGAGTTAAAAATGAGCAACTCACCTCACCTCTTGACCCTGATTAGACAGGATGAGTTGCGAACTGAGGGCTTCTCCGTGACACCATACTTCTGCCCAATACTGCAACTGGGAGAAGAAATTCTATACTTGGGTGTCTAGCTTTGCCACAAAACACAGCTTAAAAATAAAATAACAGAAAGAAATAGAATTAAGCAAATAGTTATTTTTGCACTTGAACTGAAACGTACTGTACTGTAAATTACCATGACTCATTTTAAGTGACCTTTAAAATCAGATGTATTTATTATGCTTATGTAATTATAGAAATAAAGAAATGGATGACGGGCTGAACCTCACCTATGAATGTACAGTATGTGGATTTGTGAAACTGACTTTAGGAAGTCAAAAACTTATACTGTGTCTTGTGTTTACAGTTCTGATTTATTCCTTTGAAAAGCCTGCTGTTTTGGATATGCACAGTTGACATGTTGAAATAAAAATATCATTTTTAAAAATTTCTTAAATGATAAAGATGTGACCAAATAAAAGCCCTTTACTCTACAAGGACGGAGACCCAGCCCAACAGGCCTTTGTTACGGAGCATTTACTATGCGAGCTGATGCGGTGATTTCTAGCCTTTTAGGGCAGACGCCTTCATGGTTTGTGGACCTCCTGACTTTTTCTTACTGTTGCCGAAGCACCATTTGCATTTTATTATTTTTTTTAATTTGCTATTGATTTATTTACTTTTTAAGTGGGCCCCACACCCAATGTAGGGCTTGAACTCACGAGCCCGAGATCAAGAGTTAGACGCTCTACTGAGCCGGGCAGGCACACTGTAAAAAATATTAAAATGGATTCAAATTAAAATTTGAGAATTTCATAACCTCCCTTGAGACTCCCTGGAAATCCCGAGTTGTCACAAAGCCTGGGCTGATGTCATCACCGTCTTGATGTCTTCTTTCCTACACTTTCCGCCTGTAGAAAAAGTGAACGAACTGAGTGCCGAGGTTGTTGTGGGTCCAAAGAGGTTCGTTGCTACTAAACTGTCACTCAAAACCCTTAGGAGAACGTTGCGCGATCAGACGCCCCAGCCCGGAGCCGCGCCGCAACCCTCAGTCGCTCCTAAGAACGCGCTGCCGTCCCGCGAACCGATCGTGCCGCGGCCGCAGGAGTGGCCGGCTGAGCGCCGCCCGAGCTGCCCTTGCCGGTGCCCGGGCCGGGCCGCTGGGGCCGCGGGGACCACACCTCGGCCGCGGTCCCGCTGAGCCAGTCGCGTGAAGCCGTGAGTCTTGGACAAGGAGCGCCGCGGGCACAGTGCCGGGGTGGGGGGGGGGGGTGCGCCGAGACCGACCTCCCGACCTCCCGTCCTTCCGTCCTCCCGACCTCCCGACCTCCCGTCCTCCCGTCCTTCCGTCCTACTGACCTCCCGACCTCCCGTCCTACTGTCCTCCCGTCCTCCCGTCCTACTGTCCTCCCGTCCTCCCGACCTCCCGACCTACCGTCCTCCCGTCCTACTGTCCTCCCGTCCTCCCGACCTCCCGACCTACCGTCCTACTGTCCTCCCGTCCTACTGTCCTCCCGTTCTACCGTCCTCCCGACCTCCCGTCCTCCCGTCCTTCCGTCCTACTGTCCTCCCGACCTCCCGTCCTCCCGTCCCGACCTCCCGTCCTCCCGTCCTTCCGTCCTACTGTCCTCCCGTCCTCCCGTCCTACTGTCCTCCCATCCTCCCGACCTCCGGTCCTTCCGTCCTACTGTCCTCCCGTCCTCCCGACCTCCCGTCCTCCCGTCCTCCCGTCCTCCCGTCCTCCCGTCCTCCCGACCTCCCGACCTCCCGACCTCCCGTCCTTCCGTCCTACTGACCTCCCGACCTCCCGTCCTACTGTCCTCCCGTCCTCCCGTCCTACTGTCCTCCCGTCCTCCCGACCTCCCGACCTACCGTCCTCCCGTCCTACTGTCCTCCCGTTCTACCGTCCTCCCGACCTCCCGTCCTCCCGTCCTTCCATCCTACTGTCCTCCCGACCTCCCGTCCTCCCGTCCCGACCTCCCGTCCTCCCGTCCTTCCGTCCTACTGTCCTCCCGTCCTTCCGTCCTACTGTCCTCCCGTCCTACTGTCCTCCCGTCCTCCCGTCCTCCCGTCCTTCCGTCCTCCCGACCTCCCGTCCTCCCGACCTCCCGTCCTCCCGTCCTCCCGTCCTACTGTCCTCCCGTCCTACTGTCCTCCCATCCTCCCGACCTCCGGTCCTTCCGTCCTACTGTCCTCCCGTCCTCCCGACCTCCCGTCCTCCCGACCTTCCGACGTCTCGTCCTCCCGACCTCCCGTCCTCCCGACGTCCCGTCCTCCTGTCCTTCCGACCTCCCGACCTTCCGTCCTTCCGACCGCCCAGTGCGGCCGGCGCGGCCCATCCCCGTGTCTCACCTCCTTCAAGGAGGCCTTCGGTCCGCCGCCGCCTGCGGACACGGTGCCCCGACGTCACGAGCCCCGGAACCCGCCTGCGCCGCCTCGGCCGAGCTCCGGGAGCGCCGGGGTCGGGCACCCCACGCCGGCCGGACGCGCGGAGAGATGGGACGGAAGGACGGGCCGAGCCCGGGGCGCGCTGTCTCGGGCCGAAAGCGGCGGGCCGTGCGCCAGGACACGCGGCGGCCGCGGGAGCAGCTGGAAGCCGACTGGCGAGTCGCGGGGAGGGGCGAGCCGTCCGGGCCCGGTTCTCCCTCGGCTCACACCGCCCCCGCGGCTCCGGGCAGATGTGCGGGGCAGCCGGAGCCGCGCCGGGCTGGGGGTGGAGCGCGGGGTCTAGAGTCCTAGTCTGGCCCCGAGTGTCCGCTTCGCGGCGAGAACCCACGGACGCGGAGCCCCGGAGCCCTCCTCCGCCCGCCGCCAGCGACCGCAGCGCCCACCTGCCAGGCGGTTCTGAGAATCGAGGTGCTGGTCACACTCGGTACGGCCGCCACGTGCGCCGCAGCCCCGGGCGAGAAGGTGCGGCTCGTTTCCCCACGAGGCGCCTGGCGCTCTCGGGAGCGTGTTCACATTTACACCTGCACCCGCGCTCTCCCAACTTCAGGGCCGCGTCCGGACGTTCGCCCGCACCCAGCAGGCACCCTGTTCCGACGTGCGGTGCAACGAGTCAGCTGCCTGCGGATCTGAGTTAGTTAAGACAAAATTAAGCAAAATATAAATTGAAGAGCTGGGAAATGACAAGTAACGAAGGCAGTTCCACGGTGTGCAAGAGCCACAGACAGGAAAAGTTTTAAGACATTTATTGCACAGTTTCTCTTCTAAGGGTGTCAAAAAATGTAAGCAAGAATTTTATAAGCATTTAACAAGTTACATACCTTTCTCTTTGCCAGAGAGCTGAGGCTATTACTGTAAATTGTATTTTGAAAAGGTCAGGGACCTTCTGTTCCCTGGAAAGATCAATGGGGGTCTGGAAAAATAACACATAGGCCAGTTCTACTCAATTTAATTCTTTCTTTTTGTGTGTGTGTGCTTGATGGAAGGCAGGGGAATGGGTTCATTGCGCCAGAGCTGGCGTGCATCTGCCATCAGATGTCGTCCTATCTTCAGCTGATTAGCCGTGCAGCCACCGACTTGACTAACTCTTTTTGGAAGACGGCAGTAAAGGCAACACAAAGGCATGGGCCCGACACACTGAGGCTCATGCTTTGATTCTACCACTTTAGCTACTATGTCCTCTGGCAACCTTCTCTGAGCCTGCCCTCAGCTGAAAAATGGAAACGATGCTACAGCATATTACAGAGTGATCAGAAGTCTAAATGAAGAGGCATAGGAAGGGCCTAGTACAGCACATGATACATCGCTAACAAATGCTGGTCCTCCTCCCCTTTCTCCTTTTGATTGCTGCCTTGTTGGAAAATGGATGAAATCTAAAAAGTAAACAGATTCCCCCAAACAAAGTAAGTAAGAAACAAAGAGCAGCTACCCAACTGAATGTATCTCCCATTTATCCTAGTAAACATACGCTCAACACTCAACCCACATCTCCGGTGACCTATTAGGATACCACACTCAGGGGTCATAGCCAAAGAGACATAGTTTCCTGAAAAAGGTAACTAGCCTCCTGCAGACTTCAACAACATATCTGAACAAAGACCATGCCCAGTAGAAGTGGATGGAGATGCGGGTCAATGACCAAAAAAATACAAAAACAACAATCGCAGAAGGAAAAGCTGTAGGGCCTGCATAAGGGAAGGGTGGTCTCTGCCAAGAGACGGAGTATCTCGTCACATTAGCAACGGTAGCCCCACTGAGGGGGTTGCACTGGACTTGGTCTGGTGACATTAAATATGTGAATTATGTACCAAACTCCCTTTGTTCTTTGTGCTCAAGCAACCTTTTTACTACCATTTGACCTTCATAGGGGTCTTCTGGGAGAGAATCTGCTGGTTTCATCAATTCAAGTGTTTTTAATCCTTATGTTATTTTTTTAATTTGTTTGTTTGTTTTTGGCCGTGAATCACTAAATAGACAATATGAATTGGCTGGTATGAGACAGGTCTTCCTATGGTACAATGACAAAAATCAGGTTCTAAATCAACAGGTCAAGACTCACACCCACGTGCTTATGTCTCCAATGTTATGTCACCAACCATGGGGTCTTTCAGGAGGCAGCTTACTCCGGGGGCCCCCTACAAACACCTCTGGCTTATGGCAGGCTTCTTAAAATTCTACATCCATTATGTTATCTATGCATAACAGCTGCACAAAAAAGCTGACTTAAAAAAAATTCTACTTCTCTAACTGGGAAATAATCACATACAGAATAATCTTTTTTCTTTTCTTGACACAAGTGCAGCAGTCTTAATTCTTTCCCATGTTTAGATACACGAATCATCCATCACCTATTCCAGGCCTCTTAAAGTCTGACATTTCTTAGATTTCTAGATTTAATAAAAAAGGTCATAAATTCAAGTATTATCCTAAACATCAGATGGACACTCCCCTCTAATTCAGCCCTTACTATTATGGGCAAATTGTACATGCAATTCACAAACCATTTTTTGTGAAATGTAAAATGTGTTTTAAAAGCTTTAAAAATAACATTTGAATGATACAATTGTTTAATCATTGCCACCTATGCTGAATCTCACCCACACATTTTGGTGTCAAATAGTCCCAACTTGCTAACAACAGTAAGCTTTTATGAGGTACCTCACATAAGCAGTAACACAAAGGTTCAGTTATGGTCCCTAATTGCACACCTATGGTGATAGGAAGCACGAGGCCAACTATCAACCACCTGTGAAGGGCAGAGCCATTTTACTGACTGATCATTTACACAGTTTAAAGGCCTTTAAATAAATAACGGAGGGGGAAGGAGGTAGGGAAGAGAGAAAAAGAGAGGAAGAAGAGAATAAAGATCTCTTACAGGAGTCATCTATATATTGCTTCATGGGGATCAGAACAGTAATCAGCGCTATATAAACCCCAAATCAAATGAACATAACATAACAACATAAACATAATTGTTTAGCTTCTCACAGTTCTCACATAACAAACTGACAAATTCATGATTTCCTCTAAAAATAAACATGAAAAACAGTATCCTGGAAGACTCTTGTTCTTTTCTTTTCGTTGTGATGGTGACACCGAGCCTGACCCATGGAGAGCTGCTTCCTTCTGTGGTCAGCACCTCTTCCAACCTGCAGAGGTAAGCCCCAGGGGGTCTGGCGTGGACAGCCCCTGGGAACCCCAGCTGACTGCCCATATGTTACTCGCACACGCACACGCATTCTGTCAAAAACTGCCCCGGGGTGAATGTGGTGAGCACAAGCACTGATACATCTGATACATTTATATCAGGAATAAGTTTAATTGTAAAAAAATCAGATTAAACTATAATAAAAATGACATGAGAACCATTTATAATTATAAAACATCATCATCACAATCATCATAAATCTGAATGGAAGATTCTTTGGTATTTGAAATCAGTCTCTGAAAGCACAGATTGAATTTAGTGCATTTCACAAAAAATTGCAAAGCTCCAATATTAAAAGTACCTGGCCAAAGAGAAACTTGTTAAAACACTGACACACTGTTTCAAAGAGGAAATATCACTGAAAATCAACCTAGAAGTTCCAAATGGGAGCCATGCTCTCATTCAACAATTTAGAAACACTCTGCTGAATGTAGCTCAGGACAGCAGCTTCAAATTCTCTCTACACCCCTCCTCCGAAATGCTTCTTTTAGTAAAAGGGGAGCCCTCATTCTTTATGCCTCTATTCTTTATGAACCCATCACAGCAAAAAAGCCCATGTTTGTTCTTAAAGTTAACCAGTTTAGCCCGTCCTAACCCTTGCGTTGTTTTGCCCTGCTCACAGCATTTCTCAGCTCTTAAGTGTTGGCCTTCTCGCCCCAGGATTCAAGTTCACAGTCCCTCATTTCACTCTGGAGAATCAAGAAAAAAGGATGTGTTCTGTGTAGAAAGATCACAAATCTGTTTTGTAGGAAACTGTTACAAATATATATAACTAAATTTAAAAAATGGACCAGTCAGCTCAAAATGTCACAGGAAGTTAAATGTCTTCAATTTCAACATACAAAAAAATTACAGAAAATAATTCTCATTTCTAATTTTTACATGTCTATAAAAATATTATCAAGCTTTAAAATATAATCTTAAGAAATGTTTCTCTATCACAGTTACCAAATAGCTAACTCTCTATTATTTAAAAATTTTTTAAAAAGTCACCAATATGGTTAGACCCAAGGCTCTAGGGAGATGGCCCCTAGGCTCACCTCTGAAAGTCTCTTCTTAACCCTGAGTTGCAGGAGACACTAGGGCTGCAATTCTAGTCCCAGTGCTGCCTCTAAATGGTTTTGGACAAGTTATTTATCCTCCTCAAACCTCAATCTTGCCATTGTTAGCATTTTCCAAACTGTTCATAGGAATATTAATCTCATGAAAAAGGGATCTGTGGTCAAATTAAGTCAGAAACTGCTGCACACAACTTCTATTGAGGAGATTCACAATGTGCATCAGCAGCATTAAAGGCTCTGAGAAATCCTGCAGCATGTTTGTTCAACTGTCTATCAATCTTATATGACCTCAGAATCCCTTTACTGACTAGCACTTACTAGCATCCTCTGGATCATTCTCTGGAGAACCCTGGTCCAGTGGCCGCAGGTCTCTGGCGGCACTTTTACGGAGAGCACGTAGGAAGAGCTAGCCAGTCTTCTGATACGGGTTCTGAAGGTTAAGAGGGTTAGGATATAGCGTCCTGGTGTTGACAGGGCAGGTGTTCGTGTTCAGTGGCTCCTTGAAGATCAACATGAGTCCCCTGTTCCTGATGACAGTCTTCACTCAGGGAAAGTGGTAACGACTGTCCCAGAATCTTGAGGGCCACCTATAGCACAGTAAGTATCAGAACTCACCAGGAATGAAAAGTTATCTTCGATATAGTTCAGTCTTCCTTTCCAGTAGGACTTCTTCCCGTAGTAAATGCTTTTGCCACTGTTCCCTAGAACAGCTCTGGCCAACTTTAATAGGATCCTGGCCCTTAACCCATTTCCTTGTCCAGAACGGAGTGAACGCACAGGCGGCCATCAGGCCGTCCTCAGGTTAAACAGCTGCTCCTCCAAGAAGGCGCCCCCGAACCCGTACTGCTCTTCGTGCAGACTCATTTCTTCAGGTGACAAGTGGCTTCCTCCGAGAACAAAGTCTGCAAATCTGATAAGCATTTATTTGTTTTAAATAAGGTCAATGTCATCACAGAAAGGTTTATTTGGAAGATAACATGTTCTCTTGCTATTTATCTTCCTTAATTAAATCTGACTTCATGTCAATAGAGAACAGCAGTTATACACTAGATGTAAAAACGGCAGTGGCTTGTGGGATCCTTGTAGAGAAATTCAGGGGCAGAGCAGAGAAGCAGGCACGCTTAGGAGCACTGGCCGCCACTGAACATACCCACTCCCGTTCGCTCATTCCCTCCCTCTTTCTTACTAGATTCATTACTCACGGTTATTTTAGCACATCAAGACTTTCCTTTCAACACTCAGTCTGAGGGCACTGCTATTTGGATAAGGCTATGAAGAAGGGGAAGCAGTAAGGAAGATGACGTTGGGGCAAAGAGTCTCTCTTGTTCAACTTTGAAAATGATCTTCCATACCGGGGACCCCCATATGCACGAGATCTTTCTGCCCTTCCCTCTCCGACACGTCCGGTAAGTGTCTGTCCTGGCACTGGCAGTGGGACACGAGTCGGGACACTGAGGGAAAGCAGAGCCTCCTCGGCAGCCTCGGCCACCTGCTACCGGCAGGTCTGGTCCCGGTCTGAAGCGCACCTAGCGACCCCCCGCGGCGCCCGCACACTCCCTCGACCCACGGTCGGCCGGAGCACGGGGCAGGGCTTACTTGTTGGGGGCCCGGAGTCTGGAGACGACCACCCACGCCGGGAAGTCCGGCCTGCGGCAGGCGCGCCGCAGCTCCTCCAGGGCGCGGCTGGTCTCCGCGTCCGCCTGCTCGCGGTACTCGTCGTCGGTGAGGAACCGGCCCGCCGGCTTGGCTGCAGCCCGCCACCGCTTCGTCTTCCTGAAACACGCGGCATTTGGTTGCTGGAGTCTGGTCAGAGCGCACTGCTCAAGTCAATCCTTAAGACTTACAAAAACACCTTTCTTAGAAAGGGACAGGGACACCTGACTTCCTTGCTAGGACACTGGAGCTCAGGGCTCTTACCGTGACCGCGGCGCACGGAGCACGCACAGCTGGGCCTCGCTCGCATTTCCTCTCCTCCTGGACCGTCCTGCCGTACATTTCTAGGAATCTGAGGCTCAATTTCTGACAGACATATTAATTGTATTTTTCATCTCAGTGACTTAACTGCACAAGCAGACCATGAAAAGTCTGCTCTTTGATGCTTGGTCCGCTCACTCTCGTAGGCACTAATGGAAGCAATTCTCTGAGATGCCCTTTTAAGGAGACCTGGTAGAATCAATGACCACTTAACGCATAGACCCAAAAAAGAGAAGGGAGGATCTGTGGGATATCGCCTCCACCTAGTGGTGGAGATCCTGAGTAATCCTAGAGGGGAGGAATAAATATTGTACAAGGATCATTTACGTTCGATATTTATAATAAACTCCTCCCTTGCCATATGCTGAGGGGCTCATGACTGGAATTTTTTTTTTCCAATTAGGAAAGTCCTAAAGGGAAGAATCTCATAAAAATGGCAAGATGATAACGTTTTAACGCATCTGTTACATTTAACAATGAGTTTTTAAAAATATCTTGGGTAGCTTAATAATTTAAAAAATAAGCAAATAAAATATTCTTGGGTGCTCTAAAATTTAATTTACCAGAGAGTCCCAAAATCTGGATGAGTATAAGAATTATCAGGAGGTGGTTTAAACAGATACCCTCTTGAGGGTTGGGACCTGAAAACCTTTAAACTTTTGAAGACTGTGTGGTGGTGAAGGGCCAGATCAGGGCACGGCGACATTATTCCTTCTCTTTTTCTGAATACCAGTCCGGTCTCCCTCGAGGAAAACCTCTGGCTCTGAGCAGAAGACTAGGGCACGACTCTGGCTTTGAGGTTTATCCCCAGAGTCAACAGAAGCAGATCCTTAGGCACTCTGAGCCTTGCTTGCACATAAGAACAAAGTGAAAGCAGTAACGTCTACCTCACAGGTCACTGTGGGGATGAAATGAGGTATTCTGTGTAAAGGCCTTAGCATAGTGAGTGGCCTCTAGTGAGACTTCAACAAGGATGGACTGAGAGAGGTAGCGACCCTACACTAGGGCATATTCAAACAGCTCTTTGTAAAACTAAACTACTGTACAAATCAAGGTATCATTTCTCTGGTTGTGTTAGTTAACCCGTATGTTCCTGTTTATCCTGTTGTTCCTCACATATTATTCACTGGCCAAAATGAGAAGCTAAGGAAATTACAGAACATCGATTAGGTTTACGTTAACAGAGTGTGCAAGTGCGCAGGACCATCATGCAGATAACAGAACACACTTCACACTTGGCCTGGCAACTGGATGTTTGAGGGGAAAGAGGCCAAATTCTGTCTTGGGTTCCTCAAGCCACAAGCCTGGCAAAGGGCTGGAGGCCTGGGAAATGTGGACTGGCCAGCCTCCTCCTAGCAGAGGGACCCTCTGGGAATCCCAAGTCACTGTCAGCCTCTGAGGCAGGACCAGGAGCAGCAGCAGCCAGCAGCAGCCCCTCCGACCAGGCCCTGCTGCCTTTCAGCCTTGCCAACATTCTCTACACAAGGGCCCTGTCCTGTCCACTGGTACATGCTTAACACGGTGACACAGTTACATATGCAGTCCCAGATCCGTAAACTACCACTTACCAGAGTCTCCTTCCTCTCGGCTAGGTTGGCCTCATAATATTTATTAACTCCCTCACTGCCTGATTCTAGGCCCTCATGCACCTCTTGCATGCTTGGCTGTGATGTCACTACCTCGGGGCCTCCCGGTTATACACAGCCCCCGATGCCAGAAGGCAGCTGGGCCACATCCTGCCACCCAGGGAGGTTCACGGTCTCCGCTTTGATCCTGACTGCTGAATGTATTTTATTTCCAGATTAGTTGCCAACATTTAAACATAAGAAATTCACATTCAAATCCATATTCCCAGCTTTTCTAAAAAGCAAAAAACAGAAGATCTGGCAAGGCAGGGCCCGTACTCCTCCATGGCAACAGTCAGCTCAAGCTGAGTAGTGACTGCCCCCTTTCTGAGGAGGCTGCACTGTAGAACTTCCCACAGTCCTCAGGAGCGCCCCAGCGCCTGACCCCTGCTCAGCATCGCCCCCTCGGTCCAGCCCAAAGCCACTGGATTTCATGGACTCTGGTCCAAGCAGCAGGCAGAGAGCGCTGACTGAAATGCATGATGCTTCTGGCCTCCACTACCTCAGACCCAGATGAGACTCCTTAGCGCGGCCGTGATGCCTTCCACAGCGTTGCCGATGCCCACCCCGCGCTCGCCAGCCTCATGATGCTACCAGACGGGGCCATCTCCCTGTCAGGAAAGTCCTTTTCCACATTTACTCACCTCGCTGTTTTAATTCATGAAGATTCAGCCTAGTATTTCTTCTTCAGGCACTCCCAGGAACCCTCTCTATGTGCCGCAGTCCCTGATCTTAACACTTAACACTTAACACTTCAAAGACACAGAAACTGTAAGCTGCTGTCTCGATGAGCACACCTCAGGGGGGAGAAACTGTCCCTCCATTTGTGCACCTGACTCAAAAAAAGGTGTCTGGACTCGATGACTAAGGGCAGACATAATACAGCTGTGGCAGTGACGTTCCCTCATCTTTCTGTATTTTTAAAGGGCTTAAGCCTTAGCTTAAAACCTAAAAAAAAGTCCTAAGCATAAATAGTACTTTTCAATCATTTTTCTAGTTCTATTTCATAAGCACAACAAATACCTTTAAAGCAATCTTGGGCCCTAATGAAAGGAAATGTAGAATGAAAGTACAAATTTTAGGCAACCCAGAGTGTAAGTAATTTTGCCACTGATTTTAGTGAATTCTGGGTTAGCTGTAATTACCTAGTAACTGGGGGCAGTTCCCTGAAAGACTAATGAAGATGAGAGATGGAGATGGGATTCGACACTACATTCTCTAGCCTCCTCCTCTCTCAAATCCCCAGATGAAATATAGTTAATCATGAGACGAAATACGACACGAGCAAGAAACTTACCAAAACAATAAATAAAACCAGAGCTCAAAATGTCCAATTTACAAGGCAAAAAAGATACGCACCACCTCACATAACTGAAGGCTTTCAGGGGGTAGCGCAGACTCCTGAAGGACAGGATGAGGACCATGACTGCATAAGAGCACTGGGGCACGGTGACCCCGCAGTAGATCAGGACCAGGGAAAGGAGCCACAGTGTCCACGCCAGGAGATTTACGCTCCTTTCATTGACAAGGGGCCCGTGTTTGTAACAAACAGCAAAGCTGACAAATCCCACCATTAGGACATAGCCTGTAAAAAAGCAGAAGAACTTGAAAATCTGAACTTGAAAAGCTGTATGAAAAATCCTGGCAGAGCCTTGACTTAAGCTAAGAACATATCAGAAAGCCTTCACATTTATGATTTCTTTTTCCAAAGAAGTAAGACTGAAAAACACATAGAGGGATGGTTACTCCTTCCATGTGACACTGCCTTTTGTAATAATCAAGGATATGCAATAATAAATTATACGATATGTATCTGTATTTTAGTCCAGAGTCTCAATGGACCAATGTCTCATGGTTGCTCTGGTTAGGATTTAAGCCTCAGCGTATGTCACAGCTGGCTACAACTCTATTTTTTATTTTACTTTCTAGTTAAAAAAGGGAAAGTACGATTTTATAACGGAGGGACCCCGCTGCACCCCCCAGTGCAGTGCTCAGTTTCTGCACTAACAATGGTGGGACGATGAGACAGTCCGCATCTCCTACTGGGATCCGAC
The DNA here is from genome assembly GCF_902655055.1 of Lutra lutra. Classification (NCBI taxonomy): domain Eukaryota; kingdom Metazoa; phylum Chordata; class Mammalia; order Carnivora; family Mustelidae; genus Lutra; species Lutra lutra. Next base: position 3,443,627 of record NC_062280.1, read on the forward strand.
GTGAAACGTGCATTCTCGTGTATCCCACTATGTGTTCACTCATACCTAAGCAAGCCTCAAGATCAACTTTCCAGTTCAGAAGGGGAGAGAGGAGCAAGTTAAATTACACCACAAAGGAGTAATGAGAGAAATCCAGAAAGTGGGACACTCTGTAAGACAAGTAGATTGGTCTCGTCAGCATATCACTATGATGAAAAAAGGAATTGTTACGGATTTAAAAAGACTTACGAGACATCGCAGATGCAAAATATGGTTCTGGACTATATCTCCCCTTACACAACCAACATCAAGGGCACTTAGGAAATCTAAACATGACCTGAGTAATTTATGTAATTATTATTTTTTAAATTTAATTGTTATTTAACTACAGAGGAAAATGTTCTTATTTTTTAGAGATGCTTACTGAACTAGTCAGGGGGACATACCATGATATCTATAATTTACTTTAAAATACTTTATCATGGGGGTCGGGGCGCGCCTGGGTGGCTCAGTGTGTTAGGCCTCTGCCTTTGGCTCAGGTCATGATCCCAGTGTTCTGGAATAAAACCCACATCGGGCTCTCTGCTCAGTGGGGGGCCTGCCTCCCCATCTCTCTCTGCCTGCCTCTCTGCCTACTTGTGATCTCTGTCTGTAAAATAAATAAATAAAATCTCAAAAAAAAAAAAAAAAAGAAAAGAGAATACAGGCTAGTTTTATATATATATATATAACAAACTTATCATAGGAACTCCTGGGTGGCTCAGTTGTTTAAGCGGGTGACTCTTGATTTTGGCTCAGGATGTGATCTCGGGGTCCTGAGATGGAACCCCACAGCTGAGTCCCCTGGCCAGCTACATGCTCAGAGTCTGCTTAAGGATTTTTTCTCCCTGCCTCTGCCCATCTCCCCTGCACCCATGCACATACTCTTTCTCTCTCAAATAAATGAATAAATAAATCTTAAAAAATACTTTATCAAAAAAAGGAGCGTTAGCTAAACACAAAATATTCAATTAAAACAAAAAATTGATTGCTTTTGTTTTGGGTTGGTGGACTTATGTGAAAAATTTGGTGCTAAGGGGTTAGAAGAAAACTGATCCTCCCATTCTCCATGATTTCCCAAGTAAAACAAATAAATAATTTTAAAAAGTTATTTGGTTTTGGTTACATGAAATAAAAACAAGTGGTTTCCTAATAGCCTCTCTGTTTCTGAAAATTCAAGTTTTCATTAGTCATTTATATTTAGAATTTCTCACCTTTCATGCTGAATACATGAAGAAAAGGAAAGAGCCACATTTCAGAGAAATTTTTTCATTACAAGTTAGATCTAGCTAGAGCTTAACCACAATTCAATGGCATACAAGCAGTCAAAAGAGACAAACATTTTTTTTTTTTTTGCTCTTTTGATCATTAGTACAGAAAACTAAGAAAGATGTCATAGGGAAAAAAACAGTCTAAAATGAGATCTACTGAACTGAAATCATCAACTGTGGGAATAAAATTTAAAAATACTTTTAACAGCACTTCTCCTTAGTTCAAAAGGAAAATTTAGACTCTGGAAAGAAATGTATTTCCAAAGAAGGACTCCGGTTGTACTTTTCAGCTTTACCAACAATAGAACATACTTTTAAAAAATTACCTACCTAATACATATACTCTGTTTTCATGCCACAGCCACTTGAGGTCCTCCATCCATCCGCACACAGCATAAACTGAAGCAAAGCAACAACCGACCATTAGAGCCCAAAAGGTGCTGTACTGTGTGCGGAAGAAAATAAATGACAGTTTTTGGTTCATTCACTCTCACAAAAATAGGAGTAAACAAATCAACCCTTTCTATTAGAAACTTCTACATCAAATTGCACTGATGTCAATTTGAGATACTCTCTAGAGTCTTGTTGAAGTTATGGTCCATGAACCAGCAGCATCAGCACCACCCGGGAGCCTGCTGGAACACAGACTCTCAGGCCCCCTGGCAGACCAGGAGTCAGAGTCTACATTTCAACAGCATCCTCGGGACACTGGAAGAGCACTATTTTAAAGAAGAAATTTATCTCGAAATAATGCCGGTGTTACAAGCTTTAAAGAGAGTATCTGCAACGTTATCATCATGAACTTCTATTTATCCTCAACTAAGTACAAAGCTTTCTTTCATGAAAGGGGTTCTGGGAACTAATAATAATGAAGAAAATCCCCAGATATAGCAACGCAGCTATTCAAGGCCTTGATCGTTCAGCATCACAGCCTTCCTCAGCTCTGCTAAGACAAGACAGATTTCTACTCAGCACAGGTCAGCCCCCTGCCACTCATAAGAAAAATTTATTACCTAAAAGTAAAAAGGTCTCAAAAAAATTATCACCAAAACTTAATACTTACTTTATGGTATATATAGTAACAAATACAAACGGAACTCTAGAGAAAGATACCTTTTCAAGTCAGTTTATACAATGTAGAAACACAGTTTTAATTAGGAACTGTCACAGTCAATGTGAATTAACTTTGATCAATTTTTCATGTCTATGAGATCATGGTTTCCCTCTTCTATTCATTTATACACAGTATGCCTACCTTAGGAATAAACCTTTTCACCAGCAGCAGGACAAAGACTAATGTCATTAGAACACCTAGCACGGTCCCAGAAGAGTAATAAAAAATAGGACTTCTGTCAAGACAAGCAGATAAAAGCCATTTAAATGTTAAGCAGGACTTTCAGTATTAAAGCCATGTTTAACCTGATACTAAGAATACTAAGAAGAAAAACTCAGATGGTACCTTTAATTATATCCTATACTCTTAAAAAATGAAGTTGTACTTAAAATTTATGGTAAATAGCTTGCCACTAACTCAAAACAAAATGTCTAAGTTACCTTCTATGTTTAGAATCTGATATAAGAATTACTGAGCACCTCCCATGTAGCAGACGCTGGTCTGTGAGCTGTGCATGCATTCACAACAGCCCCGTGAGGTGGCTAGCCAGGTCTGAATTTCACAGAGGAGAAAACAAAGGCACCAACAAATTAAAGACCTTCCCCAAGTGAGCATCTGCCAGCTGGAGGACTCAGGCTTGCAGCCCAGTCTCTCTGAGTTAACTGACTGACATTGGGTTCTAAAGGCCACAGATTACATTAAACGCACTTAATTATACTATGAGAAAGATGAACACTATTGAGAAGAGCAGGCTAAGAAGCAAAATATTATCGAAAAAAGACTCCACTTTCATGAGAGAAGTGGTAATACGCAAAATATCAGGTTATGTTTCTCCAAGAGTCAGACACTTGTTAAATTCAACTTCTGTATCAGAGCCACAAATCTTGGAGGCAGCTTGACTCTAACAGAGAGAGCAAGACATCTGGCATCAGAAAACCCGAGTAGAAATCTCAGCCCTAGCAAGAGCTGTCATGTGATGATGAATGCTGGCCTTCTCATCTATGAAATGAGAACAATACAGCGCTGACGCAATTGTTAAGAGGATCAGATTTTTATTTATTTTTTATTTTTTTTTAAGATTTTATTTATTTGACAGACAGAGATCACAAGTAGGCAGAGAAGCAGGCAGAGAGAGAGGGAAGCAGGCTCCCCACTGAGCAAAGAGCCCGATGTGGGGCTCGATCCCAGAACCTTGGGATTATGACCTGAGCCAAAGGCAGAGGCATTAACCCACTGAGCCACCCAGGCGCCCCGAGGATCAGATTTTTAAATGTATATTAATACATAATACAAAATAATACAAGTAAAAGCACTCTGAAATATACACATACATATCCCGTGTGCTGTTACTCAGTTTTTAAAGGTCTTTCAAGCACTATCTTCAGATCTATTGTTTGTAAAACCACAGCAGGAACTATAAGCTAGTGTGGAAATATTTAGCATGGGGTCAAAATTGTGCTATCCTCTTTTTAAAAGGATAAAAGATAATTGACAAAATTAAGAAAGTAAAATGGATACTTACTGACTCAACGTCTTTGCATAAAGAAGAGGAAAACGCCTGCCACAAACACAAGGAAGAGTTTGAAATCCACAACTGGAGTAAAAAAGACACACACGACAAAGGTTTTACGCCAATGTAGTTAGTGAAAGAAGAGAAAACTCAATTTATTGGAATGTCACTCCAGAAAAACAAAATCCCGAAAATCAGAAAAGAGACTTACTGTTTCGAGTCACACTAATTGTATAGACAAATATCTTCTTAACAGGTTTCACAGAGAAGCACATGGTCTCTCCATATGGATTGATGATTATGGTTATTTCATTAGACTCCTTTGGTGTCCAAAAATTATGAATCATACACTTGATAAAAGATAGAATGGTTTCTGGATATTGACAATTATGTCTTTCTGTGATATATTCAATACTGAGCAGGCCTGAACTGTTAATTTTCACCTATAAAATAAGAACAAACAAATCCATAAACACATAAGCTCCTTCTCATAAGCTCCTTCAAATCATGAGCAGAGGAGTGAAGAGAGCCTGAGATAACAGAGTGAAGAACGGACAGTCAGATGTACACAATTCCGGGGATCCCAGCAATGGACCTGCAGATCCGTGTTTAGTTTGAACATACTGGAGCACAGAGACTTTGTGAGGTGGACGTTTCTTCCCCTGGGTTGTAGGTGATTTAACTCCCTCTTCTAGCAAGTTGTTGTGGCCAAGGGACATGTGAAAAAGGATGGCAGAAAGCAACAGGTGGCAAACTACTTGGTCTATAAAGGGGTTTCTAGCTCTACCATTGTGTACTGTGTTTGAGGAAAAGCACTTCTTCTGGATCAGCTGTGCATGTGTAATTTAGGCTTCTCTCCCCGCGCCTCCTGAAGAAGAACCCAACCACGGGTCCTAGTCAAGTCTCACAACAAAGCACCTGCTACAGTACCAAGCAGACACTGACAATCCAGCCAGTGATCATTAAATGACAACTGTGCCGCTGCCTTTGTCTGTCCCTCTCTATTCATACTCTTCTTTGTCCAAGAGTAAGGTGAGCCGGAAAAGAAGAGGGAGATCACCAGCTCTCAGTCTCCAGAACTCTGGAGCTAGGTGTTAGGTGATATAACCCGCTACCTACCCTCCTTTCTCTTGGACTTCAGCTCCTGGCTCACTACTGCTCTCTATTTCCTGTCATACTTCTCAGGGATTCAATACACATAATACACACACCAAACTCCTTCCTATGCTCTGACTCTCTGCATCTGGAACTCCTCCCCTCTTGTACTCTTGCCCTCTGCCGGGCCTCAGCTCATCACTCCCACGGCCACACCCTGGACCCTGTCATTACCAAACTACAGGCCCTCTATAGGTTGTTTTATGCATCCCACTGGTTGACCACCAACTCCTACCTGTCCAGTAAGCCCCTTATAGGACTTTGACCCCAGGAAGCCTTTGACCTCACCACACATCAAGCATTTTCCCCCTGCTCTTCACCCCTTCCTTTCCAGCTAAATTCCAAGGTCAATCATTATAAATCATTCCCTTGCATATACCCGCCTCCTTTGCACCGCTCTTGCTTCGTCAGCCCTACCTGCAAAATCCAACCCTCCACCCATTTCACGCTTGGATTTGTACCACCAAATGGCACCAGATAAACACACAGCAGTCTGACTTCAAGCCCGAGTGTGAACCTGAAATGGGACGTAAAGCTACAGGTGATCATACCACACATTCCTATCTACTCTCTACTCTCTTCAACAAAGATGTCATAGCTTTTCCCTTCTCAACACCAACACCTCCTCCTCACCCTCACTCTTGGCTGAAAATGGAAGAAGACAAAGTCAACAGGCTCCCAACCCATTACCCAACCAGCAGTGAGTACCTGCAGGGACGTGCTCTGCTTCCTGCCTATGGGGAGGAACTTTCTGCCAGAGAGGAGATTTAAAGGAGATTCAAAGGTATCCTTTAGAGTATCCTTTGTCTACTCAAGGACATCATACCAATAGTCCTGCCCTTTCTATTGGACCATCCTACTGATGTGGGAAACAAAGACAAAAGAAAAATTAAATTTCCTTACTACCTATAGCCCACTGGTTAAGTCCTTGAAACAGGCAGAATGACATTCCTCTAGAAACTCAGCTGCCTGGATGTTAATACTTTGCTAAGGGCAAAAGGCAATCTTAGCCCAACACCCAGGATCCTGTAAGTCTACTTTACACACAAAAATTCCTTTGGAAACTTCCTTAATCTCTCTCTCTCCAAGATACATGTCAGCAATCATCCCCCAAGCATATGACCCACCAATATACAACTGAAGGGTCTGATAACTAAGGTTTCATTAGGCAGTAATAAATGACTTTTTCCCAACAACAGCTAGCCCCCTCAAGGTTCTGGAAACCTTGCTTCCAAAATTCCTTAGAGACTTACGCTGTCCCTAATCCCCTCCCAACTTAAGAGTATATAATGGGCCACTCCTCGTGACCCCAGTGTAGCTCTTTCTGCCCATGGGTCCTGTCCCCAGCTTTAATGAAATCACCTTTTGCACCAAAAACGTCTCAAGAATTCTTTCTTGGCCATTGGCTTCAAACCTTAACATCTTTCCTACATCACTATTAGCATACAAACATGTTGATACTTTTCCCATGGTGGGGGGGGGGAGCCTTCTATTGACTCCACTTTCCCCTCCAACCATCCCTTTGCTTCCCAGTGCAATCAAATTCTCTTAAAAAGTTACCCATACCTGCAGTCTTCAGTTCTTTTCCTCCAATTCTCTCTTTAACCCTCTTCAGTCATGGGAGTGTTTCATGCCCAAAAGGCTGTCCCTGACAAGGTCACCAGCAGCCTTCACGTTGTTACAGCCAATTCATTCTCAGTCACCATATTTGATCCATGAACAGCATTTAGCACTGCTCATCACTCCCTTCTCCTTTTAACACCTTCTTTGTGCAGTGCTCCTTCTCTCTCTCCTCTGTTGGCTCCTTCCTCCTCCCTATGTGTAAGACTGACCCAGGCTCAGCTATTGGTCCTCCAGCTAAACTCACTCCTTAGCACTGTCTATAAACACGCACCACTGCTTACTTTTTCAGAAAGTAACACAGGAAACATACAGAACCTAGTAAGACTGCTACCCACAAGGGCTAGATAGGAATAGGTAGAGGAATGAGGGGGACTGACACTTCTCTGAGAATACTTCTGCATAGAGTTGCAATTTAAAACCATATTAATTCCATCCCTACTAATACATGTTAATAAGATCAACTAAGATAGGGAAAAAACCTAAAAACAATAAAAACAAATATATTTCAAATGGAAATGGCAACAAACAAAACAAAATATATTTCAAATGAATAATATAATCATATTAAAGGAGGTGTGTGGGAATGAGTTAACCTAAGTGATTCTGGAGCACAGTATTTAAACTATACACTCTCACACTAGAGGTAAAACACACTCTAAATAAATACTGACAGATAAATTACTATTCTAGCATTAGACAAATAAATCAATATATTGAGAATAATGAAAACTAGTTTCCCCCCATCAGAGAAAAAAGTTACAAATATGGCAAGGAGATGAGAACGAACCCAGTAGTATGGAAGATACCAGAACTCGTGTTTTTCAACAGATGGAGAGACAGAAATAGAATGTCCACAGGTGTATGGGTGTGTATGTTTCTGTGTGTACACATATGACAATGGTATCCCAGCACTAATAAATACACCCAACGCTGAATGCTCCTTGAAAAAAATGTATGATTCCAGAGTTGGGCTGAAGAAATTATAAAATAAGCCTGGAACATCTTGTTTACCAGAAGATGCTCAAATGATAGGCACAAAATAAAAGGACATATGAGCCATCTTAAAGGTGCTCTTACCGGCCAAATCTAGGACGATGTGAACGTCAGAGTAAATAATGAGGTAACGGACTGTAACCCACTGGATGAATGGGCAATCGTGACACTGTGTAGATACAAACAAACTGGAGGAAGAAAACCTCTTCCTTACTGAAGAGCACTGATGGATGTGGAAAGAATCGTGGAAATGACCATTTGATAAACATCATGATGATAACTGATTCATGCAAGGATCATCGATGGATGATAAAACTAGGAAGTGAAAACCTGATGAGGGAGGAAAAGGACATCTACATAGTTTCAAATTACCTCCTCAAAATACTCATTTATTAAAAGGGCAAAATGGTCACTTTATAGTGGTAAAATTATAAATTTCCAGAGACCACCTTAACCAGGTGATCAAAGTGGTGTGTATCATCAGTAATGGCACAAATCAACATCCTGTGCCTTCTGATACGCTGTCCTATCTTTTCCCTCAGCGTAGAATATGCTCTCTTCACATAGTATCTTGGTAACTCATGAACTTCATTAACATCTTTCTCAAATATCACCTTCTCAACAAGAACTACCCTGACCACTCTTTTTATACTGTAACTTACTCCCCACCTCCCTCATTCCACCTCCCTTACTCTACATTTTCTGTTTTCATGGCACTTACTCGTTTTGTAATTTTCTTCTCTACCTCCAACCCAGGAGTCTAAAAATCATAGGAACAGGGATCTGTTTTAGGATCCTACGATACTGATGTATCCTAAGAGCCAGTAATAGTTCCTAGCCCTTAGCAAGTGTTTAATAAATATGTTAAGTGCTGAATGAAGGGAAGTACTAGGCTACTGAGATTAACTATTATCTTGGCCATCCCTGGGATCAGAGAAGGGCTTGGGATAGAAATTATTTTGGAAAGTAGGAGAGAGGGTGTTGTCTTGAGTTGTGTCTGAACAGTGAGCACACTGTACTCGCTTGGATACCATATTTCTTTGGAATGGTTTGGAGAAGGGCTGATAAAAAGCATGAAGAGTTAATGTTCCCTTCCACATGCCCCTTTCCCTTGGGTCACTCTATGTGATTCCTGAGTCAGCTTTCGTACTGATACGCTGCTCTATGCCATACAAAAGCTATTTTTTATTCTTGAACTAGAACATTTTAATTCTCAGTTCCTAAGACATGATTTAAATGTAGGCTCTTACCTGCATAGTTGACCACATATATTTCCACTCCATTTGGGAATTTCGATTGTAGCAGTAACAGTCCGAATCAGATGTTGTAATAAAATCCATTTCCTTCAGAGCTTTACACCTTAGAACTGAGAGACGGAAAAGAGAAGTACTTCCTAAAATATTTTATTTCCCAGAATCTTTTTTTTTCTTTTTCTTCACAAGAATAATGCTGTTTTTACATTCTCTAACCAATGAATTTTTCTACATGGTAGTTACAGTCCCTCAGTCTTTCCAGCCCACAGGAGACAGACAAAAAAATTACAGTCCCGTGTCAATTCTCTTACGATATATGGAACCTACTGTAGGAACACAGAGAACAGGTACTTCAGTCTTGGAGCAGAGGGTAAGAATTGGGGGCAACTTCCTAGAAAGGGGGAAATGTGAGAGAGCACTGAAGGGGAAGCCGGAGGCAGCGAGACAGAGAAGACAGGTCAGAGGGCGGCAAGAGATGAGGGAAATCACGGAAGCGGTTTAGTCATTCACCGAGGATGGCGTACGGGGAATACACGGGGGCCTTCCAACATCTGCAGTGAGAAGCAAACAGTGGCCACCACTTCAAGGAGTACAGACAGCGCGTTGAATGCAGAGCACTGAAGCCTTTTAGGTAAGCATCAAAGTCCAGCAGGAAACTGCTGACACTCCCCAGGGTTTTACGGAAGAGTTCAGGAGGCTTGGGGCAGAGTTAAGGCATTAACACCGTGAGCTAAGGCACTGGGAACTTCCTAGACATCAATGACAGCAGGAAGCCTGTAACATCCCTAGGCCTGAAATGGCAAAGGTAGGGCTTGATGTTACTGGAGCTTCTCAAGCCAGGAGGACAGTCTAATGGGATGCAATCCCTGACAGAACGTGGGATGGTGGGACGAAGGGAGCACTACGTCTGCCTCTGTCTCCTGCCCTCCTAGCAGGGCCTCTCCCTGGCCAAACACAATGGGAACCAAAGGGCCTTTGAAGCAGCCCCAGTGATACAGCCCACAGACGTCAGCTTCCAGACACTGAGCAGGGGAGGGAAGGACAAACAAACAGAGAATCACCAGTTTTACCAGGGAAACAACAGGCACCCAGTTGTGTTTTAGAAAAAGCATTCTCTAAGCAACGTGCAATTTTAGAGGTGAAGAAGACTGAAAGCAGAAGAACCACCAAGGAGTTTACTGCAGCAACCTAAGCAAGGACAGAGCTGGGTAGGAGGGAGAACGAACAGATTAAAGACCACTCATGACCAGGGACCAACAGGCTCTGGAGAGTCATTAGATAAGGCAGCATAAGAAAGGACAGTTCTGTTAAGTGGAGAGATGGCAAGGCCCTTCACGCCAATACGGAACACCAGAGAAGATGTAAGCTCGTGCAGGGAAAGTGGGATGAGTTCAATCTGGGACATAACTAAGTTCCGGTTGTGGGACTATGTGAAGATGGACGGGTCTGCAGCACAGGAGAAATCTGGAGACAGAAGTAGATACATATGTGTGTCTGTGTGTATAAACATATGTGCATTTGTGTACTATATGTAACATTAAATAATGTGTAACACAACACCATATACCATAATATACAGAGGAGGAGAGACAGGTGCTTTATCAGAGAGGGTAAATAGCATAAGAAAATTATTAAGTAATGGGGTTCATTTTATTCTGTGGCTGCCTCTGTACCAGAATTTAAAATGAGGTGAGATGCCTTTTATTCCTCAGTCAGGGCTGGAGGCCAAGATCTGCCCTTGGGGATCACGGTCAGGGTTGCCACAAGCTGGCAGGCTTGTTTTCCTGTCTCAGACATCTGTGCTTACTGGGAGCCCCCACTTGGTCTACACCAGGCGTGCTGACCCCGAGCCAGACTAGGGTCTGAAGTGGCAGCACCGGGCCCTGGGCCCTTGAGCTCTCCTTGGATAGTGCCAGGTTCTCACAAGCCAATCCTGGCCTGTGTTGCCCCCAAAGTAGCTTGGCGCCCGGCCTGCCCCACAGGCAACACCTAACAAACACACCTAAACAGGTAGTCATCTACCACAGAGATGCCTGTGAGGGAGTGGGGCACTCACCTCCTGCTCTCCTACAAATAATGGCTTTGGCCCCAGGATATATCACTGGGGAGGACAGGGTGTCCAAAAGTGGGGAATTCGGCTGTGGAAGGGGCATCTGAGGCCACCTAACTCATTCTTCCCTGCCTGGATTAGCTGGGTACCAGCCAGGCTGTTCCATCCAACCACTCCAAGTCACGTCTCCCATATGTAATCCCCTACAGGACTGTGAGGAGCAGGGTGGTGAGGGAGAGTGTGAGTGGGTGCTGAGGAGGAGCTCTGCAGGCGTCTGGGCAAGGAGGTCAGACCTGACACTCAGTACAGCAGCCACAAGCACAAAAGCCCCAGTTCTTTTTTTTTTTTTTTTTTAAAGATTTTATTTATTTATTTGACAGACAGAGATCACAAGTAGGCAGAGAGGCAGGCAGAGAAAGAGGGGGAAGGAGGCTCCCCACTGAGCAGAGCCCGATGTGGGGCTCGATCCCAGGACCCTGGGATCATGACCTGAGCCAAAGGCAGAGGCTTTAACCCACTGAGCCACCCAGGCACCCCAAAAAGCCCCAGTTCTAAGGGTTCGCCTTTTCCAGTCTGACAGCTCTGGTCTCACACAGTTGCAAGTGGGAAATGTTCTATGCTGAAGAGCCTACTTCCATCAGCTGACAAAATCATGTTTTAGAGAAGTTTTCAAGTTCTGTTTTTCTTCAGAACAAAAGTTCTAAAAGCATATTTTGTTCTAAAAGCAATAAACCACTTTCTGCGGGGAAAACAAATAAAGTGAACTGAGATGAAAATCCTAAATTCTTCTGGATCCAGGATAAGGTGACACCACCGGCTCTGTCAACAGGAAACAGAGAACGAACGCTGTGGGCACACAGAGAAAGGGACCTTATGCCCATCCCCCATCTCCTTCAAGGGAAATGCCAGCACAACCCGCCACAGCGAAGATGAGCAAGGACAGAGTAACTAGTAACTAGTCACAATTTCGTCCACTTCAGGAATAATACTGAATGAGTCCACACAGGTCCACGGCCTGCTAGAAGCGTCCTAAGCATTCTGCTGGAGAAAGTGCAGACAGACTTGGGGAGAAGACGCAGAGAGTGCCCACCCACGTGACCACACGAAAGTCACAAGAGAATCCAGTATTTTCCATCGGGACACTGTCAAATCATTTAATCTTTACTCTTAACATGGTGAGGAAATGCATATGTTTTTAAATATATGAACAAATTTGCTGAGTTTGAGAGTCTGAGATGCAAACACAAGAGTCTACGAGACAGGTCTCAAAGAGGCACGTGAAGGAAGGTCCAGAGGCCCTCTGCATAGAGGATAGGAAAAATTAAAAACGCATCCCCCAGCATGGCCTGTTTATAAACAAGACCAAAAGGAGAATGCAGAACCAGTGTGACCAACACAAAGCACCCCATGCTGAGGCGAATTCTCGGGTATATCTGAGATGCAAAGGACTCCTGGCCACAGCAAGGAGAGGGCACTCCTGGCCATCCAAGGGCTGCAGCCAGCTGTAGAAAAGACCATGTCAGAGGCAGTGTAGAACCCGGGAGCACCTGAGCAGCGAAAGCACATTACAAGCCTCCAGGTAGTGGAAGCAGAGGTAGGGCTGGAGGGAGGGCTGTGGACCGGCCTCCTGGTGTCCCTCATTGTGCCTCTCCAGGGTCTCCTGTGGTGTCCCTGAGCAGAACAGGGCTAAACCAGGCAGCAAGAGCTGACAACTTTACGCCGGGGGTCCTCAATAAAAGAGGGGAATCCCTGCCTACTGTTGGAAGGGAGTGCATTCCAACAGAAAAGGGGAAGGGTGGGGACGCCCCAGGTCCAGACCGCAGCAGTCCCAGACCACTGTACAAACACTGACTTCCAGCCAGCTCTCTCTTCAGGCTTTCTCCTAATACCACACTTGTGCCCAATGTTAGGCGCTTTTCTTTTCTTTTTTTTTTTAAAGATTTTATTTATTTTATTTATTTGACAGAGAGAGATCACAAGTAGACAGAGAGGTGGTGGGGGGAAGCAGGCTCCCTGCCCAGTAGAGAGCCCGATGCAGGGCTCGATCCCAGGACCCTGAGACCATGACCTGAGCCGAAGGCAGAGGCTTTAATGCACTGAGCCACCCAGGTGCCCCAGTTAGGCGCTTTTCTTAAGGGTGACTCCAGGGCTGCTGCCTGCATTGCCTCTCCCGGTGAGCCCTGCTGCTTCAAGGAATCAGCCCTGTAAGAAAAGGGAACTACTCCTCTTGTTAGCTGTTTGAGGGAATAGCCTCTTTCTGGGACCTGAACTTTGCAAACAAACACTGCCCTCCAATGAGTTTTTTTCTACTTGGTCCTAAGACCATCTCCTAAATCATGCGACGTCTGTAACTCTTACGAGCAAGATGGTGTAATACAGTGTGATAATTTGAATTTAGAAGTAAATGCTTCTCTGTCATCCAAGCCAATCTCCTTGCACTTGGATTACTGTACATGCCTGGTTTCCCTGCTTCCAGCATCACCCCTGTGATGTTCCCCTGCAGGCCATTCTCCAATCGGCATATAGATCATTTAACATCATCAATCAGAGCACATCATTTACCTGCTGAAAACCGATGACTTCAGGCTGCAACCATAACAAAATCCACCCTCCCTTCCAAGGACCTAGTACCTCTGACATTCTCTCCTCTTCTCCCTTCTCTCAGCTGCTCAGGCCACACCAGCCCTCCCACGCTCAAGATGCTGAGACACTCCTGCCTCGAGTTTTCCTACTTGCTGAGTCCTTGACCTGCAATCTGCTCTCTGCAGCTTCTGGCAGAGCTTCTCCTGATAACTGAGGTTTGCCCAAACATCACCTCAGGAAGGCCTTCTCAGACCCCACTGTCTAAAATGGCACACTCCAACCCCTTTCACCCACTTTCTTCTCACTCTACTTTATTTTTCCTCATACTATTGTTAGTTTATACTCTGTCTCTCCATAAAGTCAGGGACAGCATGTTCATTACCGGATCCCCAGCCTTTAAATATCTGCCTTTTGTACGTAGGTTGTAATTTGAGAGTGTTGGTGGGTCATTTGGGCGTGCGTAGCAGAGACAATGAAAACCTGGCCAATCTTTGTAAAAGGCTGCCCGGTACCAGTCAGCACCATAAAAGGAGGTGCACTCTGGCCTTCCCCTTGAAGCAACCTGATGTAATCAGACACCCCATCCAGCCTGGGTCACATCCCACCCACGGAACCCACAGGCTACATCTCCCCCTCACCCACCTCATCATCAATATACCTTAACTACAGGGTTGAAAGCTATAATCCTTACGATCCCTTGGGCTAGGGACCTTCTTTATCCTTCCCGGATAGAGAAGAACAGAGAGAAGCAAGAAACAAGAAGCTTGGTTTTGTTTTACTCATATATAGCACATCAGTGTATCCTGCAAAAGGGACCTCCCAGTTAGACGAAAGTAACTTGCTCTGATTTTCTCCTCGGTCCTCTACAGGATTAAGCAAAGTACAGACAGAGGTAGGTTGCTCTGGTATGGATATCCACTGAAACACTACTAAAGGCATGTTGTGAGGTACTCCCCCTGGAATTCTCCAGAGTGGTCTCTGGCTTTTGAGGTGAAGCTGATGTCAAATTTACACAACACATGAGACATAACAGACGGTGTTAGCATTTCATGGTGTCCTCTGGCTACCCTCATTATTACTAACTCTCTTCAGAGATGAACTTCATTCAGTTCACTTAAGAGCCCCTAAACATCTAAGGAACTAGAAACAGCTACAAGAAACCACAAATCCAGCTTCATGGCAGTTCGTGTAAACCTTAAGCCATGGGCTAGCTGGGCTAAGCATAAAGCAGTAACTGTGACAATCAACACTGTTTATCTAGGCTTCTTCTAGAGACATTTTACTATTCAGTTTTTACTTCCTCCATCTCCACCTGAGGGAGGGAACAGAAGATGCAGCAGCGGGACTGCTTATCTGAAACCTATCAGCTGCTCGAGCCCCGAAGTCTGGGAAGCTGCCTGCTGTCTGCGGGCGTCATTTATTCACGGGGCCTGTCTTTGCTGGTTCATTCTGTCAAGATGGAACTTCCTAGAGGCAGATGTAGGCAAACCCAAAGATATCACAATGATACCAACAAAATGCTCTCACAGTACAATTCAGAAAACAAAAGGGAATTTCTAGGGATTCAGAAAAATGTAATAATAATCATTCATTTGATCAGACGAGAACAATACCTGCCCAGGGACAGCTACTGCTTCCACCTGAGGCTGAGTATGTTTCCACCCCTAGAAGGTGCCCCACAACCCAGGTATTCACGGCCTCAAACCTGATTCCAGATCTAGAGAAAGATCTGCAGGGCCAACCCTGAATACCATCCTTCCTACGCCTACCCCCAGCAAGGCTGTGTTGCAGCCATGATATGATCATCACCTTCTGCAACTCCCTGCAGTCCTCAAAAGATTCTCTTGATTCTGCAATAAAACTGATTTCTGACTTTCTGGACAGTTGCGCCCAGACTGCTAAGACAAAGCATAATTATTTACATTACCAAAGAATTTGAGTCAGGGTGACCTTACCCAGTGAGATTCCTTAGTTCATTTTAAATAGTACTCAATTTATAAATATTCAATTAATCTAATTTAAGACTATATAGCTTATATCAAAAAGGGACAGATGTGTTATCACCCGCTTTAATAAATTACATTTAAAATTACTACTTTGGACAGCTTTTGTCATTTATTAGTTTTCCTAAATGTAAAAGGACATATTTTTTTTTTAAGATTTTATTTATTTATTTGACAGAGAGATAGATCACAAGCAGGCAGAGAGGCAGTCAGAGAGAGAGGAGGAAGCAGGCTCCCTGCTGAGCAGTAAGCCCGATGCGGGCCTCGATCCCAGGACTCTGGGACCATGACCTGAGCCGAAGGCAGAGGCCTTAACCCACTGAGCCACCCAGGCGCCCTAAAAGGACATATTTAAGTTAAAGAATTTAGTCATACATAAAGTAAAAATATTCAAAACTTCAGAAAAAGGCAGGTAGTACTTAAGCCTACTTATAGAATATGCTAAAAATAAAAAGCACAAACACTCCTCAAATCTCAGCAGATCTTAAACAACTTCCAACATAAAAATACTTCAGTAATGTTCCTTCTAAAAATTTAACCTTCATATGGCCCTCATATGGGAAGAAAATATCTTCAGATGAAACTATAACAGAATAATAAAATCACTTATTAAATTAGAGAGCCATTTTCTCCATTTGGCCTATTACTGCTTTTCTTTTGGGACAAGAAGAGGGAAAAAAATAAAAACAAAAAGCAAAAACCAACAAAACTTAGCTCCTGAAAGCTCAAAGGAAGGATTTTTCTGGGTATTATTTGTAGATTCACATTTTCAAAGGAGTTAGCATGGAGCACCAAAGTTAGAAGGTAACTTCTCTATTCTATTAACCCTAGTTTAACCAGAATTGACTATAAATCTTGATTTTTGTTTCTCCAAGAATGTGCATAGAAAATGAATCTGAAATTAGCACATACTGATGCACATTCAGGCCGATTTTAACTTCAAGGACTGATTTTTCTTCTCCTTAGATGAATTTGAAGGTTGTGGTTTCAAACGGCCTATCACTACATAGTTCAAGCCTGGGAACTCAACACGGTGGCCTGAACTACATCATAAGACAACACATGGTTTCAAGGGTCCTCAACCTGGGCTGCAACCATGAATAATGTTCAGCCAGCCAACTACCTGCCTCTCCTGTCACTTGCCTCTGACCTTCCTCCAAATAGGGTGACAGAAAGCTAGCCTGGCTCTGGATGTTCTCTATTTTATGGAAGGGTGTGTGTGCATTGAAGAGAATTTTACAACAATAAAGTATCATCTAATCCAAGCTTCTCATGTTATAAATGGGCCCTATTATGAAAGGAAGTCCCAGCTGTTTGATCTCAGTTCATAAAATCACTTTTACAGCAGCAATGTTCCTTAGATCTAGTCTAGTCCAAGGGTTCCAAAGTGTTGTCACTAGCACACCACAGGATCCAGGATGCTCCACAGCCTGTCCCATATAAAGCGTATCTGGAATGGGAAGAGTTGCTATAAGGCTTCATAAGTTGCCATTTTTCTTGGCTCTGCGCTAGAATTTTTATCAACTCAGTGTACCTCCTGCATGTCTTGGGCAGAACAGTAGTTCTGACATGCATTTATGTAGCTCTCTGGCTAACCAAACAAAAGAAGTCATAGTTAACACCAAATGTTGTAACACAAACATGAGAAATACTAGGTTCACAGAAGGAAATAAAAAGGTGAAGAAAATGCTGGAAATCATTCCACAATGGAACAACTTTATCGTATGATGAGAAAACGACGGTTGATAAAGACTATGGGCCGGGACCAAGGTAATTCTACGAGTGGATGGGGGCATGGAAGGAAAGTCTAGAAGTGAAGGTTCTGGATGTTGATCCGGGCCTACTTAGAAGTTTCTGGCTGCTGCCATGCTCAGAAACCCTCCGTCTTGGACACGTCTGTGATTTATCTGTTGATCCGTGTAGAATGGTTACATTTCTTACTAAGCCTGCCTTTCCCCATCTATAAAATGGGTATCTAACGGTACTTGCTCTCAGAGGACTATTACAGGCATTGGACAGGATAATGCACTCAGAGCACTTTTAACACTGCTGACACTTCGTGAACACTCAACAACTGAGTGTTCGATGACCACCGGTACAGAGCGGTCGCCCAAAGTGGAAGTCACTGCAACAGTCCCAGGGGTTGGCAGCTCCGGCAGAATCCGGCCGTCATCTCCATCCTTAGACAAAGAACCCCGACCTCGCAGGAGGAGGTCCTCTGTCCAGCCTGCAAGACCAGGCTTGGTTGCTCCCTGCAAACAGAGGTGGCCGAAGAGATGAGAAGCTGGTGGACAACAGCTCCAGGAAACCTTTAAAGGATGTTGTGCGGGGGTGGGGGAGGGGCGGAACGATGCTCTGCGCGTTGTGAGCAGCAGCTGCCCCTCCGCGCGGGATCCCGGGAGCACCCCCCCGCAGGGGACCGCGGCGGCGCCCCAGCAGCCACCGTCCCTCATGCCCGCGTCCCACTGCGCGCTGACCTCGCAGCGACGCCGCGGGACACGCAGCATCGGGTCACGCGGGACCGGCCGCGGGTCCCGCTCCAGGCCACAGAGCCCGTCCGCGGAGGAGCCCCGGCCTCACCCCGGAGACGAAGCCGTCGCCCTCTTGGCCCGGGTCCACAGCAACCGCCCCGGGAGAAGCACGGACGTTTCCGCCGCGAGCCACGCGCCTACAGGGGCCGCAGGGGACGGCAGCCGGGGCCGGGCAGCTGCGGGGCCGCACACGAACCACCGCACGTCCGCGCCGCGGCCGCTGCTTCGGCCGACGGGGGGACCCGGCGAGACTCGGAGCTCCGCCGTTTTGCTTCTGCTAAAACCAGGAAAACGTGCAGGTGCGGGGCGCCCGGGTGGCTCAGGCCATGGTCTCAGGGTCCCGGGATCGAGCCCCGCGTCGGGCTCTCTGCTCGGCGGGGCGCCTCCTCCCCGACCCCGCCTGCCGCTCTGCCTGCTTGTGATCTCGGTCTGTCTCTCTCTGTCCAATAAGTAAATAAAATCTTAAAAAAAAAAAAAAAAAAAGCCCAGGTGCCGCCCGAGACACCAGGGAGCCCGAGCAGGCGGGGAGCGGGGCTGGGCCTGGCGCGGGTGCCGGTGCCCGGAGGAACGAGGCAGCGCCCGCCGGGTCCCCGCCCCCCAACCCCCCCACGACGACGCCGGGCGCGGGCGGAGCAGCTGCCGGGCGCCCGCCGCGCGAGAGCCGGAAGCCGGGAGCCCGCGCCCGCCCGCCCGCCCCCCGGCCCGGTTACCTGAGAGCGCGGCCGCCGCCTCCTCTCCGCGCACGGCGCGTGCGGGCGGGGCGGACAGCGGCGGCAGCCACAGGAGCAGCCACCAGCGCCCCGGGTGCCGCCGCATCCCGCCCCGGGACCAGGGCGGTGGCGCGGACCGCGGCGGGCCGGCTGGGCGGTTGGCAGCAGAAACCGCGCGAGGCCCGAGAGACGAGGGAGCGGCGGGGCCCGCAGGCGGGAAAGCCCGAGACCCCGCCTTCCCGCGGCCGAGGAGTAGCCGGCGCGAAGCTCCCGCAGCCGGGGGTGGGGCGCGGCCGGCGCAGGCCCGCGGGGCTCCCGGGCGCCGCCCCCCCACCCCAGGGCTTCCGGGCCTCGCCCCCCCACCCCAGGGCTTCCGGGCCTCGCTGCCCCTGAGGCCGTCGGGCGCGCCGCGGTCCCGGCAGTCTCCGCGCGAGGTGCCGGTCGTGGGGGAGGGGCCCTTCGACTGTGGGTTTTGCCTCAAACTTCCTCGACCCGTGCGTGACCTGCGGGGTTTTAGGGCTGCATCCTTGGACTTGAGTGATGCTCTGTGAAGGGGAAGACTTTGGAGGAACCCCCTTTTTTACCAGTAAGAGTTAATTTTCCCTTTGTTTCCTTTAACGTTGGTGTGAGACAGCAGCAGGCGCGGTCGCTGCCCAAGGACGCGTGTCCGAGCGCCAGGGCGCCCCGCGGGGAGAGGCTGGGACGTGCCTTGCGCTGCGGCCCCGAAGTCCGCTGCGGTCCGCGAGGATCCGGAAGACGATGCGCGGTTGCCACCGGGTGGGGGCGCAGGAAGGGGGGTCGGACGGGCAGAGCAGGTCAGAAAGTCCGGATTTAAAGTTGTAAGTACGTCGCGGTGACGTGACGCGCGGTGTGACACGGATGCTAACAATAAGCTCGCCTGAGAGCTGCCGAGAGTAAACCACGGACGTTCTCCTCGCGCGGACGTACTGTAACCGCGTGAGGTGACGGACCCCAACTTAGTGACATTCCGCGGCGCGTGTCAGTCACGCGGCGCCCCTGCAGCCGCAGCATCATGTGCCAGTTACGTCGCAGCGAAACTGGAGGAAATACCTGAGCGGCCTGAATACCGGTAATTAGCATAGAACTCGCAGACTTAAGTAAATTATATTGCATTTCTGTGTTTCTGAAGCACAGATCTTCCTCAGGCCCTGAAAATCCATTAATGTAATTCACTGTCTCAGATGAAGCATTGACTGGAGCGGAAGGTCCTCTCCTCTCTTTTAACTCTGGTCTTCTGCTTAGGTGCCTCGGAGAAGCCAGTGGTGACAGAAATCATCCCCTAAAAATGACGCAGCTTCGTTTTCCCCAAAGGTGTAAGTAGGACTCACGAACCAGGCTTTCCCTGCTTCAGCGTAAGGTTTAACTATTTGCTCTCAAATCCGTGGCACCATGTGGACGCCCGTAGATGGCTTTGGGAACTCCGTGATCTCCTTGTAAGGAATTCTTGAAGGGGATGAGTTTTACACATAAACCGTTAAACTTCCACCTGTGTGCCCTAAAGACTGTCTCCAGGGAAACAGCAGAGCTCTTGATCCAAGTGTGAGGTGTGCGCTTGCCTCTTGCACAACAGCTTTTCCCCCTAACCACTTTCATTTTGGTTTAGCCTCATTTGGGATGGCATGATGGAAAGTAGCTAAAAGAAACAGGTAGCTCCGTGAAAGACAAATACGCGTTCCTGCAGCGGTATCTGGTAAAGGGCAGGCAGCAGTGTAATGAGTTAATATTTAAATTGCTGGGGCGCCTGGGTGGCTCAGAGCATTAAAGCCTCTGCCTTCAGCTCGGGTCATGGTCCCTGGGTCCTGGGATCCAGCCCCGCATCGGGCTCTCTGCTCAGCGGGGTGCCTGCTTCCTCCTCTCTCTATCTGCCTGTCTCTCTGCCTACTTGTGATCTGTCAAATAAATAAATTTAAAAAAAAAATTGTTGTTCATGTAGCAGGTCTTTAGTGAATATCTGTAAAGAAGCTAACTCAAAACACCACATTCTTCTCTATAGAAGAGCAATACATCTTTTTCCAGAGATAACAATCTTGGAAGGTGGTAGTTCTGTCACTGGGGGACAATCGTGAGACCTCATGTAACGTCCCCCAAACCTTTCTCTGATATGAAGACCTTAAGCTATTGGGGAACGAGCATAAAACACTACGACCACGGGGCCATGGCGAAGACTCTTACTTCTGGTGGAAAGAGAGAAGGGCAAACTCTCTGCCCCTGGGGGAGCAGCAGGAAGCACTGGGGTTCGGGGGCCTGAACTGAACTGACAGAGTAGAGGTTGGCAACTTCTGGGAAACCCTCTTTCATTGAAGGCATACCACAGAAACAAGGCAGCATTTGTCAGCAATGGTAAAAGGAATAAATACTGGAAAAGCCCCACCTTTAAGGCCCAGGTACACAGGACTTGCCTAAGAACAAAGCTGACCAGGAGAAGGGAGAACCCTCTTGCCCCACCACAAGCCAACACTAGCAACAAACAGCCTTACAAGGAGGAAGAAGAAAGTGGGAAGAGATCCCTCTGGAACCCAGGCATGCAAGAACTGCTGAAAGCTAAGGGACACTCAGAAAAACTTCAGCACCCCAGTTTCTACACTAAGAACAAGGTAATAGCAGAAAAATTAAAATCCTGTGGTACAGTACACCTGGGTGACTCAGTTGGTTAAGCATCTGCCATCAGTTCAGGTCACGATCTCAGGGTTCTGACATTGAGCCCCAGCTCCCTGCTTAGTGAAGAGTCTGCTTCTCCCTCTCCCTCTGCCCCTCCTCCCTGCTTGTGCTCGCACTCGCTCTCTCTGTCAAATAAATAAAATCTTTTTTAAAAAATTCATGTGGTATAACAAAGGATTTATTGTTATTATAAGAATAGAACCCAAATTCAGCTCACCTCCTGCTAGATTGATTTAATCACCTACATTTCTAATCTGACAGAAGAGGCATACTCATTTCTTGGTATAAATATTTTTTTACTTCGGTTTTTACTGTTCTTCTACAAAGATATCCATCATTCAATAAAATATTACAAGATACCTAAACCAGAAAAGAAAAAAATCCATTGTTTAAGAGCTTAAAGCAATCAACAAAACCAGATTCAAAAATGACCCATATGTTGGGCTGTGATAATATATTAAAGGATCTAGTGGAAAAGGTAGAAAACATGTGAATATATAGAAAATTCCAGTAGAGACTTGTAAATTATTAAAAATGTGAAATGGAAATTCTAGAAATTAAAAGCACATTGTTAGAGATGAGTAATTCCTTCAATGACCTTAGCAAAATACTGGATAAAGCTGAGGGAAAAAAAAAAAAAAAACCCATGAATTTGAATATAGTAAATAGAAATTATCCATACTGAAATACAAAGAAAGAATTTTTTAAAAAAGAAAGTTTCAACAGAACATGCAAGGTATGTGAAATAATATCAAGTAGTTTAATAAACACAGGTTGGAATCCCAAAAGGAGGGGAGAGGAAGAATGAGACAGGGGAAATATTTTATGATATAAATATGAGAATTTTCCAAAATTGATGAAAATAGTAGATATAGACAAAATCTTAAAGACAGCCAGAGAAAAACGACACACTGCAGAGGGCTTAAACTTACAGCAGACTTCTTGTTAGAAACTACGCAAGTGAGCTCCTGGCTCAGTGGGCTAAAGCCTCTGCCTTTGGCTCAGGTCATGGTCTCAGGGTTCTGCTCAGCAGGGAGCCTGCTTCCTCCCTCTCTCTCTGCCTGCCTCTCTGCCTACTTGTGATCTCTGTCTGTCAAATAAATAAATAAAATCTTTAAAAAGAAAAAAAACTACATAAGTGACATTTTTGAAGTAGAAGAAAGAATACCATCAATCCAGAATTCTATGCCCAGTTATATCTTTCAAAAACTTGAAGACAAATGAAGGTTTTTTAAATTTCATTTTTAGACTTTCACTATAAAAAAGTTAAAAGACATTCTTCAGGTAGGAAGAGTAGTATAGCAGATGGAAATTTGGGTCTATAGAGAAATAAATAGCTTTAGAAATGATGAAAGTAAACATAAAAGTTTTTATTATTGTAATCACTTTAAAAGATGTGTCTAAAGCAAAAATAGTTGCAATGCACTGTGGGACTTACATGTAGAATTAAAATGAATGACCGTATGACAGGGAATGAGAGGAAGAAATGGAAGTATACTACCATAAAGTTCTTTCACTATATTTAAAGGGATATAGTAATCCTTGAAATTAAACTGTGATAAACTAAAGATGTATGTTGTAAACTCTAGATCAACCACTAAAATCTTTTAAAAGGAGGTATAATTAATAAGCCAACAGTAGAGATAAAATAGAACAATAAAATATTCCAAAAGAAGGCAAGTATATAGGATGGAGGGGGAGGGATAAGTAACAAATTGACAAATACAAAACAACTTTAAAAATGGTAGGTCTAAATCCAACCATATAAATAATTACATTAAATATAAATGGCTCAACATCTAATTAAAAAGCAGATGTTGTCAGATTGGATAAATAAGCAAAAGTTTATTCACATGCCATTTACTAGAAATATACTGTAAGTTTAGAGATGTACTTAAATAGGTTAAAAAGAAAAGGATGGGAAATGTTATGCCATAAAAAAATCAATCAAGAAAAAGTTGAGTGGCTATATTAATATTAGATGAAGTAGACTCAAGGAGAAGTAATATTGGGTGCCTGGGTGGTTCAGTGGATTAAGCCTCTGCCTTCAGCTTGGGTCATGATCTCAGGGTCCTGGAATTGAGGCCCGCATCAGGCTTTCTGCTCAGCAGGGAGCCTGCTTCTCCCTCTCTCTCTGCCTGCCTCTCTGCCTACTTGTGTTCTGTCTCTCTCTGTCAAATAAATAAATAAAATCTTAAAAAAAAAAAAAACGAATAAGTAATATTACCAGTAATTCAGTAGGTCTAGGGTAAGGCCTGAGATTCTGCATTTCTAACAATCTCACTAGTGGTCTGAGGACATCTTAAACAGCAAGTTCTTAAAACACTAAGCCCATAAAAAATTGACAGAGAGGGCAGATGGAAAGAATCTAAGTTCAAATAGTTTGGAAAATACAGCTTACTGTATTATCCCTCAAAGACATTTACAATGACAAGTAGTATCTTAAAGGCTTGAAAATTCCTGTAATAAAGAAATTTGCAGTAGGCAGCCTTTAGGATGGCCTCCAATGATTCCCTCTATTTCTTGGTATTTGTGCCCTTGTATAAGCTCCTCTCCTTGAATGTGGGCTGGAAAAACTGACTTGCTTCTAATGAATAGTATATGAAAGACATAGGATGTCATTTCCAAAATTAGGTTATAAAAAGACTGAAGCTTCTATCTTGAGTGTTCTCTCTCACTTTCTCTGGGATCATTCTCACTAGGGAAGCCAATTACCATGTTGTGAGGCAGCACTGTGGAGAGACCCATGTGAATGAGATCTTCCCCAACAGAGCTTTGAGATGTTTGTAGTATTGGTCCATGCCTTGATTGTGGCACTTGAGAGACCTTGAGAGAGAACCACCTAATTAAGCTGCTCCTATTTTCCTGACCCCCAGAAACTATGATATAGTAAATTATGCTAGGTTAGTTTTTACCCTACTAATGCTGGGTACTACTAGTGCTACCTAATAATGCTACTAATGGTGTTTCCATCATGATCTCTCCTGGGTTGAGGAATCCTGGGTAAAACATTTGGTTTACACATACACAACACAAAAATTTAAGCCTATAATTATTTTTCTCAAATAAAATCTATTAATAACCCAGGCATACACAGTTTAGAAAACACTACACTTAATCTTTTGTAAAGTCTTATTTCAAAATCAGACTTTAGCTGTGTAAAGAGCTTTAGAGGTGAGCACCACACTTAAGCTTTCTAGTAATAATGGAAATGAGCCAAAAAAAAGAAAAACCTCACAAAAACAAAAAACAAACAAAACAAAATAAAACAAAACATCAAGGAGAAGGAAAAGGAGAAATACAGAAAGAAGGAATTGAGTGTGGTCAGACTCACAGGTTCTTTGACATCATCATGGAACATTGCTTCCTTCTCATGCGAGGGGATGGGATTAACAAACTGTGATTATTGCAAGGTATTATTCTTAAATTACACCAGCATTTTTTGGCATCCTTCTGGAAGATGAAATGTACTTAATCAAATCAAACCAAACCAATCGAAAACAAAACCCCGTGTAAACAGGGCACCAGCAGAATCTTCTGTTCAAAGCTCCTGGAATATTATGCAGGCTTGCTTTCTATCTTTCCATTAGAAAATAGAGAAAATGTTTGTCCACCAGCGGGTCAGTGAAGTGAGAATGTTGTAGT
Source organism: Lutra lutra (assembly GCF_902655055.1). Classification (NCBI taxonomy): domain Eukaryota; kingdom Metazoa; phylum Chordata; class Mammalia; order Carnivora; family Mustelidae; genus Lutra; species Lutra lutra. The sequence continues at coordinate 3,468,765 of NC_062280.1, forward strand.
TGGAATTGCCATCAAACTTTGCCAAGAGGATGCAAAAATAATTGTCACTAGATAATAACACCAGCCCATAAATTTCTATACCAAAACGGGTGATTGAAGAAGGACAAAATTCATTACCTCTTGAAGCAGTTGCCCAGTTGTGCAACAGATCTTAACTGTGGACTTCTGGCAAACAGCCCATGTCCACCGTTAAGATGGAATGAAGCTCTGTGGCTTGGGGGATCTGGATGCCCGAGAGAGTGAAGAAGTTGGCACTTTTGCCAGAATGCTGTTGGTGTGGGTAATAAGTAAATGTTTAGCATTGTGAATGCAGATTCCTAAGACAAACCCTCTGGAGACTGATTCATCAGGGGAAAGCCCCAAATGTACCTTTTTAATATGTATCTGAAGTGATTCAAAATCATTTGAAAATAAACTGAGTTTTACAAGTTTCATGCTTGACAGAAAGTTGCTTTTTCAGCAAATTTGTAACCACAGCTAAAATATTTATGTATTTTGTGTAATTTATATTGCCATAATATGATATATTTTTGGAAAAAAATGTTTAATAAAGAGCTTCCTTAATATTATTTTAGTGACCTGAGTTTTTTAATTCCATCTGACTATCTCCACATGGTGTGGAAAAGATCATAATTCAATTTCCAGCCTCTGCATTTTTATTTCTAGAGTTCTTGTTCTTCATAACTAATTAATTTTCTGTAACTGTCATAGGGTTATAATCAGTCATTATGAATCAGATGTAAAATTTAGCTCATGTCAGAAATTATTTAGGAACTTTCACTTGGTTTTTAGGTAGGTAGAACATTTAATTAAATGAATTAGAATAAAATAAAGGTCTACTACTTTGTGTTCTTTCATAAAGAATTAGTCTGTTACTGCAATGATACCTGCCAATGCTGTAAAGATTATAGAGGCTATAGGTCATAACGCCTTCTTTTTTTTTTTTTTAAAGATTTTATTTATTTATTTGACAGACAGAGATCACAAGTAGGCAGAGAGGCAGACAGATAGAGAGAGAGGGGGAAGCAGGCTCCCTGCAGAGCACAGAGCCCGATGTGGGGCTCGATCCCAGGACACTGGGACCATGACCTGAGCCGAAGGCAGAGGCTTTAACCCACTGAGCCACCCAGGTGCCCCTCATAACGCCTTCTTTTTAAAAATTTCCATTTTTGAATTTTACATGAATAGAGAGAGATAAAAACAAACAACAAATAACAGCAGGCTGTTCAAGACCGCTCCATGAAGGAAAAAAGTAAAAATAGAAATTGACTCGTTGGATCATGTTTTTCTTAGCATGTTTCATTTAGGAAATACTTTGAAATTGACTTGCCATATACTAGTTCCACAATTTTAGAAATAATTCATGTCAAAACTAAAAGAGAGATAGCTTTTCAGTATAAGTGATGATGGGAAGGATTAGCATAAATGTAATTTATAAGAAAGATACTATGTCCTCTATACTAAATTAGCTAAGCCCATTGTAAAAAAATAATTGGTCAAATTCAATTCAAATCTTTCCATTCAAATAGAAAGATGTGGAATTGTTTAAGGTAGTGGTTGTCAAATTTTGGTGTGGGTTAGAGTCCCACCTCCAGACATTCTTGTTCAGTAGGTCCAGTGTATGGCCTGGGAATCTACATTGGTAATTAAGGTAAATAGTTTTGACTATACTGCATTAGTGGTGAAAAAAATATTCAACAGTGATTTATGGTTAGTTGATGATAGCTAGAAAATAGTATCTAAGCGAAAAAATTGACATATTTGGTTAATCTGAAAAAAAAAAGGAGAATGAAGAATTACAGCCTTCGAAGAGTTAATTTAAGGAATGGAAAGCCAGTAACCAGTTATTGTGTTTTCAAAGAGAAGAGAAATCTTTCACCTGGACACCATCCAATGCTACCATTCCACATCACCTGATTCCTAAAGAAATTCTATCGAACTGTTCTTTGCTGCCAACATACCCTAGGGAAGCATTTTTAATCGGCCATTCTCTACAATTAATCTAGGTCTTTTCCCCCCTACTGGAGTAATTTCTATTAAAATGATTATAGTGAAATAATTATATTTCCATTTCTATTTTTCTTTCATGGAAAGTGGAAAACTGCAGATATCCTTTTAGTTTAAGTTCCTTTACTGTCTTCATTAATCATGTATTGACAATGAAAAAGATTTGTGTATGATTCAGGAGCTCTTCAATTCAGTTAAAACAGGGATTTTCTCTTCTTGCGTTCAGTTCTTGATCATGCACTTATTTCAGAATGTCCCGGTGGTCACAGTCCATCTGGAAAATTCTTCAACCTATTTCTTTTCATGTGTTTTTGGAAAAAACTCAAATATTTTTTAAAGGGCATGCAGGGACTTGGGCAATGATAAGTTTCAGATTCTGTTCTTCTGCTTGTATGTTGTCTCTGTCTCTGTCTCTCTCTCCCTCTTCAAACTAGATCTAGCCTATCTCTATTGCCAATATTGCTGTCTCTTTGCATTCTCTATCTAGATACATACCTTTGGCTAGATGCAAGTATATTACGGAGTTGTTATAAAGATTTTTGACTTTCCTTATTTTCCCAGGATGTTGTTGTTGATCATGGGAGAGGAAAGAAAATGTAAGCAACTGTTGGGAAGAAATTTATAATGTTTTATTTATAATAAAAATATTTTATTTATGAAGAAAATTGACATGAGAGTCTATCTGTCCTGAACGGTTTCTATAACACAATCCAAATTTCTAGATTAGTCATGTGTCAGTGGAGATTATGGAAAGTGGAAATAGTTCACATCATATACTTATGATTTTTGCTAATGTTATTAATCCTATTTTGCCTGCGAAGCCTATCTGCCTAAAATTAGATATATCTTGCTAACATTAAGCAAAGTCTATAAAGCTAGATAAAAAATATTATTTAGTACATTTCAGTAACTTTCCCACACACTTATTTGTATTTCTTTGCTGGGATTTATAGGCCCTGTCCTTACCGACAGGGTCAAAAATTCCATCTGTGTCTTAAACAATGTAAATATTTATTATGTCACACGGAAGTAAGTCCCAAGGCAGGTTAATTTAGCAGCGTAAGCATGCTATCAAGATCTCAGACTGTTTTCAGCTTTCTACTTCACCAGTCTTAGCTTGTAGGATTTTGTCCATAAGCTTTTCTCCTCATAACCGAAAAGGGCTGCCGTTTCCTCCAATACTGGGTCCTCACTGGGTCCTCACATAACTGTGACCCAAGGCAGGGGCACTAACTCTTCTTTCATCTCCCCAATAGGGAAGTGAAGTCATTCCTCAAAGCCCTCCCCTTTACCCTCTCAACAGACTCTCTTGCTGGTCCTATCAGTGACTAGTCCAATGTGCCAGGATGGCTCCATCAATTAAGTGTTCGCCTTCAGCCCAGGTCACCATCTCAGGGCTCTGGGAAGGAGAGCCACATAGGCGCCCTGCTCAGCAAGGAGCCTGCTTCTCCCTCTCCCTCTGTCCCCCATTTGTGTTTGCTTTCTCTCTCTCTCTAGTGCTTTCTCTTTCAAATAAATAAGTAAAATCTTTAAAATAAAAGAAGGAGAAGGAGGAGGAGGAGGAGGAGTGACTAGCCCCTGCCCTCGCTGAATGGGGTGGCGTGAGGATCTGGCATTTTCAGCCTCCATGGTGGGAAGGGTATCGTAGAAGGCAAAGACTGGAAGAGCCACAAACGGGAAAAATCATTATGGTGATATTTCTGACAGTCCCCAAAAGCCTTCAGAGGCTTCTGGAAATGGCAATTGAAATTTATGTTGACTTAAGAAGCGAGTTTTATTCCTAATCCTAAACTTTGATAAATGTGTTTTCCTTTAGAAACTTACTCACTAACTCGGAATGGGAGTCACTTCTGGGTCAAGTAAGTGGTCCCCCCTATTGCTCCTGTTTCGTAGACTTACCTGACACTCTAGAGCACCAAAAGTCCTAACTAGCAAATATTTCCTAGTCTAATAATGACAGAGAATAGAATTAGACAAAGGAGTATGGGTTGTAACAGAGGAAGTAAAGAGACAGTAATAGGAATGGTAGAAAAAGAAAACGGTAAGGGAGAAAAGGAAAGGTAGAGTAGACTGAGCGGCGGCTATTTTGGATGGTCTAATGTGAGAGGGTTGGGTTAACCGGGTCACTCGCCCCACTTGGAAGGACGGGCAGGGTGAGCCGGTAAGACTCTGCGGGAAACAGAACGAACTCCTTCAGGCATGCATCCTGCAAGTTAGAATTTGTCTGTCCTAACCATGCTGCAGGTGTGTCCTTGGAAATGCATGTTCATATAGGCTGGCACTCCTTTTTCTTTCTTCTTTTCACTTAAAGATATCTTGCGTAACAACGATGCTTAAACTCATCCACCTAAATATTTAAGGCTCTTAACTTGTTTCAGCAATAATTAAAGCTGAACCCATGAAATATTTCCTGGATTTGTTTGGGATTGAGAGGCTACTCTTCCTGCTTTCCCTTTTCTCATTTCACCTGGTTCTTTATTTTCAGATCCTATTCACCAGAAATATCATAGGTTCTTTTCAACACTTTATCGATCTTGAATGATACATGAGAGAATCTTGTTGAAATTCTCCCTTTGTTGTGATAGGTATACTTTATGTTAAATAGGTTTTGTTGTTTTAATCCTTACATCTATTATAAAATCAAAGTATAGAAAGCAATACAAAATGAATGTGTACCCTAATTAATTATTTTTCATGAGGCAAACATTCTTGTAGCCAACTCCCCAAATTAAGAAATAGAATTTTCCAGCTATTCCAGAAATCCTCCATGTCCTTCACCAATTTCAAACCACCTACCTCCCCCCAAAGTACCCATCATCCTAATATTTATAGTAATTATTTCCATGTGTTTCTTTATAGTTACATGGCAGAAGCACACTCCATAAACATTGTATTTCTGACCACTAAATATTTTTAATATATCCTTTAAATCTCATTCTACAGGTTCATCCTTCCACCATGTGGAGGTGTTTTCATACTCATGGAGCCGAGTGGCATGTTCCTGTGTCCTGGGTGTGTCCTGAAAACTAGCAGCTAGATTCAGAAGCGTCACTGAACTTGGGTTTTATCTCTTTGGGCAAGATGATAAGTTGTATTGTGTTCTTTCATAAGGAGGCATATGATGTCTTGCTGATTCTCTTTTTGTGATATTATTAACTGTTGATGTCTGAATCCATTAACTCCCTGGGAGGTTGCAAAATGGTGATATTCAAATTCCATTGTTTTTTCACTTATTGGTTGAAATACTTTTATAAGGAGATACATGTCCTTATCTATTATTTGATTACTCAGTGATAAACAGTTCATAAAGAAAAGGTAGGACAAAGTACTTGGTTCTTTCCTTCTATTTGCTAGTTTTTAAGAGAATAATTTTTTTTTATCCTTCTCTGAAGGTGACTCTTTTTAAAAAAGATCTTATCATAAACTCATGATTTCAACATATTTGGTAAGTTTTCAACCAATAGCAATTACTTCTCTTTTGAAGCTCATATTTTCCTATCTTTGGCCAATAGGATTCTTTTCAGGTTGGCTTCTGAGCCCTTTTGATATACCATACTAATTTTTGATAACTTCTTAGATATTTGGTATCAGCTGTCCAGGTTCATCCTGTACTTGTCTTGGCCCAGACATGGAATCAGCCATTTCCAAGAGTCCTGATTTCTTCTACAATTTCAAGATCACAATCCAGCTGCTCATGTCTGTTGCTCTGGGGATGCTTGCTTCTGGGCCTTTTCAGTGGCAAAGCTAGGAAATCTATCTATCTATTGATAATTACACCTGCAGACATAATTTTACAGATCAATATGCCTACTATACTGATATTTTCACTTAAAATTCAGAAATTATGGGGTTTTTTAGTTTGCCTTTTTTTTATGCTTTTACTACGTCTATATCTCTTTTCCTCCATAACAAGATTTCTGGTTCCCAAGGATACAGTAGATGATGGAATTAGAACATCTCATAGTTACTCATCCATATTGTACACGTGACAGGCTCAGAATAACAACACACATATTACGACCACAATATAATTACAAAGAAGAGCTTAAAATATTTTTTATATACTCTTTCCATTCTCGCTCAGTTTTTTATTGTTGTACTATTTCTACATTAGGCAAGAATATAGTTTTTACATAGTTATTTCCCTTAACTCTCATTTAATGTTATTTCTTCAGACAACTATGTTTTACTATATGCCTTTAACCATTTTGTCTGAAACTCACCCTCCACTGGATTCTTCAGGAAGGACTAATGAAAACAATATTCTCTGAGATCCTGCACGCTGCTAACTGTTGTTCTGTGACTTTTATGGTTGAAAGTCGGTTTTGCAGGATATAAAAATCCTTAGTTCACGCATTTTATTTCTTGTGTCTCTTAAATATGTTCTTTCATTTCCTTCTCGCATAAAGTATAGCTGTCAAAAAAAAAAAACTGATGATAATCTAATTTTTTACCCTATAAGTTACTTGGTGGTTTTGACTGAATACTCAATGAAATATTTTCATTTTTTAAAAGTTCACTCATTTTACTAAAAATATGTCTTGGTATTGATTATTCTAGGTCAATATTCCCAGCTACATAGTGTGCTTTTTCAATACGTAATTTCACATTCTTTCTTATTTGAGGAAAGTTCACTTCAATTATTTGTTTTGTCCCTTGTTTTGCATCTCTTCTTCAAAGATTCTGTTTACCTGTGTTTGAATCTTTTTTGTCCATCTTCACTATTTGTCACTTCCTTTCAAATGTTTTTTAACATATTTTTTAAACATTTTGTCCCTTTTATATTTTATTTCTCTTAAGACAAAACCTCTTTTTTTTTTTCTTTTTAAGATTTTATTTATTTATTTGAGGGAGAGAGAGAGTGAGAGAGAGAGAGTGTGAGAGGGGAGAAAGTCAGAGGAAGAAGCAGACTCCCCTGGAGCTGGGAGCCCGATGCAGGACTCGATTCTGTGACTCCGGGATCATGACCTGAGGTGAAGGCAGCTGCTTAGTCAACTGAGCTACCCAGGCGCCCAACGCATAACCTCTTTAATTATATTTGCTTTTGTGTTCCTTCTAGTTTAGTGTTGCTTTTGAATTTTTTTTTTTAACTTCTGATTATCTCCTGGGTTCTGCCACCTCAGTGGCAATGTTTTTAAAATTTTTGAAGCTTTAACAGTTTTGATTAATGTTTTCATTTCATGTCTTGTATCATTTTCTTAATGTATTTTAGCTTATCTTGAGATAGAAAGTTTCAGTTTGTATTTGTTCTATATATCTCTTTCTGGCATAGGGATATTATTCTACTAATTATTTTTCTTAGATACTTTGCAAAGGATATGACCTCAATACTTTTTTCTCACTTTATGTAAAAATTGTCTTCTATAACTTTTAGTAGGAGATGTGGTTTTGAGTAAGCTTCTCTAACTTCACAAATTCCCTCTTCTGCTATTTTCATGTAGTTAAGAAGGATCAGCTTGCTTTATGAGATTTCCTGGTCCTGTTGCCTCCCCACAACACACTTTTATTTGGGTCTCCTTCTATCTTTATTCTGTTGTCTCTGTCCAGCCCAATTTTTATTCCACTCTCAGCATTTCTCTTCTGTGGGACACTCTGTCCTTTGAAAGGAGCTGTGGCAGGTCAGTTCTCCAGAGAGTTCATAGGACAGACACGGCTTAAACACCTTCAGGCTTTTTAACAGACATGGTGCGCTCACCATCTACTGGATTGGGCAAAACCTACCTACATTTTCCAGGAAAATAGTCGTTGCTATTTGGGGTTTCTCCCCTTCTCAAGTCTGTCAAAATCTGTTAAGCTTCACTGCTTCTCTCTGCTTTTCCTGCTCAGATGCTGATATGATCCAGGTCTATGGCTGTTGGTTTGTCCTTACTCAGGTGTATTTTGAAGTCTTTGTGGATGCCTCATTACCTAGTATCAGTGTAGATGTTGTTCATGGGTTTTTTATTTTATTGGGTAGTTCTATGTGTTTTGATGTTGAGATTTGGATTCAAAATTACATTGTTGCTGTAGTCATCTTCCTAGAACCCACCAGATAGTTTTAAAATATTCTCTTCTTTAAGTAGAATCCACATTTTAAGAATTGGAAATGATAAATTGCTAATAACTTCCCAAGCTGTGATAATTTTATTAGAATTTCAGCAAAGCTTAGGGGATGTTCTCTCAATGTTATAAAATCCTCTGAGAGCTTTAGAGGTATGTATTTTTCAGTCTACTTCTGACACAATTAAAGAGAGAAAATTTCTGTGTCCTCAAACCAGTTTAAAATATAAAGTGTTCCAGGTATTAATGGAAAAACCAACTTCATATAAAACTTTGGTGCAAAGCAGGTTATAAGCTGAAAATAATAGAAGTAAAATTCTTCTTGCTGTGTAAGAGGAGGTGTGTTTACACAGTGTTTTTACATATATTATCTCATTCCATCCTCAAAATAACCTTAGAGAGGTATTGTTACTCTACTCTTCAGAAGAAATAGAGCTTAGAGGACTTGAGTGACTTCAGATTTTAGCAGGGAGGAGCTACATGCAAAAGGTTTACTCCTCCACCGAGGACTCAGCTTTGGAGAAATCCCTGCGTAGCTTGTGACAGGGATATATGGCCAAGGACATAGATATATCATATTTAAGATTTATTTATTTATTTATTTTAGAGGGACAGAGAGAGAAAGTGGGGGAGGGCCAGAGGGAGAGAGAATCTTTAAAGGGACTCCTTGCTGAGTGGGGAGAAGGATGCGGGGCTTGATCTTTCGACCCATGAGATCATGACCTGAGCCAAAACCAAGCATCCGATGCTTAACCAACTGAGCCACCCGAGTGCTCCATACCAGTCACAGATTTCTCAAGGACCCACAGGGTGACAGTGCTGTGGCTGGATCTCTCTCACGATCTGGTTAAGAGCCACGCCTAGCGCCTCAGTGCCTGTAAGTGACAGAGGGGCACCGGAACCTCAGACTCTACACCCTTTTGTTTGCTTTTTTTCCCGCCGGCTAACATCAGTTTCAGCAGCATGCTTTGTGTGACCTGTGGCACACTGACCTCCATGTGACATCACTATAGCTGTGTGTCATAGGACAGGAGTAACTTGGGTTCATGGGAGACGTGAAAGGACGGTGCCCGAGCATTCCATGTGCTTGCAGGGGTGCTTCTCCGACGTTTACAGGACAATCCTGTTCCAAACCTTCAGGGAGTCTTTCATTACATCCTAATATGTCACCTTAAAATTCATGCAACTTTTGAATTTGACTGGCAATACATTTTGTGTTCTTTGAATACAAAAAGAGGATTTTCCATACGACTAGCTAGCAAGTAACATTATTGCTGTAGGGGAGGACCTAAGCTGTTTCTCCAGTGGTTCTCTTAGTCCCTCCTGACATGTAACCATGTACTCCTAAAGTTCCCCAATTCGAAAGCTTGACAGGAAGTGGAAGAAGTAGGCTGCCACTCTGTCATGGGAATTTAAAGATTTTGCTGAATATTTGAACTTTATTCTCTAGACACTAGCAAGCCAGTGAAGCAAGAAAGACACTGACCTGGTCAATTTTGTGTTTTAAAGGAATGGCTTTGAACTTTTAGGATTATCATGTATAGCAATACATTTTACATGGTGATTCACATGCACAGTATATATATGTGTGTCATATATGGTGCATATACATATGTGTATATATATGTGAAGTATATAGGTATATAGATAAAACAATTCATTAAATCGGTTGCACAACCTATCATAGAATGCAACTTGCAATTTTAAAAAGAAATATTTTGGTGGCAATATGGAGGAAGGGAGACAGCAAGACCATTCAAAGTGCAAACAGGTCAGGATAATCAGGATACAAAGCAGGGCAGTGGCCATGGGGATAGAACTAGAATCCACAGAAATTGGTTACTAATTGCCCATGAGAGTGGCTCAAGGTTTCTGGTTTGAGTGAATATCCATCCTACTTCCTGAGACTAGGGAAAAAAAAAATACAAGTGTAGGAAGGAAAAGAATAAATTCCATTTGGAAGTGATTCTGGAGTAAATGCAGGACTGGTGTGTAGCCAGGTAGGAGAGCTGGAGCTCAGGAAAGGGATGTGAGCAGGAGAGAAAGACCTGGCACTCTTGAGCACAGACGTCTGAATTGAAGGCAAGGGAATGGGGGCAAGATTGCCAGGATGTGTGGGAAGAGACAAATGAGAAGAGGACCAAGGACAGAAGCCTGAAGAGAGCACCTTCATTTACAAGAAGGGCAACGGGGCCCCTGAGTGACTCGGTTGATTGATTTTGGCTCAGGTCCACGATCTCAGGGCCATGACATCGAGCCCCACATGGGACTCTGCGTGGGGCTCTGTGCTGGGTGTGGAGCCTGTTTAGGATTCTCCTCTCCCTCTGCCCCTCCCACCCTGCTCCCACAGGCACTCTCACTCGCTCTCTAAACAAACAAACAAACAAATGGAGGACAGGAATGAGGAGTCTGCAACGGAAACTGCAAAGTGGACGTAGAGCAGAGGGTCACCTGAGCTGGGGAAGAGAATTTTCAAGGAGGGCGTGGCCAGCAGTGTGCAATGCCAGAGGAAGGTCTAATAAGATACAATTTAGCAATTGGAAAGGCATACACCTTGGGAGGTATAATAATTATACCTCGAGAAATAGCAACACAATGGGGCAGTAGTTTAGGGAAGCAGTCAGAAATGTTTAGCAGGGAAGCATCCTGAAAAACTACAGGTGGTCCTGGGAAGTGGGTGGAGAAGGGCACTCTGATCCCTGATGCGGGCTCTGGGAGTAGGGGAGGTTTGGCTGCTCCAGGGAGGCAGCCGGCACCCAGAAAACAGAAACCAAGTTGCAGAATTGTCTCTTCGGGGTCCCAGGGGCCCGTCACCAGTTGCTGAAAAGGAGGATGGTGACAATGAGGCAGGAACTGAGCCGGAAGGGGGTGACATCATAGCCAGGTCTCCAGCTGTGGCTGAGGCGCAGAGATGAAGGCAGCTACCCACTCTGGGGCACGCTGTGTGGGCCAGACCCAGGACTGAGGGCAGAAGGTTCAGGGCAAAAGAAGAAGTCGGTGACTCAAGTGCTGAGTCTGGGGAGTGCTCAGACAAGAGCTGGGGGGTTTCTTCAGCCCGGAAGGAGCAGGGAGTTGAGGCGGGAGGAGCCTGGAGGTGGGGTCAAGCAGCTCCTGCTGCTGGGACAGGAATGCGTTAGACGTTAGACGGCTGGGAGCAGGGGTCAGAGGCAGGTGAGGAATGCAGTGGCTGTGGGCGAGTGGCCACCATCAGATCACACTTGTCCCTCTGTCCCCCACCTGCCTGCATGCACCTCCCCCTCAAGCGCTCACTGAGCTGGTTCGAGCATCTCGCCGCCCTCTCATTTTCAACATGTTGAATAAAATGCTTCTACCTACTCATTTACTATTGGGTCTTAGTCATTTTCTCTTTTTGAGAATTATACCCTAGCAGTATACATGATTCAAAATTAAAGAAAATGTGACATTTGCTCTCCATTACTGATCACCTTCTTTTAAAAACATGTTGGACATCTGGATTAAATCTTTGAACTTCGGGACAAATATGCCATGTGTTGGTGATAACTGTGGTTTTAGGTGATATTTTCTCTTTTAATTCAATGTGTATTTGTTGAGAGCCTACTTCGGGCAAGGAGTTTATATTTCATTTCCAACCACAAAAATATTAAATCTGGCTGTTGTGTAGTAGTGCCCTGGATTTATTGTGAATTTGGTTCATTCACGTGGCTCATTGTTAAGATATGTAGGAGGCACAGCCATTAAGTTGACTTAATCCTGTTAATTAGAAATTCAATGCACAGAGTTCTGGGTAGACTTAGAGATCTAAATATCACTTTTCATATTCCAAGTGATTCTCAAGTACTGAAGTACTGTTATTTGTTTGTTATAATATCATTAGTATTTTTTTTAATTAGAAATCTTAATCATTTATGTGACAGGTATCCAGAGAATTTAGACATTGCATTAATATTGCAAATGGAACAGAGCTGTACTCGTTAAGAACATTGTAATGCTTTTTCTAGGAGGATTAGAAGTTGCTACTGGGCAGGAAGAGAAAGGGATGTACCCAGACCCCATTACCATCATTTTCCCAGGGGCTGGGTCCTCTCTGCCCCCCTCAGTATTGTTCATTTTCTTTTAGCCTGTCCCCTGTCCAGTCACCCTGTGTGAGGCAACTCAAGAAGTAAGAGAGCATAATCTCTGCCTTGAACCACCGTCCTCTCTCAAAAACACTTGAAAGCAATGTGTTAACACAGAATGAAGACCATATGTACTAGATTGTTAGGGCTGCCATAGATCTGGTGGCTTAAACCACAGAAATTTATTTTCTCACAGTTCGAGAGGCTAGAAGTCCAAGAACAAATGTCAGCAGAGTTGGTTTCTCTGAGGCCTCTCTCCTTGATTTTTTTCTTTTTTTTAAATTCAAATTAAATTAATTAACATATAATGTATTACTGGTTTCAGAGGTACAGGTCTGTGATTCCCCAGTCTTATATAACACCCAGTGCCCATCACATCACTTGCCCTCCTTAATGACCATCATCCAGTTACCCCATCTCTCCATTCCCTCCCCTCCAGCAACTCTCAGTTTGTTTTCTATGATTAAGAGTCTCTTATGGTTTGTCTGCCTTTCTGGTTTCATCTTGTTTTATTTTTTCCCTCTCTTCCCCTATGATCCTCTGTTTTGTTTGTTAAATCCCACATGCCAGTGAGATCATATAACAATTGTCTTTCTCTAATTGACTTATTTCGCTTAACATAATACCCTCTAGTTCTATCCACATCATTGCAAATGGCAAGGTATCATATTTGATGACTGAGTAATATTCCAGTGTGTGTGTGTGTGTGTGTGTGTGTGTACTCATACATACATACCACATCTTCTTTATCCATTCATCTGTTGATGGACATCTAGGTTCTTTCCATAGTTGGGCTATTGTAGACATTGCTGCTATAAACACTCAGGTGCACGTGGCCCTTCGGATCACTACATTTGTATCTTTGGGGTAAATACCCAGTAGTGCAATTGCTGGGTCGTAGGGTAGCTCTATTTTCAACTTCTTGAGGAACCTCCATGCTGTATTCCAGAGCGGCTGCACCAGCTCGCATTCCCACCAACACTGTAGGATGGGGGGTTCCCCTTTCTCCACATCCTCGCCAGCATCCGCCATTTCCTGACTTGCTAACGTTAGCCATTCTGACTGGTGTGAGGTGGTATCTCATTTTTTTTTGATTTTGGTTTTGATTTGTATTTCCCTGATGCCGAGTGATGTGGAGCATTTTTTCATGTTTCTGTTGGTCATTTGGATGCCTTCTTTGGAGAAATCTCCTTGACTTTTTAGATGGCCAAATTCTCTCTGTGTCTATACATGGTCTTCCTTCTGTATTTGTCTGGGTCTTAATTTCTTGTTTTGAGGAGACTAATAAGATTGAATAAGGGCCCATTCATAAGACCTCACTGTAACTTAACCCTTTAATGGTCGTATCTCCAAAAACAGTCACATTTTGAGGTACTAAGGGTTCAGACTTCAACATATGAATTTGATGGGGAGGTGTGTAGGACACAATTCAGCCCATAGCACCAAATATGTTTCTTTCTTTCTTCCTTTTTTTTTTTTTTTTTTTTAAGATTTTATCTGAGAGAAAGTGAGAGAGAGAGAGTGAGAGAATGAGCTGGGGGGAGGGGGGCACTGGGAGAGAAGCAGGCTCTCTGCTGAGCAGAAAGCCTATGCAGGGCTCACTTCCAGAACCCCAGGATCATGACCTGACCAAAGGCAGAGGCTTAACCGATTGAGCCACCCAGGTGCCTCTAGTTCTTAAAAATCAAATAGAGGCATTTAAATATTCTACAAAATAAATGTCAAATAAATAAATGTCAAAATACCACTGGTACAAATAACATTACAGCTGTTCTTATAACATAATGAGTTCAGTTACTTAATTATTTTGTAGATAGATTTTTCTGTTTTAGTGGCCCCTAGTCTTGGAGGCTACTAACTTTATTTTTTAAAAAAGAAGAGGATCTTAGTTTTTCTTTTACTGTGTAGTTATTGTTGCTCAACTGTTTCATCTTACCCTTGACTGGATGTCCTCAATGCACAGAAAAATTCTGCATGAAAAGCTAGTTTTTAAAGGATAATTAAAGGACATCAGTAAAACAGATGAGAAAGACAAGAAATCTTTGAATTGGGATTCACTGGGTTGACTGAAAAGAGAAAATCCAAACAGCCCTTTCCTCCTTGGAAAGTTCTGTAAGAGGCACACCCAGCAGACCTGAATTAGCTCAGAGGGAAAACACAGGCAGAGACCCGTGGAAATGGGATGCAAACTCATTAGCTGGCCCAGGTCTGATGAGGCTCCTTCCGGGAGGGAAGCTGACACTGGCACACCAAGGAGCATAAACCAAGCAGGGGTCTCCAGTCCTCCTCCCAGACGCCCACAGAAACTGCAGCACCAGGGTGGGCTCTCGCTGCTCTGCATCCCACTCTGCCTCCCACGTGCCTCTCTGTGGGGTCACAGACACTCTGCATTTACTTCTGGAGGCTGCTACGGCTGGGGCCGGTGCCCTTTCCACCTATCTCATTTGCTGATGGATTGACTGATTCATCCCATGTCCCCGCGCTCCCAGCCCACTTCTCCGCCATGGCCTGCGCCCTGACTGTGTTTAGCTCCTCCGGAAACGAGGCTTGGCTGCTTGTGAACATGAGCTCGGGATGGTCTTTACCCTGATGTCACAGGACTCTGTGCTTCAGTGACAGACTTTAGAGGAGATGTTGAAAAAAAAACCCAAGTACAGTTTTAAAAGAAACTTAAAATATAAATGCCTCTGGGTAACAAATAAGGGAAGAAAAGTGCCCCTTTCTTCTTAGGGTTGTCAGCCTGGTTTGAGATGGAAAAGTTGAGCTCACCTCAGCCACGAGCCTTCGACTGCTCCCTCTCTCCACTTTGGCCACGACTCTTGCTCATGGAGGCAAGTCCGAGATCATCCTGAAAGCTACGAATAAACAGAAACATTCTTCAAAAAGGACAATTTTTAAAATTCAAAATGACTACCTGTAAGATGGCATTATCAGCAAGCTTTGCTTTTTAAAATCAGAATTGCTAATGAATTTTTTCCAAAGCTCTTTCACCATCCTGTGGGTATTTCCCTGAGACGTTCAGATTTATGAAATGGCTTTGTTTTCTCCTCGTGGCCCCCCTCATCGCCCACATAAACCTGGCCTCCTACTCCTTGCTGACTCCGGGGCCCAGCCTCTTCCCACACAAGTGCTCAGTGACCCAGGGCCCACCACCCACCCTCTCCTTTGTTCTCCCACAAATCCACCTCCTCACTTTCTCTCCTTCATCCAGGTAGACATTTTCATACGCCCACTACTCAGTGGCCAAACCACAATAATGGCCTGGGGGTTGGGGAAGTAGAATGCTGCTTCTAATGACCATTATGGTTTTTTGTTTTTTGTTTTTTTTAATTAATAAGCTCTATCCACAAAAGAGTAGTTGAAAAACAATTCTTTTATTCTTATTTTTTCAAAATTCCCTCATATACAATAATTGGATTTTCTATTTTTGAGAACTCTACCAAAATGTACATGCACTTTTCGTGTTGTAACATTTTTCAGTGGGAACAGATGCTCTTTTGTCCAAATTAAAATGTTTTACTCACATTTTGAAGTGAATGAGTGTACCAATGAGACCATGGCTCCCTGGGATGGTTATTTGCAGTGACAGTGTCTGAGCTACAGCTGAAATCGATAGGCACCCTGACAAGATTAATTGGCTATGAATTATGCCTGAGCTCTTCCAGAGCCAACACCAGAAACAAGGGCCAGCCCACTCATCAAGACCCTGCTAAGGACTCCCCACTCTATGGGGCTAGCCCTGGGGAGGCAGAAAGGCCAGCCTCTCCTCCTTGTGTGTGTGTGTGTGTGTGTGTGTGTGTGTGTGTGTGTGAGACGAGTTATATATTTTAGAGGGAAGGAGAGAAAGCACGAGCGGGAGGGGCAGAGAGGGAGGGAGAAAGAATTTTAGGCAGATTCCATTCAGCACATAGCCCCATGCAGGGTTTGATCTCATGACCCTGAGAGCATGACTGGAGCCAAAACCTAGAGTCAGACGCTCAACTGACTGCGCCCCCCAGGTGCCCCTACTTATGTGTGTTTTAAGGCCACCAAAAAGGCTTTCCCCAAGCCATCCTCACCCTTACGTTGCTATGCCTTAAATTCCAGCATTAAAGAGTCATTCCCGAACCTTCTCAGTATTTATAGTATGAAGAATTAGAAAGATGCTGGATTTTCTTCCATTCATGACAATTATTTTCATGTTTCTATAGAGTTCAGATAATATACTACATGATGTGACAGAATTTATTCTGCAATATCACAGATCCACTCTTTAATAGGAAAAGTGAATATAATAGCAGGTTTTAATAAGAAGCACACGATTGAATTTGTGCTAGTAGGGTTTGCTTCGTTTTGTTGTTTGGCTTTTTTGATATTAGAATTGATGGGAACTCCTTAAAGGAAGGCTGGGACCATTTCTTTTCCATTACTCTCTCTGAGGTGTAGTGCCATATCTGACATACAGGGGCACTCAGTCCATGACTGGAAAATTGCTTCCTGCCCCTGGCCATTTCTCTTGTCATCGCTAAGACCCAGGGACACTTTTACTCTACTTTATATACACTACTAATTTACCCTTTATTTTGAGGATGATGCTTTCCCTTAAATTTTCACAACACTGCATCTGTTCTTTATGTAATCATACTTTCTCTCTTGTACCCTGTTTGATCTCAGAGCTCTTCACAGCTCATGAGGACTTTCAAGTTACAGCTCTATTGGATCTAACTTTATATCCTCACATAGAGCAAATCTCCTTACAGGAAAGCTCCTTGCATAAAATGATGCAAGCAAGAGGCAAAAAGCAAGAGACAAATACCTCCCTGTCCATCCTGTGGCCACAGCGGTGATACGACTGCCACTAAGCTTCTAGTCGCTGGCTTCTAGGTAAGACGGTAAACGAACCTAGACATCTGTGTCCTCTCCGTAGAGGCCAGAAGAGGGGATAGGAATAGCAAGGGGTGGTGGAGGGCTAACTGGCCTGGTGGAGATGAAGCTGCAATCCGTGTGAAGTGGGGCAGACTGAAGATAAGCAAGGTATTTTGCCTTGGAGAACCAGAAAGAGGCTCAGGCCTTGGGGTCACCAGATTTGGTAAAGTGGAAGTAAGGTATGCCATGTAAAGCAGGAGGTAAGTTAAAAGCTTGAAAAGGAACAGGCAACTACTTTGTACCCTCAGTCACAGAAAATCAGCACCCAAGGCTACACCCAGGCTATCCCCCAGGAGGAGATAGAAAGTCTGTTTCCTGGAGACACTCAGGAGTTCAAAGCCCTGGGCATCAGAGAAATCAGGCCTGGTAGACGACATGGATATAACATGGAGATTAAACAGTGAAATGAATTAGAAGCCTGCATTGGGAATGATGGGATTATCTGTGTTCTCTCCCCTGCCACACAATCAAAGAACTGTTAAACAAGCAACTAACCCTTAGGCCAGTGTTTTTCAAACCGTGGGTTATGAAATCAGTTATGATGAGTGGACTATGAAATCAGTTTAATGGATCATGACCAACATTGCCATGGGTTGAGTTCCCCAGGAAACAGACTCTAAAACTGAGTTATGGATTCAGAGTATTTATCGGGGCATGCCCTTGGAATCAACATCAGAAGAAGGAAACACAATCAGACAAAGGGAAGAGTGGAACTGTGACTCAACGCCCAGTGACCTCTTCAGCCATGCCCATGGGCAGTACGAAAGTTACAACCGCTCTTCCAAGTTGTTCCAAGTCAGGCCCAGATGGCCAGGTCTTCAACCCCCTCATCCTTCATTTGGAGGATAAGGTCTTTAAAGGGGTGATCAAGTTAAAATAAGGCCCTCAAGAGAGACCCCTAATCCAATGTGACTAGTGTTCTTGTAAGAAGAGGAAGAAAGCCTAGTGTAGGCAGAGAAAAGGTTATATGAGGACCCAATGAGAAGGTGGACACCTGCGAGCAGAGAGGCCCCAGGAGAAAACAATCTGCTGACCCCTTAACCTTGGACTTCTAGCCTCCAGAACTGTGAAGAAATAAATTTCTGTTGTTTAAATTACCCAGGATGTGGTACTTTACTATGACAGCCCTAGCAAATTATTACATCTCCCCACATTGGATGTGGCCATCCTAGGGAGTATGACCTTGGGCAAAGCAGCTCTCTGCACGCCCTGAGGGGCTGACACCTGAAGACTGGCCCTCAGCGCCACTCCCAGCAGCTGGCCAGCCAGTCATTGTGGGGATCTGAATGGTACAGTCACAACGTCCGTCACAAACATTAAAGAAAGTGCAGTAGACAAGGTAGAAAAGATCAAAGCGCATTACATGTAGAAAAAGGAAAGATTTTTTTTCCATGAAAATTTTTTTTATCTTTATGTTTATGTATGTGTGTGTGGACTGGGATGTGATGGAAAATCACTTCTTACTGTCAAAAATGTTTACAAGTCACTTTCCTTGGCAAGAAATTAGAGGAATGTTTTCTGAAAAGCTAAACTGACTCAGAAAAGAAACAAAATGTTTTCTCCACAATCCAAAAGTGAAGTCCGTTACTCTGTAACCCCATCCGCCCACACCGAGTCTCTCATCAGCTTTCAGAAGCCTGTTCTGAAATGTAAACGGACAAACAGGCATGTAAGGCAGCCTTTAACCTAAAAGAGGGGACGCCATGAAAACAGGAAGAGTGCAAGAGGAAACAGTAGCGAATAGAATATTCATACGCTAATCTATAACATTCATATGCTAATTTATAACATTCATACGCTAATTTATAACCTCAAAAATTATGAGATTTTATACATAAAAGCAGAATGCTATGAAAACGAACAATCAAGGAAAAAAACCACGAGAGGGCTCTTAGAAATTAAAAATTCAACAATTACAAATAATTTCATAGACGAATCAGAAGATAAAGTCAAGGAGATTTGTTGAAAACAAGTAAAACATGAACAGATAGATGAGCAATGAGAAAGCCAAGACATGAGGTTTAGAGATTCCGTCCAGTAGGGACAATATCTGACTAGAAGTAGCTCCGGAAAAAGAAGAAACAGAGAAGAACTTATACAAGAGAGTTTCCAGAACTGTAAGGATAAGTCTCAAAATTGAAAGTGCCTACAAGTATGCAGCACAACAAACAAAAACAAGGCACGTTGGGCGCCTGGGTGGCTCAGTGGGTTCAGCCGCTGCCTTCGGCTCAGGTCATGATCTCAGGGTCCTGGGATCGAGTCCCACATCGGGCTCTCTGCTCAGCGGGGAGCCTGCTTCCCTCTCTCTCTCTCTCTCTGCCTGCCTCTCTGTCTACTTATGATCTCTCTCTGTCAAATAAATAAATAAAATCTTAAAAAAAAAAAAAACAAGGCACGTTACTGAGAAGTGTCAGCCACTGGGAATAAAAAAAGAACCTCAAAACTTTCCAGTAAAAGGAAAACAAATGACTGTTCAGGAGGAATCAGTATGCAGGAGACCTCTCGACCACGTTGTTGGACTGGGGAAAGCAGCGGAGCAACGCCTTAAGAACTATGAGGGATAAGTTTTTTTTAACCTGTAATGTAATATCCAGCCAAGTTATCCAAGTGTGAGGGCAGAATACACACATTGTCAGATACAGAAGGACTCACGAAACTTACCTCTTGTGTATCTTTCATGGGAAGCTGCTGCGGGGGACGATCTAGAAAAACAAGAAGGAGAAAGACATCAGATGCAAGAAATAGGGGACTTGCCACACCTGAGCTGAAGAGAACCCACAAGGTTACTGTGAAGGTGACTTGAGTGCAGCAGCTCCGCACGGAGCGAGAAGAGCAACAGGTTCAGATTGTTGCAAGAAGACAAACAGCTGCAGGAAGGATGTCGCCAAGAAAATGAAGAAATTTACAGAAACTTTCATAAATATGAGTGTATCGAGAGATTTACATTTCTGGAACAGAATAAGGAATTGGGTTTAAAAGTTTTTTAAATTTAAACCCAATTAGCTAACAGCTACAAAATTTTTTTTTACTTTAATTCCAGTCGGTTAACATACAGCGTTATGTCGGTTCCAGTGTTCAGGGCAGTGACCCACGGGTCTGCACACGACACCGAGCTCACCGGGATATGCGTGATCCCTGTCCCCTCGGCAATCCCCATCACCCTTGTCACCTACCTTCCCCACCTCCCCTCTGGGAACCATCAATGTGTTCTTATAGTTAAGAGCCTGTTTCTTGGCTTGTCTCTCCCTCTTTTTGCCCTTTGCTTGTTTTGTTTCTTAAATTGCACATGAGTGCAATCGTACAGTGTTCGTCTTCTCTGAGAGCTTAGCACAAAGCTCTCCAGCTCCACCCACATTGCTGTGATATAACCGTATTAGGAGAATTAGAGGAAGGTGTAAGGGATTAAATCTGTATCTTCCCTAAGAGGGAGTCATAGACAATATAAGTAACTTAGAAAAATCAAGAAATAGCAGCAGAAACATGGAAATAAGTACCGGACGAAATGGCTGAAACAGTTGACTATGGTGGCTTTTGGGAGTGGAAATAGAACCAGATCCACAGGCTAGACAGGGAAAGCTGCTTTTTTTCCTTTAGACTTTGAAGAGATATTTAGCTATTGAAACTCTGTGCATTTATGACCTAGGTGAAAATAGACACAGTTTTAAAGGAAAAATGACAACACAGGCATATTAATTTTGAGATATGGACGCAACCATCTTAAAAGCTAAAGGGAAAGCTCAAAAGTGGGTTGCTTTGGAGGATGGCACTGGATTTGGTCTTCACTGTAAGCCTTATTTAATTTTGTAGACTTGTGAGGAGGTGACACTGGAGAACAATTTTAAATAAGAACAATTAATCTGCAAGAACGAATCCAGACACATAGAACTTAGGAAGAGTTTTGAGTTTTAGCTCTGCTACTTGCTTGATTAGGTTCCTAATTTTTAAAATCGTTAATGTCTTCCTTACAAAAGGTAAAGAGTTCAGGAGAAAACACATTTGGAAGCTCCTGGTAGACTGAAAATAATCAAAAAAATTTTCCTTTCCCCCTTCCAACAGATAAAACCAGGGCATGAGTTTTGAGTAGTAGTTTTCAGCTCATTCTTTGAAACCCCTCTCTTTTCTGGACTCATAAGGTCCCTTCCATTACACCTTGAATGTGAAAGAAATACCCAGTGTACATGTGCATAATGAAGTCATTTTTTAAAAAATCGTAAGTGAAGGAGCACCCGGGTGGCTCAGTCGGTTAAGCCTCTAACTCTTGATTTGTGGCCCAGGTCATGATCTCAGGGTCGTGAGAGGGAGCCCCGTGGTAAGATTCTCTTTCTCCCTCTGCTCCACTTCCTTGGGCCCTAAATGTTCTCTCTCTTAAAAAAAAAAAAAAAAAAAAAAGTTAAGGTCCTAAGTGATACAAGAAATGTCTTTGTGTAATCTGACTAACCTTATGACCCATCCATTATTTCAACACTAAAATGAAATATATAGTTTACCCATTTGACTTTTCTCATGCCTTAATAGTTTTTGAATAGGTTCCAGATTCAAATTTTATCTAAGAGTAAACAGAACTAATCTATGCATTGTGGAAAGACATTAAAGCTGGGTCGTGGTGAACAGATTAGGGGTGAGGAACTGAGAAACTGAGCCTCACATTTCCTGGGGTAGGTAGGTCCCTGCATCAGTAATTCTGGCCAAGAGCAGCCCGACAGTTTCCTATAGGACTGTATAATTAGCATGGGTTTGCTTTGAGTGCCATGTCATGAAAAAGGTTGGGAAGTACTGCCTTAAATAGGTGCCATAAAAATCATTACAAGGTTGGACAGTCATTTAGTTAAAGTATTTTTCAGTCGCTTCCTTAGTAAGTTTATAAGAGAAGTAGTTAAATTCACATGCCTTTAAATGATTTTTCGATGCCCCCCAAATCTGAATGGAAATTACTTAACATTAGGTTTATGTAAAAGTTTGGATTATTAAGTTTAGCTATAAGTAACTTAACTCAAGTTACTTATTCATAAGATATTCGTTTCAATAATTAGATCATTACTCTGTCTTGCAAGAAGAACTCTGGAGAAAGTTAGCCCAAGGCTAGCATGCTGGTTTCATCATCATCAAAGATCTGGCTGCTTTCAGCTTTTGGCCTTACACTGTTAAGACAGGAGTCTCAGCTCAGGGATTGCAAATGAGTATATCCACACCCCAAAAAGTAGGATGGAGAAGGAGAAGGGTGTGCCCTCTTCCTTGTACGAAGACTTCCCAGAAGTTACCATCCTATTTCCATTTAGGTCTCATTGTGAGGAACTTAGTCACATGACCTCATAGCTGTGAGCATGGTTGCAAACTGCGGTCTTCTAGCTGGTCGGCAATATGTCGAGCTTAAGACAGGAGTGTTATGAGTTAGAGAAGAATGATTATTTGGTAGGCAAACAGCAGCCTTCACCTGTTTCAGTAACTGCCATGTGATTAATTTCAAACAAAACCATCTGTTGAGTAGTTATTTAATATATACTGCAAGAAAGTCTGACATGAGCATTAAGGAAGACCAATTAGCAAATTCATTATTTGAAGTCTTGATCACTTATTTTTTCTGGATTTAATAATTCATGATTAAGACACTGTAGCTGGGGATAAAAGCACAGATGCTGAAGTAGACGGCCTGGTTTCCATTTATTAGTTGTCGAACCTTGAGAAAATTGCGTAAGTGCTCTGTGCCTTAGTTTTCTTTTCCATAAGGTGGAGATAAAAAAAATAGTACCGGGGCACCTGGGTGGCTCAGTGGGTTAAAGCCTCTGCCTTCGGCTCAGGTCATGATCTCAGGGTCCTTAGATCAAGCCCTGCGTCGGGCTCTCTGCTCGGCAGGGAGCCTTCTTCCTCCTCTCTCTCTCTGCCTGCCTCTCTGCCTGCTTGTGATCTCTCTCTGTCAAATAAATAAATAAACTCTAAAAAAAAAAAAAAGAATAAGAAAGGAGGGGGCACCTGGGCAGCTCAGTTGGTTGAGCATGTAACTCTTGGTTTCAGTTCAGGTCATGCTCTCGAGATTATGAGACTGAGCCCTGTGTCAGGCTCCATACTGAGCATGGGGTCTGGTAGAGCTTCTCTCCCTCTGCCCCTCCTGCTCTCGCACTCTCTCTTTCTCTCCCTCTCTCTCTCTCAAATAAGAAAGTAAATAAATAAATAAACCTTAAAAAAAAAAGGGAAAAGAAAGCAGTTGGGTATTGGTCAAATTGAATCATAAGTGGTTTGTCTTTCTCCTCTTTCCGTCCCACTTCTTCCTTCTAGTGGACTGTGTGGACGACGGCCCACCCCAGCAGCCCCACAGCCGGCTGGTCTCCTGCTGCCACAGGCTTGTACACATTCCTGCTATCCTTACTCCCAGCGCTGCAGCACGCCTTGCCCAGCTACGGTCCTTCCAAGTCATGCTCCCTAGTAACTTCTGGCTACTTAAAATTGTAAATTGCCCAGATTGGAGCAAAAATGTCATTTACCTGTATATTCCTATTATTTTCTGTTTTTTTTTCCCCCAGATTTTCCTCAAACATTTCCACAAATATGAGAGGATCTATTTTCCCCTCAGAAAAACAATATTTAAGTGAAATTTTGATGAGTAGTTGCATTAAGACTATGTTAAAACAGTTTCTCATCTTTTTTAAATAAAAAATATATTACGGAAGTTTGAGAAAAATAAAAAATTCATACTTCCATTAATCTCTGGCTTTAATTTTTGGTTCTAAGACAATTGCTTCCATGGTTGTCATTTCCTTTGCAGTGGGAGGGGATGAGGCGTGGAGGGGTGCCTGGGTCGGTTGGTTATGCATCTGACTCTTGATCTCAGGGTTGGGAACTCCAGCCCCATGCTGGGCTCCACACTGGGTTCTATGTTGGGTGTGGAGCCGACTTGAACAAGTAAAGAAAGAAGGCCTGGAGGAGAACATGCACCTCGGTACGTCTCTGGGCAAACGTGGCAAACTGCATATCCTCCTCTTGCTTCTGTTTTACTGGCAAGAAGCTACTCAAATGACAAGATCTGGATTCAAGAGTGGCTGGGAAATGTGGTCCACAGCTGGGGTCCCCCTGACAGGTTAAAGCTAGAGGTAGGGCTCTGTTACCGAGAGAAGAAAGGAGAGAAGAAGATGGCGTTAGCAGTCTTCACCATGCAAATGTGTCGTAGAGTTGCAACATAGTAAAAACAATCTTATTTTGCTCTTGACTTTATATCAAAGCTTTTTCTACATCACAACGTGATCTTCATAATGACAAAATGAGAAATAGTTTCATAGTAGCTTATTGAATGTCTAATCAATAAATTCTTTAACTCCTTCCTATTATTGAAAATATAGACTCTTTCTAGTTCCTCTGTGTTGTAAACAACGTCACAATCGATCTCTCCAGGACTGTAATTTTTTCATCTTTTTGACATGATTCCCTGAGGATGAATTCCCGGAACTAGGATTACCAGGTCAAAAGAGTGTGTGAACAGTTTATGATCCTTAATGTTTTCATTCCAAACTGGTTTTTGAGGAGCCAGTACCGAGTTGTTCCCAAAGGAAATGTGCACTTTTTTCTTCTATGAATGTGGGGAGAGAGACATAGTCACATGGCATATCCTTGTGGGTAGAGTATTTTCAGTTTTCAGGGCCTGGCTGGAGTGATCAGGAGACACAAAACTTGGGTTTGAATCTCTTCCTCTGCCACTTCCTAGCTATGTAGCTGTAGGCAAGTACTTAGTTTCCCAGTGCCCCTGGATTCTTTATTCCAAAATTGAGGATAAAAATATTTCCCTTATGAGATTGTGAGGTAAACGTTAAGGCTACTGACAAGTACTGTCTTATCATCTTCTATGCACACGTTACAAATGTAATCCCCGCTCCCCTGAAGGTAGATATGGCTATGTGACTTTCTGTAGTCAGTGATATAGAAGCAAAAGTCACATATGTCATTTCCAGGCATACATCTTTTTTTTTTTTTTTAAGATTTTATTTATTTATTTGACACACAGAGATCACAAGCAGGCAGAGAGGCAGGCAGAGAGAGAGGAGGAAGCAGGCTCCCCGCTGAGCAGAGAGCCTGATGCAGGGCTCAATCCCAGGACCCTGGGATCATGACCTGGGCCGAAGGCAGAGGCTTAACCCACTGAGCAGCCCAGGCACCCCTCCAGCATACATCTTTTAAAAAAAATTATTTATTTATTTTAGAGAGGGAGTGAGAGAGAGAGAGCAAGCACACATAGGAGGACCAGAGGGAGAAGGAGAGAGACTCTCAGGCAGACTCGGAGCTGAGCACTGAGCCTGATGTGGGGCTCGATCTCACAACCCTGAGATCATGACCTGAGCAGAAACCAAGAGTCGAACACTTAACTGCCTTCACCACCCAGACATCCCACCAGGTGTGTGATTTAAGGCCGTTTGCTGTTTGCCACATTGCTTTTTTCCTCTTTGGCATGTGGTCAAAGTATGTTGGATCATATTAGCTCTTCAAGTGAGTCCTAGAATAAGGATGACACGGAGAGGGGCCCCAAGCCAACCTGTGATGGATATGCAAATGGAGTAAAAATTAAATCTCTTTTTTTAAAACCACTGAGACTTTGGGATTGTCTGTTATTGCCACATAAGGTAGCCTATTCTGACTACTGCAGATTTACTCAGGATTAATAAAGTAATAAGCTTAAGATGTTGGACCTATGGAAGAGCCTCAATATAGGTCCCACACAGCAATGTTACTGCCGTTCACCCAGTGCCCCCCTGCCAGGCTTTCGTATACACTATCTCTGATCTTCAGAACAACCTTGCATATTATAAAAGCCCCCATTTTATAAAGTAGAAAAACAAAGCTCAGAATGGTTAGTGTTTTACCTAACCTCATCCAGCTAGAAAGTTGCAGAGCAGGATTCGAACCTGGTCTATTTCTTCCCATTTTTATCTTTTTTACTTGTTGTGGGCATTTGTTGGCATTATTTTATTGTTACTATTATTATCATTATTATCATTTACAGCACTGTGTGAGGTTCTGTACCATCTTTGTTTATGAACTTTGCATTTATTCCCGCAACAAAACCTCTGTCTTTTTAAACGTGTTGCAAGACAAACAGAAGCTGGACCAAAGGTTCAGCAGCTGCTCTTCAAGCCCCTGCTTGCTCTCCGGAAGAAACCGCACGAACCCCGGTACCTTCTACAGTTTTCTCGGCTTGAATATGCCTGAGAGCAGTTACACTTTATGTGCTCATGAAAAGAAAGAATGGCTTTAAAATTGAAATGGAATGAGTCAGATTAGAATGAGTTGGATTAGATGACTCCAACATTTACGGACTCTTTCTTTCAACAGCTTAAGAAATAATTCACATACCACACGTTTGACCACGTAAAGTTACACTTTGGTGGCTTTTAGTATATTCACAGAGATGTGTATCCATCACCCAATCAATTTTGGAACATTTTCACTACTTCAAAAAGAAATCCTACACCTCTTAGCTGTCACTTCCAACCTCCCACCACCCTTCACCACTCCGTCCAATCCTAGGCAACCGCTAATTTGCTTTCTGGGCTCTGCATCTTTTTATGGCTCCCCACATGGCAGTTTTCCAGAAGCCCCCAACAAATGGTCCTCTCCCTACCTACCACCCCAGTCCCACTCCCAACTCAGCAAAGCTTTTGCTCAATTATTTATTTATTCATTTTTTAAAAAATTTTTAAAGATTTTATTTATTTGACAGACAGAGATCACCAGTAGGCAGAGAGCCTGTTTGGGGGCGGGGGGAAGCAGGCTCCCTGCCGAGCAGAAAGCCCGATGCAGGGCTCGATTCTAAGGTCCTGAGATCAGGACCTGACCCAAAGGCAGAGGCTTAACCCACTGAGCCACCCAGGTGCCCCAATTATTTTTAATTCAAAGCTCAAATTCTGAAATATCTGGTCTAATTTTTTTCTAAAAACTTTGCTTTACTCTACTAAACTTAGAATTTCCTTGCAATGTAATACTCAAGGTTAAAAAAAAAAGGAAAAAATTTTTAAAGCTTTCATCTGTTCATGACTTTATTATCCAGTTTGTGGGGCTTTCAAAATCTTTTCTTCTCTCTCCTCATTCCCTTACCTTTACAGCTTGTTAGTACCTCTAACTCTTTATAGAAAATGCTCAAACAAGAATAAATTAAAATTGCCCTCTTACATGATCCTGGTTTTTAAAAAGCATTGCTTAGGAGAAAGGCAAAAATTTGAAATTAATGGTTAAAAAGAGTGTTAAAGATCATCTGTGAATTTTAGTGACTTACATTCACAATGACTAGGGAATATGTGATTCACTCTCTATAATGCTCAATGCCATGGAAAATTATTGACAGCTTGTTAAATCAGGTTGGATTTATTACTGTGAGACTCTTAGACTCTTTGAATCAGAAGGCTAAAAACAATGATTTCTAAAACTAGTACCAACTTCCAATGTTTGTGGATGGAAAGCAGTCCTGTGCTGATACATTTTACTGATGTTAACTAAAACAGGAAGCATCAGGGTCGCCTGGGTGGCTCAGTGGGTTAAGCCTCTGCCTTCGGCTCAGGTCATGATCCCAGGGTCCTGGGATTGAGCCCCGCATCGGGCTCTCTGCTCAGCAGGGAGCCTGCTTCCCCCTCTCTCTCTGCGTGCCTCTCTGCCTACTTGTGATCTCTCTCTCTCTGTAGAATAAATAAATAAATAAATAATTTAAAAACAAAACCAAACCAAACCAGGAAACAACAAAAGGCAGCTAAACATTAAGAGGGTGGGAGATGGGAGTTATTCCCCAGGAGGGAAGAAATCAATGAAACGTGGGAATGCGTATACAGCCCTGAAGATGGTATTTCTTCCATATACTGAAACAAGGATGAATTACCTAGTGTATGGGGTGGGGGGGTCTGATTCTAGTCTCGACTTGTACTGTGCTGACTTGTTCTTTGTGTTTTGGATACAGGCGGTGTTAGCAACCTCTCGGGCTCTGGTTAGGACAACCACGAAGCCTGGACACGCGCGTCTGAATAAGCACGTCCCAGGGACACGAACAATGCTGACACTGTGGGGCAGGGAGGCAGTCGGGGAGACAGGGTCTGTGAGCAAGGACACCCAGGGGTGGCGGCTTACTGCAAGGGAAAGGCAGGGACTCGTCAGCAAAGAGGGTTTCTTCATCAGTGAGCTCTGCCAACTCTAATTCTGCCCTAACCCTGACGGCCCTAACCCTGACTGCCCGCTCCCAGGAGCACACCTGCAGCAGGGGCAGAGTCAGGGCTGGGACCTCGAGCGGGACGTGCGGGAGCGGGAGTTGGGCCTCGAGGCCGCAGGAGCCACAGGGCACCTGGGAGTCGGAGCCGGCCTTCAGCCCACTGCCTTGGCAGGGAGGGCGGGAGACAGATGAAAAGGAGCTCAGGACATACATGGCGGCTTCTCGAAGGCCAAATCTGCATGTCAGGATTTTATGCTTTGGGGACTCACTGATTTTCTTGTTTTGTTTTGAATATGGAAAAAAAAAAGGAATCACAGATGTTTCTGGCTATTTATTCACATACGTTCTTGTCCCATTGATAGTCTTTTCTGAGATGGTGTATTCCCAGGGGACAAAAACGGCCCCCGCCTCGCTCGCTTGTTCAGTGCTCAACGCGGCGCAGTGGGCTTTGCTTCATGCTTAGTGCACGAACACAGCAGCTGCTATGGAAAGGTCATGTGTTCTTAGAATGGAAGGAACAAAGGTTGTTCCTTTGTTCGTATTGTCCCATTGTCCGTAACCTTTATTTAGCCACTAGAGGAAAATTCACCTCCCCAAGGAATAGTAAGAGACTCGGCAGACAAATCGTTTGCCAGGAAGAGCACTTCTAACCCCAGGGAAGCTGTCACGTACTGCGCAGCCTGGAGACACGATCAACTCAACTATTCGCATTTCACTGACTCAGCATTTTTTCAATCCTCTGTCTCAGGTGATTAACATATATTTAAATATTCGAAGGTTCTGGTGAAACAGAAGCAATCTTATTCTTCTCTTTTATTGTCCTGTCTATGGTCTGTGGGTCTGCCGGGTCCCCTGGCCCCGGGCGACTTGCCCTGGCTATAGGATGTGAGGGATGCGGCCCTGCCGGTGCTGGAAGAGCCTCCAGAGGAAGGACGGGAAAACCTGCCAGGAGTTAGAGGCAAGGAGGAAGGGGTAATTATGCAGAGCCCGTGCTGGCTCCTGCGGGGATGTGAAGAGAGAAAGCAAGAGTTTTCGTAGTTTCCAAAAACAGGACACGCGGCCAGCCTCTTTCCGTGCTCTGTCTTAGCCTGGCTGCGGCCAAACAGGCAGGCACACGCGGGCTGCCTTCGTGCTTGTGACACACTCGCAGAGCAGGATCCCAGCGGCCTTCCCAGGCCCGGGCGGCCCAGCAGGGGAGCTGGGATGCAGTGGGGGCGGGGGGGGGGGGGGGTCAGGAAAGTGAGGAAAACAGAGGAGCGAGGAAGTCGGGGGCGATCCGGGGCTCAGGTGCGGGGAAAGGCCTGAGACTCGCGGCCCTGGGCTGCCTGGATGTGTGTCTGAGCGATGTGGGAGTGTTTGCCGAGGAAGCTGTGCGGCCTGTGTGTGTGCACGACGCCGTCAGGGAGGGGCTGTACTGATGTGGGAGTGGGAGGGTGTGTGCGGCCGGGTGTGGAGTGTGGGCGGAGCGCAGGGGTGGAGAGAAAAGAGCAAGGAGTGAGCTGGGACTTTCATGCAGCGCCAGGAACACCCATTCACGAGGGAGAGTTGCCAGCTGCCAGCGAGTCACATCTCCTTTATGGGAATGGATCAGTTCCCCACAGTGGATTTTGGCCGCAGATCCTACCCCAGGATGTTTGCCAGATGTTTGACCCATGAAGGGAGGAACACAGTTTCTGGGCTTTTACCACACCCTGACCCATGACCTTTCCCAGGGACCGATGTTTTTGCTTGGTGTTATCATACGGTTGGTCACAGAGCAGCAGACGCTCCTGGCCGGCAGTCCGATGAATGGAACAGTAAATTAAAAAGAAATACTTTCTAGTCTTGATTTCATCATGTGCTTTTTGATGCCTTTGGAACTCTACCATAATATTTCTGTGCTTGGTTCTAAAATTTCTTAGTAACAAGGAAGAGTATATCAACCAGCAGAGGGAAATGTGTAGAATTAATCATTGCAATGACTAAATAATTATAAAGACTGATGGGTGACAAATTTTAATCCAGTTTGAGAAAGAACTTGTACTACTTCGAATTGTTCAAAAACAGAAGATACTGGCTTAGAAGGAGGTTTCATGTCATTAGAGGTATCTAAACGGAGGGAAGACGGCCAGCTCTTGGGAGTTTGGGGGAAATCCAGCAGCAAACAAGATGTGTACTTAAGGTATGTTGAAGAGTCATGCAAAACTCTGAGATACTGTAATTCTAGAACTATACAGTACTTTAAACGACGCGGAATCATTTCACATATTAAGGTGCTTTAGATAGGCAAAAACCAAGGCATTAAATGATGGACTAAGACTGTCCCTGTGTTTAGCACTGTGAGGAGACAGGCTGGATGTGTGGCCTAGAGGCAGAGGGACCTTGAGGCCCGAGTCTCCCACAGTAGCCCCCAGGCAAATTAAATACAGAGAAGGCTGTGCTATACATCAAGAAGTGCCAATAAAAACAGGCCAGAACTCTTTTTTTTTTTTTAAAGATTTTATTTATTTATTTGAGAGAGAGAGAGAGCGCAAGAGTGTACAACGCTGGAAGGAGAGAGACCCCCAAGCAGACTCCACACGGAGCTCAGAGCAGATGCAGGGCTCGGCCCCAAAGATCACGACCTGAGCTGAAAGCCTGGGTTGGATGCTCACCTGCGGAGCCACCCCCAAACAGGCAAGAGCTCTTACCAGTCATTCCTTAATAGCCTCTGCTCCTAAGAGTGACCCAGCAACTCAGCACAGCTCTGGGAGAACGCCGATCTTCTCTTCGGTGACAGAAACTCACGGATGTCGGCTGACCACCGGGTTCAGATACGGACGAGGTGTTTGTTTGAGAGATGGTGCGAAGTCTTGGAGCCTCCTCAGCTTCCAGGCACCGTTGATAAGGTTTCCCAAATGTTCACAGTCACCTGGGGGCCTCCTGAAGGGCAGACACTAATTCAGCAGGGCTGGGATGAGGCCCAAGGGTCTCTGCTTCTAGAAGATGCTGATGACGTTTGTCCACAGGCCCCTTGGAGAAGCAAGGCTGCCAAAATGGGCTGTCAGGGAAGTTTAGTCACATATTTTAGCCACATATTTTCTTGGGCATCAGGGGGATAAGAGTTCATTCTATCCCATCCACGGAATCACAAAAGTAGTGGGATAAAAGGAGTGAAGCCTCGTGATGGTCTCCACAAACCATAATCAGACTCTTCTTACGGCCCCAAAAGTTATTATGTGAAGGAGTGTGAGATCTGCGTGGGCTGGACTGGGGTTCACATAGGGCAGTGATAATATTAAGATCTATTAGGATAAATGTTAGGAACTGCCTGGGAATTATACTGTCAAGTAGATGAAGTTTGTTTTCGTTTCCTCTTACCCATTTGTCTCTATTCTTAGAACATGCTTTTCTTAGGATGGCCCTCTTAGGGAACTTTTACCTTTTCTCTCAGGATTTTGACCTCAAATAATTTTCTTAATCTCCTTTAAGGAATCAGATGGTAAAGAATTTAACACTCCCAGAGAATGTGAACGTTCCCAGGGAACTCCAGAACTTCAAGACACAAAAAGATAAACTCTATCCACAATATGGCAGACCCTATGGCAGGTAGAAAAGTACAGTCTAACAGAGCACTGACTGAAGTCGCCTTTTGCTTCCTTTACCAGCTGACCTTACTCAGGATAAAAGGAGTGGGGAGAAGTGGCAGTATTGGAAGAGTCCCGAGAACGGTCCCACGCTAACCCATCGGGACTTAGAAGGTCAGAGAGTGAAAGTCTTGGTCCAATGGAAAAGCACTTGAGGACATGAATCAGCTCAGACTGTTAACCATTTATTTATCTTGCATTGATGAATCAGAAATAACTGGATTCCGCCCCGTTTCTCAGCTTAGAATAGATAGTAACTGACGTTACGCCATGTATTTTTAACTGTACCAGAATTCTAAGAATTGTCTGCGTCAACCATTCACAGCTTAGCTCTCCAGCAGTACTGTCCATCCAGAGCACAATTACAAACTCAAGGATTATGCAAAACATTCCCTGAGCAGACAAACGGGTGTCTGAAATTCATAGGTGCAAGTGCATGAGAGCTAATGGTCTTAGTGTTCATATAATCAACATCCCACTTAGTGTCAGTAATTCATTACCGAAATCAGATATCCTCTATAAACAAAGCTGACTGGAAGCCTGTTTCTCATTATTTTAAATAGGAAAAATTACAATGTGTTACACATCAGCCCTAAACCACCAACAAATTTCTTAAAAGGCAATAAAAACATAGTAAAATGTGTATAGTACACGTTATGATATAAAAGGACTAAACAACGCTTGCTGGTCATCAAAGAATCGACCCCATTTTCAACAGCTGCTTTGTATGCTGTGATGCCTCTGAGCACAGTGACAGAAAAAATCACCTCTGTTGACAATGTACACTTTTTAGTGTGTGCATGTGATTCTGACTTTCTAATTATATTTCTTTTCCTACATATTGCTTTTTTAAAACATTCTGTTGAGTTTTGAGTATGTAGATATGCATTTTCCCATAAGACGTCATCCAAAAAATTATTTATATGTTTGTAACCTACAATTATGTAACACAAATTATATATAATATAGAACATATATGTAATATATATATATATATACATATATATATATATAAAATATCACACTGTGAAGTTGGATGTCAAAAACCAAGAGATAATTCTATGAGAAAAATGCTAACTGGGGAGCCGTTTGTGGCATATGGCTAGGGGTATGCTAGAGTCCACTTACAGTAGTTCATAAGAACCAATTGTTAAATTTTCAGGAATTTAGCCAGCTGACTGATATCACACTGGTAACTTGAAATTGGCCATGGTGGGAGTATTTATACCACAAGAGTAGGCAAATGATACAAATCAGGGACTCCTCCCACCCCCAGGAGAGCCGGTTGCTAAGCATTTACCAGCTGAGTTACCACTGAGTATGCCTATACGGTATTTCATCAAATGTAAGATATCATTGGTTGTCGGGTGGACTGGAGAATTATAGTAAGGATTTGCTAGGCTTATATCACAGTAAAAAAAAAAAATTCCCAAACCTCACTGGCTTACGCAGTGAGAGTTTATTTCATGCTACAGTGAGGTCACGCATGTGCTGCTAAAGTCTCCGTCACCTCTCTCAGAGGCTTCGGGGTTTCTTGTGCTGACAGAAAAGTCATTTCAAAGTCAAGACCTGGTTTTTAAATGCTTTGATCCAGAAATCACACCAGACACTTTCTACCAGTATCCCTCTGGCCAGAATTAGTCACATGCCACGACCTACTTTAAAAAGCCCTGGGAAATACAAATTGGTTAAAGTATTCGCTAAAACTTCTGCATATTTATTTACTTAAAGATTTTATTTATTTGAAAGATAGTATGAGCAGAGGGAGGGGGAGAGGTATGGGGAGGGGGAGAGGTATGGGGAGGGGGAGAAGCAAACTCCCTGCTGAACAGGGATCCCAATGTGGGGCTCGATCCCAGGACCCTGAGATCATGACCTGAGCCGAAGGCAGAAGCTTAACCCACTGAGCCCCCCAGGCACCCTTAAAACTTCCACGCATTTAGAAGCTGGTTCTTCTGGATCACTTTGGATTCAGAGTCACTGGTCATCTCTACAGAGCAGCAGACACTGTGCCACCAAGCACACGAGTAAGGTGGGATTTCTTAAGTGGCTGCACTACTGTCTCTAACACTTGTTTCCAAATCAGCGGCACAAACTGGGTATAAAGTTTTCACTCTGGAACTGCTGTTCACAGAAAAGCTTTCCCGTCACCGGGTTTATACTCCCACCTCAGGTATTCCCAAATGACGGGTCCAGAGCTGCGCCGTTGTCCAGTCCAGCCTCGGCAGGAACCCCCGAGTCCCTCTACCTTCAGCCAGGTCGGCCGCAGTGGACTCATTTCTCACGGATGCAGGCGGTTGTGTCACGAAATCTGCTGGGCTGAACGTGACTGTAAGAAGCCGTGGTTTTAAGACGTGTCCTGATATCATAGAGGTTGAAATATAAAAAATAAAATAAAATAAGTGCATTATAGAATCATTTAAATATCATACTTAACTAAGGGGGAACCTGGACTAAAATTCGGCTTTAAACATTTTTGAAAACTGGATGAGCAGAAGGAAGAAGAAAAGCACAGTGACTTCAGAGCTATAAGCAATTTCTTTCTTCTCAAGGGATGGCAGCTGGAATTCACCTTCAGGATGGAAAGTTCTTTAATTTGGGGAAAATAATCAGAATGAGTCATTTAGGTGTTCAAACTTAAGCAAATGCCTTGTCTTAAATTGGTGATGCTGAGTTGCTGCACACTGTGTAACTCAACACCAAATGCTTGTTGTGTTGCCTGTACAACTGTGTGACTTTAGACTATATTGTGCCTCAGAAGCATCACTTACTCACTTAGAGGTTTCCATGCATCCTTGTTCAGAAGCAAAATCTGGAGGCTACATGAGGGATAAGCGTGCAGACCTCATGCAAACAGACATACCACTCGAAGGAGCTCGGCAGGTCTGGACTCAGCAGGCCCGGACTACCAACATCTGTGGGCAATATAAGGTTGAATCATTTAGAATGTATTAATGTTGGGCTAATGTGTTTTGATGCATTACCTTACTGGGAACCATGGGACAAGTTCACGATTCTGCTGGTCTGTCATCTTAGGAAAAGTAGTAAGATACTGGGACCAACAAGTGAAGATTGGAGAAGTTGGCTTGAACCAAAAGGAGGAACATCTCCTTCAC
The DNA here is from genome assembly GCF_902655055.1 of Lutra lutra. Lineage (NCBI taxonomy): Eukaryota > Metazoa > Chordata > Mammalia > Carnivora > Mustelidae > Lutra > Lutra lutra. Next base: position 3,503,701 of record NC_062280.1, read on the forward strand.
ATCTCTGGAGCTTGGCTGTGGGTTTGTGTTTGGAGTTGTGGATATCTCTGACCTGCCTCTGTGGTGGAGTGAGCTGGGCAGGGGTGGGAACAAAATGGGTCTGAGCCTCCCTGAGTTCAGGGGTCAGCAAGCTGGAAGCCAAATCTAGCAGCAGGTCTATAATGTCCTTCTCCTCTGCTATTCCTCAACCTTCCAGGAGGCTTGCTGATAGTGCAGCCTGGTCTCTGGGGGCGTCAGTGAGATAAGGGCGGGTCTGTCTCACAGCTGAGATGACATGACACAGGAGAGAGTGGGGCACTTTCCTCTGAAGTCAAAGAGGTGGGGGCAGCATATTAGGAAGGAAAGGGTTTTTTCTGGAAGTCTACTCATAATAGTGAGAACAGAAGCCTGAAGTGAAAGGAAGAAGGTCAAAATTTGTATTTCAAGTAAGCACAAGGTCGGCCTGGGTGGTTCAGTCGGTTAAGCACCTGACTTTGGCTCAGGTCATGATCCCAGGGTCCTGGGATCGAGTCCCGCATCTGGCTCTCTGCTCAGTGAGGAGCCTGCTTGTCCTTCTCCCTCTGCCCCTCTCCTTGCTCATGCTCCCCGCCCAAATAAATAAATAAATAAATAAATAAAATCTTAAAAAAAATAAAGCAAGCACAAATATTCAGAGAAATGACAACAAATAAACACAACAGCTCCATGGGACCGGGTTAGAGTCAACCAGAGCCCACCCATCTCGTCTGACACCCTGGCCCCTAAGATGCGCGTCTCTTACAGCCAGGATGATACTGTGTGTTCTCTGTGAAAACCCCAAGTACTCAAACTCACAAGGTTAAGTTTGGCAAACTGTCTGAGATCCCGTCAATGTTCACACAACCATGGAGAGAGATTTTTATACAACGTGTTAATATAAAGAATATACATAAGATACGGTAGCTTAACTCTCAGATATTTGGAAAACTTAGGTGTTACAAGGGTAGATTTCCCGGAGAAACCTGGATGGTCAGAGACTTGCTTACTCAGTCATGGCACTGGCGCTATAGGACAACTCAGTATTTTCCCTGAAAGCATTTGGAGACGTTCCCTGTGTGTTTCTAACAATGCTCTAACAGCTCATATGAATCTAACAAGCATGAATTTATCTAAATCTTTCTTTATCCTATTTATATTTGTGGACTTTGCAACATCTTGAGGATAATGAGTTCCATATGTTTACTACCCACTGTATAAAGTAATGCCATCTTTTATTTATCTTTAAACTACTTTCATAGAATCTCAATGGGTGCCCTTGGGTTTTTAGCATTCCAGGATTTGAGGACGTTCTAACTCCAGGGCTGAAGCCAGCACAGACAGGCAGGGCTTTATGAAGATAAGAAAAAACAGCCCGTCTGGCACCAACTGTAGGAATGGGTACTCCATCTTTCAGGCAGATGTGGCCTCGTTCCAGGTTCATGGTTCAGTGAGCAGAACGTGGCAGGATGTCAGGCCCCGTGCGGTCCCTGCTCTGCCCGCCCCCTCCTCACATTGCCCTTGGCCAGGTGCCCTTGCCGTGCACGCAGAGCTAACTGGTTCAGTGGTGTGTAGCAGCGCTGGGCCTCGCCCCAGCCACAATACCCAAATTCACAGATTTCGATAATAAACTCTCTCAGGTACTAACCTTCCTGCCATATCTTAGTCTTCCCGTTGACTCCCAAACCAGAGCTACTGACCCTTCTCTGCCTTTCTGGGGACGTGGGGCTCAGGCTGAGGAGCAGCCCAGGCACTCCCTTCTTCTCTGGGCCACGGAGACCCAGTGAGAGTCCACAGCACACCCTCGGGCTTTGGGGCAGCTACAGAGCAGAGGCCAGAGGAACAAGACAGTAACAAATGTCATTTCCAGGGTTTCAAATGGCTAATGTGGAGATGATCATCTTAGAATCATAGTTTAGACTTTAGACTAATTTGCCCTAGACTCTCTGTCTGCTTGCTGTCCACATAGAGTTCCCGGATCCTTTCTCTCCGTTTTCAAGCTTGACGCGGGCTCTCTTCATTTGATCTGTACCAGCTGTGGTACCACCTGCCACTTTTCAGATTTCATTCTCTATTTCCTTTCACAAAACACATTCAAGTTCTAAGTAATACAAGAACTAGCAACAAGGATAATACAACTTAAGAAAAAATACCTAGGATCATTAGTTTACCCCCTCCTTAAAAAAAATCTCCAGGCCAGTTCTCCACTCATCGAGCCCAGTGCCTGCCTGACACTTGGTGGATACTCCGTGAAGGGAGGAATGACTACAGCTCCCTTGCAGTCAGTTTTGTTCTGGTTTCATGTGTTGGTGTATAGGTATTTGCAAGGCCCTTGGTCTCCTTTCCACCTGGCGGATGCTGACCTTGAGAGACGCATGAGTTACGTAATCAGATCCTTCTGGAATGCTGGCTACAGCCCCTGGTCATCCGGTGAAATTTAATTGTTCAGCTTTCTCTTTTTTCAGAGATTTTATTTATTTACTTGACAGATGGAAATCACAAGTCGGCAGAGAGGCAGGCAGAGAGAGGAGGGGAAGCAGGCTCCCCGCTGAGCAGAGAGCCCGATGCGGGGCTCGATCCCAGGACCCTGAGATCATGACCTGAGCCGAAGGCAGAGGCTTAACCCACTGAGCCACCCAGGTGCCCCAGTTGTTCAGCTTTCTTTCATCCCAGGTCTCTGTTCCCATATTTAAAATATATCAGGTATTTCAAAAACTAACATTTCCTTTTCAATTGTGCCCACTGATTAAATGCTTACGTAATTTACCCTTCTACTTCTACTATAGGAGGAGTTTTCTGGGGAGAAACGTTCTATACAAACCTCAGCTAATAAAGGTTTTTATCCTAAGCACTTTTCTCTTCAATGGAAAACTCTGCTATTTTCAAATTATTTAATAAAATTTTAAAAATTAATGTAAAAAATTTTAAACACGTAGAGTCAAAAGTAAAAAGAACCCCATCGTGTGCTCATCAGCCTGCTTCAACCGTCTTCAGCAGCTTTGGAATCTAAGCCGGGTTGGTTGGTTGGTTTTGACACGCCCTGACTTCTACGGTCCCTTCTACTCCTGAAAGTCCAGGTTCTTCCAGCTCTTGTGGAGGGTTTTGTTTTCACGTCTTGTGGCGGGTCGAATATTTATGATCTCATAAGCTCCCAATGTCTCCGCATAGATCATCCACAGAATGACGTAGGCCGCGGCCGGGCGCGCGCCGCTCCCATGGTGCTAATTGCCAGGCGTTTCTCCACCTGCGCTCGTGTGAATGAGGCATGACTTGCCCTTTGTTGCCTTAACGCGTGTTTGTACGGCAAAGGCCTTGAAAGTGAGAGGTAACAGGGATACTCACTGACTGCGAGGGAAAGCCTCTGGTTTCCTACGCTCAGGACTCATCCCCCGTAACACAGCCTGCTGCTTGGACTGATGTCACCCGGCCTGTTCTCATCACCCTGCCGCAACTGGGACTTGGGGAACTGAGGCAAAAATGCCCCTGCTCTGGCTGTTGCGTTTGCTGTGCGCCATAACCGCCTTCGCCTCCGACCTGGAACTCTCAGGGTCTTGGCCCAGCCGCTGTCGTTCGGTGCCGTACTGACTTGCTGGCTGGCAAGGAGGGCAGGTGTCAGACCCGTCCCAGTTCTTGACAGTTTGGGCCACGATGGTGGGGTGCTGGCGAAAACAAGGCTTTCCGGAAGAGGACAGAGGAGTGCCTCACAGCCAGCTAACAGGATTTGAGCGAAGTCCATGGGAATCGGTAGTGAACGGACTAAGTTATATGGCCAACCAGGAAGCAGATGTTCGTCTGCCTGTTTTGCTTTGTTGCCTGATGAGACAAGGAACGGGAAAGGGGGTTGCAGGCTGAATGTCAGAGAGCTGCGCGCCCAGAGCCTGGCTCGTTGGCTACCTTCCGGCGGACGGGGAGCTCCTTCCCCAGCAGAGGGCTAACCTCACATCTGCCCCACAGTAACAGCTGGTACCAAGATTTACCCTGGGCCGGCGGAAGTTTCCACCCCGTTCAGACATGTTACATACATGTACGGCCACATGGTGCGTGAAAGGAAGGAAATTTGCTACCGCAAATTTCTGGATCCAAAGCCCAGACAAGTCAGTCATTAGAGCTACGACGGGTGGCCTGGGAGCTGAGGGGTGGGTTCTGTAATGGTTATCCGGGAGGACAGTGACAGCTGTGCTTTCTGGAGTCAAAGCCTCGGAAGCCTGTAAGGCCAGCTCTAGGTCCCTGCGGAGAGGACAGCCAAAAGGTCTCAGGACCTTCTTTGCGGTGAATCCTGGCTACCATGACGGAGCACCGGCCTTCGTCGGGAGGTTTTCCCGAGACAGAGAGACTCTTGTGGAAACCATTTACGAAGCGTTGACGAAGATCCAGGCTCTTCCTGCTCTGGGTTGGGTTTATAATGTTGATGGCTGAGAACGAGGAAATGATCTCTGTCTATCCTCTCTGACCTCAGTCACATTAAGTCGAAACCGTGAGCAGTGGGGGCTGATATTTCCTTATCCCCATGGAGGATTAAAGGCCACGAGCACCCATTTCGGGAAGCTGGGGAATCTTGGAGTGAATTACAGCTTCCGAGGCTCCGATGGACGCGGGGGCCCCGGTCACCATCCCACCTGCAGGTGTGCACGGAGAGGCGCAGACCCACCGCGGAGCCGGGCAGGGCTCAGAGCAGGGGCAGGCGCGAGCCTGAGGGTTCAGTGCGTTGTTGCTGCTGCTGCTGCCACATCTCGATGTCACTAAGAACCGCTGCTTGTGCGTCTCTGTTCCATGCGCACCAGAGAGAACCCCCCGACCGAGAAGAAGGAGCATAGAGAACGCTAATGTGACCCACAAACATTTTTTGTGGCGCCAGGGAATTGAGATGCCCTTGGAGACACACTAGGAGCGTACCGGGGGCCTTGGCATGCGAACGAGACCCGTCCTGCTCTTCGAGCGCCGGCGGAAGCTGTGCCTCAGCCCGCAGCACGGATTCAGCGCTGCGGCCGGTACGGCAGCCGCAGCTGAATGCGGGCGCTAGTGTGCGCGAGTCAGCGTTTAGCAAGCACCTGCCGCTAATGTCCGGAGCCTTCGTTATGAAATGTCCCGTCACCGGGCAGGTCACAAGGCTCAGTTCAACCACTGACGTGCATTACCACACCCCTGTCATCAGAGGTGACCAAGAAACCCTGACAGAATTCAGGCACCTGCTGACCGAGTTGTTTCTTGAAACTCTGGGAGTGGATTCCCAACACTCACTTTTTCTGTCAGTCAAGGAGAAGCTGCCACGTCTTGACGACAACCCCCAAAAGGATGCTCGTGCTGGACACTGAGTAGCCGGAGACAGCATGCGCCTCGTCAGGGGAAGCCGTCTGGTTCTTCCCACGGGCAGACTTGCAAACAACCACCTTTGACGGGGGCCCCCACGAACAGGCTGCGTTGGAAGCTGTCTGGAAAGTTGTGACAGCGCCTCTCGCTTGGGAACCCGTAACTCTAGGGACCCCTCTCAGTCCCCAGTCTCTGCGGCTGATGGTTTGGTTAACCAGAGCATCCAGCAAAGGGAGGCAGCCTCCGCCAGAGACGCTCCTTCGAGGTTCTGGATCCATTACCTTCATGATGTGACGATCGGGACAACTGCTCTGGACAAAGCCTATTAGCTTGCTACTATGTCCTTCCGGAAACCGAATGCTGACCCATGGAAGCCTCGTGATTCTCTGACATGACAATCCTATTTTTGGGTGCATCAACTCAGATTCAATGACTAAGTAAGGGGGACAGGCCCAGCAAGCTTCGCTCATCCAGTGGAAACGGCAAGAATGCGGCCAGCGTGGCCTCAGCGGCTTCTAGTCTTCACCTACTCTTTTGGGGATAACCGTCCCCCATTAAGCCAACTGAAGCTGAGTCCCCCGCTCTACAGGGCCCTTAAATCACAGCACTTCCCCCACCTGCCTTGGCCTGATGGGCCCCTGGGGTGTAACCCGGTGCTGCTCACGGGACTGCCACGGTTGTTCCATTCCAGTGCCAGCGATGCGGACCCCAAATAAACAAAGTTGCCCTGAGCATTGGGCTGAGCTCAAGGCTGTTCTTACAGGTCTGGACAATACTACCTGTGAAGAACTCTTACATTTTTACTGATTCTTGGGCCATTGCCAGTGGTTTAGCTATTTGATCTGCCAGTTAGAGACTAAAGACTGCAGAGTAAAGACACCCGCCTTTGGGGCTGCAAACTGTGGGAACAGACAGGGGCTGCTGAAGCGGCCTGGGTGAAACCCAGGCTGAGAGTCTGTTCTCTGCTCACACTGACGGGATTCAAGTTGCTAGGCCTGTACGGCCCAGATTTCTGCCATCCCTGCCTGGATCCATCACCACCCTAGACGTGGAAACGCATCTAGCGTCAGAGAGGGGCATAAATTAAAGGCTTCTGTGTTTCTGATGCAGAGGCCATAGCTGCCTGCCAGGCTTGAACTCCTGCCAGAAGCTGACTCGTTTGTCTTGTCATCAGGGAGGACACATCACCTGGGGCATCCACCCCACCCACTCTGGCAGACTGCCTGTGTTAGACCTTTCATTCGCTCAGACCTACCCACAGGACCTCGCTTCTGTGGTTTCTTTTGCAGGTGATGGTGTTTCTGCTCTAGGGTGGTCGGCCCACTCTGGCCATGCTGCTGTGACCCTTGAACCCATCTACGTACAGTTTCCGGCCGTCTGCAGTGTTGGTGGTCTGACAATGTGCGCCTCCGATCACAAGCCACTCAACAGTGAGCTGATAGTCAAGGTGTCTCAGGGACCTTTCAGGCTCCCTGACATCCTGGCTGAGCACTGGAATGGCTCCGTAACTGCCTCAATAATGCCTCTGACACCCCCCTTCATCTCTTCCTGGTCCCCACGCATTGGGATGACAATGTGATCACTGAACACAACCTCCCCGGCAGGAGATAATTTCCTCTCAGCTGCTGCCTGGGTAGTGATTAGGATGCAAGGAGTACAAAGTCATATAGTTCTAGTTAGGAAATTTAGGACTCTACTCTGGCCATTCCCAGTTAAGATGCTTTTACTTTTCTCCTAATGGCAAACCCAGGACAGCCCGGTTGGTTCCCCTCTGGTTGCTGCAAATAATAAACGGTGTTTTGGCTCTGATTTCTTATTTTCCTATTTCTTCTACTAGAATAAGTGAAGTTATAGTGGGTGAACGTGTTAGCTTGCAAGTAGGGTACGGTACCAGACTCTGCGTTGATCTTGACACAGTCCCTACTGGGAACAGCGGTCTGGAAACCATACTCACAGCGTTAGAGCTCTAAGAACTGATGCTTGAGTTTTACCTTTCTGCCTCATGTTGCTGGACTGAGAGTGGGAGCTCCGTTACATGCTCTTACGGACTCCACAAGATTAAGCTGAGAACATTTTGACAAAAAAAAAAAAAAAAAGGGAAATGAGTAGGATTCAGGGACTGTTTCCTTAATATTACCATACAGGGGAAGAAACTGTGTATTTTCTTTGCCAGTTGCTATCACACTTCTGAGAGTCCCAGGTGTGATGATCTGTGTGAGAGCGCGTGTCTTAATGACCTGTCCCTGGCGGTGCCACAATGTGCACAACAAATAATGTAATTACAGTAAAGAGTGTGCGCAGCTCCAGTCCAGTTGCCAAATGGAACTTTTACTACGGTTGCCGATAGCCATGCATGTGTTTAAAGAATCTGTTGTGAAAGCTCCTCTTGTCTTTATATTGTGATTCTGCACCCCTGCAGGGAGGCTGTGGGTTCACAGGTCCCCGACACAGGAGGAACAAGGACGGGGACAGTGTTAGTTCGCACCGTGTGCGTGTGTGAGAGCGTGTGCACGGGCACGTGCAGCCCTTCAGAACATTCCAATGCGCTCAAACCCCAGCAAAGGGGAAGGGTGGTTTTCTCATTCCCTAAGAAAGGTTGCTGCAGTCACCAGAGAGCCCAACCTCGGAAGGTCTTGTTTATGTAGGCAGGGGACACGTTTTCAGACGCGTGTGATGGCTGTTGTCTGCAGGGAATTTCACAAAGCTTAGGGGTCTAGAGACCGAAGCTGGCACAAAGACAGCCCTGGAAATGATCATGGGCCACCGGACTGCGGTACTGGCTGCGGCTGGGGACTCTGTGTCTGACTCAGTAAACACTGACTGTGCGCCTGCTGTCAGCAGGTGTCGTACTGGACACTAGGGTGACACTCGAGGAGGGCGCAGGAGGCTGGCCAGGCCGACGCCAGCACCCGCAGCCTCCCCAACCCCACTCCCGGCTCGCGTGTGCCATTCTTCCCGGAGTCTCCCGGCTTCTACACACGAACACTTCACTGGAGGGAAAACAACTGTAACTTGGCCATGGCGAGGCCTCTGAGAGGTTAGGGGTCGTCTTTCCTGGGGGGGGGGGGGGGTCTCCTTTAACACGTGAAAACCCTTCGGAACCTCCCTTTGCCTCACTTCCCTCCTGGCCCCTCCGGAGTCTATACCCGCCGCCCTCCAGACCCCGAGCAGCAGCTCTTTCTGCCCACAGGTCCTGTCCCTGCGCTTTCTGAGAACCACCGTCCTGCACCCAAGTCATCCCAGGGGATCCTTCTTGGTCGTTGGCTCTGCACCTCACCGCACGGAGCCTCTCACCTGTATTCCAGCGGCCCGTCACCCCCGTCACGCCGGTCACCCCCGTCACGCCCGTCACCCCCGTCACGCCCGTCACCCCCGTCACCCCCGTCACCCCCGTCACGCCCGTCACCCCCGTCACACGGATGCTGAAGTGCTGGCCCATGGGGGCGTGGGTCCCGTAAACCGACCGTAAACCGGTCGTTCCTCTTCGCGTGGGTGTGCAGGACCCTGGATGGGAACGCAGAGGGAAGTGGTCTGCTCTGCCCGGGGTTAAAAAGAAAATCGAGAGCGGACAGTGGCTTGAGGTCCCCCGTGTAGGGGGCAGAAACGCGGCCGTCGGAGCACGGGGGGCCGGCGCCTGGTCAGAGTCCTCGGCCTGCGTGTGACGTAAGCCCAACCGTCCGCGACCGCTTCTCGGGAGGGGACGGAGCAGGAAACCTTGTCACGTCTGGTTTCTTTACCGCTAAAACAGGAGCGAGGGCGCTGATGCCGTTTGGGTGTTACTGGTGCAGCGCAGGTCCGCAGCCGACGGCCAAGAAACCTCCGAGGTCTTCGGTGCAGAAACGGTGGTTTGATTAAAGCTTGGGGACAGGCCCCCCGGGCCGCAGGGCCTCACCGGGGCTGTGAGGAGCGGCCGGTCGCGTCCCAGGGGTTGGGCCGGTGAGGAAAGACGGAGGTTCCGCAGGACCCTGCTCTGCTCCCAAAGACCCTCCGGACACGGACGCGCGAGGCCCGTCGTCGTCCAGCCACGGCCGGTCCTTCCTTTCCTGGTACGACATTGGCCTTCAGACAGCGGGGGGTTCCCTGGAGGAAGGTCACAGGGACCCGCAGGCCGGGAGTCAGCAGGGGGTCGCGCGTGGCTGGTCCTCGGCCCCCTCGGCAGCGGCTCCGCCCGGGAGAGGGGATGGAGGAAAGAACAGTCCGGAGTGTCCCGGGGCGGGCCGGGTGCTCCCGCCGTGGTCGCCCTCCCCGCGGACCTTCTGCCCCGGGGCCAAGCGATGCACAAAAGCCCAAGGACCGGTTTCCGGGGCGATCAGGGGCTCGTTCTTTCAGGCGCTCGTTGCAGGTTCCAGAGCTTTTGGGGTTTGAAAGTCAAATAGTGGAGTGAGTGTGAGAAGAGGAGAAACACCGCGACCATTTTTATGGGCTGGTTCTCATGATTCTCTTCTGCAGTCCTCAAAACCACCCTGGAGGGGAGGTCTCGTTTCCCTGTCCCCGAGATCACTTTCTGACGGCTGTACTTTCTCGTGTTACTTCATTCACGTTGTTTTGCGTATGTCTTACCCTTCATCACCCTGACATAGGCTTCGTTTTTTTTGTTGTTGTTTTTTCCTTAGCGAGGGTCCCAAGTTCAGGTACGCAGCAGGCCGAGGAGAAGAGCCGACCGTAGTCACCCAGGGACGCGGAACGAAGCCTCGTGTATGCACGTGCGCAACTGGCTGAGAGTTTGGTATGTTTTTTATATATGCAGAGAACATACTTACTTCTTCATTAACAGTAATTAATGATTAATTTACATCAAAATGGAAGTTTCCTTAAAATAACAGGTAAAAGGCACCTGGGTGGCTCAGTGGGTTAAGCCTGTGCCTTGGGCTCAGGTCATGATCCCAGGGTCCTGGGATCGAGCCCCGCATCCGGCTCTCTGCTCAGCAGGAGCCTGCTTCCCTCTCTTTCTCTGCCTGCCTCTCTGCCTACTTGTGATGTCTCTCTGTCAAATAAATAAATAAAATCTTTTTAAAAAATTACAGGTGAAGAAAACAAATCTAGGTTACTTTTTGGCTTCTTTTTTTATCAGCATATCACAAACATAATGTTCTCCAGAGCTCCTGATTGGAATGTTCCTTTATCTCTCACCCGGAATCTTAGCAGGAGGTCAGAACCTCACAAGGGCTGGGTATGGCCCTAAGACTTTGGAGTAGATTTATGGTATCAAAATAATTTTTCTTTCCATTGCTATGCTTTCTTCCCATATGAGACAAGAGGACACGGAGGAGAAGACACTGCCTTACATTTTTAAAAATCCCTGATCAGCCCCGAAGACTCTGTATGCCCTAGCTTCTCAGCGGTCGATGCTTCTTTTGGCTTTTCCAAAGCTGCTCATACTACCTAGGGCATGGAATAAGCAGTTCTAATTAAAAGACTCTAAAATACAGCACAGCTCTAAAAAGAAAGTTTCTTTTTCCCCTGCACTATAGACTAAAGGGAAACACTGAGGCCAGCCAAGGGCTCTCCCAGGAGGTCAGTCAAGGAAGTCTGTCTCTCCATCTCGCTGCCCCAGCATGCCCTGGGATTACATTCTCATGCCCAGGGGCCAAAGCTGGGTTGATCCACATCTGAGTTTCAGCCGCAGTGGAGAATAGAGGAAGTCTTACTAAGCAGCCGTGTCCTCAAGGACGTGATCTGGACAGTGCATACATTAGCTCATTTCTCAGCGGCCTGAATTTAGTCACAAGGGCACTCCTGGTAGCAAGGGAACCTGAGAACTGTGGTTTACAACCTAGTGGCCATGCTTCTAGCTAGAGTTCAAGGAGTCCTATTACCGAACCAGCGGAGAAGAGATACTAGAGACAGCGATCCCAGAGTGGCCATGCGGTAGCAGAGCAGAACCTCCCCCTGCCAGTACCCCGAAATATCTCCTTCATAACATGTATCATAGCCTCTATTATTATTCATTTACCTGTTTATAGTGTGTAAGCTCCTGGGCTGGGGACACTGTGCACCGCTGTATCCAGAGCTCCTCACTGGAGCTCTACGAACACAGGAACACCTGTTAGTGGTCAGGCTCGATTTCTGGGAAAGAGGAAAACCATCTAATGGCTCTCCTACAGGTCCTTGCACATTGTAGGGATCCAGTAAATGTTTGTTAAATGAATAGACCTAGCTACAAATCCAGTAGAGAGGCAAGACAAATCCAATCAGAGAGACAAGGAGTGCCATTTGAAAAGCCCTTACATAAATATTTTGTTTTTAGAATTCAATAATGTAGGTAAAATATACTGATAAGTATAAAGGAAAGTCTTACCACTGAAAGAAAATCATGGTTAACACCTTGGTAACACTCGTACACAATTTTTTCCTACATGTGCGTACATGCACAGTTTTTAAAACTGGTATCATGCTATATATACTGACATGCCATATTTTTCACTTTACTGCACTTCTCAGACATTACATTTTCTACAAACCGAAGGTTTGTGGCAACCCAGCCCTGAGCACGTCTACAGGCACCATTTTTTTCCAATAGCACTTTTTCCCTCTTCGTGTCCTTGTCACATCTTGGTAACTCTTGGGGTATTTCAAGCTTTTCCATTAAATATAACAAATATATGTCACAGTGGTCTGTGGTCAGTGATCTTCAATGTTACTATTGTCATTCTCTTGGGGCACCACAAACCATGTCATATAATAATGAACTTAATTGCTGAGAGTTGCGTGTATCCTGACAGTTCCACTGACCGGCCGTTCCCCCATCTCTCTCCCTCTCCTCAGGCCTCCCTACTCCCTGAGGAGCAACGATATTGAAATTAGGCCGATCAATAACCTATCATGGCTTCTAAGTCTTAACTGAAAAAAGAGCTGCATAGTTCTCACTTTAAATCAAAAGCTTGAAATGATTTGTCTTCATAAGGAAGTCACGCCAAAAGCTGACAGAGTCGGAAAGCGAGGCCTCTCGCACCGGTTCGCCAAGTGAGTACAGAGGAAAAGTTCTGGAAGGAAATGAAAAGTGCTACTCCTATGAACACATGAATGAGAAAGTGACACGGAAGAAGTTTTAACGGCCTGGATAGAGGATCGATCCATCTGCAACAGTCCCTTAGACCAAAGCCTAACCCAGAGCAAGACCCTCACTCCCTCCAAGTCTCTGAAGGCTGAGAGAGGCGAGGAGCGGGAAGCCACAGCGGGGGGTTCCCGGGGCTGCAGGAAAGAAGCTGGAACTTCTCCGGAACATCCACGGACCCGCTGAAGCAGCCCACGCTGGCGGAGAAGCTGCCGTTAGTTCTCCAGAAGATCCAGCTAAGGGAACCGAGGAAGGGGTTAAACTAAGTGAGAGATTTTACGTGTAAACGCAACAGCCTCACAGTGCAGGAGGATGCCTTCTAGGACTCGCACAGCTAGAGAGGAGAAGTCAGTGCCTGCCTTCAGAAGACAAGGGACGGGCTGACTCTCTTGCTGGGGGTGAATGCAGCCGGTGACTTAAGTGGCAGCTGAGGCTCCCTGATCGTTCCGAAACTCCCACGGCCCTTGCGAATCATGCCACGTCTACTCTGTGTTCTATAATGGACCACGAGAGCCTGCGTGAGGGCACATCTGTTTACAGCGTAACCGACTGAGTAGTTTAAGCCCACTGTTGAGACCTACAGCTCAGAAAAAGAGATTCCTTTCCAAATAATCCTGCTCGTTGACATTGTACCTGCTCACCCGAGAGCTTGGACAGAGCTGTACCGTGCGATTATTGTTGTTTTCAGGCCTGTCAACACAACACCCATTCTGGGGCCTGTGGATCAAGGAGTAATTCTGATTTTCACATCTTATTATTTAAGAAATACATTTCCTAAGGGTAAAGCTACCACAGACAGTGATTCCTGTGTCGGATGTGGGCAAAGTAAACCAAAAACCTTCGGGAAAGGCACCATTTTAGATGCCAGTAAGTACATTCACGATTGGCGGGCAGGGGTCAAGATATCAATATTAACAGGAGTTTAGAAGAAGTTGATTCCAACCCTCAGGAATGACTTTGAGGGGTTCGAGACTTGAGTTGAGGGAGTAACTGCCAATGTGGTGGAAATACCAAGAGAACTAGAATCAGAAGTGGAGCCTAAAGATGGGCCTGAGTTGCTGGCAATCTCGTGATCACACGGGAATAGATGAGAAGGTGCTTCTTATGGGTGAGCAACGAAACTCGTTTCTTGAGATGGAATCTACTCCTGGTGAAGATGCTTTAAGATGGTTGAAATGACAACGTAAGATTTAGAATACTCCATAAACTTGGTTGATAAAGCAGCAGTAGGGTCGAGAGGAATATCTCCGATTTGGAAGAAAGTTCTACTGCGGGTAAAACACGCTCAAACAGCATCACGGGCTACAGAGAAATTGTTCATGAAAGGAAGAGTCAATCAATATATCAAACTTCACTGTTGTCTCATTTTAAGAAACTTCCGCTGTTACGCCAACCTTCAGCAACCACCACCTTGATCAGTCAGCAGCACCAACCTCAAGGCAAGAACTTCCAACAGCAAAAAAGACTGTAGGCTCCCTGACGGGATGGGATGGTTAGCATTTTCTAGGAATAAGATTTGTTTATTTGAGAGAGAGCGTGAGCACAAACTGGGGTGAGGGTGGGCCAGAGAGAGAGGTACAGAGTGCAGAATGCAGAGCCCAGGCAGGGCTGGGTCCCACGTGTGTCCCTCAGATCATGACCTGAGCTGAAATCAGGAGTCAGATGCTTAACTGACTGAGCCACCCAGGTGCCCTGCAATAAAGTATTTTTTAACTAAAGTATATACCTTGTTTTTTATGACATAATGCGATTGCACTCTTAAAAGACTACAGTATAGCATAAACATAACTTGTGTATACACTGGGCACTGGGAAACCAGATAATTCATTTGACTTGTTTTATTGCAATAGTTGCTTTATTGAGGTGACCTGGAACCCAACTCACAATATCTCCAAGGTATGCCTACATGCAGCTTATTTATTTTTAGTTATGAGATGTATTTAATGTTTTTATTTAAGTGTAGTTAACATACAGCGTTACATTAGTTTCAGATGTATGATATAACGATTCAACAATGCTACACATCTCTCAGTGCTCATCAAACGTAAGTGTGCTATCCGTCCCTTCATCTACGTTTTCCATCCTCCTACTCATGTCCCCTCTGCCAATCACTGATTTGTTCTCTGCATTTGAGTCTAGTTTTTTGTTTTGTTTTGCCTCTGCTCACAATCTGCTTAAATAGAAAACTTCCCAAGTATACTCACAAGAAATAATGTTTCTTTTTTTCTTTTTCTTTTCTTTTTTTTTTTTTTTTTAGAAATAATGCTCCTTTTATTTTATTTTATTTTTTTAACATTAGATGGGGATTGTGCCCAGGTTTGAGCAAGGTTTGAGGTGGTCACATGTCACACAACGCCCTGGACAGCCAATCATAATGCTTATAAACTACAAAAGGTCTCAAAACACTGCCCGAAGTATGAGGATGAACACAGATAAATCAAATTGTGTGCTATAGTTACATTTCAGGTGGTGATTAGAGAGAACACAGAGTAAGTCTTGCATGGACACATCTATTAGCTGGCAGACCCATATCCCATGCTGGGGGCTCTTTGCAGAGTAGGGGAAAAAAGAATTCTCTAGAAAAGTTTGTCAACCCTGAGATGCATATTTTTATTAGGATCTAATCCTTCGTTTCCACAGAAGGGCATTGCTTGCTTTTCTTTTCATCTTTCCTACCCAGAGACGGGAAATTTCACTGGAAGAAAACTATCCAGATTTATTTTTACTTTTATCACTGACAAGCATATAATGCAAACTCCCATGCTGGACAGGACAGCTATGGTTATCCTGCCAGAATACCATGTGTGCTGTTTTCCTGGGAGGTGAGGGAAACAACTAGGTTTGGAAGTCTGGTGTACGCATGTATATGAATATACAGATGACATTTCTAGATCCAGAGGTACCCATCCACCCATAAGAATATAGAGCTGGCATCAAGTCACTAAGCATAAAAAATGCTGTGGGTGTCTACAACTTTTTTTTAAAAAGGCATTATCTGCATTTAAAATATGTTTTCTAATTTCCAAAATAGTCTGTGTAAGAAGTTGGGAAATTTGGGTGAAAAGATGCGAGTGGGGGAAGGAAAGTAATGGAAAAATTTGGAAACATATGCATAAATGCATCACAGTCTTTTGTGTTTCCAGCCTTTTACACATGTGAAAGCGGGAGTTTCCAGGTCTGACTTAGCCCAGCAACCAGTATGAGTGTGGCCAAGTCACTTCCCCTCCTTGAGCCTTTGTTTCTCTATCACCAAAATCATACAGGAGAGGAAAAGAAGCCAGAAGCTGCCATCAGTATAGGATGTAGCCCTGCCCAGCAGCACAGAGTCCCATCCAGCCGGCATGTTATGGCGGTTACTGTGAGTACATTAGTTGTGTTATTTGGCACAGACTAATTCTATGGGTTATTGCTATTTTTTCTTCTGCCTGTGTGTTTGTTTGAAGGATGGTGGTAGGTAGTTTTTCTAAATGGTGTTTTACCTGCTTAAAATTTCTTGTGTGATCTCTACCAACATGACGGATACCTCAGGAGCTCTCAGCTGTACCTGAAAGCCTCTGATGCAGGTGGAAGTTTTAGTTGAGTCAAAAGCCTCCTCAAGATTTGGAGAAAGGGGAGCCTCTTACACTGTGGGAACGCAAGCTGGGGCAGCCACTCCGGAAAACAGCATGGAGGTTCCTCAAAAAGTTGAAAATAGAGCTACCCTACGACCCAGCAATCGCACTACTGGGTATTTACCCTAAAGATACAAATGTAGTGATCCGAAGGGGCACGTACACCCAAATGTTTATAGCAGCAATGTCCACAATAGCCAAACTATGGAAAGAACCTAGATGTCCATCAACAGACGAATGGATAAAGAAGATGTGGTGTATATACACAATGGAATACTATGCAGCCATCAAAAGAAATGAAATCTTGCTATTTGCAATGATGCGGATAGAACCAGAGGCTATTATGCTGAGTGAAATCAGTCAGTCAGAGAAAGACAATAATCATATGATCTCCCTGATATGAGGAATCTGAGAAACAAGACAGAGGATCACAGGGGAAGGAGCAAAAAATGAAACAAGATGAAGCCAGAGAGGGAGACAAACCATAAGAGTCTCTTAATCTCAGGAAACAAACCGAGGGTTGCTGGAGGGGAGGGCAGTGGGAGGGATGGGGTGTCTGGGTGGTGGACACTGGGGAGGGCATGTGCTATGGTGAGCGCTGTGAATGTGTAAGCCTGACGATTCACAGACCTGCACCCCTGAAACAATGCATTATATGTTCATTTAAAAAAAAAATTAAAAAAAGAAAAAAACCTCCTCAAGTGTGTTTCCGAGGGATGGGCACTGTTCACAAAAGGAGGGTGGTTGGGGACTTGCCTCAAGAAGACTATAGTGACGAATACAGTCACTTGGACGTGCGGCGGGTGAGGCAGGGCCCGGCCCAGACGAGGGAATGGCCGCGTGCGGGGCAGTGCTCATGGGTGCAGAGGCGCTCGCCCTGAGTGACTGGTGGTGAGTGAACATTAAATCAAGCCGAGGGGACGCCTGGGTGGCTCAGTTGGTTAAGCAGCTGCCTTCGGCTCAGGTCATGATCCCAGCGTCCTGGGATCGGGTCCCACATCGGGCTCCTTGCTCACCGGGGAGCCTGCTTCTCCCTCTGCCTCTGCCTGCCACTCTGTCTGCCTGTGCTCATGCTTTCTCTCTCTCTAACAAATAAATAAATAAAATCTTAAAAAAAAAAAAATCAGGCCGAGGTCCTCGAAACCTTGTGAACACTAGACCTCACTACTACCCACACAACAGCTCTAGAGAAAGGAGACAACACGTTGCCTGCAAACGTCCTGCTGTCTTGGACCAGGGCTTGGAAGACAAGAGGGAAAAGCCGATAGCTAATGGGAAGGCAAACGCAGAGAACGCCTGCACCTCAGTGGCTGTTGCAGCACTGTCACGGCACAGTCACAGCACAGTCACAGCACCGTCACAGCACTGTGTGTTGCAGCACAGTCACAGCACAGTCACAACCTTTCATGCAGAAGGAAGGTGGCACAGAGCTGACCCGTGCAGGGGTCCGGAGCGGCAGGCTCGGGCGCAGGCTTCCGTTCTCAAATCCGAGCATGAAATCAACAATCCTCCGCCTGTTCATCACAAGGCTTCCTGGAGCGATCTTGCTCGGGGAGTCGGGGCGGAGGAAAGAATAAAAGGTCTTTCCAAGTCAGCCTCACATCTGGTTTGAAAGTAGAGTTTCTTCACTGGAACTGCTGATCGGCAAGGTCACCAGTTTGTGTGGGTCTCAAAGGGCTCTTAAGAGTCCGGCTGTGCTCTGCTTGTGTGCCAGGATCGTGCACACGCACACACGCGCACACACACACACTGCCCCGTTTACATCTCCAGGCCACGGTGTCTCAGTCTCTGAACTATTATTTGGGTCAGTGAATTCCTCATTCTGGGGCTGTCCTGCTCATTGTAGGATGTTTGATGGCTTCCCTGGCCTCACCTACCAGAAGCCGGTACCATCTCTCCTCTCCCCTCACCTACCCACCCCCCAGCTTTCCGTGATAGCCCAGATGTTGCCATATGTCTCCCGGTGGACAAAACCTCCCTTGGCTGAAAATCACTGCTTCCGGCCGAGATGGGGAGATTAATTGCGAGGACAGAGCGTGAGGAACATGACGCTTTTCTAGGATGCAGAGATTTATTCTCAAGGTTATTTCTATTTATGGAAATTACTCAGGCTTGCAAGTGTTTTTAGGAAGCTGATTTCTTCCCAAGCAAGCCAAATATTACAAATATCCTTTTAGGCTGTAACTTACAACTGCTTTTCTACAGAATGTCCTAACGGAGTCAAGCATTTGCCTTGAAGAAAGCTATCGGTTCATTCATTGTTTTCCTGACCTGTGGCATTGCCGGCCTTCCACCTGGGATAGCATCACGGATGTTTGCTTTTTTCCCCCAAAACTTTGCAAACTATTTTGATACACTATTGAAAATACATGTTAGCAAAATAACTTTTTTTTTTTAACAGCAATTCTTAAAGAACACATATTGTCTACTTGCTAGGAGAGCAACTATTTTTTTTTAAAGATTTTATTTATTTATTTGACAGAGATCACAGTAGGCAGAGAGGCAGAGAGAGAGAGGGGGAAGCAGGCTCCCCGCCGAGCAGAGAGCCCGATGCGGGGCTCGATCCCAGGACCCTGAGACCATGACCTGAGCTGAAGGCAGAGACTTCACCCACTGAGCCCCCCAGGCACCCCACAGAGAAACTATTTTTAATCTGAATGTAACTGAGGCACAGTTACCTGATCCATTTCACCACGTTGCTACACGGAGCGTAAGATGTTTTGCTGGCTGCACAGTATGCAGTTTGCCGACAGCACTGAGCTCACCAGGTAACCTTATGACCCGAACCTCCTATCAGAAGAGCAACTAGGAATTGATATACCTTAATTCGAACTTAAGGATATGCCTTTATTCAGTGTTTACATCTTTTTTTTTTAAAGATTTATTTATTTGAGATAGAGGGGGGGGGCAATGGGGACTGGGGGTGGGGAAGGGCGGAGGGAGAGAGAATCAAGCAGACCCTGAGGTCGTGACCTGAGCCCAAATCACGAGTCGGATGGTCAACAGCCTGAGCCGGCCAGGTGCCCCTTCAGTGCTCACAGCTTACCTTGACTTGTATTTTTACTCCCAAAGAGAAGGTAAACAGAGCAAATGGTGAGGATTTTTTTGTGTTTGTTTTTTGGTGGTGGCACGCCAGGACTTTCCTTCCACAATTGATTTCAGCATCATTTATCAAACACTGACTGAGAGCGAGGAGTTATGCCAGTTCTTAGCAGATTTTATTTTTGCAGTAAAATCAGATGTATTTCTTTTAAAATTGTGCTCTGATACATCTTTTCTCTATCATTTTGATGTCAGAGAAGATTAACTACCACAAAAGTTAATGTTTTCTCTATCTATAAATGCAAGACTGAAATCAAATAATGGGAGAGGGAGAATGTACAAAAGGCAGGTGAGGTTTTTAAAAAGCCAAACATATAATATTGCAAGATTAAAATAGGTGGAGAGAATTCTGTTTGTCACTTTACTGTTTGGCATCAAGTGGGCAAAAAACAGACACTCTCAGACTAAGCTTTTATTTTCATCTGGATGGACGGCAGGCCCAGAGCACCACGGATTAAATTCTTGAAATGTCTGTAATTTGAAATGAGTTCTGAGAAAAATACATACTTTCTGGCCTGTAAACTGACCACCATATTTTTCCATATTTGCTACTGATTTATTATAATGCGTTAATAGGGCCAGCATAAATATTACTGCATTTAAGGACTTTGATTCCTACTTGCTTTTAGATTCTGTATCTTTTAAGTTAGGTGCTGGGTCTCTAATTTGGTGTTGATTTGCTTCACTGCGTGGGAGTTATGTAAAATTATCCAACCGATATAAGCCAGGCGTTCACAGCTCTCTATGCATCAGGGACTGTGCTGGAAGCTTTCCAAGAGTAGGTGTCTGTGACCTACATAGCAAGCATGACAAAGATGGCACATGGCCCTGTTCTCAGTGTCCCTTAGGCAAGCTGTTTCCTCAAACTCCCTGACCTCCTCGAAGGTTCCCGGCCTCCCTAATCCCAGTCGCTCTCCCAGTCACTTGTGAGAACCGTCTTTGGCAACAGTCGGATCCATGGCGCCTTCCTGTACCGACACGAGAGTCTGCCACAGTGCAGTGGCCTCCGCCGTGTCCCGTGGCTGGTGCCGTCCTTACCCCTGTGCGCCTCCACACCCTATACCTCTAGCTGGTCCGAGCGGTACAGAGGACCTAGAACTTTAGGAAACGACTTTCCAAACGCTTTTAACTACAGCTCTAGATGTCACAGAGAACAATACATTCGTCACCTTCAATGAAAACTGTTACTTTAACAACATTCCCTCTTGTTCTTCCTCTCATTCTTTTCTATATGTGGTTTCTAATTCTTGTTCCTTGATTATTCTTCTCAACGAGGGAGAAGATTTCGGTTAAAAAGCAGCCAGAAGGTACTGGAGAAGGGAAGGAGACCCGGCAGTAGAGGGTGCATGGGGAGGGTTACCAGCATTCATTTAAGGGCAAGGCAGGTGCTGCTGGACTAGAAATCCCTTGCCTGGTACAGGAATGTACAGCAGCAGTCCTGGGACCAAGTGGCCAGGATGGTGGCAATGTGTCGCTAGCTCTGCGCTCTCCGCTCTCCTGCCCTCCCACGGCTCACAGCTCCACAGTCCTCCTGTGAAGGCTGCCCCAGATGAGAGGAGGTAGTGCAAACAATCAAGTGTTACGGACCGAATTCTGTCTCCCCCCACCCAACACCCACATATGCCGAAGTTCTAACTCCCGGTATCTCAGAATATGACCTTATCTGGAAATACGGTCATTGCAGACATAGTGAAGATGAGGTCATTCCGCTATAGGTAGAAATACAATACGATGAGGGTCTTTATATAAAGGGGAAATTTGGACACAGAAGCGCACAAGCATCCGTGTGAAGACTGGAGTTCTGCTGCGACGACGAGCCAGGGGACTACCAGAAGCTAGAAGAGAAGCTGCAACGAGTCTTAGTACCTTCAGGGGGACTAAAGCCCGACCAACATCTTGACCTCGGACTTCCAGTTTCCAGAACTATGAGACAATAGATTCCTGTTGTGTAATCCACATGGTCTGTGGCAATTTGTTAAAATAGGCCAAACAAACTAATATAATAATGTAGCAACAATGGAGTTGTCCTGATCTTGAGTAGAACCTTCCAGAAAAGGTACTGGTTTGATGAAGCTTAGAAGCTAAGCGTGGTCTAATCAAATACCTAGAAGGAAGCCTGTGTATATGTATAATAAACACACACACGTAAGGGCATAAATAAAAACACACTGCAACCATTTCTGTTACACTACTGGGTCACTCCTGGGTTTCCTAAATGTCAGAGCATCTGTTTCCCCAGGTAGTTCCAGGAGCTGAGCCCTCTAGACTAATCTCCTTCTACAGTGCAACTCAACCAACATTTATTAACCTCGTGCCAAGAATTCTAAGCAATAGCAGTAGAATAAAGCATCAAGCACACTTCTGGCCCTTAAGTGGCTTTGTTGTATAACAATTAATGATATTAGGCAGAACTCCGCAGGAATCGTTCATTTATTAACCTATATGGGATTCTGTCCACTTATACCCAGGAATGCTCAAGACTTTGAGTCACAGGTGACAGGAACACACAAGTTGGCTTAAACAACACACAAATAAAACCCTGAGCAATTCAAGGATGCAAGTATGACTTAGGGAGTGTATTAGTCAAGGTTCTCCATGGAAACAGAATCCATAGGAGACACAGAGGGAAGGAGAGAAGGTATGGGAGAGAAGGAGGAAGGGGAAGAGAAAAAAACAGAGACATAGAAAGAGAGAGAGACAGGAAAGAGAGAAATGAGATTTCTTTACGGAATTTGTTCACATAATTGTGGGGTGATGTGTAGGGCAGACCAGCAGGCTAGAAATTTAGGTCCGAGTGGACACTGCAGGTCTTGAGTCTCAATTCTGTAGGGCAGCAGCCTGGAAACCCAGGCAATGTCTCCATATTGCAGTCTTCAGAAGATTTCCTTCTTGGGAAACCTGTCTTTGCTCTTAAGGTCTCCAGATGATTCCAGGAGGCTGCCGTACATTGGCTGCCTTACCCAAGCTCTGAATTAAATGTCAATCTCATCAAAAGAATACCCTCACATAGAAGCGCCTGGGTGGCGCAGCGGGTTGAACCTCTGCCTTTGACTCAGGTCATGATCTCAGGGTCCTGGGATCGAGTCCCGCATCCGGCTCTCTGCTCAGCAGGGAGCCTGCTTCCCTTTCTTTCTCTCTGCCTGCCTCTCTGCCTGCTTGTGATCTCTCTCTCTCTCTCTCTCTCTCTGTGTCAAATAAATAAATAATACTTGGAAAAAAAAAAGAATACCCTTACATAAAGATCTAGATGAGTGTCTGACCAAACGACTGGGCGCCAGAGCCTAGTCAAGGTGACACATCAAGTTAACCACCTCCAGCAGTGTGGGACCCAGAGAGTGCCCCGAATCGGCAGAAATCCACCTCTTCCCAGCTCCATCGGGGGAGGCTTGAAGTGACCCATCTTCCCGTCTGTGCCCTGGTTGACCACCACCGATCACCGTGGCTAAGAGAATGTAATTCCCCGGCTGGGGCTGAGAATGGGGTGGGGGGTTGTGCTACAGAAGGGGTGTTGAGCAGCCACCAGGAGCTGTCCAGTCAGAGGGGTCCCGCCAGCCAGGAGGAAGAGATAAGTGAGTGTCATTTTGAAAGGAAAGAAAACATTTTGAAAGGAAAGAAACGGAAAAGAGAAAGGAGAGACCCTCTGGGAGAAAGGAAGGGCTCATGCTGGAGTCCGACAGGTTCCTGCAGCTGAAGGTGAGCACCCATTCCAGTGGTCACACCAGGTACCGTATGCAACTGACGGGCTTACATCACATTAGCTCAGTTTAAACTATCTTTGACTCTCAGGAGATATTTCTTTGAGGAAAATTTATGTTTTTTCATTGATTTAAAGTCAGTAATTTCTGTTCCTCTAAACACAGAATTGCTTTTAATTATAAATGCATGACATTTAAAATTATTTAAATAAATATTTTTACACCAACGGGTGTGGAATGTGGGGTGTGGGATGTGGGGATGGAAGCAATGAATTTTTTCCTGTACAGAAACCCTGCTAGAAAAATATTTCCCCTTAGTCATCGTTCCAAAAATCATCCCTCTCAGGGATGCTTGTTATTTAAAATTAAATGGAATTGGCATTTGGAGACTTTTGAATAATTTAGCTGGACTTATTTCGGTGATTACATAATGGTTACAAACGGGTCAAGGTCCCAGTCATGTCAGAGAACTGGGAAGTGGATTTGTGCACACGGCCACCTCTCCTCCGCCTTCCCGCTCCCATCTTCTGCTTCCTTCCCCCTGGGCAGCTCCCCCCACTTCTCTCCCACTGGAAGCCCCATAGGAATAAAACTACCTTTTACTCATCCCCTCTGGTGTGGTCTCTGATGGATCACTGCGGTGTGCCGAGTTGCCCTGAGCTTTGTGATCTGGGGATCCTGGGCATTTAGGCAGACAGAGAATGCAGGGAAAGTTCTGGAAATTCTCAGCAAACAAAGTTCCTTTAGAACAAAGTCAACAATGTTAAAACAACAACAGCTTTGCAAGTTTCTAAACGCACAGCTGCGGCTCCTGGCAGCTGCTGACAACAAAAATCTCCCTCGCAGCTAATGTCTGTCAAATAGTGAAAACCCACTCCAGGCAAAATCTGAAGTATTCTCCTATATCCCCACTATTCGCCTTTTTTGAACTTCCCTTTTTTTAGATTTCTTTTTTCTTTATGATAAAATGAAAAGAAGTGTCACACTCCAAAAGGAAATCTGGGTCTGAGGAAGTAGCTAGGGATGGTTTTTCTGCTCAGCTACAGGGGTCTCCTTTCTTCTCTCCATTTCTGCTTTCCTTGCTGGGAAAGAGGCGTAGACAGGGTCGCCCGGAAGAGCACCCCTAACAGTGCAGTGGTTTGAATCCCCTGAGGGGGCTGGAAGGGGTCCAATATAAAAGATGCTTTCCTCTACTCCAGATCCCTCCTTCTGGCACCTGAACGGGGCTGTAGATCTTGAAGATCCGCTTCTCTGTGGATGACAAGCCCCCTTTGCGTACCCCAGCCACTCAGGCAAACAATCTCTCCTTCTTTCAAACACAGACCGGCCGCGCCCCAGCTTTACTCAACGATTTCCATTCGTGAACTTTCACAAAAACCATCGCGTGCCAACTCAGTGCCCTGAAAGGACTTTGCAAACATCACTGCTGATCTGAATACAGCCTGCGAGGCCGGTTGACAGCGTTTCCCACCTCACCAGCGCCACTCGGAGTGGCTAGGAAACATCCCCAAGGTCAGAGCACAAAGTGGCCCAGTCAGGACGCCTGGTGTCTGGAGCAGTAAAGCCCGTGTCTACTCACAGACGGGTTTTCGTTTCGTCTGGCCGTCTGGCATGCATCTGTCAAAAAGTGGACACTTTGACTCTGCTGCCTCCCTAACCGGCAGTCTCGGGCTACATGCTGACGCCTCCCAGATCATTTCTGCCTCTACCCTAACGTCTCCGGTACTTCACAGTCCACGTGATCAACACTGGATGCACCTGCGCCTGGTTCCCAGTCTTTAACGCAGTCAGGTCAGCTATTGGCACGAGAAACCCACCACCCCCGACTTTCTCCTTTCTCGTCCTTCTACTTTTTTAAAAAATTGGCCACCAAGTCCTGTAGATCCTTCCTCCCACACACACACGTACACGTATTCTGCGGTAAAATCCTCCTTGACTTCTCTGCGTTTCCACTGCGGTGGACACACACCTTGACTGCAAGACCACACACTGCTGTACTGGGAGTGTCTGTTGGCGGCGACATGTCGCCCCTCCCGAGGAGCTCTGTCGGCAAAGGGCATCACTGCTCCGGCCGCGGTAGATGCGCGGCAAATGCGCGGTAAATGCCCCCGGGCTGCGTTCAGCGGGGGCGCAGCTGAGGAACCAGGGTCTCCCGGTGGCTGAAGTGCCGCCTCGCAACCAAGCTGCCGCCTGGGCAAAACTGCGGACATTTCAAAGTCTTTGTCTTGCACGTCGACGACCTCTCCTTTCTTCGTTCCCTTTTCCTACCAGGAAAAGCCCCTCTCCTTTTTGACCCTCAGTGACCTTTCACATTTTTGCTGTCCCTTTCCCCAAATCAGGAAGGATCTAGAATCATACTTGCATCGCAGCTGGAACGCCCAGGTTCACTGCACACGAGCTGGGGTCCTGGCAAGTTCGTAACCTACCTGAAACCACATCCTCACTGTCAACATCGACGTGAAAATGCCCTGAGGGCTGCCCTGGAGATCCAGTAAACAAACGAACCTAAAACTCTAAGTAAAGCATTAGCACCACCCTAAGCACATAATAATGGCCCGATTAATGTTAAAAGAAGACTGCCTTATTTATACCAATATGCTAATTCTTCGCAAAGTATTTTCTTTAAAAAATTGCTATCTAATTGTGGAATGTATTGCCTTTTTTTTTTTAAAAGGAACCTGAGAGGAAGTTGTTTTTTTTTTTTTTAAGATTTTATTTATTTATTTGACAGACAGAGATCACAAGTAGCCAGAGGCAGGCAGACAGAGAGGGAGAGGCAGACTCCCTGCTGAGCAGAGAGCCCAATGCGGGGCTCGATCCCAGGACCCTGAGATCATGACCCGAACAAAGGAAGAGGCTTTAACCCACTGAGGCACCCAGGTGCCCGAATGTATTGCCTCTTATTAAAGAAACCCATTTGTCCAACTCATGGCTATTGAAAGTTCCCCGGTCGGTGCCTTGCTTCGCATCTGAGAACACAGGAAAGAAGACTGGATCCGGCGCTGGAAAGCGGAATTTCCCACTTTTGTGATAAGGGCAGCGGTACAGAGACTTACACCAGAGGCATTTCCAGGGTTCGGAAGAAGGCGTGTGGCACAGCCTGGTGAGCAGTGCTGAGGGCAAGCTTCCCAAAGAAGAGTTCCCCAGGGGCCGAAATCAGTCAGAGGAAACATGAACAAAGGGACAGAAGCCAGAAAAGCTTTGACAGGAGAGGACAAATGGCAAGTCCTTTGGTGCGGCTGTGGCTTGGACGCAAATAGGAGAGGGCAGGGGAGTCGGAGAGACAATCCGGGGCCAAACCCTCAGGGACAGCAGCTTGTAGGTGGGAAGGTGTGGGCTGGGGTTCTTCCCTCCCCGGAAATCGCAGCTCTGTTTGCATATGGGAATCACCGGAAGCTTTTGAGAATGCTGAGGCCTAGGTCCGAGACAAATACAGAGAGATCACTATCAGTGCAGCTGAAGCATCGTCTATTTTATGAAGTTCCCCAAATGACTGTGACATGCCGCCCACTTGGAGAACTGCTATGTCCTCTAGTCCTCCAAATCGCAGCAGTCCAAATCCGGCCGTGAAGGTAACAACGGAACCATCACTGACCTCTAGCATGGGAGTGGGGGCAGTAAGGAGCTATATTTTTTAAATTATTTAACTTCTTATTGTGGCAAAACGTATATAACATAAAGTTGACCATTTTAACCATCTTCTAGTGTATAGTTCAGGACCACTCAGTCCACTCACCTTGTCGTGCAACCATCGCTATCCACTTCCAGAACTTTTGTGTTATCCCAAAATGAAACTGTGCACGCTAACCACTCGTTCCCCCTTCCTCCCTCCCCAGCCTCCGGCCCCCACCGTTCTACTTTCTGTCTTTATAAACTTGATGACACCTGGTCCCTCGTGTAATGGCACCATGTGGTACCTGTCCCGCGACTGGCTTATTTCATCCAGCGTGCTGTCTTCCAGGTCACCGATGTGGCAGAACGTGTCAAAACTTCTTTCTTTCTGAGGTCGAATAGTAATACATTGCATGCATCTACCACATTTTGACCCATTCATCCATCAACAGAAACCTCAGTTGTCTCTACTCTTTGGCTACTGTGAATAATCCTGCTATGAACATGGGTGTACAAATGTCTGTCTGGGTCTCTGTTTTCAAATTTTTTTTTTTTTTTTTGGTGGGAAATTCTGAGCAGTGGAACTGCTGGGCCCTATGGTAATTCTCTATTAATTGTTTTGAGAACTTCCATACTGTTCCCCACAGTGGCTGCACCGTGTTACATTCCCACCACCAATACACAAGGGTTCCAATTCCTCCATTTCTCTACCAATACTTGTTATTTCCTGTTTATCTTGTGGGGTTTTTAAAATCATAGCCATGCCAATGGGTGCAAAGTAGCATCTCATTGTGGTTTTGATTTGCATTTCCCTAATGATCACTAACGTGGAACATTTTTTATGTGCTTCTTTGCCATCTGTATATATTCTTTGGAAAAATGTCCAAGTATTATCCCATCTTTTAGTTGGGTTGGGCTTTTTTTGGAGAAGCTCTTTATATATTATGGACCTTAATCCTTTATCAGATACATGATTCACAAATGTCTTCTCCCACCTCATTTGTTGTCTTTTCACTCTATTGACAGCATCCTTTCATGAAGAAAAGTTTTTAATTCTGATGAAGTTCTACTCATCTACTTTTTTCTTTTGTTGCCTGTACTCTTAGTGTCATAACTCCTGTGCTTTACAGATGCACGCACAAGGTCCTGCAGGCTGGGCTCCCCGCAGAGAAGCCTGAGCCAGAGGCTGGTACACGCCGTACTTCAGGTGGCGTTCTTGGCATCGCCACGTGTGGAAGCAAAGGGGAAGGAGCATGGGCAGAGGGAGAAATTGGACCGTGACAAAATCTCAAGGAAAGCCCCAAGTGATCACCTCAGTGAATTCCAAACCTGAGGAGGACCTCCAGAGATGTCCTCCGTTTGGGTGAAGGGACAGCCTTTATATTTGACCAGTATTGGATACAGGGTGCTGCCAGAAGGGGCTATGACAAGGGTGAGGCAGTTCCCCAAAGGAGGCTGATAGCCCAGGATTACTGGCCATTAGCACCCCGCATCTGAGCAAAGAGGCTTTTATTACCGGAAGGGGATTTGGGTGACATATCATGCAGTGCATTCCCAAAGAGGTCTCCTCTTGCTTGCTTGGATGCTCCTGGCCACTGGCATTTTACTGTAATTTATGACTGCACCTAAGGTCACCAGAAACCCACAGCCTATCCTTGCTAGGCCCACCCTTTTCCTTCCCTTCTTTACTCTTCATTTATCAATCCCTGGTCTCTCTCCTCCCCAGACTGATGCTAATGTCATGGCCCAGAGTTCTTGCCACCTCAAACCTTTTATTACTTAAGACATATGAGCAGGAATGAAAGCAGAAGGCAGTAGCTTAAATCCTGGAGTCTGGGTGTTTGGGATGAGGGAATGGCAGAGAAGTATTACTTGGGATAAAATACTTAGACACAGAGAATCCCAGGACGGGAGCCCAGGTACTGAGGGGTAGATACTGAATCAAGTAAGTGAGCACACGATGAGAAAATTAAGAAGGTAAAGGAGAATAATTAAATACTAGTTGACATTAGGGACTCAATAAACATGGACTTTAGTTTTAGATGCTGAAAAAATGGCAACATGGAAAGAAAAAAATACAAAGTTAATATTCAGGTCTATTTGTGATGCAGTATAAGAATTCAATATTTAATAAAATGTGTTAAAACTTACATGTGTTAAAATCCTACCTCAAGTTGTATTTGATTAGAACAGTAAACTCTTACTGTCACAGATACGGGGTTTCATAAACTGCGGTTTACACGGACTAGAGATCTGCCCCGAAGCCCAAGGCACCAGCAGTGCTCACTGCGGTGCGGCCTCTTCTGGGCTGAAGGAAACGGCCCTTCCACAGCCCACAGGCGCTCACAGATACAAAACCTATGAGCTGTGTTCCTAATCCTAAATGCTGAGACATGCTGCTCACAAAAATTTCTCTGTAATAATCTTATTTGTGTACTGCAACTATATTTTGTGACTTTGTCCAAAAAGAATTTTCGACTATCCGAATAACTAGATTTATGAACATTTCGATTCCTAGCCCCTAGGTAACCCACTCGGCTTCAGTTCTCATTAAAGTCCACACTACCCAAGGCCTTTATGTCATCTGAAGTCAGGCTCCATTTGGAGGTTCAGTGAAACTTTTTTCTAAGTATTCCCGAGAAAGTATTATCTATTTGGAAATGGTTTAGGGCAATACAGATGGAGAAACAAAATGTAGATTTTATATTTTTCTTTCCCTTTTCTAGTTGGGTGGCACTAAGGATACCGGAATTTCCTCCCAAGCCCACCTTACCGCATCCTGCCCCCACTCTCACCCAAAACTAAATTACCCCCACCGGAGAAAGAGGGAGTACATGCTGATTGAAAGCATTTTCACCTTCACAAATTTCCACTTGATTCCTATTTAATATCAGAGTGTCATTTCCAATGCTCGCTCTGACCCTATCTGTACTCCAGTCCACAGCCTCAGACTAAGAGAACATGACATTTCTCTGGGAAAATTTACCCTTAAAAAATCCCCAAATGCGAATTCCCTAGAAAATAATATGATTACACATTCTTTACAAACAAGTTCTTGTATTTCCTTTATACTAGAGCCTCCCTTCTCTTCGGACAGCCATGTGGGAATTGGATGATTTCCTTAGCTGCATTACAGTTTTCTTTATCCTCATCATGATGATTATCACTATTAAGTTTTGAGCCTACATTTTTATGATTCAGTCTTGGAAATGGTTTTTAGAGTCTCATGATCATTTCCTTAATTGTTTCCGTCTTTCAGGCTTTTACTATGACATTAGCTATTGTCCTTTCTTTAAATTGCCTGAAAATCAGGATTTAAATTTTATTATCAAGTAGCTAAATGGAAAATCCCTGTCTGGGGATTCTTAGGGAGGCCATGTGAGAAGCTTCTCAGGAGATGCTGACTCCTCATAGAGCTGGGTTACAAGCTCAAGATCCTAGAACTAGGTCAGAAAACCCAAGACCTGAGCAGGTTCTCCACTCTGCTCACAACTTTATCAGTGTGAGAACTCATCCAGGATTTAGCCAAATCATCCTGCCTTTCTCTGGTTTGTCCCCACTGTTTGCTTAATGTGGCTCAAATTACAAATCCAGTCATATCTCCTTTTGTCTATCCATTCTCCACTCTTTGCCAAGTGTTCTAGGCAGTTCCTTAGTTCTTATCATCAGTTTCTAGTAGTTCCCGACTCCCCAGGCCAGACTGGAGCACTACAAATGTATCTCATAGGGATCAACGGCACCGCATGAGAAACACCTCAACTTCCCCGTGAGACCCTTAAAACATATAGAGTTACTGTGAGTTTTCGGGTATCCTAATCCCTTCTTCCACCATCACTCCTTTCCTCCCTCCCACCAAGCAGAAGTTCTTAGATAGGAATAAATGATCTCATCATTGACTAAAGAGAGACAATTCCCAATTACTAACTTCTAACTTCCTCTAGGATTAGGTGTTATCTGAAAACAGAGGAAGATTCTTTGTTCTTTCAAAATTCTTTTTATCCCCACAATTCTTCCCTAAAATGTTGGGAGTTGGAATGAATATAAGCAAAGAATACTCAGTCTTCTATCAGAAGTAGCAATGCTGATTCCCATCCGAAGGGCAGATAGGTCTTGCCACTGAGACGAATAGCAAACCATGTGTTGCTTGACTCTGAAAGCACACAAACTGGACTTAAAAAAAAATTGTAATGTTATGATTTGCTTTTCAGATTGTGATTGTTATGCACAAATAATGCAAAGCTGAGCAGAGTCCAGCCTGGGGTGTGTGCAGGGCTCCAGAAACATAAGACGGGCGGTGTTTCTATCTTGCCATCTCAGGTAGAGGAAAGGCAGATAGGTCGGGAAGCAGCCAAGGGAATGACGTATTGGTCCTTGGGCATCACATAGAACGATGAGCAGCTACTGAAAGTTGAGAGTGAGAGATGAACAATGGCCGCTGGGGAAAATGGCAAGCTAACAGGCAGGAGGAAGTTGGGAACAGAGGGCAGAAGTGAGAATATAGAACCAAAGTCATTCCCTTAATTCTGTGCTTCTGTGTCTTCCCAGGCTGAGACCGTTTTTGCCTGGGCGGCCAGTCCTGCCTCGGCTCCTGGGCTTCCCCTTCTTGAAGGTACCACTTGACACCTAGCATCACTATCACCGTCAATCAGTACTGATTTTCCCAGGATGCAGAGCAAGTCTTCATTTGCCAGATCCCTTGCAAACTAAACTCTCAGTCAGATTTGATAATGTCTTTTCTTCTCAGAAGTGTTTTGAGAAGGTTTTCGGAAGCTGACACCTTCCCTGACTTCCTATTTTATATAACACCCATGGCATATGTGCTATGGACATTTGTGCACACATGTACCGTATCCTCACAACAGAAGGATAGCAGGCACGAAGCTATTCTATTTACCTACCACAACCATTTGTTTGCTCTCATGGGTGGGAGACAAGAAAGAATGCTTGGAGGACAGCAAAAGAAAGATACCCAAAATTTCCTTTTGCAATATTCAGCCTTTCCCAGAACAAAATACATAACCTATCTCTAGTAGGCATTTTTTCCACATCTTACTACAATCCTGAAAAGGACAAGAACTCCCCCAAAAACTTCTAGATCTCATTAGTGTTAGCAATTCAGCCCTGTGCATCAATGAAACATAAAGAGAGCTACACAGAGAACTTCCTGAGGTCCTGATAAAGGTCATCTACCAAAAAAACCTCAGAGCTAATATCCTACTGACAGTGAAAGACTGGATGCTTTCCTCCTTAGATGAGCACGATGATAACGCATCCATTCCCGCCACTCCTGTTCAGCACTGTGCTAGAGGATCTAGACTGAGCACTTAGGCAAGAAAAAAACAAAACCAAACCAGAAGGCATCATATCGGTAAGAAAAAAGTAAAACTATCTCTATTTGTAGATGACATGATCCTGTACATAGAAAATCCTAAAGAATCCACTAAAAAATATTAGAACTAATAAGCAATGTTAAAGGTTTCTGGACACAAGATCAACACACAAATATCACCATATTTCAATATACTAGTAATCAATAACGTGAAAGTGAAACTAAGAAGATTTCATTTAAAGTAGCATCAAAAAGAATAAAATAGGAATAAATTTAGCAAAATATGTATAACATTTGCACACTGAAAACTCTAAAACACCGTTGAAAGAAATTAAAGAAGATCTCAATAAAAGGGAAGAAACTCCAGGTTCATAAATTGGAACACCTGATACTGTTAAAACGGTGATGCTTGCCAAACTGGTCTGCAGATCAGCTGTAGTACATATCTGAATTCCAGGGGGTGCTTTTTGCAGAAATTGTCTCATGTTTCCCTGTTTCAAAATTTGCTGCAAAGCCTCAGTAAACAAGTGTATACTGGCATAAAGATAAACATATAGATCAGTGGAATGGAACTGAGTCCAAAAACAAACCGTCACATTTACGGCCAGCTGATTTCTACAAGAAAGCCGGCTAAGACAATTCAAGGGGTCGGTAGGTATCTACATGTGAGAGAATGAAGTTGGTTGCTGACTCCGGATTGTATAGAATAATTACCTTAAAATGGACCGAAGATCTAAGTGTAAGTTAAAATTACAAAAGTCTTAGAAAAAAACATTAGGAATAAAATTTTATGATTCTGAGTTCTCTCAGATTTGACACCAAAAACACAAACATCAACAAGAGAAGATAATTGAACAGCATCAAAATTAAGAACTTTTGAGCTGAACTTTAAGAAAATAAAAGATAACCCATAAATTGGAAAAATATTTGTAAATAAAACACCTGATGAGGAATTTGTACCAGAATATATAAAGAATTCTTAAAATTCAACAATAAAAAGAGAAATACCCCAATTAAAAATAGGCAACAGGCTTGAACAGATATTTCGTCAAAGAAGATATACAGATGACCAATGATCACATGGAAAAAATGCTCATCATCATTAGCCATTAGGGAAAGGCAAATCAAAACCACAATGAGATACTACTTCATACCTACTAGGATGGCCATCACCCCAAATTTGGACAATAACAAGTGTTGGCAAGGATATGGAGAAATTTGAACCCCTATTCTTTGTTGGTAGGAATGTAAAAATGACATGTCATTTTGGAGGAAAGTTTCAGTTCCTCAAAAGCTAAACACAGAGTACCACTGACTTGGTAATTCTAGTTTCAGGTATAGGTCCAAGAGAATTGAAAACATACATCCACACAAAAACTTGTACACTGATATCTGTAACGGTGTTATTCAAGATAGCTTAAAAGGGGAACAACCCAAATGTCCATCAACTGATGAACGGGTGAATGAAATGTAGTAAATCCACACAATGAAGTATTATTCAGCCATAAAAAGAAATAACCATGGATGAAACATGAAAGCATTATTACGAGTGCAAGAAGGCAGACACTAAAGGCCACATAGTGTATGATTCCTTTTATATAAAATGTCCAGAGTCCACAGAACCTATGAAAACACCACAGGGACAGAAAGTGTAGTTGCCAGGGCTTGGGGGAGGGGACATGGGAAGTGACTGTTGATGGATTCAGGGTTTTTTTCTGGGGGATGAAGAAGTCGTGCAATCTGTGATCACTATGCAACTTAGTCAATATACTAAGAACACTGAATTGCACATTTTGAAAGGGTGAATTTTTTGGCATGTGAATTGCATGTCAATAAACCTGTTACAGGAAGGAAGGAAGGAAGGAGAAAAGAAAGGAGGGAGGGAGGGAAGGATGGAGGGAGGGAGAGAGGGAGGGAAGGAAGGAAGGAGGAAGGAAAGAAGGAAAACAAAGTGAGTCGTACAGAAACTAGCCTGTGATGGTTTATTCAGGTCTCTGTCTCCCCCCCACCACAACCTGATGCTGTCAGGTATTTGCATGTATTAGCTTGTGTTCAGTTTTGTTTGTTTCTTTCTTCTTCATTCTTCTCTTCTCTTTAATCTTGAGGCTTCAATCCAAGTCGTCCAGCCAAATGGGTTCTCAAACACGTATTTCCAACATATCAGAGTCCACAGCCAAGGGACCCAGATTCAGGTAGGAAATTATGACCAAATTCAGTTTTGTAACAGATTCACAGACAGGGGATCTCTAGAGACCGCAACACTTCTTTTTTTCAAACATGGTGACATGACATCAAATTAATGATGGGTTCCCTTTAGTGCCAGGTTGATATCTGAAAAAAATAATCAATTTAAAAGTTAGAATGAGCAACAAACGTAATGAAACACACATTCAAATGTACCCTGAGAAATGCCCTTTTACCACTCTGGAAAACAGCATGGAGGTTCCTCAAAATGTTGAAAATAGAACTACCCTATGACCCAGCAATTGCACTGCTGGGTATTTACCCTAAAGATACAAACGTAGTGATCCAAAGGGGCACGTGCACCCGAATGTTTATAGCAGCAATGTCTACAATAGCCAAACTATGGAAAGAACCTAGATGTCCATCAACAGACAAATGGATAAAGAAGATGTGGTATATATGCACAATGGAATACTATGCAGCCATCAAAAGAAATGAAATCTTGCCATTTGCGACGACGTGGATGGAACTAGAGGCTATCATGCTTAGCGAAATAAGTCAATCGGAGAAAGACAACTATCATATGATCTCCCTGATATGAGGGAGAGGAGATGCAACATGGGGGGTTAAGGGGGTAGGAGAAGAGTAAATGAAACAAGATGGGATTGGGAGGGAGACAAACCATAAGTGACTCTTAATCTCACAAAACAAACTGAGGGTTGATGGGGGGAGGGGGGTTGGGAGAGGGGGGGTAGAGTTATGGACATTGGGGAGGGTATGTGCTATGGTGAGTGCTGTGAAGTGTGTAAACCTGGCGATTCACAGACCTGTACTCCTGGGGATAAAAATATATTATATGTTTATAAAAAATAAAATTTAAAAAAGATGTAAAAAAAAAGAAATGCCCTTTTATATTACCATATTAAGAATATATTTAAAAAAAAAAAAGGAGCTGTACCTGTGGGCGTATAATGATTTTGCGTAGCCATGCGCCACCTTCCTCTGACTTGCTCAGAACACTTCTGAGCATTTACTCCAGTGACTGTCACTACATCCCTGTGGGTGGCAAGTGCTGCACCACCACGTGCAGGACGGCTACAGGTCAGATGACCCAAGGACGCACAGTCGTCCCCTGAGGGCTAGAGCACGCGAAGGTGGGAAATGCAGAGGGTCCATCTTAGGAGCCTCACCCACCTGTGACCCAAGCGGCATCTCCCCGCACAGGTGACCTTCCTGACCAACGCCGGCTCCGAGTGCCGGTTCCTCTGATACTCCGAGTGCGCGGCTGCATCCTAAACAGTCACCATCACACGATGGGGCTGTCTCTGATGCTAATGAGAGTCACATGGCTAACACTTTCAAAAAGAAACAAAAAACTTGATTATATTGAAAATTGCACCTCAGGGGTTTTGTTCGTTTGTTTCCGTTTCATTTTCAGAAAAGCACAGGAATATTCAAAGTTGATAGGATTTTGGCGTGGATTAATCTCTACGTTTGTTATGTCATACAGTCTGGGAAGTGTCGAAACAAAATCTCTAGAAACAAAATCTTGTTGTGGAGGGCGGAAATCGAGAAGCCGAGCACGGGCAGTTTTACTCACCATTTTGGGCCTCGGTTTCCTCATGTAGGAAACAGAACTTCGGACTAACTGATCTCTTGGGTTCTACGCAGCCGTTTGATTTGGCGATTATATTTTTCTTGGTCATCTCAAAGCCTGGGCAGGGACAGGCATGTAGGGACAGGATCCCTCTTATTTACCAGTATATCCCCCTGCTTAGCACAGTGCTTGGTACATAGTATGTGCTCAGAAACATTCCTGAATAAGCATATTCTGTTTTGTAAGATTTTCTTCGACAGTGAGACACTACAGTTGAATGAACACCTCTCCCAGGAATATATGTTGTATTGACGATGTGTTTTTATTTTTCCAGATTTCTTTCATTCCATTCCTAATTTACTGTCTGACTATCCTTCATAAAAGGATATTGCTAAGCTTTGAAGATTTCCAAACAACTCTGGCAAGGGCATTTCTGTAAGTGTTCACATGTTTCTCATTAATTTGAAAAGTTTATTTATACTTGCAGTATTTTTGGTACTTAAGAAATAATAACATATTTATATTACATCAACACTTACTTCACTGTTTTGCCTTTAAAAGTTAAAAAAAAAAAACCCTTTTTTCGACAGTCTTTCCTGGTTTTATTTCCTTCATTGCCATTAGTTACCGTGGTGACTCTCTTCTTTTTTTTTTTTTTTTAAGATTTTATTTATTTATTTGACAGAGAGAGAGATCACAAATGGATAGAGAGGCAGGCAGAAGGAGAGGGGGAAGCAGGCTCCCTGCTGAGCAGAGCCTGATGTGGGACTCGATTCCAGGTCCCCGAGATCATGACCTGAGCCAAAGGCAGAGGCTTAACCCACTGAGCCACCCAGGTGCCCCATCTCTTCTTTTGATTGCTAGTATTTGTCTGGAAAACTTAGAGGAGATGTCCTATTTGTCTTTGATTTTTGCTTCCAAAGATACAGCACTGAAGAACAGGAACTTATTATGGAGCATAAGCTCTAGGGGCATCTGTCTCTAACTT
Organism: Lutra lutra; assembly: GCF_902655055.1. NCBI lineage: Eukaryota > Metazoa > Chordata > Mammalia > Carnivora > Mustelidae > Lutra > Lutra lutra. Next base: position 3,540,174 of record NC_062280.1, read on the forward strand.
GACAAAAATAAGATAATAAAGTTATGTGTCTCCTTCACACATTTAGAAGCCAGAAATAGATTCAGACGTGCGTTTTTCGATCTGCGTGCCAACCCAGTAAGGAGGGAAACAGACTGCAGGGAGGAGGGACCCCCCCCCTACCCCGGTGCTTTCCCTCCTCTGGGGGGTCAGGCTGCCCACAGCCCCACCAGCTGCCCCGGGCCAGCCGCGCCCTCCCCCACTGGGGCGGTCATGCTGTGTGGCGGGGTTGGGTGTCATGGAAATCTCAGCCTCCCAGCGTGTCAGAGCTCAGTGACTTTGGACGGGCTCCTTTTATGCCCCTGAACGGCTGCTGATGACTGCCTCCATTTTAGGTTCTTCCCATTTCATCACCCGAAAGGGCTTGCAGAAGGCACTGGAGGCAGTGGATCATGCTGCAGTATCTTGCGACCGGTCTCCTTAACGCAGAGGTTAGGAGAAGGTTCTGGGCGCCCAGAGAGATGTGCTTGATGGGGAAGGCCTGTCTGCTACTGCTCTCCCCCTTCAAGGAAGGAAATCTCAGAGGGTAGAGCCCAACGGTATAACGTGGTTTTGGCTAACAATATATGCAGCATACATTTTTCCTTAGAAAGAGTAAAATCAGTTTTGTAATGCCTTTCCCCCCAGCCCTGCTATCACACAAAATACTGGGTAAAGAGTGTCCCTCCTTGGCCTGAGCCGGGCAGATCAGAGTCCTTGTCACGGGAGTTTGGAATTGGGACAGAAATGCTCACTCCCAGTCTGTGCACTGGGGAGCTGTGGATTAGCAATGTTCGGGGCCATGTGCTCTGAGGCAGTGAAAACATCTGCAGAAAGAAGGAAAGAAAAATAAAATTACAGAGAGAAAAGCAGAGAAGAAAACAAGAGAGAGAGCTTGCTTCCTGGCTTCCTGCAGGATTCCTGGCTCTGGGGTCCAGTCCCTCAGGAGAGCAGCCCGCCTCCGGCGTTTGGCCTGAAGTTCGCCTCTCCTACAGGCAAAAGAAAGTCTTTCCTAAAACCCTGACATCACGAGTGCTTTAACAAAGCACAATCATAATCCTTTTATCAAGGTCAATTATCCAAAGTCTCAAGCGAAGGTCCCAGAGTAATCATACCACATAGCCAAGGAGTCCAAGCTGTGTTTTTGGTCCAGAGGGGTGTGGAGGATCACTCCTAGCCGTGCCTGACACTCCTCCTCAAAAACCAGTAATTTAGGGGCGCCTGGGTGGCTCAGTGGGTTAAGCCGCTGCCTTCGGCTCAGGTCATGATCTCAGGGTCCTGGGATCGAGCCCCGCATCGGGCTCTCTGCTCAGCAGGGAGCCTGCTTCCTCCTCTCTCTCTGCCTGCCTCTCTGCCTGCTTGTGATCTCTCTCTGTCAAATAAATAAATAAAATCTTAAAAAAAAAAAAAAACAAAAAAAAAACAAAACCAGTAATTTACCAAGTATCTATTGGGCAGCGGCTGCATATTGTATATCAGGCCAAATGCTGAAGGCTTGAAAGCCATTGAGATGGAGCCCCTGCCTCCTACGAGCTTCCAATCTACTGGAGAAGTTGGGTAAGTAGAATGTACCACATTCCCCTGACGTATGCTGGTGGAAGAACCCAGTCTCTGTCACATCGCTCTCCGTGAAAACCTCGGTGTTGAATAAGAAATGATAACACTCTGTCGCTGTTATCTGTAAGTATTTCAAGAACCCAAGCACGAGGATTAGCTACAAAAATCTCGAACATTTTGAAGGTCTGACTAAAATGCTTTAGAAGATTTTGGATGAGTGTTGCACGGTTCTAGAGGAAGAAGAAACAATGTCTTTCAGGATGCTCACATATCCAACCCAGTGAAACGGATTACACGCAGTTTAACTTCCTTCTGCTGGTTGTGTGGAATGGGTCGTGAACTATACCCCAAGTCTGGTAGGATCGTGTAGAACTGTGGACCAGGTTCTCCAGCTGACAGCACAGCAACAGGGAAACAAGCCTTACTTAGACACTGTCAGTGATCAGTTATAATTTCAACTGACTTTATAAGATTAAATCTTTATATTAATATTTGACTACTTTTACATTGATGATGAATCACAGAGCACATGCTATTTTTAAGTTAACATGGTATTCAGAATAGGACTTACAGAAATAACTTTCATCTGATTACAAATTAACACATATTTATTGCAGAATATTTAGATAATAGACTAATATGGTGTGACTGAATCCACAAAACCATTTTATTGCCATAGTTATAATTTTTATATTTTTTTAATGTTTTAGATCCTTCCTTTCTCTGTCAGTGGAAAATCTAATATAGACTCACCCCAACTTTCTAAAGGCCCCACGGGCTTGTCCAAAGGTGGATAAGGCTGGTTATGTTTTCAGTGCAGGGTCTAGAAGAAATTGGTCTAGACCCTTTCACCAGGGCACCATCCACGGTACAGGCATGCCCATGATCAGACGCTGGTGGGGTCTGAGATGGGGCTCTGCACTTAGAGCTCTCTTCGAGGCCCTCGCATACGCACACATTGGGCCGTGGTGCGGGGGGCTGTGGCCCAAGAAGCTTCCAGCTTAGCCGGGTGCCAGGCTTCCTCCAATAACGGCGTAGGCCCTTAGTGTAAGTCAGAACAACAACTTCGGTCAGGCCATTTCTAAAGATAATTTTATCAGGGCTTCATTATACATCTCTGATAACGAGCTTCAGCCAGACCACCCTGATAAACCTCAAACCAAGCAGGGATGAGTGTTTGTCTCTGTCTTCCCAGATATCAAAACTCGATCCTCAAACCGTCTAGCTGTTTCATCGGGAATCAATTTTATGGTCACTGTCATGTGTGGCAAAGGTGGTCACCAAAGAGCAAACTGACTATATAGATTACAAGGAAAAAAATCAAAATTCTTGAATGGTAGAGGGAAAAGCAGACTCCCCGCTGAGCAAGGATCCCAATGCTGGACTCAATCCCAGGACCCTGGGATCATGACCTGAGCCGAAGACAGACCCTTAACAACGGAGCCACACAGGGCCCCAATGCTTACCCCTTTCAAGGCACAGACTGAACGTCACCTCTCTCCGGTCGTCCTCGGGTGGAAGCTCCACCAACTCAGACCCACCCCAATCGCTATCTCTAAAGTCACTTATGCTATGGCCTGTATTGTTCTTATTTTTGCTCTGAAGTAAGGATTTTGTTTTACTCAAAAGTTTATCCTCCATGTCAACTGCAGCAGTGTTTTCCTTGCAAATAGTGCAGACTTGACAAATATTGTCAGAAATACATGGCTGCACAAGCTATAGAAAGACAGCCTACCAATTCAGTTAGCCCTAGTTCTTTAGCGCTATCAAAACCGAAATAGTATCAAGTACCTAGTACATGTAAGACACCAGGTATTTACAATTTCAAGCTTTTCTTAAAATCTACTTGGAAAAAGTGCAAATATGAAAAATTATGAAGAATAACATAATAAATAACCATATAGCCCCCACCCATATTAAGAAGGAGCATTGGGAGTTACTCTCCCCATTAACAAGGGGGGTCTTTATGTTTTAACCATACTACACATTACTTATAATGTGTGTTGGCTGAATTATTTAAGAAATTTGATTCTGGTATAGAAAATAAGAGAGCAAATACACAGGAAGAAGAATGAAACGAAGAATCAAAGCCAATGGCTTAAGAGGCGGGCGAAATTTGTGGTATATGTTAAACGAGAAGAAGTAAGTTAGTAACCTATCAGATATGCTAGACTCAGAGAAAGTGGAGCATTTGTGTAACGAACATAATTAGAAAAGGATGGAAAAAATAAGAGACTCCCAGTAGTCATGATACATAAATATATATGAGGCCATGAATCATCAACTATTCATGACCTACTGAAGATACATGAGGAACATGAGGCATTTGCTATTGACAAGGTCTTACTTTAGGCAACCACTGGCTCCTCATGTCCTCTGCACAGGGAATGCAACACAGAATCCACAGCGTCCCAGGCTTGTGTGGGAGCTACAGCTTCAAGTAGAAGCGCTTGATTCCAAGCCTATAGAGCAACCATGTGTTCTGACTACAAACACCTTCGGAGGGGAGGGTCCACTTTGTGCAAATCTCAGTTCTGGTCCTTGCAAACATACCCTTAGCAAGGAAGACAGAAGGGACTGGAGACCAGGTAGTGTCATCCTTCTACCTGCCTACATCACGTTTTAAATGTGTTAACCTAACCTATCTTTTCACCTTGCTTCTTGCTGTGTGTTTTCAATCGATTTAATACATCCTGTGAGTTAAGCATCTCATTTTGGCCTGTAAGCCTTTCTATTTTGAGATCTCCTGGGTAGCTTGCTTGTTATAGTACTTAAAGACTTCCATTGTGCAAAGGCGATTTCCCACACAACAACAGTGTTCACAAGTTTTAACCTGGATATCAATGGCATTATACTGCACATAGTCATCCGCAATGTGCTTTTTCACTATCATATTTGTGAGACTCTTCCAGAGACGTGTGTAGATCTCTTTCACTGATTTGCACACTGTACCCTCTACATGAATATATCACAATTTGTTCATGAATTCTTCTGTTCATCTAATGTATGCGGTTTCCAATTTGTTTTTACTAAAATTGCAATCAAGGCCTGCTGTGAATATTCTTGTACAAATCTCCGCAGGCACATAACTCCTGAGGATGATCTCAGAATACACCCAAGAGTGCACATTTCTGGGTCAAAGAGTATGCACATCTTTAACTTGACTAAACACTGACAATTGCTAGGCAAAGTTATTGCTCCAATTTATATTCTTTTTTTTTAAAGATTTTATTTATTTATTTGACAGAGATCACAAGTAGGCAGAAAGGCAGGCAGAGAGAGAGGGGGAAGCAGGCTCCCTGCCGAGCAGAAAGCCCAATGCGGGGCTCGATCCCAGGATCCTGGGATCATGACCTGAGCCAAAGGCAGAGGCTTCAACCCACTGAGCCCCCCAGGCGCCCCTCCAATTGATATTCTTACCAGAAGTATATGAGTCCCTATGTTTTAATCCAAGCCAACAGGTTGTGTTGTCACCCTTCACAATTTTTGCTAATCCAATGAATGGATGTACTCTAGTTACAAAGAAGTAATAACTGTGACAATTAAAAAACCTTGTGGTATTTCTTCAGTACTTCCATTATGAGGAAAAAATATGTGCAAATTTTGCCTCAGCTTTTTAAATTTTCCCATTCTCTGTTTAAGGCCAAGTAAAATTTCCCCTTTTTCTTTCCAACTCCATGAACACCAAAGAAAAAACAACTTTGCAACAAAATCTGCCATTTTTTTCCTGTAGGGAGAAGGGTTGGGAAGAATACCATGCTGGTTGCTTTATGTCACAAAAATATCCGCCTGATTATAAAGGAGCAGAAGAAAAGGAACTTAGCTGTATCCATGCAACTCAGCCATCACTAAGCACTGCCACAATGATGGTGGGTCAGGAGCTAAACAAACATAATTAGAACATAATTACTCACAGGCTGAGAATGCATCCACTTAAAAAATTCTAGAAAGTTGCTCCTTGCCCTACAGTATTTATCATAAGGGCTTCTTCCATGCCTTAAATTTGACTATTATAATGTGCTTGGAGGGGGGTCAAAATTTTCATACTTAAGAAACCAGATCTCAAAAAATACATTCAGTACTTAGAAACTGCTGGCACCTTATTTGTTACATCTCTTTCAAAACACAGATGGATGGGATACAGGACCTGTGAGTCCTATGGGATATAGGATGGAAACCACCCTCAACATCTTCCTCTCCCTAAACTAGCACCTGCAGACAGGCAAGTCTCCATTTTTTTTTTTAAGATTTTATTTATTTATTTGTCAGAGAGAGAGAGGGAGAGAGAGCAAGCACAGGCAGACAGAATGGCAGGCAGAGGCAGAGGGGGAAGCAGGCTCCCTGATGAGCAAGGAGCCCGATGTGGGACTCGATCCCAGGACGCTGGGATCATGACCTGAGCCGAAGGCAGCTGCTTAACCAACTGAGCCACCCAGGCGTCCCGGCAAGTCTCCATTCTTAATATCTTGCTTAAACCTTTTGGGTCATTCCTCCAACAGCCCTGGCATTCTCAAGCGTGGTCTAAGGGTCCCTTTTGCCTTTGATCCTCTAACATAATTGTTTAAAAAATGCAGATTCATGGGGCGCCTGGTTGGCTCAGTGGTTTAAGCCTCTGCCTTCGGCTCAGGTCACGATCCCAGAGTTCTGGGATCTAGTCCTGCTTCAGACTCTGCTCAGCAGGGAGCCTGCTTCCTCGTCACTCTGCTTGCTTCCCTGCCTACTTGTGATCTCTGTCTGTCAAATAAATAAATAAAATATTTAAAAAAATAAAATAAAAAAATAAAAAACGCAGATTCATTAGTCCCAGCCCAAGCCTACTCAATCAGAATGTCTGAGCCCTGGAACAGCTTGATCTTTTTTTTTTTTTTTTTTTTTTTTTTTTTTTTTTTTTGCAATTGAGAAACATAACACACATTAAGTACTAAAACCAGAAATATGTAGTTCAATAAATTATGACAACGTGAACATCTGTATAAGTGTCTTGCCAGCACTTCAGAGCCCCCCACCCCCCACCCCCCAGGGCACCTGGGTGGCTCAGTCAGTAAAGCATCTGACTCTTGGCTTCAGCTCAGGTCATGATCTCAAGGTTGTGGGACCGAGCCCTGCGTGGGTTCCACGCTTAGTGGGGAGTCTGCTGGAGATTCTCCCCTCCCCCTCCCCTCACTCATGCACATATTCCTGCTCTCTCTCTCTCAAATGAATAAATCTTAAAATAAAAAAAAAAACAACCAAAAAGCCCTTGCTTCCCTTTCAATCACATCCCTCATCTCTCTTCCCAGCTGTACCTACGAACCTGAGGCCTAGCCCTACCAGCGACCCCCGAGCTCGCGGAAGTGAGAACCACAGTGACGGGGGCCAGTCCACACCGCCCAGTGGGCGGAATTCGGTCTTGCAACCTCTCCTTCCGCTTCTGCCCTCTTCACGGGTCGTCCTCAAGCCATTGGGAACCAGCTACGCTTCTTCTTACAATCGTTGCCGAATGCCTGCTCGCCCGCCCTGCTATTTTTCACTCCCTCCACACTTGCTGGGAGAGCTGGTACTCCTGCAGTCTTCCTGTCTAGGAAATTCATCCTGCAAGACCTGTCCAGGTGTCACTTTCTTGCAAGCCTCATGATGTTTGTCCCTCTGCCCCATCCAAGGCAGAACCACGGCGCTTTCCATTGTGTGACTAGGGAGAGCTTCTATGTGGAGCAGCAACTCCTCACGTCTCGTCACCTTCCTAGAGCAGGAACTAGGGCGGAGAGTTTTTATTATTTTTTAAATCCTCTGCAGCACATAGGCTTAGTGTGTGTGCCTCAGCGGGTGCTTAACTGTTGAACAAAGGCATAATCCGCCGGTCTGAACCTCTGTGGGAAAGGAGCACGCTGCAGCGCCAACACCCCAGTGCCCCGAGCCCATGACCTTCTTCCTCCAGGAGATAACCTCAGAGGTCAGGAGAGTGCTGGGTGCCCGGCAGGGAGGGGGAAGCCAGTGGAAGCAGTGGGATGCAAGGCAAAGGGGGAGGTGGGAGGCTAGAGCGAGGCTGCCCGCAGGGCCCTGCAGAGTGAGCCGCAGTCAGACCACCGCAGGCAGCTGGAGGGCAGGGGTGGGAGTGGGGCGGGGGGTGGGGGGGTAGGGTCTCCTTTCTTGCCTGACACCCCCCACCTTTTTCTCAGACAGGACTTCTGGTTGTTAGACGGTTGTGCTGTGTGGGAAGCCCAGACCGTCCAGACTTCTTCATAACACCTTTTCCTGCCTCTTAATTGTCCCCAGACTGTGCACCTGCGTCTGAGGGTCCTTTCTTGCTTGAGAAATGCCACCTCGGGAGTAACCTGCCTCTTCTTGACCTTGGCCTACAAGGAAGGTGGAGCATTCAGTTCTTCAAAACTCCTACCCATCTACAGTATGCGTGAGTAGGAGTGTGGGGCGAAAGCCAGGCACACAGAGGGGCCTTGTGTAACTGCCCTGGTGCGCAGAGGCTCTGGGTCGCCAGCATCTGGGCAGCCAGCCACGGGACCTTCGCCGCCACGTAAACAGCCCTTACACAAGTGACCCTCGGCTGCCGGGCACCCCGAGAGCTCGGAAGAACAGGAATGAGAAGAATGACTCAAATTTTAAATAACCCAGAAAAGATACTGTAAAATAAAATTAAAATCTATCAAAAAGTAGTCGGAAAAAGAGCCACTGCCGTGGCTGGATCCCAGGATGGGGGGGGCGGGGTGACTTTACGTTTGGAGGTGACCAAGGCCAGCACAGAGCTGGCTCTTGAGAGGGGACTGTGTTTGTGAAATGCAGGAGGATGGAGCCCTGCACGCTGCACTCTTGGAGACAGTGGGCTCCTCGGTCCTCCCCTACCGAACCACGGAGGCCTGCAGAAGGGTCTCGAGCAGTACTGGGCCAGCACCGCACCCCGTGGGCCCGGCCTCTGCCGCAAACCAGGGCGGTAGAAGCAGTGACGTCGGAGGCTGCTCAGACACCAGGTCTGTCATTCTCTGGATGTGGAAGCCCAGATGAAAGAAATGAGTACCACTCCTTGAATTACTGCACAAAAGCCCCAGGACTGCATATGGCAACCACAAGTAGACACACGCTCGAATGATTAATCAGAAAAAAAAAAAAAAAAGCAAAGAGATATGACTGTATTTGTAATATGAGAGTAAAGCAGTTCAAGCAAGCTAACCCTGTATCTCTAGATCTGTCTGACACATGGAAGACTCTCAAGACATAATTATACAGGATGGGCTCAGTACCTATTTGCTAAATAAGTTCCTGATTTTTGTCGCCCTCTTCAATTTCATTTTAATTTTTATTTCACTGTAGGCTGCTTTTGAAGCAGAATCTTTGTTAAAAATAACTTTTAAATTTCCCCCTGATTTTCAAAGTAACGCATGCTTGTTACTGAAATTTTTGAGAATTAAAAAAGCATAAAAAATTAAAATTATAATACCATCACCCAGAGATAACTATGCTAACATTGGCAAACCTCTTCCCGTATTTATTTACGTAGAGAGATTATGGATTGTTCTGCTCTGTTCTATTTGACTAGTAATATTTTATCATAAGCATTTCCCAATATTATTCAATATTAATTGAATATTTCCCATCATTTTGATGTGATATAACTTAAGTAATCCATTATTTTGAAGGTTTTGGTTTTCAAATTTATAAATACTGTTGTAATAAATATCCTCCTCTTAAGTGTTTATAAACGTAGGATAATATCCTAGAAGTGAATCTGTTGGATCAAAAGAAATGGATACTTTGAAACTATTGGTTCAATTTGCTAAATCGTCCTTCTAAAAGGTTGTTTCCCTTTCTACCAGAAATGTGTGGAAGAGCCCCAAACCTTAACCAAGATCAGGACGATTTGGAAAATTTCATTTAAAGGAATATATTTTATAACTGGAAACAACTCTCTGTCACTATTATAGATGTTGTTTCAGTAGAAAATGAAAAAATATAGCCATAGATAAAAAATGAGGAAATCAGGGGCCTTACATTTTTTGGGTACCACAAATTACTGCCAACTCCGGGCAAGACGATGGCCCCGATGGATAAATCTGGGTGCGCACAACAACATAATTCAAATTATAAAGCTGTAATTTGGAAATTACATGTGAATAGAACCATGTCTGATTTACTTTTATTTCAATAGTTTTGAATCACTTATTTTGTTCAGCACGGGCATGGCTCCTCTACAGTGTTTGCTCCTAGAAGGCACTTAGTGTTGAGTAATTTATTTTGACAAGTAGCCCAAGTCATTAACACACTTAATTTCTTTATAGTTAAAGTAGTGCATGGTGGGTATTTTTTGAAGTTCTTCTGCTTTTCTTTCCTTTTTCAGATAAATACTTGTACCTGATATATACACCACCTCTCCCAACTCAACTAGAAGATAATACACAGGGGAAGAGAATGCAGGGTAACCACTGCTTCTCTGTCCCTTCTTCCTGAGGATCCCTTCCCAAACGCTCCACCCCATCCATCATTGTCATTGGTGTGAGGTCAAGAGCACACTTTTGTGGAATTCATGTTGGGAGAATCTCTTCTGTCTCTTCTTTGTTCTTCTCCGGAGAGTCCTGTCCTTGGGTAGTTTCCTTTGTTGGTTGTTTCCACTTCCTTCAGAATAGCTACGACACTTCAGCCAGCGTCTCTCAAGTGCACAGCCACCTGTCGCTTCCTCTCCTATCTTCTTCCAACTCTTGCCCATCTACTTCGAGGAAGGCTCTACCTTTACGTGCTATTCTTACTCCCTTCCTCTTTTGTGAGCTAGAGAAAGCCTCACATCTCAGCTGCCAAGGCACACACTTTGGGCAAGGAAAATCCAAATCTTTCACCCACCCTCATGGATAAGGCTTAAAAGAGGCTCTTGCCAGTGGGTCCTCTGCCTGCAGAGTGTAGACCTGCGGAGTGTAGACCTGCAGAAAGAGAGCTCAGAGAAAGCTGGGAGAGTGAGCTGTCATCTCAGCCAGCTGGATGGAAGACAAAGGCCAAGCCTGGGACTGGGAGCAACAAGAAAGCCCAGAATAAGGCATGCAAAGGGAAGAGGATTTGGATAAACTCCAGAGGCTGTGAGCGGAGTATTTTTCCTACTCTCCACTCCCTGCCCTGTGTAGTTGGCTGAGAATTTTTAGCAGCATGTGTCTTAGTTCCTTCAGGCTGCCATAACAAAAACACACAGATGAGTGGCTTAAACATCAAACATTTACTTATTCACTATCTGGAAGTCCAAGATCAAGGTGCTGGCACTGGCCGATGATTTGGGGTCTTGTAAGGAGCCACTTTCTGGTTCACAGATGCCATCTTCTTGCTACGTCCTCAGGTGTTAGTAGAGGCAAGAGAATTCAGGGATCTCTTCAACAATGACTCTCCCCAGGGCTCCTGGGTGGCTCAGTCTGTGGGTTAAGCATCTGACTTTGGCTGGGGTCAGGATCCGGGAGTCCCAGGATCAAGCCCTGCAATAGGCTCCTTGCTCAGCAGGGAGTCTGCTTGACCCTCTGTCCCTCACCCCTCCTGCTGTCTCTCAGTCCCTCCCTCAAATAAAATGTTAAAAAAGAAAAAAAAAAAGACCCTCCCATTAATTAGGGGCTTACCCTCCTGACCCACTTCCTAATTGGGGGGATTATCATTTCAACAAATGAATCTGTGGGTGGGGGTCACAGACATTCAGCTTGTCACAGCCAGGAATAAGTGGACAGTAGTGAGTGTTGTTGAGATCCAAACAGTGTTACAGAACAGCTAACTGTATAAGCAAGCCCTGTGCAGTAGGGGCCCGAGAAGAGAAAAAGCAGGAAGAGAAGAGAGAGTAGCTGAGTTGGAACCACTGTTGCCAGAGAGGACAAAGGAGGAAGAAAAACCAGGCCCCATTCTTTAAAAAGTGTCCAGAAATTGTTTTTGGAAAGTCTTTTCAAATTTTTCCTTACATACTCTTCTATCTTAAACACAAATTTTTAAAAATAAAACCAAAATTACTCTTCAATTAAATGGTTGTATTTACCGTTTAATGTTATATTAACATTTTTCTGCTGTTCATATTAGCAATGCATAGTGTAAATGTCTTTATCGGTGGCAGTCAACCAGCTGTGTTAGATGACTTCCACGATCCTACCTCGTCACTGCAATCTGTAATTCTGTATTTTCACTAGCATTTTATAAGCATTTGTAGCCTGTGCTGGGAATCCATTTCAATCCTTATTTTCACCCCAGTAGGGATGGGAATACAAGTCAAAATTAGCCAACTTATAAATAAGCTATTAGAATTAAACTAGTTGTATGTTGAATTTCTCCAAAGTACTTGAACTACTTTGAATATACACGAAAGGTTGAATTATGTGAACATCATAAGCCTTTTACATCTTAAAATTCTACAGTGTCTTAAAATGCAATGTATGAAGATATGCTTTTTTTTTTGAAGAGTAATTATTTTTAGGGTCATGACTCTTGAAATGATCAGTTATTAAATATATTCTTATTAGCTTACCTTTAAGAAATCTGTTATAATTTCAGTATATTAAAATATTCATATCTCCATACATTTAAACACCTACTTAATCTACAGCACACATCCAAGGCTTTAAATTTCATATTACAAAATAAGGGTAATTTTAATTATATTTTTGGTAATATGAATATTACACATGACTCAGTTAATTGTAGGCCACCACCACACAGAGTGGAAAATTCATTAAGTACAGAATTTCTCTGAGGCGACGATAGGAGAACTGGAAGATAGCATTATATTCTTGTAGGTCATAAGCCATAATGTTATTCTTTCTCTCCTCTAAGAATATTTTAAATCTATTATGAATTCTTTTGTTTGGAATCACTGAGGCATTTTAAAGTAAGAAATCTTTCTGAAAGTAATAAATTAATCCTCTTTCAGTGAAATTTCACTCAAATGTCAGAACCACCACCAAATTTGTACTTTTTTTTACTTAAAAATTTTTTTTGTTTCAGAATGTGGAAAAGAACTCCTTATTCTTGTAAATATACCAATCACTTAAGTATTTTTTAAAACAATGTTATTTATTTGAGATAGAGAATTAGTGAGAGAGAGAGCAGAGAGAGAGCACCAAGGGAAGAGGGGGTGGGGAGGGGCGGAGAGAGAAGGAGAAGGAGGCTCCCCCACTAAGCAGGGAGCCCAACATAGGCCTCAGTCCCAGGACCCTGAGACCATGACTGGAACCGAAGGCAGACATTCAGCCAAGTGAGCCACCTCAGGTGCCGCTGAAGTGTGTGTGTGTGTGTGTGTGTGTATATATATATATATATTTTTTTTTTTTTTTTTTTAAGATTTTATATACTTATTTGACAGCGAGAGAGAAACAGTGAGAGTAGGAACAGGAATAGGAGCAGAGGGCATGGGAGAGGGAAAGCAGGCTTCCTGTTGAGCAGGGAGCCCAATGTGGGGCTCAATCCCAGGACCCTGGGATCGTCAGAAGCCAAAGGCAGACGCTTAACCAACTGAGCCACCCAGGCATCCCGCTGAAGTACTTTCAATAATAGTATTTTAAAAATCCTGTTAAACACATACGTACTGAATTCAAAAGAAATGTAAGACACACTTATGGGACAGAATGGGATATGGAACAATCAGAATCTCTAATTGTTACCTTATGGGATGGAGTGCCTCCCCTTCAACCAGCAAGGCCTGGCAATGGGAGATAACTGTGTGCGTCCAGGGCATGGGGCTGGAATGGGAGGTGGTGTTGAGGGTGGCAGGTGGCAAAAGCGGTGAGGAGCTCTGTAAGAATCATGCTCCTTTACCTGAGCTGCCTCAGATACAGATGAATGCCTCAATTCTGCTCGTGAGCAGCCATACTGATTATACTGTTGTCATATAGACACTGTAGACAGAGAATTGGATGCCTAAAAGCTTAAAAATTTATCTTTTCTTCATTTTCCTTCCTCCCACCACTTCCCCCAGCACCAGAGAGTGTTTAAGGCAATGCAAAGTGGGCCAAAAATACCATTCTTAATGTGGGAAGGATATACTATCTAAACGTGCCCAGAAAACAAACAAGAAGGGATTTCAGTGTTTAACTGTAGAAATACAGTAGCCCCAGATTTCACTTTCCATGCTTTCAGGAACCCATGGTCCAGAAGTAGATGACCCTCCTTCTGACATAACATCGGCAGGCCGATAATGAGCTAGAACCTTGTCACAGGCCTAATCATTCACCTCACTTCATCTCATCACCGCAAGAAGGGTTAGGATAGGGCAATATTTTGAGAAAGAGAGACATTTACCAAACTTTATTACAGTATGTTGTTATAATTGTTCTAGTTTATTATTAGTTACTGTTAATCTCTTCCTGTGCCTAATTTATAAATTTATCATAGATAGTTACAGGAAAAAAAACAATATATATATATAGGATTTGGTACTATTCGTGACTTCAGGCATTCACCAGGGGCCTTAAAATATACCCCCTCACGGATAAGGGGAAACTATTGTAACTAGTCACAAAGCTGAAGAAAAATATCTTCCCTAACATGTTTCCTTTTCAGTGTCTTGTTCAGTACTGGCCAAACATCCGGGTTCAGGAAGGGAACTTAATGTGTTTCTGCCCGCTCTGGAAACAGTTCTACTGGGAGGCTCAACAGACCAGGTTAAGTTGCTCATTGCATGACTTGTGAATTACTAATTGTACAAACTTATGGAAGGAAGTTATTTTTTTCTAGCCTTTTACGACCAACAATGTTTGCAAAACATCAAGATTCCAGGGAGAAACTAGAATTTTGCCGTTTTCATTGCTTGAAATTTTGTTAACCTGTATCTTTCCAAGAAATTGTCTTTATTTTGTAACAACCTGTTAACTGTCTCTGTAGCAGAACAAGTCCACAGGAGCAAAACCATGACAAGTAGGTTAAGACAAACCTCCAGCAGATTTTCTCCAATTGGAGAATTTGAGGGAGCGAGCCTGCTATTCACTGGAAGCACCAACACGACCACTCCGCACAGCACCCCTGGCTCACACGGGGAAAGGGGTTAATTGTATACACTATGGACATATATTACATCCCATCGCGGTGTTACCCCTTCTCTCAACAGGTTTGTGACAAGGAGGAACGAACCGCGGAGCACTTTAATAGGGTCTTTTCCTTTCCGAGTCCTCGCCCCGTCCGCGGCTGCGGCACACAGACGCCGGAGGAGGAACCCCTCTCAGAGCGCGCTTCGCACCCCTGCCGCGAAGTGGGCGCCGTCCGGGAGGTTAGCCAGGGTGCCGGCAAGGCTTCTAGAAACCGGATTTTCATGCTAAAACGGGATTCTACCTGTACTGGCAGCAGTTGTGAATTTACTAAATACGTTCTGTCCTGCAAGAGCACATTGCTGCTAAAATTCGGGGAATTCTCCCATTTTCCCGTCTTTGCAAAGAGAGGGTAGATTCTAAAACAAATTTCCTTTTTTTCTTTTCTCTCTCTCTCTCTTTTTTTGGCAATAGCTGAAGTACATTTATGGAGGTTTTCAGTACTTTGGTTAGAAAAGTTTATGCAAACCGAACTCAGACTCTGCCGCGCGCCCCGGGACTCTGTTTCACGGCCCCGCAGGGCTGCGGCGCGGGCGGACCTCCTCGCCTGGAAGCGAACGCGCTGACCCACAAAGGAACAGGCCGGCTCTCTGGGGGTGGCAGGGGCGGAATCCGACGACCCGCAGGCGACCCGGTCGTCAAAGCCGCACCCCAGGACTGTCAGCTCCCGCTCTGCCCCTCCCCCATTCCCGCCGCCAGGTTCGGGGCGCGGGGGCGACAGGGGCGAGGCGGGGGCTCTGCGGGACGGCCACGGCCCGTCCCCGGCTGCACACCTGCCGCCCCCGCGCCGGGCGGCCGCGCTGACCCCCCCGCGGGACGCCGGCACCGCAGGCCGAGGAGCACCGGCGCGGCGGCCTCCGGCGGGGGCGAGCGGGCGCGCAGGGGCGAGGGCGCTCTCGGCTTCAGGGCGGCCTCGCGAGCAGCCGGTGCGGCGGGCCGCGCTCTTTGAAACGCTGCACCGGGAGCCTCTCGCGTTCGGAACGGATATTTTTCTCAAACTGCAGATCCTCGCGGCTCCGCCGGCGGCCGGAGCGCAGGCCCGAGGCGGCGTCCCCGCCCCACCCCCCACCCCCCGCGACCCGCCCCCTCCCCCGCGGCCCTGCCTCCCGCCTCCGCCCCTCCCCCGCCCAGAGCGGCCCTTCCGGCGCCGCCCCCTCGCGAGCGCCCACCCGGTTCCTCCCAGCTGCCGCGCGAACGGGCCGCTCCCCGGGCTCCGCGGAGGGGGGCGGCGGGAAGGGGCCGAGCCCGGGCCCCGGCAGCCGCCGCCCCCGCCCCCGGCCCCGGCCCCGGCCCCGGCCCGCGCCGGCCCACGCCGGCTTCTGCGTCACTCGGCCGCGCGTGGGCGGGAGCCGGAGCGGCGAATGTGGCAAGCGCGGAATCTCCCCATGTGACCGCGCGCGGGGGGCGGGGGCGGCGGAGGCGGGCGGGGGAGGGGAGGGCGCAGCGCGCCGGGAGGAGCAGGGAAGCGAGGAGGAGGGCGGGCGCGGCGGGGGAGGCGCCGCCGCCACCGCCCGCGCGCCGCAGCCCGGAGCATCCGCCGACGCCGCCGACGCGGCCGAGCCGAGCGCCGTCGGGGCTGGCTGGCGGGCGGGCGGGAGCGGCGTGTCCGAGCCGGGGTAGGGGGAGCCGGAGCGCGCGCCCACCGCCTTCCCTTCCCCCCTCGATGGGCGCGGGGGCGTCCTGGCCGCCGCAGCCGCCTGAGGAGGGAGCGCTGGGGGCCGTGTCTCCGGAGTCGGGGCCGAGCCGTCCTCGCGGGAGAGCGCGCCGAGCCCGCCGCAGCCGCCGGCCGAGTACGTACCTGCCCCGGCCCGCCTCGGCCGGGACGCGCGGCGCTCACAGGCGAACTTGGGCGGCGGAGGCGCGGGCGGCGCGGGCTCCGGGGCCGGCGTCCGGGGCAGCGGGCCCCGCGTCCGGGGCAGCGGGCCCCGCGCGGGCGCCGGCGGAAGCGGAGGGCGGCCTCTGGTCGTGTGGGCGATCCGCGGAGAAAGTCGGGGGCCGCGGCGGCGGGAAGGGGGCGCGCGCCGTTGCTCCCGAGCCGGCGGGTGCGAGCGCTCCTCGAGGGCAGCCGGGGTCGTCGCCGTGTGGGCCGTGCTGGGGGCGCGCGCCCCGGGAAGATGTGGCCCGGACGGCCCTGATCGCGGCCGCCAGTGCCCCCCGTTCCTAGCGCGGTTTCTGTTTCCGCCGCGGAAGGAGTTTTTTGGAAGTGGCTGTGCCAGAAACTTGGCTCCGGGCGCGGAGCAGCGGGAGACGCGTGCTCGCGGTGCCGAGTTTGGGGTTCCCGGCGCGGGGGGCGGCCGCCTGGGGCAGAGCCGTGCGACCTCACGCGTGCACAAGCATGGCAGTCGGGGTGCGGCTTCCAGACTCCAGGTTCGGGCGACCGAGACGGGAGGCGACCCCGGCCAGTGAGCCCAAGTGTTCTCCGCTCTCGGGGAAGGGCCGTGGGGCTGGAAGGCGTGCGTGGGTTCCGCGCACCGGCCTCGCAGCAGGTGGTCGCGAGGACCCCCCGGCCCGCCTGCAGCTGCCCCCACAGTCCCCGAGGGCGGCGGGCTCGGAGACGGGGGCAGCTGTCAGGTTAAAAGGGTCGATGTGGAGTGACCGCTCACGGCCCCTGACTTGTCTGCAGACTCGGAGTGCAGAGATAGGAAGCAGAGACGGAAATGCTCGGATCTTGTTTAAAAATATTTTGGCAGTTTTAATAGATAATATTAGATTGCATAGGAACAGAGGCACGGAATTTAAAATAGATTAGTCACGGAGGAAATGCCAGGCTGTTTTGTTAGAAGAGTGTGCACAGTGAATTACCTTCTTAGATTTTCACTTTTTTGAAAAATTTCCTTTCTAAGACATACCAGATTATGACACGTCATAATTTGTATGTGGGTTTCAAGAAGAAATATTGGGAAAGGGATGCTTAGCATTTACTTTATTTTGGGGTGGAGGCTGATATTTTCCTGAAGACTTAAAGGAGCTGCTTTCAATAAGTGCCAGTGAAAGTGGCTCTTAGATTCAAGGGTATCCCTTTTCTTCCATTTTTTAGTATTGAGACATTTTAATATTGCCCTCTAATTAAATTATCAAATTATGGTATCCTTACAGGTATTAATATGCATAGAAAGGTTTTCTTAAGAACCAACCTATGGCTGCCTGGCAAGGTCAGCCTTCTTTATTCTTGTTTGGGTGTTGGATGCTGGACAATTAGGTCTTGAAAGAAAATAATTTCAAGGAACCATTGGGAAGTTTCTTGTTTTAATTTTATTAGTATCTTGTACGAAAGTTAATGTGCCATCCTGGTATTAGAAACACGTTATATTTCTTGGCTCTGGTGATTCCCAGTTATAGGTGAATGAATCAGTAATAATAATACACACATGGAGGCATTGTAGATTTTTTATTTCATTTTGCTTGCTAATTGTGGATGTTATTAAAATGACAGAAATCCTTAGCAATACTATAGCTGATAAAAGGAAATTTAGTGAGTTCATATGTCTAGTAAACAAATTGATTTATTTAATAATTTATATCTTGTCCTTTTTCAGAATTATTAATACAATTTAACCTCAACTAAATTAATTAAAAATTTTCCCTTTTTGTGACCAGTAAATAACACCCATCGTCTTATAGGGAAGTTAATATATTTTCATCCCCCCTCGTTGTTAGAGAATCAGTTAAAGCATTTGATATTTTAATCACACTTTAAGGACATAATGGTTTATTATTCAAGATTTGGGGGGGTTTGCACTGTGGTTGCTTTGAAAGAAGAAATTAAGTGTATTACAAAGTGGGAGAGATCTTTGAAGAATATATGGGTTGAACTTTAAGTATTCAAAGTAAAAGGTGGTTGGATGGAAACAGAAATATGTCAGGTTTTTTTGTCTCTTGACCTAAACTCTAAGACTTGGGCCTCGTTCCATTAGAGGTCTGTTTGTTTTGTTGGTGCAGTTCATGTGCATTATGAATATGATGTTTTATGTTACCTTTGTGGAAATGAGCATTTTATAATATGTTTTGATCAGTATTAAGATCCTGCTAACGTATAATTGTCTTGCATATGCATATTTTATCGTGGAGTTTATTAAGTATATTAAGGAATAAATAATACTCTTTCAAGCATGATAGAAGAGTCTCAGCCCCTTTGTTTTGGATTCAGTTTTATCTTATATCTTCTTTCATTCTTTTCAGTGGAATGAAGAATAGTAGTTATGATATTAAATGCAAATTTTCTTTTTGATCTGGCATGTTCAAAAACTAGTACAATTGTAGAGTATACTCTTAATAATGAAACAAGTGGGAATTCTGAGAAGTTGGTGCTGGAAAAAAATAGTAATCCTCATCTTGTCAGAATTCGCACAGCTAAAACCTGGCATTAAGCTTTCAAACACTTTGTCATTTCTCAGCACCTTGGATTTAGGGGGCTGCGCAGTTAATTTACACAGTATGTTAATTTTAAGGAGAAATTTCTAGAAAAAGGATGCCTTCTACATGCTCAGAGGACATTCATGTTTGTTGAATGACTTGTCTGTTGGTTGGTTGAAGAATTTCCAGCCATATCCTATGAAGGGGTAAGACACTTTTTCCTCCAGTTTCATTCAGAATTCAGATAAAAATCAATAGGAGGGAACATTTTATGTTCCCCAAATTACTATTAATTCATTAGGAGCTGTGTGTTCAACTCATAGCTCTGACAGTAATAAGATCCTGAATATTTTAAGATCACTGAATGCTTACTGATTTGCCTAGGTTAAATTATTTGGTACTTGGAACACAGAAACACCAGCTCTGCAATCTGAAGTAACCCATGATGTAAGTAAACTTTATATGTAATTATTTCAGCTTGAGTTCTAGCACTAGGACAAAAGTTTAAAAGAATTCATTTCCTAGGCTTAGTGCTTATCCTTGCCTAAGCCAACCTCTGGCTTGTCCCAAACCTTTTCCGTTTCAGCCTGCAGTATATCCACTGCACCTTTCTCACTAGGCCCCTATACCTTCAGACTCCATTCTTCCAAACTCAGTGGTGCACTTCTCAGGCTTTAAATGCAGTCTCTGCCCTTAGGTTTCCTCATTCTTTCCTTAACATTTCCAGTCCGTCTTTTCATTTCCTTTAGCATGCACTGGATTTCCATCTAGATGTTAAGAGGAAAACAATCTGGTGGAACTAATTCACCTTAATCTGTAAATGACTCATGAGCTAACTCTTCCCAAGGTTTTTCACATTTTTTATAAACCTGTAAGAAACTGCTGTTAACTTAGACAGTTTTAAAGTAAAAATTTCAGGCTGTGTTGGGAGGAAGGAATTTATAGTCCCTTGCATGAAAACTAAGTCAGATTTTATTGGGATTCTGCCCTTGCTATCTCCTCATTCCTGAAGGGTCTCTGTTCTTTGGAATGCCACAGACTTCATGGAAGTGTGTATATACTGTGTGTGTGTGTGTGTGTGTGTGTGTGTGTATTTCCTGCATGATGAAGAGGAGGATTCAGGAGTAGTGATTATCAATCCATTTGATATTTGTGGATAACTTTTATATTGCATTTTAATTTATAGGAACAAAGAAGGTAAAGACCTAGAATCTTTGATGACCTCTTAAAATGCTGGTGTTGGGACTGGACTAACCCATGAAGTATATTATAGTCCTAACCACATGTAGTTCCTGTATCTGGAAATACATCCTTAGATCTCTTGGGAAAATAGCCATGTTATGGAAATCCAAATAGCCTTGTAAGAAGGAAGTATTGAGGATGAGAGAATGTAAAAGCTTTTAGGGAAAGTAGTAGCTAAAGTGATAGATTGGTCATTGGGATACCAGTTCACAAAGAGAGCATCCCTTTGGGAGGCTGCTCATCGTAATCGGTCTCAGATGTCGGATTTCATTCAGGAGCAACCTTTATAGAGTTGTTATTCTACATTTAACCCTTGGCTAGAAGTGGGGGATAGGATATGAATGAGACTGAGTTTCTGCCTTCGGGCAGCTTAAAACCTCTGTTCTGCAGAGCCTGGTCAGGTTTCTTCTTCATCCCATAGTTGCTTCTGTATAACACTTAGCATTTGTCACCGTGTTTAAATGTCTTGCTTCTTTGTCTTCCTTCACCCTCGTAACTCGTTCTCCATGAAGGGTCGTTTGAAGGAGTGGGGAAAAAATGAGAAAGTAGTGTAGGGTTCAGAGAAGGGACAGGACACCAGGGGTGTGTGGAAAAGGCCAGGGGAAGGTGGGCAGGAGAGAGTATGCCGGGCACAGGGGCAGGGAAGTGGGAGGCACATTCAAGGAGTGCCTGGTGTATCTGTTTGGCATAAGCACAGGGCCGTGTTTGGGACCAGAGAGAAGGCTGGAAAGGTACAGGTTTGGATCTGGGATGCCTCTCTGAGAATTCTGGACTTCTTTCTCGTTGCAGTGGGGAAATTTGCACAGGTGGGTACAGAGTCACACCTGTACTGTAGGAAGATAAAGGTGGTATTGCAAGGTGGATGTCTTGAAGCTAAGGAAGCTGTTTTCAGAGTGGAAGCAAGAAGCGGTGAAACTAGAATTAGGTGCTCTTGAGGCAGAGAAGAAAGGATGGATGTGTGGCTTAAGGAGATGAAGATTTGAGGAAGGAAGAAGAAGAAAGCACAAAGGTGAAAGTGTAGTGATGCAACTGAAAAAGAGAAACGGGAAGGGTGGATTTGGGATTCTGAAAGGAGAGAAACATGCACACTTGCTTTTGGACTTAAAAATTTGAGATTTTGACAGTTTCCAGGTAGTAGAGTTCAAATGCAGAATTATCACAAATGACTTGTGCTGATGTTCTCAAACTTGTCCATTATGAGGATCATTTTTGTAGATTAAAAACATTACAGATGTTCACTGATAATTTTACTTTTAGTATTTGCTGAGAATTCATACACTGTAAGAACAGCTGCCATGAATTCGGTTTCGCTCTTAAATGAGTTAAGAGGCAGGGAGGAGAGCGTAATATGCACTGACCACGTCAGGGAGCGAGCGTTTCAGGGAGCTGTGGTCCAGCCACAGAGAGGTTCGAGGGAGGGCCGGTGATAACACGGTGGTTTCTCCGAGCTCCAACCGAGTCTGAGCCCGGGAAGGCGGACTGAAGCTCCTCGGAAGGGAGGGAGGCCGTGAAGACCCTCCGTCCCACACCACGTCCTCATATCCCCACATCCCCACATCTCCGCTAGGAGAAGGGCGGAGAAGTCTTGCTTCCCTCAGGCGTGTTGAGTGCTTCCTTGTGGTTCAGTGACAACGTAGGAGTTGACCAGTCGAGTTTTCTGGGCCAAACTCACCCTTTTTTTTCATTGAGCAGGTTTGAATCTGACAGATGACTGATCCTACCTCTAAGGAGGAGGCAGCGTTCTGTTTTGTTTTATTTTTAAGGTTCTGGAACAACCGTTACCATTTAAAATAGATTAATGAATAACAAATGACAACAAATGGCCTTAAACGAATCCATTGTTGTTTAATTCCTCTTCTTCTCCCAGTGGTGCTTGCTCTCTGTGTGTAGGTAGCAGGCCTTTGGTGTGGATTTTGAATGCAGTAAAAATTAGTAACTGGTTTCTCTTCACTGTGGAATTCACGAAAAGGTGAGACTCAGCATGGTTGTTCCAGCATCCTGAAAAGACCAGGTAACGGTCTTCAGCTGAGTAAATTCACTGTGCTTTTAGCTACCTGTGTACAGTGTTGTTGGCAGGATCTTTTCCTGTTTGCTTCAGATTCGAGAGAGCGCTGCAGTTAGAAGCTCGCTCCTGATTTATTTGACCTTCATGTTGAAGCATGAATAGATACAGCATTTGTAAAAACAGAAAATTTCATAAGAATTTTCTTTTAAATCAAATCAAGTTAATGTATGAGGTGGTGGGTGTTTGAATGATCATATCACAACAGGCATTAGTAGGGAACTGAAACATTCTCCCAAGGCAAAAGCTTAAGGAGGAAACTCCTCTCCCAGCAGCAGGTGTGGGCCTTCAGAAGCCTCCTGGGACCCTGACAAGCTCACGGAGTTATCTTTCATCTGGTATCTTGACTTTGGGAATGCACACGTGGTCCTATCAGTCATTACAGAGATAGTGTAATAACTACTACTTTCTTCCTGCTTCTGCTTTTTTATCCCCTAGGGAACTAGGGTGTGTTTTTTTTTTTTTTTTTTTTCTTCCTGGGTAAAGATGAGAAAGGATAAAGATTTGAAATTAAATTTTTCTAAAATTATAGACATTTTAGAAGAATAAAACTTAAGTTTGGGTCTTTAGTTTTCCTTAAGTTTCTCTTTAAGTTTGACATATCTTTTGTCTTGTTGCTAATAAAAAGATTCAAAAACTATTCCTAACTGATTTTCTCACATACTCTTTAGACGAAAGAGTATGTGAGAAAATCAGTTAAGAATAGTTCCATAGGGGCACCTGGGTGGCTCAGTGGGTTAAGCCTCTGCCTTCGGCTCAGGTCATGATCTCAGGGTCCTGGGATCAAGCCCTGCATCGGGCTCTCTGCTCAGCGGTGAGCCTGCTTCCTCCTCTCTCTGCCTGCCTCTCTGCCTACTTGTGATCTCTCTCTGTCAAAAAAAAAAAAAAAAAAAAAAAAAAAAAGAATAGTTCCATAATTTTGGGGAGCACATATGATGAGATAATTGATGACACCATAAACCTTGCATTTGCATAGCTCTCTTCAAAAGAGAAGATTGTGTGGGCACGGGGTGTATATGAGATGGATGACTTCTGCCTCTGAAACCAATAATATATGTTAATTAATTGAATTTAAGTGAAAAAAGATTGTGTGTGTGTGCATGCACACATGTGTGGTTATACGTGTATATGTATTTTTGTGTGTACTGGAGTTGAAAGTCTTTGAAGCTCTTGCATTCGGTGTATGATGGGAAAGGAAGTTTCCTTTCTCCCTTAGACGCTTTCTATGAGTCCTTCTGTTGGTATAATGCAATCCATTACAGATTTAAACTTGTGTCTGTAGTTCCCAAGAGTTGTGTTTCTGTGGGTTAGTGTCCAGCTGGATGATATACTCTCTCCCTGGAGAGTCTCCCTGGAGTGGGAGGACAAGTAGTTACTCCTCTGTGTGATGTAGAAGACGCAAGAGTGTTTTTATCCAGAGGGGTCAAGTGGCCTGAACCTGAAGGTAGATTTAAAGAATCTGGGTGATCACAGAACAAGTAGGAGTTCCTGGTGCCTTGAAGGTACACTAAATAGGGATCTTCTAGTGTAGTTTGCCAAGTTTGCCAAACCATGGGAGTCTCACAACACAATGACCTGGGAAATTGTATTTTTTTTTTTTAAGATTTTATTTATTTATTTGTCAGAGAGAGAGCGCACACTTGTGCATGAGCACAAGCAGGGGAGCCACAGTCAGAGAGAGAAGGAGACTCCTTTTTGAGCAAGGAGTGTGATAAGGGACTTTCCCAGGACCCTGGGATCATGTCTGAGTGGAAGGCAGATTCTTAACCCACTGAGCCACCCAGGCATCTGGGAAATTATCAGCGCTCCAAGTGACGGTCCTGGGTGCTAGCCGAAAGCTGCTGCTCCCCAATTGAATCTTTTTTTTTTTTTTTTTTTTGGTATGTCTTGGGAAGTTATCAAGTCACCTGGAAATACCCTTATAAAATTAAGGACCATAAAATTTGAGGCGGTCACTGGTTGATCAAAGCAGATTGTGGGTGACACAGACATTCCTGAAGATGGGGCTTCCCAGAAGTCAGTCCTTAGGGTGTTAGGGAGATACAGTATCCCTGAGTGGGATGACAGAGACTAGAATTTTGATAGCATTCTGATCATGGTATAAAGAACAAGTCCCAGATGTGGTGGCCTCCTGGCCTTCAGAGATGTCCTAATACCCTTCTGCTTGCCTTATCTCCTAGTTCACTGTTGCTCTGTACTATTTTGAATCGAGGCTGGACCTTCCATTTTCCTCTGATGCACATACATATTCTTACATATTCTTACGCTCTTCTGTAATGTTCTCTGTAGAGGGCCACAAGGTCCTTTTTAATCCTAAAGGTGCAAGTTGATTACAACATGCTTGTTTGTTTCTCTTAAATGGAAGTACTTGGCCAACTTCTCTTTGTATGTGGGAGGTCTCCAGGCAACTGTGAATAACTTTTAAAGGCTGCTAGGAGGTCAGGAAGTGCTTTGCTGGGTCTTGTTCTGTCTCTTTAAAAGCAGGCTTCTCGGTCTTGATTGGGCCCCAAAATTCTGTTTCTTCCTGGACTGTCTTGGGCTGTCTGCAGCTGCATTAGAGGCTGTTCCAGCCTCTGTTCCAGCCTGCGTATCTGACCCTTAAACACACCAAGATCCAGGCTGCTACTTTGCACACAGGGCAGATCTGTTGAAACATCCTACCTTATGCCATCTTCAAGTGCTAGATGTTTACAAGAGAATCCCATCATCCTGATTTTTCTGTACCCCAGTGCCTTCGCAGTTCTTAGACTCTCACAGATGTAATCCCGCGGTCAATCTGTTACTCTTTTCTTCATGGACTCAGCAAAAAAGTGTCAAAGAATGGTAGCCATTTCCTCTCCTTTATCACCAGTACCTAAGTGATCACCAAATCTTGTTATTTATTTTGAAATTTTCCTGCCTTTTTTCCTGGGTTCTTAAATACACCACCTATCTTCTGATCTCCAATTCATACTGAAATCCATTGTGCTCAGCCTACCAGGCCAATCTTACTCGTTTTTCTTTATAAAGTGGGAATTACTGTACCAGTCTGGCAGGGCTGCTACAAGGATTACAGATCTTCTTTAACTTACTATTGTGGTTACATGCCAGTAAACCCGTCGAAAGTTGAAAATTGCCATGAGTTGCATTTAATGCAGCTAACTTACTGAATATCAGAGCTTTAGCTTAGCCACCTTCATTGTGCTCAGAACACTTAAGCTTACAGTTGGGCAAAAATCTCCTAACACAGAGTCTATTTTATAATAAAGTGTTGAATAGCCCATGTAATTTATTGAATACTGTTCTGAAAGTGGAAAAAGAAAGGTTGGTGTGGGTACAGAATAATTGTAAGCATATCAGCTGTTGACCTCATCATTGTGTGGCTGACTGGGAGTTTTGGCTTGCTGTTGTTAACCAGCATCAGGAGTGTCACTAGCCCAGGAAAAGACCAGAACTCAAAGTGGCGTGGTTTCTACTCAGTATATATGGCTTTCCCACCATCAAAAAGCTGAAAAATCGTAAGTCGAACCTGTGAGTTGGGTACCGTTTGTAGATGTCATGTAAAGTGTTAATCATATTGTCTGACGCAAAGTCAGTATTCAGCAAATGGCAGCGTAACAGACTTCTCTCCTCCCGGAATCTGATTATTCTTCACCTCACCTTTCACACCACAGAAGCAAGCAGCAAAACGCATAGACAGAAGTATGGGATATAGAGCCCCCGTGAGCCTTGCTTTGAGTCCTTGACTTCTGCTTGACTGCCTGTAAGATTTCAGGCAAATTGCTTATATTCTTTATTTTTTTTTTCAAATTTTATTTATTTATTTGACAGAGAGGGAGATCACAAGTAGGCAGAGGCAGTCAGAGAGAGAGAAAGGGAAGCTGGCTCCCTGCTGAACAGAGAGCCCGATGTGGGGCTCGATCCCAGGACCCTGAGATCATGACCTGAGCCGAAGGCAGAGGCTTAACCCACTGAGGCACCCAGGCGCCCCCGATTAGTTATGTTCTTTATATTTCTCACTTTAAAATGGAAACAGTTATACTGACCACTAGGATTGGTAGAAGAATAACATGAGGTGACTTTGGTCGAGGGGGAATGCTTCCTTAACTAACGGCAGTTGCTGTGCAAATGCTCCTCGTCTTTGTCCTTCCCGGAGCACTTCTGTCCATTCCCCAGTGTCCGATGAGGACGTGTAGGAATTTTGGAGCCGGTGTCACGAGTGTGTCCTCTCTTCTTCTTCTTGCAGGTCGAGTCCATCCACAGTAATGGCCGCGGCCTTACCCAGGACGCTGGGGGAGTTGCAGCTGTACAGAATATTACAAAAGGCCAATCTGCTCTCTTATTTTGATGCCTTTATCCAACAAGGTGGTGACGATGTCCAGCAGCTCTGTGAAGCGGGGGAGGAGGAGTTCTTGGAAATCATGGCCCTCGTGGGCATGGCCAGCAAGCCCCTTCACGTCCGAAGGCTCCAGAAGGCGCTAAGAGACTGGGTGACAAACCCCGGCCTGTTCAACCAGCCGCTGACGTCGCTGCCGGTCAGCAGCATCCCCATCTACAAGCTGCCGGAGGGCTCGCCCGCCTGGCTCGGCGTGTCCTGCAGCAGCTACGACAGGGGCAGCAGCGCCCGCGAGCCGCACCTGAAGATCCCCAAGTGCGCCGCCGCCACCTGCGTGCAGAGCTTGGCTCAGGGCAAGGCCGACGCGGCGGGGAGCGTGGTGCTGCCGGGCCTCGGGGAGGCCAGACTCTGGCAGGGCCACCACGCCCCTGAGAGCGAACACAGCCTCTCGCCCGCCGACCTGGGCTCACCCGCGTCCCCCAGAGAGAGCAGCGAGGCGCTGGACGCGGCCGCCGCGCTCTCCGTGGCCGAGTGCGTGGAGCGGCTGGCGCCGTCGCTGCCCAGGAGCGACGCGGGTGACGTGCGGGAGCTGCTGAGGAGCAACAAGAAGCTGGCCAAGATGGTCGGCCACATCTTCGACATGAGCGACGACGACCCGCGCAAGGAGGAGGAGATCCGCAAGTACAGCGCCATCTACGGCCGCTTCGACTCCAAGAGGAAGGACGGGAAGCACCTCACGCTGCACGAGGTAAGACTCCGCGTCTGTCCTCCTCGTGCCTCACCGTTCCTCACCGTTCCTCACCCACGAGTGCGCTAGCTCTCGGCGCGAGGGACGTACGGCCCCAGGGAGCGGCGAGGCCGTCGGTGTTGGCAGGAGGGTCCCTCTTCAAGGAAGACGGAGCGTGTTTGTCGTGTCGGGGCGTGTCTGTGTGGGGTCAGGCGCGCCGGGCGCGGACGCCGCGTGGGGCGACTTCCCGGAAACCCCGGGCCGAAGCGGGAGAGCGCAGAGCCGTTGCGCTTAAAGGCGGTCTGTGTTTTAATTAAGACATAAACTAGGATTTTAAATACAACCGTTCACGGAAAAGGCCTGTGGGGTGCCTGGGTGGCTCAGTCAGGGAAGCATCTGACTCTTGATTTCGGCTCAGGTCACCATCTCAGGGTCGTGAGATCGAGTCCCGTGTGGGGCTCCGCGCTGGGCCCGGAGCCTGCCTGAGCTTCTGTCTCTGCCCCTCCTCTCCCTCTTTTAGAGAGGTGGGTAGACAGGTGGCATTTTCGTAGACTTTAGAAAAAAAAGTTATAAAAAAGGGACGCCTGGGTGGCTCAGTTGGTTGAGCAGCTGCCTTCAGCCCAGGTCATGATCCCAGCGTCCTGGGATCGAGTCCCACATCGGGCTCCTTGCTTGGCGGGGAGCCTGCTTCTCCCTCTGCCTGCCATTCTGTCTGCCTGTGCTCGCTCTCTCTCCCTCTCTCGCTCTGACAAATAAATAAATAAAATCTTTAAAAAAAAAAAAGTTATAAAAAAAAAGACCAGAACTTAAAAGTAATTTTTAACTAGCATAGACAATAAAATTTTATTAGATGAATGTTACAAGTATTATGATGGATTTGAAAATTGTTTTGGTTTGATATTCGGCATTAAAATTCTCATCATCTGTTTGTAGCTCTCTGTCCAGAAATACCCTTCTCGAGTCGAAGAACACATCTATCTATCTCTCTCTCTCTCTCTCTCTCTCGCATGCATCGCCGCCTTCTTGTCCGTCTGGTCAGTGCGTCATTTCTAAGATGTAGCTCAAGTTTAAGCTTAAGTCTGTTCTGATAAGTTTTCCCACAAGTAGAATGACCTTCCCTTTCCTTTCCATTTTTATCCCTGCAGACACCACTTCACAGTAACTTAAGCACTTCACTGTACTTACTTGTATGCTGATCTGTCCCTCACAGTGTACTTTGGTTTTCTTCAGGGCAGAGATAATGTCTCGTTCATTTTTATATCCTCAGAGTCTAACACACCCTATACATGTTTGGCAAATAAATGCATTTTCAGAGTTAAAAAGACTATTTTATTGCTAAATTTTTTATAGCATTTATCCGATAGAAGAAATAAATCCTGTAGAAGAAATAAAATGTTCATTTGAATGTGGTATTCCATGTAAGAAACATTAGGTTTTTCCCCTCAGATTTGTACTTTAAAACAGCAAAGAATATATACTTACTGCAAAAATATTCAATTATCACAAAAGGATGTAAAGAATTTGAATCTGTAAACTTTCAGATAGTTTTCTTTATGTGTACAAATAAGGGATCGTATTTGGTACACTATCCTCTAATTCCTTTTTTTTAAAAAAAAACTTGTAACACTATACTCACAGTACAGTATATATTAGGTATCTTTCCAAGTGAATACACCTAGAGTTACCTTTTTTATTTTGGGGTCGTATTGTATTCCAGAATGTGAATGTGCCCTTATTTATTTATCTGAACCATTCATTTGGTGTCATTTAGGATGTTTCTATTTTTTTTATACTACATATGGTAGACATGAACATTATATACATACTCTTTTACAGACAGACTTGGTGTGTTTTCCTGTAGAATAGATTCCAACATGTAGAATAATGGAATCAAAGAATATGTAGATTTAATATTTTAGTAGATACTGCTGAATTGCATTATAAAACTGCAACTTTATAATTCCATTATTACATGCAACTGTCCCATTTCTCCACATTCTTGCTAATACTGCATTTATCATTCTTTTTAATCTTCGACAGTCAAACAGATGAAAAATTTTCATTGCTCAAGTTTACTTTACTTAGTGAGGATGACTATCTTTTCATATGTATAACAGACATAAAATTTTATGTTCTTACCATTTGTTTTGTTTTAATTGTTTAATGTTTTGTTTAATGTTTAATTGTTTGATGTTTTAATTTATTTTTCTAACCCCTAAGAAATTTGATTGGTTAAAACTTTTTATATTTTAAGGATATTAACCTTTTGTCTTACGTTGTAAACATTTTCCCAGATTATCATTTGTCCTTTGACCTTTCAGCCTCATTTGCCATGTGGAAGTTTAATTTTATATAGTAATATTTATTGATCTTACCCTATATGATTTCATTAGTCTAGTCCTCTATTCTTTTACCAGTATAGAATTACTTTAATTACTGTAGCTAAATAATGTATTTTGATATCTGGACAGGAAAGTGTTCCTTAAGTAGTCTTGTTTTGTAGTGTCTATCTTTCTGGGTGGTCATGCATTTCTTCTTCCAAATGTAATTTTTATATTTATTTATTTATTTGTTTGTTTGTTTGTTTGTTTTCAAGATTTTATTTGTCAGAGAGAGAGGAGAGCGAGCGAGCACAGGCAGACAGAATGGCAGGCAGAGGCAGAGGGAGAAGCAGGCTCCCCGCCAAGCAAGGAGCCCGATGTGGGACTCGATCCCAGGACGCTGGGATCATGACCTGAGCCGAAGGCAGCTGCTTAACCAACTGAGCCACCCAGGCGTCCCTATTTATTTATTTATTAAAAGATTTTATTTATTTGAGAGAGAGTAAGAGTGTACGTACATGAGCAAGAGGAGGGGCAGAAGGAGAGGGACGAGGAGACCCTAAGATTATGACCTGAGCTGAAGTCAGACACCCAGCCTACTGAGCCACCCAGAGGCCCCCCAAATGAAATGTTTAATGCATTTATTAAATCGCCCAAAAATTTCTATGGTATTCTTTTTTAAATTCCTTAAAGGTATGGATTAATTTGGGAAAAACTGACATACTTAAAATAATGAAAACTCCATATAGTAATGTAGTGCATATATTCGCGTATTTAGATCTTTTATATTTCTCCGTAATTCTACAGTTTTTTATTCACGTGTCACAGAGGTTTTGCATATTTCTTGTTAGGTCAAATACTGTGAAGTGTATATATATATATACATATATATATTAAATGTCTTCTATATATTCAAGTTTTTATTTAATAGAGGATATGCAAATATATAAGATTTAAAAAGGATATAATTGTAAATGAAATTTTTTCCCGCTTTTTAAAAAAGATTACTGTCACTGGCTGATTTTTGTATATTAATCTTGTTTTTGGCAATTTCACTGTCATCTTTTTAAATAAATGCTTTTAGATGTGAATGCATACTGGAGCTTAAAATAAGGAAATTGGTTAGCAAAATGTTTTAAGTAACAGTGCATCTGATTTGATCTATTTTGGGCATATCCCTTTGTAATTGTATGTATAGTTGCCACACAGTAACTGACTCACAAGAACTTAGGAATCCATCTAGAAAATACACTTAGCATTATAATTCAGACACACTTTGATGCTTTCATTACCCATGAATTAATGGAGGAATCTACCAAAAGGCTATTATGGTTGTCATTAATAGAAAACAAAGGGCAATACATGTTGGTAATTTTAGTTTCATGCTTTAATCTAGTTCTAATGTAATTTTAAAATATAGCAGATGCAACCCAAAGTTGAGTCAGTATTTTTTCAAAGTGAAAGTATGTTAAGAGATGACTTTGATAAACCAAATCAACCTCACTTTTTTTCTTTTTAAAGTCCTAACCTACTTTTAAAAAATAGAAAAATTATTTCACACTTGGCTTTTGCTTAAGGTTTCTTTGCTTCTTTGGATAAATAGGTACAGATGGTATTTAGGTAATGAGATTATCATGAGTTTCCCAAAATAAGAGAACACTCAGAATGAGTGCTAGAAGGCTGAGATGTGGGGGCGGGGGCTTTAGAATATGTGGCTTGTATCTTTGAAACTTAGACCACTTGTTATTTGTAAACTCAAGTATGTGAATCTGGTCCAAAAATACAGTTTACAATAGATGTTTATGAATCAGGATGCTTCCTTCAAACCAGTAGCCATTCAGCAGCTTGGTGGATATTATGAAATCCTGAGAGAATTAAAAGAAAGGTACTACATTAAGTGTACCTCCTAGTATGGTAATTTCACATTTTCTCCCTTGACTATTTAAAATGAGTGAAAGATACGTGAGTTTTTCTAAATTCCTAAGATTAAAGAACAGTACTGGTTTGTCCTCAATTTCCAAATAAGGAAATATATGACTCATTGTTAAGTCACTGTCAGTATTTGAGAGTTTTCTTCATGAACCCCATGTGGACACTGTTCTTTCAATCTTTCAAGACCTACTACTGTAATATGTAGGTCACTAGTGAACGAAAGCCAAAAAGTTATCTGCACCTGAAAACATTTTCTCAGCTCTAAACTACATAAAATTCTCTTTCTTACATGCATTTTTATACTTGTTTCCAAATGTGCTATGTATCAGGCAGTAAAGAATTATGAAATTAATCATTGTTAGAATAAACACTTTTTTGTTTTCTTTAAAGCTAAAAAATCAGCGACGGTCTTGGTACCTGACTGGATATGGCCTGGTGTATAGGAGTCAGACCATGAAGATAGTGTGAGTGGCTGGGTCTTGAACTGCACTCGTTGTTGGGGTGAGGTTCTAAGGGACAAACCCCAAAGTGTTAGAAGTCCAGGCAGACAGGATGTTTCGTCTTTCCCGAGGTGTGTTACATGGTAAGCAGACAAGCAGTGTATGTGTCAGATCTTAAGTCAGTGAATGGATGAGGAGAAAGAAACTGAAAATTGAGAGCAGCAAGGCAATGGAGGAGGCAGGAGCTTGCGGTATCAGAAATGTGAGCGAGTAGTCAGCTTGGCATTCTAGAATATTTGTCAGATAGCAACTTCCGATTGGAGAGTTTCGGCACTTAAAGATGGGAGGAGGAGGATGGGTAAGTGGGTAAGTTTTAGACCTACTGGAAATTCTATAGGAGCTGAAGTGTGTGTGTTACTAAGGTAAGGACTTGGGCCCACAGAATATGCCACATTTAGGTCCGTTTTCCTTGTAGTGTTGAGAAGTTAAGGCTGAAGCTTTCAGAGGAACCCAGCAGTCTTAGTTTTGAGAGGGGAGGACTTTTGAACCTGGGACCCCCATAGATAGACCTGAATACATTGTTGCTAAGTTATGATGCTTTATTCTAAACTCTTAGAAAGCATTGATTTCAGCATCATATGCTTGAAAAGAATTTTTTTTTAATCATTTTTTAAAAATGGGTTATGGACTATCAGAGTAGTCTGCTTTTGAGTCATCTTGGTAAGTCACATTTTTCTAAATATGTCCATTTCATCTAAGTTTTCAAACTCATTATTGTAAAGTTGTTTATCGTTTTTAAGACCTACTATTGTTTGTACATTTCTCTCATCTTTTTTTTACGATTTGTTTATTTGAGAGAGTGTATCCGCATGAGTGGAGGGAAGGGGCGGAGGGAGAGGATCTTCAAGGAGATTCCCGCTGAGCATGGAGCATGATATGGGGCTCCTTCCCACAACCTGCGAGATCATGATCGGAGTGGAAACCGAGTCCAACGCTTAACCAGCTGAGCCACCCAGCCACCCCCGTTTGTCTCTTTTTCCCCCAGATCAGTTTTGCCAGGATTTGTCTGTTTTATTCATCTTTTCAGGGGTGTGTGAACTACAGCCTGTGGGCCAAATGTGGCCCATCTCCTGATTTTGCAGTAAGGTTTTGTTAGAACACAGCCAGGCCGGTTCGTTTATGTCCTCTGCTCGACTGCTTTTGAGCTGCAACTTCACAGTTCAGTAGTTGTAACAAAGACTCTTTGGCCTGTTAAGCCTAAAATACTTACTATCTAATCTTTTACAGCAAAAGCTTTCCAACCCCTGATCTCTAAAGGAGCAACTTTTGGCTTAGTTGATATTCTTCGTTGTGCCCTGTGTGTGTGTGTGTGTGTGTGTGTAGTGTGTGCACGCGTGTGCTCTCTTACAGTTCATTTTATTGTTCTTTTCTAACTTAACTCAGGTGCTTCCTAGTTCATTGACGTTTAGCTGTTGTTCTTTTCTAATGTAAGCAATTAAGGCTGTAAATTCTCACTGTATACTGATTTGGTGTAATTCCCAAAGTTTTGGTATCAAGTTCCACCCCCCCATTCTGATTACTTCTCTTTTTATTTATGATTTCTTACTCATGAATTATTTGAAGTGTGTTTTCATTTCCAAATATGAGGGCTTTTCCTTAATTATTTTTCTAATCATTTTTAACTGAATTACATTGTGGTCAGAGCACATGGTTTGCATATATTGAAGTCCACTGAGATTTTAGTGTGGTTCATTGTGGCCCGTGTTTCGTGTGTGTTTCTGCAGGTGGAGTGTTCTGTGTGTGTCTGTTTTAGCAGGCTTACTCTAAGGTAGTCTGCTTTTGTCTGCTTTCCTGCTTTTTGTCAGGAACAGTTGTGTGAAAACCGGCTACTGTGGTTGTGGAGTTCTCTGTTTCTCTCTGTGTTCTGCACCAACTCTTCTAATCTTTCATAGCCCATTTTGCTTTAAAAGCCTATTTTGTATGATTTTAATACAAGTACATGTGTTTTCTCTTTTTTATCTTTTTACCATCCTTTTATTTTCAGTTTTTCTGAATCCATGTTTTACATCCAACTTTTGTATTGGAATTAAAAAATTAATAGGCACATTTTTCTTTTATCTGGAACAATTGACTTATTTATACTTTTTATAAGGACTACTATTCTGAATTTATTTCCCTTATTTTGTATTTCTGTCCCTCCCTTTCGTTAGATCTGATTTACTGTCTGGAATTAGTTTCCTTTAGTCTGAAGTTTATCTATCATGTAGAAGTTTCTTAACAGAGGCCTACTGATGGCAAATTCTGTCCTATCACAACCCATTGGAAAATATCTTTATTTTCCCCTCGTTGTTTATTCTGGGTATCAATTCCTGTATTGTCCGTTATCTTCCCTTACTAATTGAAGATATTTCCTTGGCTTTTGGTTTTCATTGTTGTGTTTATAATTGGTGTTATCTATTGTTTGCTTTTGAAGTCTTCTGTTTGCCTCTACCCCAATTTTTTTTCTCCTTCTGTTTTCTTATTTTTCTTGATCTTTTTTGCTGTATTATTCTTTAGTCACATTTTCATCTCTTCCTTTTCTAAAGTTTTTGAGGGTCTTATTCTGTCATTTCTGCTGGTTTTTACTTTTGATGCCTATTTCTTTGGATATTTTATGATTTCTGTCTATAATTCATATTTCTTAGAACTGTGGGAATGTTTGAGGCCTAGGAAGAAAATGGATTCTTCTAGAGGTTGTTTGCTTTTTCTTCTACCAGTCACCTGTTTTCTGCACAGTACCACTCTGGAACCCTGTGAAAAATATTCTCAGCCCATATAGTGTAAATTAGGGCTGAAGTCATGTGTGGGCTCATTGCGGGGGGTGGTTTATGAAATCTCGAGGGAATATCTTCTCTTTTCCCCAACTCAGTAGCAGCGTTCAAGACAGGTAATTTCCCTTGTGTTCTCCTGGGAGTACAGGTGTATTTCTATTTCAGGCTTACAGTGGGGGTGTGGTGGTTTGGGATTTCAGCTTGTGGAGGGAGGGGTCTCAGACTCCCTCACCTTTGGTGGTTCCTGGGTTTTTCCTCCTGTTCTCTTCCCACACTAACCAGACCTGTGCGGTTGTGAGCTGAAGCTCAGGGTCATCTGGTCTAGCAGCTGTCCTCAACTTACTTTGTCTTCATTCATTTTATCCTTACTAGTCCTTGCTGTTGTCTTGCTGGCTTAGTGATGGCATTTAAGATATTTTTCCTCCTATTTTTATCCAATATTCTTAGTTGTTTTCTGCGAGGAGGCCAGTCATTCCCTCCCTGTGCTGGAAATGAAAGCCTTGATTGCCTTTTGAGCCACCCTGTCACACAGCTAACAATACAAAACGGAAAGTCACAGTCATTCGATTGTTAAAGATTATAATTTTAACTACCAGAAAAGAAAACTTTAGGTCTAGTTACAAATGATAGAAAGCTAACTTTAAGGAATAGTTAACATAAAAATATGAATGGACTGTTGACATTTTTAGTCACAAAAAAGAGGAATTGGAGGAAGTAAACCAATTAGAGAGAATGTTTGTTTTATATTTTTAACAAAACTAGAAACGTAGGGTCGCCTGGGGTCTCAGTTGATTAAATATCTCTGACTCGATCTCAGCTCAGGTCTTGGTCTCAGGATCCTGAGTTTAGCCCCACCTTGAGCTCCGCACTGGGGGTGATGCCTACTTAAAAAAACCAGAGACTTAGAATTTTTACTTCTTCTTCTTCTTTTTTTTTTTTATAATTTTAAGTGGGCTCCCACATCCTGTGTGGGGCTCAAACTCAGGACCCTGGGATCAAGAGTCACATGCTCCGCCAACTGAGCCAGCTAGGTGCCCCTGGAAACTTGGAATTTTTAAAAAGGCTAGTATGGTACGGCAGTGGCTAACATATTAGAGTATTTATATAATTTTTAAAAATACATCATAATATTTACTGATTTAATTATTAACAGTTAGGAACATGAAATACAGAAAACACCAACAGAAAATGCAATTTTTGAGGGGATCCCTGATGAATCAGCTCCTTACTACAACTTGGGGTGAGCGATAGTTATTTCTACAGTCTCAGTTTTAATACCAGAAGTTTCCCTAAGGTCTTGAAGGGCTCAGTCAACTTTTTTGATCTTTCGAAGCCTGAATTCAGTAACAGAGAATATATTAGGTTTGTGTTTTTGGTTTCTGGTAGGATGATGGAATACTAGAACGCTATTTCAGTTGATGTTGAAAGGTTATTTTCTGTGGTTGTGCAAAAGGTGGTACCTCTGAAATGTCAGTTAAAACACCTTACTAACAATCTGAAGCTCTCCCTACTAATTTAGGGTACGAATGCAAGAAAGAAAGGGCTACCTAAAAAGGGGTTTAAGAAGGTCTTCAAGGTCATTGAAGCTAGTGCTTTTCCAAAATTGAAGTTAATTTATTTAGGAAATCATTCTTTATATTTCACTTTTAGCTCCAGTTACATTGTGCCTTTCGGAAGCACTTAAATGCTAGCGAGAGAAGTCAGTCAGAGAAAGACAATTATCATATGATCTCCCTGATAGGAAGAAGTTGAGAGGCAATGTGGGGGGTTTGAGGGGTAGGAAAGGAATAAAGTAAACAAGATGGGATCCGGAGGGAGACAAACCAAAAGAGACTCTTAATCTCACAAAACAAACTGAAGGTTGGGGCCGGGGAGGGAGAAGGTGGTTGGGTTATGGACATTGGAGAGGGTATGTGCTGGAGTGCTGTGAAGTGTGTAAGCTTGATGATTCACAGACCTGTACCCCTGGGGCTAATAATACATTATATGTTAATAAAAATAAATAAAAATAAACAGATAATTTTTTTTTAAAAAGCACTTAGCAAAGAAATTGATCTGTTGATGATTCTTTAGGAAAAGGGAAGAAGATTGAAAACACATTGTTCCTATTATGCTCTCATTTTCAGTTGAGAGTTTAAAATAGGAGGCCTGGGTGTATTATAACCTTGTCTGTAGCAAAATTATTTGAGAATTAGACAATGTAAATTATAGGTAGAAATCCAGGGAGGGGGATGTTAGATACATGATTTATATCGTACACCATAACACATTCTAAATGGTTTAGTAGTTAAGTGGAAAAGATAAAGTTAAGTGGAAAAAGAAAAGTTAAGTGGAAAAGATAAAACTGTTATGCCAAATTACAGGAAACCATTCATGTTTTAGAGTGAGAAGGGAGTTTCTATGCATGGCACCCAAGACAAAAAACCGTAAGGCTAATAAAGTATGAAAAAGAAAAGCCACTGCATATGAAGAGTTAATGCTCTTAATGCATAAAGAATTCCTGAAGTCCCTAAGAAACCAAATAGTGCAGTAGAAGAAACAGGCAACTGCCATGAGTAAGCAAATTTTAAAATACTTTATAAGAAAAAGGTTGTTTTATAGTCAAAGGAATGTAAATTACAACCAAATGATACTGAAAATACATCGAATTGGTAAAGCTTTTAAAATAAAATAACCAGTATTGGTTGATTCTGGATAATGGATCTTCATGTAATTGTTGGTAGTGTTATGATTTGGAGCAGTTTTCTGGGAGAGTAATTTGGGGAAATCTATAAATCTTGTAAAATTCAGTATAGTCTGTGATTCTTTAGTCTTTATTCTTAGGAGTTTATTCCAAGAAAATAACTGAATATGTGTGCAAAGATACACAGTTAAGAACATTCTTTTCAGCTTACCTTGTAATACATGAAAAAGTTGGGGTAGTTTCATGTTCAGAGTGAGGTTGGTTTAAATAATATATTGCTCTTCCCTACAATGGAATATTGTATGTCTGGGTAGTAAAAATGACACCATAAAGAGTATTTACTCATTTATCAGCCAACAGGTACTTGTTGAGTAACCAGCCCATGCCAGATGCTGGTTTCTTAGCCAAGTTTCTGCCTAACAACATGATAGAAGTAAAAAATACAGCATACATAAGTGAAAAAAGGCAGTTACAAATCTATATTCACATACATGTTTGTACGTACACAGATATTAGAGTAATATACATTAAAATATTAATAGATGGGGGTGCTGGCTGACTCAGTTGGTCAAGCATCTGCCTTCAGTTCAGCTTTAGGTCCTAGGGTCTTGGGATCAAGTCCCATATTGGGCTCCCGACTCTGCAGGGAGCCTGCTTCTCCCTCTGCCTCTATTTCTCTGTGTGTCTCATGAATAAATAAATAAAATCTTAAAAAAAAAATATTAATAGATGGAAGGTTTGCACTCTGCATTGCCACCATTCTGCATTGCATTAATAGATGGAAGGCTGAATTTCTTCTGTTGCTTCTCTGTATTTTTGAAAATTTTAAATATAGAACATTTTTGTGAGCAGAATGGGATGCCCGGGTAGGAAGGAAGTAAATGCCTGTTTTTTTATGAAAGGAAAACAAAACTAATACTAAGAACAACCTTGTGCCAGGTGTGTCTCATTTTCTTTCTTGTTAGTCACTTGAGGTAGTTCCCGTTTTGATTATCCTATTTTTGCCTCTGAGAACGCTGAGGCTCTGAGAAGTTTTTAGACGCCCAGAGTCACACAGATGGTAAGTGATGCAGCAGGACTCACCTCAGGTCTGTCTGCCATTACTCTGTTTGCTGTCAGTCATGCCTGCAACGAGTATGTTTCTTGCTTTTTGAAAAAGTTTGATATACTGCTTGGCAATTCCCTACATCTATTTAAATTGGCAAAATTATGTGAAAAAACCTTTTCTAATTAAACAATGAACAGATTTTCAATTTGGATAACATCGCTATTTTAAGTTTCAATACAGTTGTTTTGTAAGTAGCAATTCTGTATTGATATTATTTAACATTTAGATAAAAGAGTGGAATTAGATTAATTTTAGAGATTTAGTGACTCCAAGACCTTGATTTTCCTTTATGGCCCTAATCTGTGATAACTCTGTTTTTTGACTAAGTAATTTGATAAATAATTTAACTCAAATCATCTAACTCTTATTCCTTCCTAAGAAGTTTCATATCAGTTCACACTGAAAAAAAAAAAAAAAAATACCCGTCAGACCGCATATAACTTTTAGTTAGGGAAATAGTATCAACAAGTCATGTCATATCCTTGGCTTTTCATAAAAATGAGATACAGAATTTTTTTTTTTACTTTATTTTGCTTATTTTCTTTAAATCCATGCCTAAACAAAAATTAAGCATATAAATACATAAAACCAGTGTGACTGTTGTGATTAATTTGAGTTCTGAGAGATGGTAGGTGATGTGATTTTCTTCTGAAATTAGGCCTTAGGACTGATAAAGACCCATCCTGATTTTTATAAACTATGATCTCATTATACAATGTGACATTTTTTATCCTTAAGTGAAATATTTTTTTTAATTGATGAAATACAGATGTTTATAATTTTTAAACTTTGTTTGGATACACAGCTCACTGTTAACGAAGCGGCTGCTCAGCTCTGTGTGAAGGATAATGCTCTGCTGACAAGAAGAGATGAACTGTTTGCCCTGGCCAGGCAGATTTCTCGAGAAGTCACCTACAAATATACCTACAGAACCACTAAGTAAGTGTCTAACTAATTGGCAGGCAATATATTTTTGCATTGCTTGGTAGAGGTAGAACTTACAGCATTACCCATTGATAGAATATAAGCATTTTTTTTTTAAAGTAGAAGTGTAATGTGACTGTGGTTCTATAAAATTAAAGAGTGAAGTGACTTTTCAAAACATTGCTAATGTGGTTTTGTTGTTTTGTTTAATTCTCCTTTTGTTTTTCTTTTGAAAGACAGTTCTGTAGCACTATAGCATTGTTCTGGTAGTGGTTTTAACATTCTTCTCACACAGATGCTTTGGTTTTGAGTGTGATGATGAGATTTAGTTAGTATGTATAGACTTACTTGTATACCCACTAACCGTGTGACCTTGTTGAACTCTTGGTAGAAGCCAAGTGGTTCCTTTGGCAAGGTGTTTGCAATCCAATGAGATTAGTTGAATGGATGAAGAGACTCCATTGGCCAGTACTTAAAGGAACATTGGAAGATGCCAGATTACATGGAATATGGACGTGTGTTGCAAATAAGAAGTGGAATATGGAATATTTGAAGTAAAAAACTTACATGTTGAAAAGCAGTGGTGGTTTTAAAATGTAATATAAACACGTCTTATTGTTCATCTCGTCTTCATTTAAATCCTAAATCTATTGACTTCCTCAATAGATGTCATTTTATTAGTTTCTTTTTCATCTTGTCGCACGTGGATTTCTAGTTCACCATGAGTTGTGTGTGCTGCTGCTTCTCTGAGGAGATGCAGATGACCTCCTGGCATTAGCGTAATTGAACGTGTGTTGAAAAACCACATCCTGAGCACTCTCCCTGGCCCTAATTAATCACAGTTTTGGGGGATGGAGTCTCAGAATCCAAATTTTCACAAGGGTCCGAGATTACTCTCATACCTGTTCACATTTGAAAAGCCACTGTTGAGGGATTTACTGTCATTATGGCCCCAAACTCGTAGCAGTTTCCTTTGCTATGCCTTCAGAGCCCACATAGACACAAAGTGAAGTTATTCAGACTAAGTGAACAGGCTATATATTCTTAGCAATATTGTAGAATTACAAGATTTTTTTAAGTTGGATAATTAAGAGCTGATTTAGTGATTTATTTTTTTCACTGTATTACACAAAATTTTCTGACTGCTTTATTTACATAATTTAATCAAGGTGATACATGTATATAATTTAAGATTTACTGTACATGGGGCTTGTACTGAAACTCACCAGTTTCCCTGCCCCCTTCTGGATACCACACCCAGAGGCAATTGCTTTCCACAATTTTTAGCTGTTTCTTGTCGTATTTCCATTTATGTACTTTTTAAGTTAAATATATAACACACTTGCATAATTTAGAAGCCAAAACTATGTGAATATGTAATATAAAAAGTTACACTCCCATTCTGGTCTCCTTTAACTTCTTCCTCTTCTCAATAGAAGTGGTTTTATTAGTTTCTTTTTCATCTTTCCAGTCTGTGTTAATGCACTTGCAAAGATATATATTTTCTCATTTTTACCAAAAAACAGTAGGTAGTATGTATCTGTATTATTCTGTATTTTGTTTTTAACATGTCTCGGCAATCTCGTTATGGTAGTATGTACACATCTTCTTCATTATTTTTTACAGCGCCATGGTATTGCATTGTGTGTATGTACTATGATTTTTTGAAAAGATTATTTGTTAAAGATTATTTATTTGCAAAAGAGAGAGAGCGCACACGTGCACGAGCAGGGGGTGGGGCAGAAGGAGAAGCAGACTCCCTGCTGTGCAGGGAGCCTGATGCTGGGCTCAGTTGCATGATCCCAGGACCATGACCTGAGCTAAAGGCAGACACTTAACCAACCGAGCCACCGCGGTGCCTCACCATGATTTATTTACCCAGACCCTACTGATGGATACTTGAGTTGTTTCTAGCCTGTTATCATTATAAATAGCATCATAATAAATAATGACATACATATTTTGTTGATTCTGAAATGTACTTTTCACATTTTAACATCTTTTACTTTGAAGGATAACTTATAATTGATGGCTTTTTACAGTTTACTCGGCAGTCTCATGTATCTGGAGGTACCTTTGGGATAGAGTCCCAGCAGAGGGATCTCTAGGTAGAGGGAAAATGCATCTGTAGTTTCACTAGATAGACAATAGATGCATTTTAATCTTACGTAGCCTTAAGCATTCATCTTAAATGGCCACTTTGGGCATTTTATCCTGAAGTGTTCCTGCTGATCCATAAGAAGATATCATGCAGTATAATCCTGCTTGATTTTTTTTTGCCTTTTGCATTATTTGATAATCATTACATATTTATTGAGTACTTTCTTTGTGGGGAAGTTTTTAGGTAGTGGCCTTTTAAAATGTATGATATAATTGTGTCTGCGTATTTCCCTGATGTTAATTTAGAAGTGATGAAAAGTCTTTTTTGTTATGTCTGTAATATGAATGTCTTATTTCTGGTGTAAGGGTTTCAGGGGTAGATGTTTTGGTGGAAGTTTATAGATTGAGATATCTTTAGAATAAAATTTGTTACCTTCTCAAGTTTTTCTCCCTCCCATTTTATTCAGGTCAAAATGCGGAGAAAGAGATGAATTATCCCCGAAGAGAATTAAGGTGGAGGTAAGATTATCCATTAAATTTTCTTATGCTAATAATGTTTACTAGTTCAAATTGAAAAAAAAGGGCGTTCCATAAACAAAAAATGTGAATGAATTGTAGAATCTTTAAGATACTATAGAATTTTGTTGCTTTGAAGTATCTGATTCGAACAAGAATATTGAAGAAATTCTTAGAAGGAAGCAACAATAATGAGATTGATTTCCAGTCAGTTTATCACAGGTTGATTTGTCAATAGGTGTTTCTTAGAGATTTAAAAACTCTACTCATTAAATGATTTTTTTAAATAATCTTATTTATATCATTAGTCATCTTACCAAGTACAAATTTAGAGAGGAGCTAAATGTTGTTTATATTAATGATCTGAGAGAAATAAATGACAATTTAGTATTTCCAAGTAATGGAGACTTTCCTATAATCCAGCCTCTTTTAGAGGATCATGGTTGAGGCTGTCCTTTTTTTTCTTTTTTCTTTTTTTTTAAGATTTATTTACTTGAGAGAGAGAGAGAATGAGAGGCGGAGGGAGGCAGATGGGGAGGGAGGCAAGTAGACTCCCCACTGAGCTAGGAGCCTGACGAAGGGCTCAGTCCCAGGACCCTGAGATCATGACCGGCACCAGAATCAAGAGTCTGGTGCTTTAACTGACCAAGCCACCCAGGAGCCCCGAGGTTGTCCTTCTGATTTTAGGTCTGCAAGAGGTAAGGTGGGAGTTGAGCAAGAAAAAATATATCCTTTTCTTAGGGCTGTCAGAACTATAGAATAGTTTCAAAACTACTGTTCCTTAATTTGAATTGAATATTTTTTTAAAGGCCGGTCTTCAGCAGAATAGAAATTTGAAGTCTAAGAGGTCCTTCCTTTTTTTCCTTGGGCAGGGGATGAGGGCCTGTACTCTGTTCGACATCAGTTAATTTCAAGTTAAAGCCAATCAGCTGTGTGAGATTACCCTAAATTCTTCTCATTATTTTAACTAAGCGTCTGTTTGTCTATAGTCTTTCAGTCACACCAAAGCTACAGTTACCTTTTTTCTTCTCTTAAAGATTTTATTTTTGAGAGAGAGTGTGTGTGCACGTGCACACGGGTTGGGGTGGGTGGGCAGAGGGTGAAGCAGACTCCCTCCTGAGAGGGAGTCCCACGAGGGACTCGATCCCAGGACCCTGGGTTCATGACCTGAGCCAAAGGTAGACGCTTAACCAGCTGAGCCACCCAGGGGCCCCCACAGTTATCTTTTAAACATGTATCCCTTTCTCACTTTCTCTCTTAAATCTTTCCATGGCTTTCTCCTGTGCCTAGAATAAAACCTGCACTCGTGGAGACATGTAAGACCCTACGTGATCTGACTCTATCTGCGTGTCTAACCTCATATGCTGCCACACTTCCCCATTCTTACTATGTCCCCGCGAAACGGACCCACTCTCCGGTGCTAGGACAGGCCGAGCTCATCTGCCTCAGCACTCGCTTGCTCCCCGGCGCAGACCGTTCTGCAGCTCTTCACGGGGCCTCAGCTCCCAGCCCAGCTGCCTCTGACTTCTTGCCTCCCTTTCTGAAAGGGCAC
This sequence comes from Lutra lutra, assembly GCF_902655055.1. Classification (NCBI taxonomy): domain Eukaryota; kingdom Metazoa; phylum Chordata; class Mammalia; order Carnivora; family Mustelidae; genus Lutra; species Lutra lutra. The sequence continues at coordinate 3,583,823 of NC_062280.1, forward strand.
CTTTACCTCAGTCGCATTTAGGCTCTTTCTCCTGCTTTGTTTTGTTGGTTTTCACAGCTCGCGCCGGCATCTGAAACTACGATGTATTTGTTTTGTTACCAGTCTGGCCATTGGGTGAGAATACAGCTCTTATCTGTCTGTCCACTGCTTTGTACTCGGATTTGATAATAGTGCCTCGCCCTTAGTAAGCACTTAATAAAATCAGAGAGGTGAGATAATGAGTGGCTATGGCTAAGCATCTTTGACTTCTTAAAAACTTTATCCTAAAGCAGTGGTTCTCAAAGAAGAGAAGAATTTTGTCCAAAAAAGGCCACACTTTTAAAAGTTGTGCTTGTATTTGTAATCACCGTCACTGTTAGCTCTTGAGTAGTGTTTAAGACCAGTTAGCCTCAGATACAATGCCCAAATAATGGCTGGAATTACCAAAAAGGCCATTAGAAGATAGTCTAACTCGTGATGACATGTTTTTATCCTGTTGTATCCCAAGGTAATGGACAAGAGAGGATCCCTGTAGATACAGTGACTCTACCACAGAACGGGAAATCCGGTGACTACAGAGACTGCGAAGAAGCATGTGCTGTCAGAGGAGTTAGAGGAAAGAAGGTTCAAAACCTGCCCAGGGGCCAGGAAGGGTAGTCAGCCGCTGGCTAGAAATGCTGTCTGCCTCTCTTTCTCACCGTTGGCCCTCCGTGTAATCCTGACTCAGGTTCTTCTTGCATTGAAGCCCTGGTTTCCTTTTTTGTCTGTGTTCAGAGATCACCGTTGTACATCTGTGATCATGAATCTCACGGGCTGTTTGAGCTGTCACTGTTTCTCGTTCAGCTGTATTAATGAGTCTTCTGACCTCCTCCTTGGTGGCCCTTATCTGAAATTTAAGTGGTGTTTTTTGTATCCAGCACAGGGTTTTGAGTTTCTTTTTAGTAGCTCAGAGTGTTGGGTTATAGCATTAGACATGACCTTCTGTTCCTTCAAATACATCCCACTAGAGCTACTGAACGATGGTTCTGTTTGGTTAGTTGACCGTTTTACTAACATTCCCAGAGCCACTTGAACAGTTCTGGACTTAGAATTAAGATAATCGGTGTTTCCTTCTTCTGGGAATAACAGTTCCAACCCTTCCTAAATAAGACAAGTGACTCATCAGCCCAGACCACTTTAAATGCTCTTATAGGCACTAAATTCTTGATTTTGTTTCCCAGAAATAAAGAGGGACCTAAGCTTTTTATCTGGGACGATAGTTTGCCTATTTTGCTGGCCTGTTTAAATTTCGTTTTTGCTTTGTTTTTTATTTTATTTTATTTATTTTATTTTATTTTATTTTTTAAGATTTTATATATTTGACAGAGAGAGATCACAAGTGGGCGGAGAGGCAGGCAGAGAGAGAGAGAGGAGGAGGAAGCAGGCTCCCTGCAGAGCAGAGAGCCCGATGTGGGACTCGATCCCAGGACCCCGAGATCATGACCTGAGCTGAAGGCAGAGGCTTAACCACTGAGCCACCCAGGTGCCCCTGCTTTGTTTTTTAAAAGCACTTCTGGATCGCAGGGCAACAGTCTCTCTCCCGAGAGTGTGTGTTTTATGCCTAGGTATACCGACACATGGATCCAGGGTAATCCTTTGCAAAACACACAGGTTTGGCACCAGTCCTTGTCTCTGTTCTCTTACGTACTCTAACTAAGATTCGAGATTCCAGTGCTACTCACTCGATTCCAGAAGCCGACACTGAGGGAGTTAGTGTTCTGTGGGCTGTACTCCCTTATGACATTTCATCGAGTATCAGTGCGCTGTTTATACCTGTTTTGTATGCGGCCACCAGTGACGGGAGACACGGTGTGAGCTGGGTTTTAGAAGAAAGGGTTTTCGAAGGTCAGTGTCGGGTGGAGGGGCATTATAGAGGTAGACTAGTGTGGGCAAAGAGGGAGTAAGAGAATACTATGCATGTTTAGAAGAACAGTGAGACCAGTTTGTAGAATTTATGACTGACACCAAGGACTTCATCAGTAAAACTGGAAAGATTTTAGAATTCTTTGAACATACTGTTTCTTATTTCATTTGAATTACTAATTTTCTATTAAAAGAAAATACTACAAAGATAAGCTTAGCACCTTATAAATTATAGCAGATTACTAGGCCCAAGTTAATGAGAATTTTTTCTTTCATTTTCATTTTTCTAAAATCCTTGACAATAACCAATTAGCATACATGCCAAATTGCTGACTTTTTTAATCTCAAAAAGATAATTTTTACAGTGTACAGAAAGAAATGTAATGTCCAGTAGATAAAATAGAAATGATATAAAAAATAGACACGTAAGGGAAGGAAACATTTTCTTGCATGGCTGTGTGTTAGGACACACTCACAAGACTAGCATTTTGTTCAAACTTGGGAAGGTGTTTTTTTGCCAAATGCTGTGATTTCCTGGTCTGTTCATGAAGTGTTGGGTATAGGTTTTAAAATCCTTGTCTGACTTTTTCCTCTTACTGTGTAGTGGGCTGTCCCGCTTTAAGGATAGCTAGCTGTTCCTTGATCGCTCTTGGTTCTGTGGCGGCTGTGTCCTACCACACAGCATCGCAGTGGGTGCTCAGCATAACCCCTTCCTGTAGGGAATGTCGGACATTAAGTAACAGAGATTTTGTACTCTATAATTTGAGAGTAATGAAGTAGACACAGAGGAAAAAGCCTGCTGGCTTAGGAAGGCTGTAGGGGAACCCACCGCCTGGAATGACGTCTCTAGGGAAGGCGCCCTTCAGCCCTGTGTGTCGGTGGGCGAGGTTTGAGAGTGGCTCTCCAGTCCGGACCGGATGAATGGCTTGTTGACCTAGAATACAGTCCTTTGTGTGGATCCACTTTCAGCTAAATGGAGACAAATTATGTTTGTGGTTTTTTTTTCCATCGGAGACCTCAGATCTAGCTCTGGGACACATGCAGAAAAACTTTTTTATTGACTCTATTAATGCCTGTCCCTGCTAGGCATTTGAAATTCATTATCACAAACCTTCTTGTTTATCTTTATATGGACACTTTAGGATTTCTGTTTATAGCCAAAGAGACACCCAGAGAGTCTCCGTGATTTGCTCAAGCTGCCGCATTTCTCTCTAGTGGCAGAGCCAGGCCTGCAGGCTACCTTCCCGCGTGCTGATGAGCATTTACACCGCACCTTCGGTGTGAGAAACACTATTGGCGTTACACCTTTGCTCCCGCTAGTGGGGTACGAAGGCCGAGTGTTTGTGGAAGTGTAGCCTTTAAAAGTGGGCGGTTACCATTTCTGTTTCAAGGAGGCATGTCCTAGCAATTGTTAAGTTTTGAGTAGGAAATGTAACAATGTAAATTACAAAATATATTTAAATATAAGGCATTGCCATATGACAAACTGATTATTTGGAATGAGGAGAAGCATGGTGTTGGGAATTAAACAGTAAATCAAGAAAAATTAGTTTGATTTTGTTCTATCATAACTATGACAGTATATTTCAGACAGGTTGACAATGAGTTAAAGATGAAACACTACCGCCCGAAGTCCCTGGCACTCGTGTCTTTTAAAAGTAATAATTAAAAGTGGATTCAGTGGACAGCCTTTCTTTTTCATTAAGAACATAACGTGTTACATGAACAAATCCTGTCATCCCCTCCCGTGTTTGTAGTAAGTAAGGTCTTGGAAGACAGAATATGTAAGAGAACCAGCCATGGGAGCTGACTGCAGGGGCTGGTGCCGTTCAGATCTCATCTGTAGCTTTTCTTCGCTCACCGAACTTGCTGGAGACCAGGCAGAGAGATGGGAGGGGACAGCATTCTTGATCCTGTGTGGGCTGGGAGTGCAAAGCAATCAGAGAAAGCTGGATGAAAGAAATGTAGTTTGTTAATAGAGACCAGAAAGTCAGAGAATTGGATCTTGAAAGACTTAGAGGAAACATCTGCGAGCAGTTCCAGCGGGGTAGGGGTGGGAGAGGGAGGCAGGGGGAGGGAAGAGGGTCAGAACATCCACCTACGAGTTTACTGAGGTTGTTGAAGGCAAGCTGGTCTAATTTGATGTAGACTCTTCCCCCTTTGGATCCGAAAACAAGAAGCATTACAATCTGCTATTCATATAGAAAGTGTGAGTAAAAGAGGAAAAAAAAAAAGGAAAATGCATGTGTGAGGCCTAGAACATCTGTGGAAACAAGCCGTTTTGAAGCTAAGCAGCGGCTGTAAAGCAGCCTGTGGTATTCAGGGGCGAGGTTGGGGAGGTGTGGGGGTGGACCCAGCGGCCTGAGAGTCCCGAGGTCACGAACAGCATCCCACCCCGGGTCTTGTTTTCTCCGTGCTCAGCAGTGAGGGAGCCTGTAATTAGTGGTGGTAGCCGTGACAGGAAGGTGACATGAAGACGACCTTGCAGATGAATGGCTCGTAGCGTGGTCCGGCTGCTGCCTGGGGAGAAAAGCTTGAGAGATGTGCCGCAGAAGTCCGGCACCAAACGTCTCGTGAAAGAGACCAGGTTCTGGGGAATGTTCTCTCTCTTCTCTCTAAGCCACGTATTTTGGGTCCCTGCAGACGTAGGTCGGGGAGTGACGGTACTGAGCCTTGTGGTTTGCCCGTAGGGAATAGTCAGAGACGGTGCGAGCGAATCAGAGTGACTCACACCCAGGCTCTCGAGATTGCTGCTTGCTTGGTAAGGTGTACGTTGCTAACTACATGTCTTTGCCTCTCTCCATCAATGAAGGAGCAGTGTCTGTTTCCCAGAAACAGCCACATGCAGTTTGCAGTCCCCCTTCCAGCTTTGTCGCATTCTCCTGGTTAATTATTCTGACAGTGGAGCCACCACGTGTTTGTGTAGCAACGGGCGCTTTTCCGAGAGTTGCCGTTTGCATTACTGCATTTAACCCCCATGACTCTCCATTGGGTGGATATAGCAGGTGGTATAATTTCCACTTAAAAATTGGGAACACTGGAAATCATGAGGTTAACTTCCCTGCCTGGGGTCACACATCGAATTCTTAGCACAAGAAGACTAGATCGCTCGCTCTTCTGTAAGGTCCTTTAGAAACAGCGCGGGAGTCCTGGAGGTTCTGGCCTGGGCATGCCCTGCGCAGGCCTTCCTGAAAAGCTCGAACTATACATTGTCTCCCGCACGTTCAGACAGAGCTTTCAGAAACACAGATCAGTTTGTTTCTTCCCCAAGACCTTCAGTGGCTTCTCTTGAATTTAAGATAAAATCGACAATTCTTAACATGGCTTACGAGGTCTCACAGAACTTGGGCCTGCGTGTCCAGCTTCTCTCACCGTTGCCTCTTTCTCAGTGTATTTCCCCTGGTAGCCGTAGTTCTCCAGCTTCTGAGGGATGCCGTCCCATTCTTCCACCTCTAGGCTTCTATACACGCTGCTCTCTCCCTGGAGAATTCTCTTCTCTCACGTCGCAGCCGAGTGTCATGCCCTCTCAGAAGGCTTCCCGGATGCTGGCCTCCACTCTGCTCTGGATCTCTTCGTCCTTGTCTTCCTCTAGACTACTTGTCAGGAGGCAGGAGTCATCGAATCCCCAGCATTGAGTACAGAATCTAGAACCTGTTGGGCAAACGAGAAATTTTTGATGAGTGAATAAACAATTATTTCCAGATTTCTGTTGTTCTTTCCACTAAAACCATTCCCTACCAATGTGTTCAATATTTTCTTGCTGGTTTTAGTGTTAAATACCCAAGATATCTTATACTATGTAAGTGATCTCTAAGATGTTTATACTGTGTAAATTTCCCCCAAATTTATCTTAGTTCCCTGTACCATAGACATGCAGTAAGTCACTTGTAGCCTGCTGTCTGTTCTACTGTGATTACTCCGGGAGCTTGAAAAGGGAACTTAATAAATACCAGTAGCAGACCTTTAATTGGGTGATATCTATGTGCCAAGCACTGTGCTAAGAGTTCTTGATGAGTTTTTGTTCCTTAAAACGGTTCTGCAGTTAGCTGAGTAGACACACAAAGAAGAAACAGTCTGTCCAGTATCGCAGCCAGTCGGTAGTAGGAGGGGTTTTGAACTCCGTGTAGATCGCGGAGGTAGGCCGGTTCAGCCGGGAGAATGAGCGCTGTGAGAGCTGTGCCTGCGTTTACTGCCGTGCGCCTTAAAAATGCCGAACAGGAATAGAGGCTTCGAAGCCACTGTCTGAGCCGTGACATGAGAGGAGCCTGTGGGCATCTGTGCTGGGGATTAAATTAGGTGGACACACGTGAAATGCACAACGCAGTGGGGAACTGGGGGCACGTGGTCGTCACCTGGAAAATGATAGCTTCTCGTTTCCCAGATCTTCTCCCAGTCTCCCCTGTTGAACTCACTGACCTGACAGATGAGTGCTCTTCACTTGAAGGAGAGACTGCTAAGAGAAAGCTAGATTTAGGTCTGAATAAGTTCTTAGAGAAAAATCGAATGACGAAGCACGTGTACTTTTCGCTTAGATTTAAATTGCATCCATTTGTATAACGTTCATTCTAGCTCAGTTAACGATTATATGCCATACGTCCCTCTGAGTCCTCGGTCTGGGGGGCCTTGAAAGGTAGCTATTTTCAGTGTTTTAAAAATACTGATTGGGGGCACTTAGGAGGCTTGGTTGGTTGGGTGTCTGCCTTTGGTTGGGGTTGTGATTCCAGGGTCCTGGGATCCCCGAGTTGGGCTCTTTGCTCAGCAGGGGGTCTCCTCCTCCGCCCCTCCTCCTGCTTGCTTGAGTTCTCTTTCTTTCTCTCTCTCTCTCTCTCTCTCTCAAATAAATGCTGATTGTATGTTGACCCATCATAAAGCCACATGAGACTATCTGGAGATGTCAGATTTATTTGCCTTTGACTCTATTTCATGTCTTTGAATTTAAAAATGGCAAATTACTTAAGAAATGAATTTTGGTAGATGAAATTTTTGAAAACATGAGAGTCACCGTAGAGAAATAAGACCCTGATGGGGAAAAACTTCTGAATCCGTATCCCTTACTTCAGATACAATATTGTGTTATTATTACATCTCTTCTAGGTTATTATAAGAACTTTGGTTTTTAATAATTTATCCTTTGCTACAAATACATAGTTCATGAAACTAGGGGAGAAATATTTTGGAGGTCATGACCATTTCTGTGAGGAATGCTTCAGTAGTTTATAGTAAATTTACTAAAATCACGCTGTTGTCATGTTTGTGGATATAAATTTCATGTAAAGCAGTAAATGAGCAAAAACCACTAAACAACCTGAAAAAAGTAGTAGATGGATTGGCCTTTCATAATAAAAAGTTCAGTGAAAGTCATTTAAGTTGATGTGCTGTGCAGGAGGAGAGCACCTCGAGTAAGCTGTTTCATGGAGGAGTTTAGTGTGTGTTGACACACTTACGTGGCAGTGATTACGTGCTAAGTGACCACATCCTCACAACTCACAACAACCCTCACAGAGAGGTGCTCTTACCTGTATTTTTCGTGAAAATATTTAGGAATAATTAGGAAACTAACGTTCTGAAAGGTTGAGTTATTTCTCTGGTGTTCCGTAGCTGGTAAGTGGTAGAATTGGAACATGAGTGCAGGCCTTTTTTATTTCTTCTCCTCCTCCTTCTTCTTTGAAGATTGATTTATTTTAGAGAGAGTGTGAGAGCAAGCAGTGGGGTGACAGGGAGAGAGAGAGACCTGAAGCACATTCCCTACTGAGCAGGGAGCCTGACTTGGGGCTCCATCCCAGGACCCCGAGATCACAACCTGAGCCGAAATCAGAGTCGGCTGCTTACCGAACTGTGCCCCTCAGGAGCCTCCAGTGCGGGTTGTTCTAATTCAGATCCCCGTTTCCTGTCATGTGAGATGCTGAAGGAGAAATGACCACTCGGCATGGAAGAATTCTTCAGAAATTCGGATTGGGGTTATTGGGGAGCACTTTGAAGACCATTCACATTGTACATAGAACAGAATAAATTCTTGATGGGTTAGAGAGATTTTAGAAACAAAGCAAACAAGTAAAGCTTCAGAAAAACTAGAGGGTAGATTTGAGTATTTGTCAAATCTCTAAAGCAGAATGCCTTTCTGAAGCTTACAGTTATAGAAGAATTTTCAAAATAAAAGTGTATACAGCTACAGTGTATAACATTTAAAAAATTTTGAATATCAATACAAAAATATGAATTGGCAAAAATTAAGAAAACAACAAGACCCAGTGCTGGTGAGGAAAACTTAGAGTCTGTTAGCCAGTAAAGGCCTTTGGGGGAAGTAGTGAATGAAAAATGTCCATCCCTTTGCAGTAATTGGACTAGGAATCTACTGTACTGGGCAACCTAAGCTATGGAAAGGGCTGTTCCTGTGAAAATACTTTTGCAGTGTTTTTCAAGCTAAAAATAAGAATCTAAATGGTCCGATGTAAAAATAGTGATTATTACTAGTTGAGCCACTAGGTGAAATGCTATGTGAAACGTTACACAGTCACTCCTATTGATGCTCATGAAGTCTGCATTCCAGTGTAGATGTGTAATTCTTACTGTCTTTTTCGTTTGTATTTTTAGTGAAGTTACAATGTAGAAATAAGGTAATTGTACCATAAAAGACTGAAAGGAAGTATTATACATTAAAATCTTAATCATGGTTACTTGGGCAGTAGGATCAAAGTGTTTGGTTGTCGTTGTTCTGTTTTCTGAGTTGTTGGTATTTTATTTACAAATTCTAAAAAGGACTGAATTTTTGACCCATAGGATGGATTTCCAGATTTCCAGGACTCTGTGCAAACGCTTTTCCAGCAGGCCAAAGCGAAGAGCGAAGAGCTTGCTGCCCTTGGTTCACAGGTAATGCAAACCACCAGTAAACGTTTCATAATAATACCTGTAGATTGAAAAACAAACGGGTGCTTCAGCTAGCTTCAGTTTTAAGCCTCTGAGGATTGGATTTATTTCTGGTTGTTTCTGAAAAGTTAACTGATGCACAGCTGTGTCAACAAGAGAGCAGTGACAACATAGTTTGATTGGGTTATGAGCAGAATCTGATACAGTGATATTTACTCTTTGTAGTTTTGTAGGAAGAAACACAGAGTCTCTACCTAGAGGTAGAGGAATTTGATACCAGGAAGAAAGCCATGTTGATTATGGCTGTGTGTTATAGAACTTTGAAATAAAACAGGACTAGTTCTCAAGAAAACATTAATCATCAGCATGGTAGTTATTTTTAAGTCATTTTGATTCATGGATGAGAAAAAATTCTTGCCTTAATATGTATCTTCGGGTGCTTTTGCTTTTGTTCATCATTGTATCCTTAAATTAACATTTTTAAAAATCATCTCTGCAAATACCACCTTTTAGAAAATACTATAAGTTTTATTCCTGTCGATCTTCTGCCTGGCAACTGCTCTTGGTCAAAGTCAGTAGTGCCAAGTTTTGTTTTTTTTAATTAAGAGAATGAAAAATACACTTCCTCTTTAGAAATCTTACTGAAATTTTCCCAGTTAATTAGTAATAAGTTCAAATGAATTAAAGTTAAAGCTCCTTTTGATCTGGTTTATGTGCATTCAGAAAAATAGTATAAGCTTTTATCCTGTTCTGTGAGTTAATATTTTTTATTTATTGATTTTTACTATCGTGAATCAGGATTTTTTTTGAACTAATTCTGTACAGCGGCTTCCTTGTACTACCCTTCTGTATGGCACAGCAGTGAGTCCTATCTGCATTTTGACTATTAACTTCCTTGGCAGAATATCACAAATGTACTGCTTTGAAGATCACATATAAGTAATTTAAAGCAGTACGTAAAGAAGGAACTTAAAAAACACATGGCAGAGATAAATTTCTATTTACTTGTGTATTTTTTTAAAAGATTTTTTTTATTTATTTGACAGGAGATCACAAGTAGGCAGAGAGGCAGGCAGAGAAGGGTGGGGGGAAGCAGGCTCCCTGCTGAGCAGAGAGCCGATGTGGGACTCGATCCCAGGACCCTGAGATCATGTACCTGAGCTGAAGGCAGAGGCTTAACCCGCTAAGCCACCCAGGCACCCTTTACTTGTGTATTTTAAAGTTGTCTTTTTATGATTGGTTGGGAAATACTGCAGTTTCATTCCATGGTGAAGGGGAGAGTCTCATTGGCACTGATGTTTTTCCTGCATAATTTGCATTGTTTAATTTCGGTGGGAGGGGTGTTTGTCTTGTCCTTCTAGACAGCCATTTTACACCTTTTCTCCCCCAACATGCTGTCATCATATCAGAGTATGCGTAGTGCCAGATCCTAAAATAAGAATGGCAAGATCTCATCCTGTGTGTTAGAAGCAGTTTCTAGCAGATGTTGCTGTTGCTCTGAGGTTCCTTTTTTAAAAAATATTTTAAAGGACTCAGTACTTCGGGAAACAAAGCTAAGGTTATTTTGCCTTTGAGCTGAAATATGGAATTCTCTTTAAAGGACAAGCAGGAAGGTTTTTCTTTTTCCCCCTCTTGCACAGAATCCAACATTTTATGTTTTAACATGATGATATAGACATCTAAGCATATTTATGGAACATGTATACCACATGAAGTGTGAACTAATTTAATGAATACTAAATATATTTGCTGGAGTCTGAAATTGGCATCTTTAAAGCATTAAAAAAAAATGTAGACTGTTTTAGTTCCTGATTTTATTTTTGCTTTACTTACTAGCAGCCTGAAAAGGTGATGGCAAAGCAGATGGAGTTCCTTTGCACCCCAGCTGGCTATGAGAGACTGCAGCACGCCGAGCATAGGCTCCCGGCGGGGCTCTACAGGCAGGCCTCTGAGGAGCACAGCCCGAACGGCGCAGCTTCTGACACCTCGGATGGGCAAGGTGGGTCTTAGATGACCTGTGCTCGGCGAGCTGGGGGCTGTGTGCACTGTAGAGAGCAGCAGAAGTCGGCTTGTTTTTAAATCCTGGTATTTTAGACCGATTATGTTCTTTCCCCATGAAGTTTCCCCATAAAACTTCATCTTCAAATTGTCTCTTTTTCACAAAAGGATTCATTCTGCTGATTTAACTAACAAAAGTTTTGGGCTTGTTTTGTTTGTATGTTTGTTTTTTTACCTTATTATCCCTAAACTAGCTGACCCGTGCAGTTGACCCGTATTTTGTACGGGGTGAATGGGAATGGGAATGGGACATGTAAACAGTAAAGATCCTTTTCCCCAAAGAACCCGATGCCATGGGAGACATTTATCAGTTTTTAAAAGCTCACAGCTTCATATTTTCTTGGACTTCAAAAACAAATTTGTCTATGAAATTTATAACATCCGGTTTCTAAGAGGATATGGTAACTGCTTCTCAAGCACTGGGACAGGAGTACGGAGATGTGTAGAGGTAGTAGAAGAATGGAGAGACTTGAAGTTTTGTGTTCTTCAGGCTTTAGATTGGCCACGATCTCTATGAAACTATTTGGTGTGGTGCGTTAGCAATGGTTCTCTTAAACTCCTAAGTTTAGAGAGCTGTGATTTATGAATATTTTTATCAATTTGAAATTTTTTTTTTCATTTTTGTTGCATGGACACACGAAGGAAATCTCATGTCGTTGTCATGCACTCATAGTATCTTCTGGCGTGCCAGACGCGCTTCTGGGCACCATGGGTGCATCGGTGGCGTTAAGTCCCTGCTGGCTCGCAGCTCACTCTCCAGTGGAGGCAGATGTACAGTACATGACACAGAGTTTCAGATAGTGATGTGTGTTTGAAGAAAAACAGTAATTTTGTAGGACCTTCTTGTTTTACATATTGCTGTACTTTTCTAGTGAGTGGCTACCATTGTAAAAAAAAAATTAGATTTCTAAGTGAGAATATTATCTTAACAAGCATTCTCCGCCTGGAGAGTAAAATATGTCAGCAGACCAGAGTGCTGGAGGAGAAGAGTATTCTTCCTTTTAAAAGATGTTACAGAAACCGCTGAGTTGAGGTCTTGTTTAACCTCTCCAATCATCCTTGACAGTTAAGACTTAAGAGTTTAAGAAGCAAAAGCAAAATTAATGAGAGACTGAATGATCGTAATTGGTGGAGCCAGGATAATGACACGTGGGGTGGCACTCTGCTAAGCGTGTGGGCCTAGGTGTATGACAGAAGGTGATGTGGCTTTTACGCATTTTTACCTTGTCTGTGCTACTTTTGTCTTCTTGGGTTTGCCACGGGTTCCGCTGTTCAGTAATGGGCAGTTGTCGGAGCCATCTCTGTTTCTCTAGCACTTGTTACATTATGTGTTAATGACACGTCTTGGTAAACTGTGCGCTGGTAAGAAAATGCCTTACAGAGGGGATGTACTCTATGACAGAGCTGGAGTGCTTACTGGAAATCTCAGTCTTTTGTTTGGTTCATGTTTTACTCTGAAAAATGTCCTGGCAGAATTGTAAACCTTGCAACTAGCATGAGTTGCCATTTCCTTCCTAAACTATTATTTAAAATATTTCTCAGCTATTATTTAAATTCTTCAGTGCCTGTTGGCTTTCCTTATTCCTTTCCTAAGTAGTGTTCAGGGAATTCATGAAAATGTATTTTTGGGGCACCTGGGTGGCTCAGTCATTAAGCATCTGCCTTTGGCCCAGGTCATGATCCCAGGGTCCTGCGATCGAGCCCCGCATCAGGCTCCCTGCTTGGCGGGAAGGCTGCTTCTCCCTCTCCCACTCCCCCTGCTTGTGTTCTCTCTCTTGCTGTGTCTCTTTCTGTCAAATAAATAAAATCTTCCAAAAAAATATGTTTTTAAGACAAACCATAGTATGTTTTTAATATATTCATACTTTTTTTTTCCCCTTTTCCTTTAGGAGAAAGACCTTTGAATCTTCGAATGCCTAATTTACAGAACAGACAACCCCATCATTTTGTGGTGGATGGAGAGCTGAGTAGACTTTACTCCAGTGAGGCAAAGTCCCAATCAGGTAAGAATATGGGATGTGATTAGAGAGAGTGACACTTGAATAAGACATTGTTAAATTCTGTTTTCCTACCTTCCACTATCTCCACTCCTCTCCCCCATTCCCAGCCAATAAAAAGGGTCATTACTGTTACCAGTTTTTCTCCCTTTGGAAATAATAGATTGCCATAATAATGGCCACTTATTTTTAGAACATGGTATTCCAAAGAATTGACAGGGAAAAACTCATGAAGGATGATACTATTTTGATTAACTGTTATACAGAATTTTAAACCTGATAATACCTGGCTGATTTGAGTTATGTAATTGCCTTTTTCCAGCCTTTTATACTGTGAAATCAATGGATTACATGTTTACTTGCAAACTAAGGAAACCTTGTAAACCAAAATCTAAACTTTCCTTGCAGGTGCATTTCGGGGATGGTATTTATTGTTTAGAATTACACTGAACTCCATCACAGGATAAGCTGTTCCATATTATAGTTAGGTGCTTGACTCTTTTCCCCACGAAAAAGTGAGTTAGACAAAGTATTAGAGAGCAGCCTTGTTTGAAAGTACCTGGTACCCTACCATCTTGGAGGTAAAGTAGCGTCAGGAGTCACTTGAATGCTGTTGCTTCATCTGTGAAACAGACATCATTTCTGCTGCGTAGAGTAGGTGAGAGTATTAAACAGGGTAGCATGTACGAATCGCCTCGCTGATAGGAATCCTGTAAATGGTAGCTACTATTTCTAGACTCTTGCTAATTTTAAAATCTACTTTTGCATAGAGCAAATTCATAAATTGAGCTGCCTAATTTCATTTGAGCTGTTAGTTTTGGTTACACGTCTAGAATCCTTTTCAAAGGGTGCGTGTGTGTGTACACGCGTGTGTGGATATGTATCTTCCAGCATTAGTCCTTCGCATAGATACTACATTTTCTTGTCGTTTGTAGTGTCCTCATGAGGTTGAAGTAACTACACATGCATAACTCCAAGGAACGGGTCCTTAAACGGGAGTGGCCTTCATTCTTTGATCTTGTTTCTCCCACCCTCCTGTTTTGTGGCCAGAACTTTTCATAAGGTTCCATGTTTAAATATGGAAGATGTTTTCTGTCTTTTTCACTGATAGTAATTAACTATTTTACTAGTAACTTTTTTTGTAGATGCATGACCAGTTTTTTTTTACATGTTTTTTTAATGTTGAACTAACCATCAAAGAAAAATACGGTCTGTATGCATTTTTGCGCCTTTTATGATTTAACTCTCATGCCACCCTATATAGATAACTGTCCCCATTTTATAGAATAAGAAAGATACTAAGGTCTAGAGAGGTATGTGAGTTGCCTGGAGATGTACACAGCTAGTAACTGGCAGAGATGGAATTTAAATCCAGAATCCAAGCTCTTTTTTTTTGTCGGGGGGAGGGGGATTTTATTTATTTATTTGACAGAGAGAGACATAACAAGATAGGGAACACAAACAGGGGGAGTGGGAAAGGGAGAGGGAGAAGCAGGCTTCCCGTTGACCAGAAAGCCCGATGTGGGGCTCCACCCCAAGACCCTGGGATCATGACCTGAGCCAAAGGCATCAGCTTAACAACTGAGCCACCCAGGCGCCCCCAGAATCCAAGCTTTTAATTGCAACTCTGTAAATATAAAATTTCTGTATGGAATTGCAGAATTATGAAGAGTTGAAACTGTTTGCTGTGGAGATTGGGGGTTGGTTTCATAAATTGGAATTTGTTTTTTGTGATCCATGGATTTAAAGTATCAACACACTTTGTGTTTCCATTTTTATGCAGAGAGTCTTGGGATTTTAAAAGACTACCCTCACTCAGCTTTCACGTTAGAAAAGAAAGTCATCAAAACAGAGCCTGAAGATTCAAGATAGCTGTGATTCTCCCACTGTTCTCTGGAAATGGCAGTTGAAGGATAATGCTCCGTCATAGAACACGCCTTAATAACCAGCGTTGCCTCATTCACTCAAACAGACTTCATAGCCAAAGCCTAAGGACTGATTCGGAGTCTGCGGAAACCAGGAAGGGAACACGGCAGCCACAAAGGAGAAAATTGAGAGAATGTTGCAGTCTGTAACAGAAATACTGATCCATTCACATTCCTGTGTAAGTCGTTTTATGTGGAAAAGCTTACAAATTAATATTGTAAGCATTCATTATTTAAGAATGTACAATGTATTTGTGTAATTTATAGAAGTAAAATCTAGATGTGGAGACATGTTTGGTCCAGTAAATGTGGATACAGTTTATTTTACTTGAAATTTCACTATTTTAAGTGTGTTTAGCATAAATATTATTATAGGTTAGAGTTTAGAATCTTTGCAGTCATAAAGAAAGTTTAAGCGATGTAGTTATTGGCAAGGTTGCAATGGTTTTGGAAAAATGGAAAGCAAATGCTTAATTCAAACCAAGGAAAATATTGTGGATTTAATATTTGATAAAACCAACTTTGTTTAACAGGAAATGTGTCACTTTTGGAAGTAAAATGTCACTTTTGCTGGCTCAGACCCACTTACGCAATTAATAAATACTAAAGTAAAGTTTAAAAGATGAGCAAGAGAGTAGAAAATCTCTCTTACGTGGTTGATTCGAATTGTAGTATATCATTCTCTCATCATAAAAATAGGAAGCTGGTCCTTGGACAGAGAACTTGAAACAAGTGAACTGATGTGTAAAAGCCGTGACTTAAACATTGTTGTTGATGAATGTGTTGAATAGATTAAGTCTTAGTAAGTTAACCCCAAATGTGATAAGGATGGTGACTGTCAGAAAGGCTATAATATAAAATAGAGTCAGCACCAGTGTATGTCTACCAGTTCTTGATGTCCTCGGTGGAGTCAGAGAAAGTAGGCGTCTCGCCCTTGGGGAATGTCTTCCCACCCAGACCGTCCCAAGTGTGGACAATTGTTACATCCACATTTGCAGGCATAATTCTGTGGAGGTTTAGTTGACACCTGGATTCATTATTTATTTTACAGTTTTGTGTACCTTTCATATTTGCATAGGCAGTTTTTCTTTAAATTCATTTTAGCTTGAAAATCTCTTAAATTCCCCTATTTAATAAGTGGGCTGTGTGCATATTTAGGGGGGTGCTTCAATGTTGATAATGTCCTTGCATACTTACGAGAAGTTCACATTGGAACCCATAGTTTAAACAAAATACCATTTCTACCAATTTACATTTTTTCTGTTGGTTTAAGAGAAGACATTTGACAGCTTTACCTACTTCCTCCAGATTCATCTAAACCCAGATATTGATGAGAACAGCATCCTGAGTTGGGATACATACTACATATGTAGTGTTTTTTGTTTGTTTTTAGTTCTGCTCTAAGTCCTAACTGTGTACAAAATACTAAGTCATAATCCGTTATACTGGAGCT